>NW_027270983.1:2474166-3140833 GCF_040938485.1 Diadema antillarum
ACACACATCCCAGAGAGACACGAGTATACATATGCACACAGACAAGTACATAGATTCCTCACCACGTTGGTGGTTATAAATCATATCACAGAGGACACACACCACGACTTTTCGCCACATTTATGTGGGTGTGCGTTTGTTTGTTTTTTTTTTATTTCAGAACATTACATTAAACGCACAACTCTTTCGTTCTTCTTAATCTCTTTGTGCATCTTTTCGAAGGAACGCACTGGATGTTTGAGATTGTTGGTCTGATCCTCACCAAAGGGGTGCCAGAAAAGATCGACCGGTCACTCGCCACCGGCACCGTTGAGATGATCGACATGACGCAAAAGATGCCGGCTACCCGCGAGGAAGAGCTCAAGAATCCTTTGGACCTTTCTCCCTTTTCGGATAAGATTGCGAAGGCGCCGTCCCCTCGTGTCATTATCACCCACCTTCCTCTCCGCTACTTGCCGCCAAACCTGGAAGAAAGAGGGAGGGTACGTCAGAGCAAGTCCAGTCTGTCAATTCAGCTGAACATCTTTTACCAAGCATTTACACATCAAAAAAACAGACAAAGATAGACCACGAGTGGATTTGCGATATCCTACAAAAAAAAGTGTTATTATCATTATTATTAATATTATTATTATTGCTATTATTACAATTATTACCATCATCATCATTATTATCACTGTAGTGTATAATGTTAAGGAGTGACTTTATACGATATGGTGTAATTAATCAACTCAATAAGGGAATGAAGTGGTCGGCAGCTGAGCTTCTCGATCTTGTACCCACCAATGCCCTTCATTTTGGAATGGAGTTAGATTCTGGTCTGATCTAATCAAGCTCTCTGAGATCCTTGAAGCAAAATCTCAAATTAAATTTCTTAAAATCTTGTGTTTAATTGTCTTATTCTGATCACTGGAAATATCTTTGTGCACTTACAGTAAAATCCCAACCGGGTGACGAAATTTATTCATTTCATTTCATTTCATTTCATTTATTTCCACATCCTGATAAAAAACATACAAGTAATACTAGAACAAACACATACACAGTAGAACATTGGAACAATACAGAAAAATGTTCAACTTATAACAATTCCACACCATACAAACACAACATAAAAGCAATTCGTTCAGTTTGTGGGGGGATCAACATAGACCGTTTGGTCTTTCTATGGCTGATCCCAAGTATTACAAATAAGATAGTTACATTGATGGAATACGAACAAGAAAACTATACTACCGAAAAAACACATACATTTAAGAAGGCAAGAGTCTCCATAGTGGCATGCTTATACACTGAATAAAACTTGAGACTTATAGCATATCTTTATGAACAAGAAAAAATTTATAACGTCTTTTAAATATTGACAGTCTATTAGACAACTTTATTACATTTGGCAAATCATTCCATAAGACAGGTCCCGTATATTTAAAAGTATATCTTGAAACACAGTATTTAAAATTTGGGATATGCAATCTATTCATCTGTCTAGTATTGTAATAATTCTTATTTTGGATGAAGGAAGTATCAAGAAACTTTGGCAAAATGTTGTTCATATATGTGTACATGAAAACAGCGAGGAAGAATTTGTGCATATCAAAAATCGTCAATAGGTTATGCTGTTTAAATAAAGGACCTGTGTGGCTAAAGAATGATAGATTACTAATCATACGAATTGCACGCTTTTGTAAAATAAAAATGCGCTCTAAGAGGTACTTTGCACAATTTCCCCATATTATGTTACAGTAAGATAAATGAGGCATAATCAAAGTATAATATAACTTTATAAGAACTTCAGAGGGTACGATTGCACGTATGCTATTGATTGCACCTATTGCTCTGAAGACTTTGCAGCATACTTCGTTGACATGATATCTCCATGTTAAATGATCATCAATGATGACTCCAAGAAATTTGGTAAAACAAACAACCGGAATTTTAAATTCAGCAATGTTAACATCAAAATTATCAATACTTACTACTTTATTTCTTGGTCTAAAAATTATACATGATGTTTTATCTGCATTTAATTTCAATTTATTGGCTATGAACCACTGATTAACTTTCTCTAATTCACAATTTAAGATTGCACTGATACTTTGTATATCTTCACATGAAATAAAAAAGCTAGTATCATCTGCATATGAGATCAACTCTAAATATTTGCTAGCATACTGTAAGTCATTTATATAAAGAATAAAAAGTAATGGGCCTAGAACTGACCCCTGAGGTACACCGATATTTACAGTCACACGGGGAGAAGAAAAACCATTATATGTTACATATTGCACACGATTTGAAAGATAACTCTTAATCCAATTCAAAGCTGTACCTCTTATTCCATAAAACTGCAGTTTACTCAACAGTATAGTATGGTCAATGCAGTCAAAGGCCTTCGACAAATCAAAAAATATTCCTACTAACAGGTTCTTATTTTCAATGGAAGTTGTGATTTTGTCTATAAAATCTAATAATGCCATATATGTGGAGTATTTTTGTCGAAATCCAAATTGTTTATTGAACAATACATCATTTTGGGAGAGGTAAGACATGAGACGAGTATGAACAAGTTTCTCAAATATTTTGGAAAACACAGATAAAATAGAAATTGGTCTATAATTTGATAAGACATTCTTCTCTCCTTTTTTGTATATTGGTATAACTTTGGCTACTTTTAAATTTTCTGGAAATATACCCTTTTCTATAGAAGAATTAAATATATGACACAATGGTGTTACAAAATAATATATTGACTTCTTTACAACTGAAGGATCGATGTCATCAAATCCAGAACTCTTATTTGTTTTCAATTCTCGCACAATCTTAATTATCTCGTCTACATGGATAGGTTGCAAGAAAAAAGAATGTGAGAATGATATATGTGGCAAGAATTGCATAGAATTTGAGTCAGATTCAGGTAAACTCTGTGCGAGTTTGGATCCTATATTGCTAAAAAATATATTGAATGTATTGACAACAGTTTGAGGGTCAGATATAACTTCTCCATCATGTTTAATTTCCAAGTTTTGCACATCATTTCTAGTTCTATTCAATACACTACTAATCAATTGCCATGTACCTTTCATATCATTACGTACATTCTCAAACATGTTGCTATAATACTCTCTTTTTCGAAAACGAATTGCACTGTTTACCATATTTCTGTATTTAACATAAATTGATCTTCTATACTGAGTTGGACTTTTTATGTATTTTCTGTAAAGCATGTTTTTCTTCCTACATAATTTCTTTATATCATCAGTAAACCACAGATTTATACTACTTCTAGGGGTTCTTTTCTCTTTCAATGGAAAACATTGATTGTATATATTTAAAAATTGTTGTATAAAAGAATCATACATACCGTCAACATCATTTATAGCATACACTGTTTGCCAATTCATATCAATGAGCCTTGATTGAAATTTGTATATATTTTCCTCAGTTATTATTCTCTTATATACCTTAGGCTTTACATTTAAACTTGGACAGTTATGATGATCAACGATTGTAAAAATACCAAAATGATCACTCACATCAGCCATAATAATACCGGTTTTCATTACATTTTTTGCATTGTTTGTAAATATATTATCAATTAGTGTTGCAGTATTTGCAGTAATTCTGGTTGGCTTTAATATCAGCGGAAGAAATGAAAAAGTAGCTAATAAATCAAAAAAATTGTTTCGATGTGAGGTGGAAGAAGAGCTCAGTAGGTCAATATTAAAATCCCCGATCAAATAACATATTTTTCTTTCACGAGTTACCTTGGCAAGAAATGTCTCCAATAAGTGCATAAATTCAATCACACTTTGTCCAGGAGGTCTGTAAATTATGGCAAGAATTGCATTTATATGATTGCACTGTATTTCGGCAACAATTGTTTCAATATTATCATTAAAAATGTCCAGATCCTCCCGTCTCTTGTATCGCATACTACTCTGCATCATACATGCAACTCCTCCTCCTCGCTTGTTTTTCCTACCTGATCCAATAAATGTGTAGCCAGGTATTGTAATTGATTCATGATTGCACAGCCAAGTCTCTGTTAATGCTATGAGAGAGAAAGAATTAGATATACTGGCAAGAACAGTGGTCAAGTTATCTAAGCTTTTCTTGATACTTCGACAGTTGAAATGTACAATAGATAAAACTTTCGGATTACTTGAAAACACATCATTGACAGCATTATCATACTCGTGGGGCAAGATGTAATTTACATCCTCAATAAGGAGCTTATACCTGTCAAACATGGGATTTGCATCTTCAGAACTTTCTTGTAAACAGTTAATACATTCTTGATTATGATCATCAGGGATCTGCCTTCTACAAGTTACACATAAATGACGATAGGTGAACATTAACATCAAACAAGTCTAAACATATATCCCGGGACTTAATGTGTACATGCAAAAAAAAAAACAACAACAACAACAACAACAACAACACACAAGTATTAAAACAAACAAGTGATGTATAGATGAAGACACTAACACCTAGGGGGTATACAAAATGTAATGTGTCTTGAAAACCAGTCAGTGTGCAAGCACTTAAAAATATATCATACAAATAAGACCTATACTATTCAGAGCCAGATGTCCTTCCAAGGAAGAGTATAAACTGCAATACACTTTAGGCGACTATTATATAGATTGTACAGTACTAATCATGTTACACATAATATATATCATAAATTACAATGACTTTATTTCTTTTTCATTGTGGATCACTTTTGTCACCTTCTTGTTTCCTTTCAACAGCACAATTATCCTACCATCCTTGCTCCAGGCATTTTCAACATTCTTGTTCGATCTTGCAGAGTTCAACAGTTCCTGATTCTTTTGCGTCAGATCCTCGACCAAAACCATCTTTTTCCCCTTCAGGTTCCTTCGGTGGGCAATCATCTCCTGTCTCTTCTTGTATGCCTTGAATTTCACTATGATTCCTCGAGGAGATTCTGTGCCATCCTTTCGCATTTTCCGAGCCCCTACGCGGTGACTTCTCTCGATGTCCGACTCCTGCAGATCCACTCGCAAGACGTCCTTTGCCAGCCCGACAATGATCTCATCTGTGTTTTCTCCTCTTTTCTCCGGGTAGCCGAACAGACGTAAACAGTTGCGTCTGGAGTACTGCTCTTGTTCGTTCAGAGAATTGTTGACCTTCTGGAGGTTATTTTCTTGTCTCTCCAGTTTCTCTTTCAGACGTGCGATCTCCATTTCCTTTTTCTTGTTGGCAATTTGAAGATCATGTATGTCACCCTTTTGTTTGTCTACCTCTCCCTCAAGCTCTGTCAATCGTCTATTCACAGATTCTTCGATGACCGAGAGGAACTGTTTATTTGTAAGGAGGTATTTCATGATGTCCTGAATCAGGGACGATTGCGTAACTTCTCTCACCTCCTTTGTCTTTGATCTGGTTGAGGGTGGAACAGAGGCCATTGCACTGTACTGAGCAGGTGTGAACGATATATATGCATGGGATCAACAAACGTAGTTCGGGAATTCAGTCTGGCATTCACTGGAGAGGTTGTTATGATGAACATCAAATACTAACAGGTGTGGTTCCGCGTCTGTTGTTGGTGCAGACTCAGAATTCTTTCGGCATGAGGGGTACTAGCCCTTTATGAACATGGCCTGGCCTGTATACTCTGAAATGTTGAGAATCTCTCATCGAAATGGAAGGGATGGGACTATGGTACTTACAGCAGCCATGAAGAGATGTCCCCCTTCTCAGATATCTGCAAGTATTCACCTATGAATGGAGTCATATTTGCTGAAAGGCGTATTCAGAAGTTCTCCTGGAAGTACTCTGAGGTATATACAGTGCTACATGATTACTTTGAATGTCCGCAGCAACAACATAATCTGGATTTTGCAGCCACGATGTCCACACGATGTTCACAATTCACAATTCACAATTCATGTACCAAATTGTGACTAAACTTTCATATCTTAGGTTAATCATGAACTCTACAATTATCAGTGCATTACGTAATTTCATAATAAATTCATTACATTATCGACACATTACGTTCTCAACTTATGCTAGAGTCACACACGGCCGGATTTCGTACTGGGTTCATAAGGAATTAAAACCGTATCGACCCGGTTCGAGCCGTAGAGACCCGCATTGATCCGCATCGTAACCCGTGTCAATTCCTGATGGATTCCGTGGGCTACGATTAGGCGGTGAAAAAATTTTTGGTCATGTTTAAAATTTTGTCACGGATTTCAATTCCATATTGATATCCGAATTGACCCGGTTCGAACCGCATTGACTCGCATCGACCCGCTGCTACCCGCAGCGCAAAACCGTATGGACCCTTGCCGTATACCGCATTGCCTTCACGCAACGGATGATGACAAGGTTTACGGTACGGGTCGAAGCTTGTCGGCACAGGTCGATAGGGGTCGAAAAGGATTCAGTTAAGGATTTATTAAGCGGTTATTATACGGTTCGATACTTGTCACGGGTCTCTACGGCTCGAACCTGGTCGATACGGTTTTAATTCCTTATGGACCCGGTTCGAAATCCGGCCGTGTGTGACTGTAGCATAAATTTTTCTCAATTCCGGGACTAATCCGGCTCATTTTCACTCGGATGAAATCCGTTTTGTGACCCGGCCGTGTGTGACTCTAGCATTAATTCACCAATCATTACTTTAGAGTCTACATTGTACAAGCTTCTGCTTTTAAGCAAGTTCTTAATGTTACACTTTATCAAATCTGTTTTATATAAATCTGTTTGTTGTTGCATTTTTCTTTTGAACAAGTGCAAAGTGCACTACTTTTTCTTCTTTTTCTTTTCTTTGTTTCTTTTGATCTGTGGCACAATGAATCAAACAAGAAATGCCATGTTTATCTAAAAAAAAAAAAAAATGCATTTTATGATCATCCATGGAGTTCCAAATGCTGCAGAATGTACCTTCAGACGCTTTTTATTTCAAATCACAGGTCATTTGCGTGGCTCGCAACCCCAAGGATGTCCTGAACTCACTCTACAACATGGTGATGAGGGTTGAGACCAAGCCACCGGACTTTAGTTGGGAGTTATTGCTGGGTGTATTTCTGGAAGACAGTAAGTGCACTCTGCCATGATAGTGACAACAGGAATACATTTTAAACGTTTACCTCTCCACTACCCGAGACATGGCTGGCGCAACGTTTTAAAAGTGTGTGTGTCGGGGGGGGGGGGGCAGTTCATATATCTGGTGCTACTCACGGATTTCCTCAACTGACAAGGGAAAAAAAGATAGATTAATAAAAATTAAGGTCTTCAGCGCAACTTTCTGCTGCGCCAGTTCCGGGTTTCTTCAACTGGCAAGCAAAACACCACACACACGCACAAAACAAAAAAAAAAGACACACAAAAAAAGTAACCACTTTTTTTTTCTCGTGCAACTTCCTGGGTTAAAAAAAAGTAGGGCCAAGTAGTTAGGCCCTATGTATTCCTATGTATTATCCCCCCCCCCCCTCCACCAACCCTCCTTGCCCTGGCCCCGCGAGAGATTATTTGATTAACTCATCTTCATTTCATTAGGATTCAAAAAGTACTAATTATTTCTGATGACTCGTATCATATAATATTTTGCTTTATTTTCTTCTTGTGCTGCAGAAGACGCTTTTGGACCCTGGCGTGATCACGTCAGGGAATTCTGGAAAATCAGGGAAAAGAAAAACGCTGCATTTTTCTTCTATGAGAGTATGAGAAAGGTAAACAGAAAAAAAAAAACAGCAACTCGATCACTACCATGTTTCGTTCATTCTTTAAGGATTAGCATTCAGCATTTTTTTTGTAAATGGCATGGAAACTGAGGAGAGCCTCCTTCCTATACGGATATTGGCAAAGTTGATAACATAAATTTTGACAGCAATGATAGATATATGCAGATACAGCACATCAATCGCAAGCAATACGGTATCAATTCCTTTGGACAGAATGGAAATATGCGATGAGGTATAAGTATGATACTCTGGATTTGAAAACAGGATATCGCGTGGTTCAAATCTTCCCTCTTGCTTTCCACCAAGGACGAGATGTTTAGATGTCCCTCGCTACCGAGCTGTAGGAATAGATATCTGGCGTAAATGCTTGAGCAAAAAGATGGTGAGGTAGCAATGTAGCAAATGTTAGATTTCAGCTTGTACCCTCCCCTATAATATTTCTTACCGCTGTGTCAGTTTTCAATCTACCTATGTACTATTTCCGACTTCCTGATGGTGCGTGCACACGATGCAATTAATCTCGAAGTAAAAGGATATCTGCCTAGAAACGTTCAAATTTTCATTGCCGACTCAGTCACGACAAAACTGCTTCATCTTTTTTTTCTTTTTTTATATCGTAACTTTCCTCTGTTCAACGAACATTCATTCCAATCACAACTTCACAGATGCTTTATAATGACTTTGGATTAAAAGACAAACAACAATAACAACAGTCAGGTCACGCAACAACGTGTTCATTTCGCAAATAGGATCCAGTGGGCAGTGTCCGAAACGTAGCCGCCCATATCGGCGTTGACCTGACCGCCGAGGAGCTTCAGAAGGTGGTAGAGCACAGCTCGTTCAAAGGAATGAGTAAGACGTACGCGACCGGTGAGGCTAACGCGAAAGAAGGCAACAAGGTCTTCTTTGAACAGATCAAAAGCTTTCCATTCTTGGGCAAAGGTAAAAGCCACGACCCCCATGACTGCCTTTTCCCTAACCTTCTTCTTCTTACCTGTTATCTCCCTTCTCTTAATCAAATGTTAATCGTCCAGTTTCTTCTCAGTCTGCCACATGCCTACTTCTTCTTTTACCCCCTTTTGCCCTTTCTTTTACCCTTCTTTGAAATCCTTTCCTAATTTCCTTTATCTTTACTTGATCGTTTGTTTTCACCCTTACTCTCTTCCATGTTTCCTGATTGTCATCTCTTTCAGCTGTTTATCAGCTCGCCCTCCATTTCTTCTTTTCCTCCTCCCCTTCAATCCAAATATGTAAAATCACATTGAGTGGTAGTTTTAGTTTTGATTTCTACGCATGTGTTTTACTTTTTAACCTGACGATTACGATGATTATTGTTTAAGAGGTTAAAGGTTTAGAGTTGGCTGCCGGGTGGAAATCCAGGAATCTGCCAGATTAATGTTGAAGTTTAAAAAAAATGAAGTTAGTGATTGGATAATTATATTAGAATCTTATTGTGTTTTTCATGTTTTAAAGTTTGATGTGGGTCATGGCGTTAAGGGGTGGGGATCAGGGGTTGAGGGATAATGTTTTAGCTTTGAATGATTGTTTGATGTTATTTAGGGGCAACATGTTTGAGCTCACATGCCTACGGGCAATAGTGAATGTCTTGACTTTTGTGTGCCCTGACCCTCATGTTGTCTCCATTTATTTCATATTCATTTTGTGTAACGTGTACAGTACAGTGTATTCCTTTGTAATATTCATTCTGGTTTTTGTTTCATGTTTGCAATGTTTATTATATGTATCCTATACTCTTTACCTGGTCGACTGAATAATGATAATAATTATAATAAGCATAAACAAAACCAAGACAAATCTTCCGCAAATCTCTTTCTTTTCATGTACCTCTAACGTCCTTTGATTTAACATGTTTCTGTCTTTTTAGATTTATCACCACTCAAGTTTGAATTTTTCTAGAATTGTAGATTATGAATTACATGACTTCATAATTTCTAATATTCCCCGCCATTTGTAAACCGTTTACGCCTTATGGATTCACTCATGGCAAGTTTTATTTCGTTATTCTTGCAGGCTATTCTGGACAGTGGAAGGATCGCTTCACCGTGGCTCAGAACGAAATGTTTGACAAATGGTACAACGAAAAGATGACAGGGGAAGACCCTACTTTTCAGTTTGAATGATCGCGTCATCTCATATGGGAGTTGATGCGTCTTTCGTCCCATTTATCTACAACACAAAGTTCTTTGCAACCAAATTATATGTCTCTGGTCTAAACGCCGTCTTTCATTTTTTTTAAACAAATCGTAGTGAGTTCACTCTTTATGATTTGATTTGTAATCTGAAAGAAATTTTGATGCAAATACCAACTTTAGAAAAGTATCATGTGACTTTCCATTCAAGTACACAAGTCGAAAAACTGCCAAGAACAACGTTATATTCATAATATTAATGAACTTTCCTAAAATGCCTAACAACGTTGAATGACAATGAAAATGTGTGTGACTTAAAGCAAACAACTAATAAAGCAAACGCACTCAATACATGATATATGTATATGTAATGTATATATATATATATACAAAAAAAAATGAGACTTAAACAAAATATGTGAATATCTAAAGTGAAAAAGAATGGAGACCATGTTTAGAATATAAGGACGCCAGGAAGATAAAAGAAAATACATAGTAGCACGGTATTCTATAACGCTATAATTGTGTCAGTGTCTCAAGCTCTGTTGACGTTATCAGCAAGTTATCAGTTATAACAAAAAAACAACAGTGACAACGAATACATCTCCACTTCTTGAGAAATAAACCCCGCTGAAGTCGTTCCCTTTTCCTTGGACATATCAAGTTCTGTCATTTCCTGTGTAAAAAGCGTCGAGTCAAGATAACTTGATGCTCATCTGTAGTGATGTCCTTTTTACGTTTTGTTCCAGCCACGGTCTAGTCGATGTCTGTTGTCACTTGTATAAATTATGTCATATATATATATATATATATATATATATATATACACGTATATATGTTAAACATTTTGTATATACAAGATGCAGCAAATAATACACAGAAAAACGTGTTGTGCTTGTACCTGAAAGGGTTTAGTATAAAGGAGAGACGCATGCACACGACGCAGTCACACACTGGTACACATATTATACCATTCCAATACTGTGTTACGTCTAAATCTGTTACTATTTCGTCGTTTGTTTAATATGCATGCATATTGTTAGGAAATAAAAATAAAATGAGTGAATGAATAAATACACCCGTGTGTGCTTCCATATTTGTACATCATTGTCTCACTCTTTCTTCTTTATATACATGTATAATAGTATATGTATGTATATATATATATATATATGTGTGTGTGTGTGTGTGTGTGTGCGTAAATGTGTGTGTACAATAACTTAAGACACACGGGACACTTTGGCCACTTACTTTCTAATTAATATTTCATGACGAATGTTATGAACTGAGTTTATTATTACTGTAGTTGTGGTTGAGGTGCTCCAGTCATTTTTACGCTTAAACGTTATCTCATTTTGTTGTTGTCACCACTTTCAGCGTTCAGGGAGAGAAAGTTACTGAGAGAGTGTTAGAGGTGAACACCTCAAGAGAACTTGTAGAAGTTCAACGACCAAACACATATCCACACATAAACATGAACTATACATAATATATGTATTTATAATATATAATATATAAATGATATATATATATATATATATATATATAAAACATATATAATACATATATGTAACATATATATATACATATACAATTTGTATATACACATATATATATAAAACATATATAATATATATAATATATATATATATATATATATATATATATATATATCATATATGTATGTATGTATGTATGCAGATATTCCTATGTGTACACCCATACGCCAACAAAAAGAATTTCCTATATGGACAATAAAATGAATCTGAATCTGAATATATATATATGCAAACCAACATGAAAATTACCAAATTTTAAGTCTTGAATAGGATTAATTCAATTACTTTATTTAACGTTTTGCATTTTCGAGCAAATATCCTTGTTACACTGCAAAGTCTTAAAAAGCGTTTTTAAGAGTTACCTTAGGAAAGCTATGCGCACATTTCACTTTGATAACAGCTATACCTACACAAATTTCCTTAACTATACACTCCTGATAATAATGTTTAAACAATCCTTAACAATCATGTGCATCCAAACGTTGAATAATATACAGAGCGAAAAATGAAGAGCTTATGAGAGATTCTTACTTTATATATCAACAACAACGTTACCATACTATAGTACAAATTCATTAAATGTTTTCAGCGCATTGTGTTTTTTGCATTTCGTAAGGAGAGTGACTGGGACTTGTTCGCCTGAACTAGAGGATATAAGCAGGGAGGTGACACCTCAATGATATAAGTCGTATTAAATCCATTATTTACACTTTATAGTTGAGGGCTAAAACAAGGGCGATATAGGCGCAACTCGTATTTTGTCACCGCATGATAATTACCGGATGTCTATAACTTGGTCCAGGCAATCTGTTACTCTCGTTTATACACTCAAGTTAACGTACAAGTTATCAGGACTGCATTTCGAATTATGTGTTTGTCTGTGTGTGTGTATGTGTGTGTGTGTGTGTGTGTGTATGTATGTCTATATGTGCGTATGTGCCTGTGTGTGTGTGCATGTGTTTGTGTGTTTTCTTTTTTTCCAATAAAGTTTCCATCTTTCAATCACCGAGTTAACAAACATAATTATGTTAATTGACAAATAACTCCATACAGTAAGCCTACCTGTCTTCAAGTGACTGGCAAGTTGTCTTTGTATTGTTACATGAACTTTGTGCAGGAGGATGATACTCATGGCTGGATGACACTTTCGAATTATAAGGTGGATTTAAGGTGGTTTGACTTAATCAATAAACTGCCAGAGAACATTGCGATTAAATTGCTTTTGGTTTCTTTTTCATCTCTATCTTTCTCTTTCTATAAATGGAGCATAGTTATTCACATAGGTTTCAAGCCATGATTTCTTCATCCGCTTAGTTTTTTGTCACATACTAGGCATAAATCTGTATCGATAACAAACATGAGTGATTGGAAATAAAAATTTCATTTGAATTTGAATATATTAAGAGCTAGCACGTGGTCGTTGGCTTGCTTGTTTGTTTATTTTCAGCTATGCTTTTCTGGAATTTACTTTTCTAAGCAGCAGCTAACACTCCTTTGATTAGCCTAATTTGGAACTTTTCTGTGCAGGGTCACCTGAATGAGCTATTCTTGCTTTTGCACAATTATATCAAAATAACGATGAATATGACTTGGATTGATAAAGTGAAGTAAATGATAACGGCTTATAAGTACCGGAGATATTGTCAGCCGATAACAGTCAACTATCTAGTATTCAGATTTATATAAATTAGCTTGGAATGATCACCAGTGACAATGTACAGTAATTTACTGATTTACAGTTACGCCTTAATGCAATAAACACAACATATGATCACTATCAATCTATCTCTTCACTTTTTCATGCTATCATAGGCTTCAACTTCTTAACTTCACACATAAAAGTTCACTAGAACTGGTATATAATTATACATTCACTAAATTTTCAAAACGACAATTAAATGGAAATCCTTGAATAATAAATAACAATCACACTTAAATGGAAATCCTTGAATAATAAATAGCAATCACACTTCTGTCTAGAAAAAAAAAATGAATCATCCGCACAATTCACTGGCTAAAAATAAGTCCATTGCAATTTGTATGTGAAGGGTATAGACTATTAAAGAAAGTTGGATAATTGTAGAAAAATAAGCGATAACAATGTTAAACTCCCCTCCACCCCCTCCCATTTACAAAGTGGGGGAGGACACATACAATCATCTCTTCAGGTTTCGGGGGTATATGCATATCTCTTTTTACCAGTGACATTCTTTTTATCACGTATTATTACTATTAACACTGTTTTTCTTCCCCATATCCATCTTGTTATTATCATTATTGGTATCATTATTATCATGATTATTATCATTATCATCATCATCATCATTACAATCACCATTATCGCATCATATTCTTAGTCATCATCACCTTGTCTTTTTCAGTATTAAATCTGATCCCTAAAACAATCTTCTCCTGCCTCTAATCCATGAGTTAGCGACTTTAAATGTTTGACAAGAGACGTATACAAAGGAGATGGCTTAAATGTATGATGACAATGCTTGCTATTGTTATTACCAATAGAACCATCACTATTGTTACCGTGATTACAAATATCTTTTAAATGACACATAGTACGCTGTAAAAAAAAAAAAAGGAAAAAAGCATGCATTGCACAACTGGACGACTACGGTTGTGATATCATGTATTTCGTTCTTCTCGATATCTGGCATTTACGTTTTATTAAATTTATTTCAATTTTTCTGACGATTACTTTTGCCTGCCAACAACATGCGTGTGTCCCCAGGGTTAAAAGAAACACGACGATAAACATTTGTTGCTAAACTTGTCATTGCACATATCACTCAAATTTGGTAATTCTTCTTGTATAGAGATGACCCCCCCCCCCCCAGAAAAAAAAATAAAAAAAAATTAATTACTTGTTTTGTTTCGGTGTGTAGAAGATAACAACACATGTTTGTGGCAGGACCGTAAGATGGGGTGGAGGTATAAGTTGCCCCCCCCCCCCCTCCCCTAATGTTTAGAGCTATCTTTTTCTTTGGACCCGGAATGTCCCGGATATGATATTTTCAGAAAAAAAGATCAATAACTGAGAAAGTCACGCAAGAATTAAAGGATTTATTTGTTTTTATAAGTTTCTTGAGTTTGTTAATTCCGTCTCTCAGAGCGATAGAATAATGGCAATATGGTGGCCTTTCATTGTCACTGCCAATGAGCGCTATGAACCTCCATAGACATAGTACACACCTGACACGGGGAACAATACGTGACAGATTCTACGATTTAGCTATTCAAATTGTCCCTCAATATACTTTTTTTATTTTAAAAAAAATCTCCAAATTCAACCAGAAGTGTGCACAGATCATTAGATTTTAATTCTAAAAATGCAAAAACTCCCTCGTGTAGGAGAAGGACCACCTCCCACACCCTACCCGGCTAGTTCCACTTCCATAATCTTAGTACAATGGAAAGAGGTGCACCTGGAAATACCATGATTTAAGTATAGACATTGTCCTGACTATTTTACCTTCAACTTTTCGATTGCCTATTTCCAAAGTACCCCCACCCCCCCCCCCCAAAAAAAATAAATAAAATGTGAACAAGATCGTTGAATTTCAGATCTAAAAATAACCAAAAGCTCTCTGGTGTAGCAGTGGGATACTCCCGTCCCATGCCTTCCCCTTTCTCTCTCTCTCTCTCTCCATATAAGACAAGAAATGTAAGGACACATTGAAGACGCACACATCAAGATATAGGTGACAGATGCATTTTAGCTGTCCACATTGGCCTTGAATATTAATTTTCCTTTTTTACTCTTCCATTGAAAAATTTCGAAATATTCAAAAAAAAAATGTCTCTGCACCAGGTAGTTGAAATTCAGTTCCATAAACGAAAAAAGCTTCTTCATTTGGAAAGGGGACCCCACCCTTCAACACACACATCCTCTAATGGCCTTCTTTCCATCTCTTTAGACACCGTGATAGACTCAGTACACGGTAAAGACGCAGACGCCGAAAAAGAGGTGACACATACAATATTATCCAGTTAATTAAAAAGTTCCCGAATATCCCTCCCCTCCCCCCCCCCCAAAAAAAGTGTACACAAGATGGTTGAATTTCAGTTCTTAAAGTGCAAAGGCTCCACACCTTTGGTCCTTCTCCATGGATATAGTACACGCACACATAGTAGTAAAGACACACACGGACAAAGAGGTGATAGGTACCACAATTTAGCCTCTCGCAATGCCCTTGAATGTTAATATTACTTCATACTTTTTTTTTAATTTTCCCCAATTCCAATCCCCCTCCCAAAGTGTGCTTAAAACCGTTCCTTAAAAGCAAAACCTCGCTAGTGCAGGAGGGGGATATTCCCCTCCCATCCTCCCCTGCTCAGTCGCTTCTCTCCCTTACTGCACCGTTATTTCAAAATATTGAACATAATGTTCTTGCCCCTGCCCCTAGAAAATTATTCCTGCGTATGGCCATGTATGCGTGTGTGGTCTGAGGACAAGCGTGGACAATGTAGTAACTTGAAAAACAAAGTGGATGCCCTTTCAAAATACTATGAGAGTCATGTTACCCAATATTCATGCATGCAGGGGCCCACGATGGCGGGACTGAGAACGTAAAGCTCTGCTCCAGCCTATTTCTCGATATAAAATTCAGGGCCCGCGAGCCCCGCAGTTTAACACGGGGACAAATAAAGCAAACTGAGCATTGGGAATGGGGGATTACACCTGGTCATTGAAAACAATGACCATTTTCTCCAATTCAACGGCTTGATCACCTCCCATTTCATCAAATGGTATGGGATGCAGGACGGAAGTCGGATTGTCCGAAGCGTAGTCTCTGGTGACCACCACACCGTCCTGCCGAAGCCAGTACACGGTATCGTTGAAAATGCTCACGTCCCTCATGAATCTGCTTGTGGCTGCACCTTGAATGTCAACTCCTGGTATCTTAGTTTGCCCTGCGCTCGCTGGGGACAGGTCAGTGTAGTAAGCTGTGTCGGTTCCCTTCGAGTCACAATAGAGCAGTCGACCAGCTGTGGAACAGAACAAAAACTTAAGAAAATAGGAATATTTTGATCTAACATAGTTGTTTTAACAAATATGGTCACTATGTAAAAAAGAATGAAAGACCAATCTTGAAACTTTCCCGCATGTCCAGAAATAATGTGGGCATTTATCAAAGTTTAGTCTGAAATGTTAACTTACTGCACAGTAACAGTCATTCGTCAAACTACGTCATGATTTACTAAGACCAACCTGGAAAGCCAGTAATAATACTAATACTAATACTGTCTTATTTACCCAGGGAAGCCTCTCCAGTGTTGCCACTGCTATATCAGAGGGCCCTGCCATTATCATTACCCCAGCGTTGCCAGGTACCCATTTATACACCTGGGTCGAGAGGGACATTGTGGGTAAAAACATCTTATCCAATGATGTAACTATGTATAATAGGCACTGAGCGGGATTCGAACTCGGGTCCTCCGAATAGGAGTCGAGAGTCGCATCTACTATGCCACAGCGCTCCCACAAAGAGACAGTGTTGTTATAATCAAGAACTAAACGAGAGTACTCACTCGCCATTCAAAGCATACAAATTTGGACAATGCCAAAAAGTAGGCCATCAACTTCGGAACCACAAACCTGGAACACCCATAGAAAGATGCATTCGAATCATGTGTGAGTCATTTAAGAATGAAGTCATAAATGAGGTACTTCTATTTGTTTGTGTTTCTGGCTTATAAGAAGGAAGGAAATATTGGCGGATGGTGAAGGAAAAAAGGCATAAAGGCGCGAGATTTGAAAATAAGTGAATTCACCTATTAAAACTGAAAGATAATCGCTCTGGCTACAGTGCATGCTTAGCAAGATACGCTAACTCATTGGAGAAAGGAAATCTACTTCTCTCATTAGGCTGCATTGGTGGTTGTATTTTTTTTTTCTCGCGAGGATTTGGGTTCTGACAATTTTGTTACTCGTCCGATGTTGTTCCTGCGTTTATGAGTGTGAATTGATATCAAATCATTTCATTGGAATCAAGGGTGTTTTGTCGGTCTAAGAAAAATAGGCATATATCCTATCATCGTTTGCACCTTTCCCCATATGTGACACTATGTCCGAGTCATGATGTCATTGAACTTAACTTGAATAATTCATTGTACATCTTACTCACAACTTGTGTCGACTGACAATCCGGTGATGAAGAAGCTACCAGGTGTGTTAATAAACATCCCAGTACAATCTTCATCGTCTTGATGAAGGCTTTTACACATAATTCCTCTGACGTTCTTTCTCGTCCAGTACATGTAGCTAAAACACAGGAAAAGGAATGGTACAAATATGTCACATGGTCGACGTGTTTAACTGATTAGAGTGCGGGTTCACGTCACGAGTTCGACACCCACGAGTCATACGGCCCTATGCATAGGTAATACAACCCACGAGTTCGTCACTAGGCAAATAAGACCGATCAGGCTGACACTAAACAAGGTCCACGGAGTTCGATAGCAAGGAAAGACTTCAACAACAACAAAAAAGACAGGTTCGACACATTAAATGTAATGCCGAAGTCGTCGACCGTATGACTCATTGGTGTCTGTCTCGTGGGATGACCCTCGTGGGATTACAACGCTCATTTGCAGAAAGTGTTACATGGTGTCAATGTATGATAGCGAGTTGAAACGTCGTCCTATCTTTACATTCGTTAAAATATTGAAATATTCTTGATTTTCGGTCGTTTTGATTATCATTCAGCAGGTTACTATAATGTTTTGACTGGCCCATTGTGTTCGAATGCCCGATCCACAGCACATTCCGCTACATCCGAGCAACCGACTTTCCAGAAGCTATCATTATCTGGCTCTCGGTTTTTTTTTTTTTTCATTTTCTATGCAAGGCTTGCAGAAATCAGTTTGGGAAAGTAAGTTCTATATCGATGTTACTATATTGATGATACTTCAAGTAAGGGGAAAATATATATCGGCCTATTCTTACCCGTTGTAAAATACGGAAGAAAACCCTTTAGCGTCAGGGAGGTCCATTACGTGTCTCTCATTTCCTTCCGGGTCAATTGACATCTGAGTAAGCTTGGTCCAGTATAAGACGTAAAGCGTCCTTGGTGACTCTTTGATAGCGATTGCTCTTATTGTGTCTAGAGGTAAGATAATAGTGATACAAAATGATGTGTGAATCTTATAATTTGATAAAATCATGGCAACCGTCAACATAACCATCATGGTTTTCACTTCATTCAAATTAGTTTTTGCTGGTCCATATTCAAATTTGTTTGTTCAGGTCCACATATTCAGAATTTCATTCAGAGTTCACCAAATTCAACCTTGATTCATTATCAACACGTCTTTTATCGTCCAAGAAAACCAATTAGTTAACTAATTTTTCTGGCACATTCTATTTACATAAATATCACATTAAAACTCAGCCACAGCTGTGTACCCTAAGATATTTTGTTCTTGTAAACATTCCGAGTTTGGGTATCTCATATTTTCATTTTTACATAGTGTATTATAATGTATGCATATATATACATGTATACTATATTTATTAAAGTATAGAGAATTATAACAATAATGTCTTATAATTATATACATGTATATAATGTCACGATAGAGGAATGCATTAAATGCCAAGTGACTTGATTTTAATTCAAAACCAGATTTTTCGGGGGCCCTCCCCCTTCGTCAGGAATGAAAATGCTAATGAATTTAATGCATCCCTATTGTGACATTATCATTGCTATTTCTAGTACTGCCAATACGCGGAGCAAATACAATGTTTTGAAAAAAAATACATAAATATGTATATATATATATATATATATATATACATATATGTATGTATATATTATATATATATATATATATGTATATATATATATATATATATATATATATATATATCATACGATAATGTAAATATAAACTTGAAATACTGACAGCCTTTGATCCAAAACTTGAATCTCTGTTTTTAAGATGAATTTTATTGGAGCAGTAAATAACTGCATTGTCCGCGGCTCCATGACTTTTGCTCTTGCGACAATTGCTTCCATGGAGTATCTGCATACTGAACCAAACATATAATAGATTCTACCCACAAACATATCCTTTAAAACTCTACATAATCCTCACATCAAACTAGAGCCCAAGGGAAGAATCGTTATAATTTGTAAAATACGGCTGAATTGGTGATCCTCCGTTTCGTCACAATATTTTCTTGGATATTGTCTATTCTAACTGAATATGGAAATAATCACGACAGCAGCAACAGCAACAACAACAACAACAAGGCAAGTTTAACCTGAGTATATGTACGAGTGATTGCTTGTATCATATCAGTGTACAGGTGGATGTTTGCCTATGCGTGTGAACGTACACAGTGTACTACTTTGCGTCCTGTCAGTTTCGGTGACTTGTTCTGGAGCCTTGCTGAGAAGACCGGAGCGCCAAACACCAGAGGTGCTGGCCCAATAGAGCTTCTTGTCTGCTGCGTCGTATGCTACGTCTCTCGGTTGTTCCGTCAGGTTGATAAACACGGCGAATTCGAGTCTTTCAAGGTCGGCTACCAGAATCCGCTTGTTGTGTTTGTCGGTGACGAACATTATCGGGAGAGCTATTGAGACAATCAAGCCAATTGACACTGACGTTAATATGTGGTATATAGCACGACGCTTACACGAGCTTTTTTTTTTTTCATTTCCTGCGTTTTATTATAATCAACATACGGTGTTCGTGTAATCTCGTGTAATCCTAAAGTCGTTTAACTGTCTGAGATCAATTTGGAACAAATATACTGAAAGATCTGAGAAGCCAGTCAAACAGCATATTGAATCAGCGACATTCACTTATATCTATTTCCTTCAATTTTACCACTCGAATCCTTACCCACCATTGTGAAAACGGGTAGGAGTTTGGGCTAACTGTGTCCTCTCTCCTGACGCGAAATTTGTGTATTTTATCAATAGATGGTATCTGTAATATTTCTTTTTATTTTCCTTCCTATTTCATTCATTAAATTCCAACTGATCACTGCAGTAATTAGTCTATAGGATTTGTGTAACGAAAACAAACGGTGATAACTTAAAAAGAAAACGACTAATGATATCTCTTACTTTAATCATATCACATCTCATGAAGATGTAGTCTCTAGAGCAGTAAAAAGCTATACATTCAAGACTTTCGTGATCGAACTCCTATCGAACACTTTCTGAATCCCAACCGACCTGTTTGGCAATTCGACCCGCCAAAACCCAGTGAACACAGGCATGAGTACGTGCTGGCTTCATCTTGACACGTTCCTCCATTCTGACACGGATTGCTGTCACACTCATTGATACAGTATTCATCGCATAATCGGGCATCTGATAATCGGGATCCTCGCTTAAATGATATACGCTTCCCAGAAACATTTCCAACGCACGTTATTTTCACTGGATAATCGGGCGGGGACCTCTGATAAACGGGACAATTTTTCTTCAAGCGATCTTTGATTTTGTTTATATTTTACACAAAAAATCTACCAAAATACCACAACAATATTTCAAAGATTCCGTATCAGTTGTCGTTTACAACAAACTTACAAAGCAAGCTTCGGATTGGTGTGTTTTGACCTCCGTCTATCCAGTACATGTACATGCGATGCATAGCCACGAGAGCGCCGTGTATAAGTATCCATGCCACTGCAAAGCACATGTCTTCGCGAACATTCTTCTCCCCTACATAAGCAAAGCCATATGCTCGCTTGCAATTCCTACTCGACTCACATCCAATAAAAAACATGCCTCGCTCATACAGCCCAGGCTGTGTGCGTTGTTTAATCTCAGTCATACACTCTGAGGGCAAAGTCCATTGTTATCGCGCGCCTTCGTATCTTGTTATCTACTGTCTTTGGTTTCAACTTTCAATACAGCTGTACACTGTGATCTGTGTGTACGTCACAATCTTCCTCAGTTGTGACTGGGCAAAAGTTATGTGATTGAAATGGGCTATGAACAGTTACGTATTCAGTGAAATGGGGGAGAGAGTGGGAGGGAGAGCGTGAAAGATGAGAAGGGTTCAATGTATGTGCGAATACGTAACGTTTTATGAATCTAGACTATGAGCTGACATTGATTACGTGTACACGCGTGTTTGACAGAAGAATCGAACCCGGTTGCGATTACTCTACATTATACATCATTGCGAGAATGCAGGGAGAGCTGGAGGGTCGCGCCGAGGGGTAGCGTGTTGTGTATTCATGTACTGTACATGTACAGTACGTCAGTATGCATGTGTGTGTGTGTGTGTGTGTGTGTGTGTGTGCACTACATGTACATGTCGTATGCCGTTAGTGTATGGTGAGTACTCATCGCGAAATCGGGCACTCGCTTAAAGGGGCCGTGTTTGCTACTCCCAACCTGTCCCGATTATGCGATGAATACTGTATCTGTAAAGGCATGATGAAATCAAATAAATAAAACTAGGATGCAATAGATGAAATAACAAACAGGATGCAAAGGAACGTTAAAACTCACTGGTTATGTAAACATAACCTGTTGGCCATCAAAATGGAGTAAAATGTTTTAGACACGATTTGACAGTTTCTGTGGTATTTGACAATCTGCGTACAGACAAAACGGTAGATTAGTGATTACGTAACTATATCTCCATTACAGAAGTGATACCATAACATTTAATGATGTGTCTTATGTAACAATTTGTTTTGTTTGATATTATAAAAACCATTGCATGTGGGATTTCATTGATTCAACGCTGCTTTTTCCTAGCTCTCTGAAAAGTTTGCAAGAGATATCGGTAGAGAGTTCCTTGACTCTGGCTGGTCCAGAGGGAACCAACGAGAGATAGGTAGCACTTCAGCAGAACGGGTATGTTGTCTCCATGGATGAGAGCCGCACGGCTTTCAACGAAGAGACGGGTGTTGCGTCACAAGTTGTCGCCCCCTGAAACAGGCGACAATTTGTGAATGAAGCTGACAGCACAAATTGTCGCGCCAACCAAAATTGTCGTCTGGCGACGATTTGTGCTGAGGGCTGACGGATCAAATTGTCGCCCACCCTCGAAGCACATTTGGGGGGGGGGGGGGGGGTAATATCATTCTTGGCATAGTCATTGAAATACCAACACTTAACTTAAGGGCTTTTTACACTTGTAAATTTTTGCTTAGTCCCGTACCAACGGTGGGGCTAAGGGGGGGGGGATTACCCCATGCAGCTCATGCACCAAACTTGGTCCAATGAAAGTACTATGGGTGCACATAATAAAAACATAAAAACTGACACAATATCTGGTCGGGAAAGGGGTTGCCAGATCCCCTCCCCCCCCCCCCCCCACCGCCCATAACGCCCCTTCGTGGGTTTAATTTAACCAACAGCACCCATGGATCGAATTTGGCCGAGGAAAGTAGCCCCCCCCCCCCTTTTTTTGTTTTTTTTTTTTTAGTGTGAAGGGCCTATACGGTTTGGAGAGGAATGAATGAGCATGTCATAAAAAGTAATAAATGGAACTTCTTGAAGTAAGATGGAGTTATGACAACAGAAGCATTATGTGTGTGCATATATTTATATATCCACATGCCCCACCTCACTCCCTCCCCCCAAAAGAATTGAGTTATCGATATCTACACTAGAAACATACTCAGAGAGTGCAGACCTTTGCCAAGCAGCTCATTTCCACCCATCCACACATGCTTAAAACTGCCGCATTTCCCATATAAAAGCCTTTTGCTTTTAAATGCCATCAACTTCCAGCTGTGTGGTAGCACCTTATACCTTGAGCACATGCTTTTACCTTTAGTGCATGTATGCAAACCCCAAATTCATGCAGCTTGAACTCCCAATTTCATTGATCTCATCTGCCGTAAGATAAAAATCATCAAAATTTTATAAAAATTCCTGGATCACTACCAAAATTTATATTGATCATCTGTTCTTAAAATGTAATTGTGTTATCATCTTTTCATACAAATTTCATCCAAATGTGTTCTCATCCTTTCAAGTTGTTTTGCATACAAACAAAAATGCAGACAATACTACTATATAAGTAACATAAACTCCTCAAGTGGCAGAATAATTACAACTGTATCCAACATCCTACAGTTCAACTGTGTCACCATGCATGTGGAGCAAGCTCATGTACAAGAAACTGTATTGATACAAAATTGTACATGCAGTGCGTGCATATCGTAGGCCATAGTGTGGTTAATTGCATGCATATATTTGTATGTTGTATACACATTTTATTCGTTGCATGCAATTAATATCTACATTTCGAAGATCTGCAACACGTGTATCATTAGTCTGCAAACAATGAAAAGGCGGTGCTTTCCTGACCTTGGTAAGTGAACTGGGCTTTCCTGTTGTAGGTTCTTCAATACTGGTAGGCCCCTATGACAATAGTACATGTATTTCATCACTGGATGACAATTAGTGTCAGTAACAGAGCAAGCAAATAAAAGGTCAAGAGTCTAGATCTTGGACTAGATCTAGGTCTCAAATATGCTATGATATGGCTAGATATCTAGACCTATATTTCCTATACACGCTATAGCTTGTATAGAGTACCTGGTATACTATTTGGCGAAACCAAGTGAACTGGACCAGGGGATGGATTATCAGCAAGACGTAGTGTATTATGAGTCATAACTGAAAAACCAATAAATAGAACATCAATGTTCTCAGCCTATTTAGGTTTAAGTGTCAAAGGTGTGTATTGCTTTAAATTTGCATAGAACACTTAAACCCTGAATTTGTTAAAGTCACTGCACATCCTATCATTCATAGAGTGTCAAAAAGGCAGAATTATACTACTTTTCAATTTCTCTATCTAGGACATCTTTGACTTTTGGATTAGAAATAGCCTTATAAATATGTATCATAAGTGTTGAAGATGCAGATGTTCCAATGAATGAATACTTGGAGAATTGGGTATGAAGATTAGGCAAATAATCTGATACTCTCTTTAAATATAGCAAAATAAATAACAAACAGCCTGATTAAAGTTGCAAAAATTGTGATACTGATGTCTTAACAAGCTACAGTATACATGCATCACGTCTACCATGCCTAACATGGACAGAGAGCCTTAAGATTGAAGAGCTGTGACAAAATGAAGCCTCAAATTACTTTAATTGCAAATCAAAACCATTGGTAGTAAGATAATATTTTAAATACCTGTTCATTACTTTATAGATATGCAGATATGTCCATAACTATGAGATGACATGCACTACTGAGTGTAACAATGGATGCATACCATATCTGAAACCATTTCTCCTTGTAAATCTAATGCAGCTTACTCCAACTGGAATTTACTAGAGTCACATAAAGGTAATGTGAGCCTGAATGTTGTGATCCTAGCACTGCCTCATACAAAATAAGGAAATGGTGTTTTTTGTCAGCTAAAAACATGACAGGTTATTATGAGGTTTTAAAAAGAATCTGAATGAAGGACTGATAGTTGTTATTTGCATGTTAAAGAAGATATCAAGCAAGAGAAAAAGAAGTACTCTGGGATATCCTCCTTTGTTTTTGTCAACATTTTATTAAAGGCATGTTGATGAAAAGATAAACTTTAATTTGGTGTACAACTGGCCTTAAGTATTTGTGTGGTTGGTGTGAAACCGCAGTGTACTCTCAACAAAGGCTTTCTTTAAGCATTTTTTTAATAGCTGCTTGTTTCCTATAAGGTGAATACATTATATAAGTACTCAGTAGGCTGTATACAGAGTAAAACATGATGCAACTTCACACACATAGCTTTTAAAATCTGTTCAGTGTTCCTGCTTGGAGGTCCACCGATAGTATCCCTGTACAGTATAACATTCAAAAGGTATGAACATCTTACAGACCTACACTGTATTTGGTTTTGGTGTTGTTCTTTTATTTTCACATTTACTTCTGCCACAACTGTGAAGCTTCAATATGCCTAATATCAGATAATTTATGCACTGACATAGCAATGCATCTGAGTCATTCAATATCCCATTTAATCACTTTTTCTTCATATGTTGGACGCTCCGCATTTATGATTGATGGACAAGCTACAGTGTTATAATCCGAAATAGTCTTAAGTCCGACCAGTGCAAGTGACCATGGTTGTGAGACATTTTGTTTACCACTATGTACATACAGTATAAGAATACATGTATGTCCATGGTCATGTGTAAGCAGTATGCATGCATGCCTACTGTTACAGCATATATACACACCACAATATTCAAAATTATATACAAAATTGATCAAAATAGGCATATAACTACTACATCTAATATACAGGTTGTGCTTTATGGATGATAGGCCACACAACGTGAATGGATAGATTGTATCAATACTTAACCCTTTCTGTATCGACTTAAAAGATATGTATCACCATACAAACGTACTTCTTCCTTCGGAATGACTTGGTACATTACAGTACACATGTGGGTGCGTATTGCTTTGTGTGTAAATGTTTGTGGGGGGGGGGGGGGGGGGGTTGGGGGAGTGGTTGTCCCAGGGGCAGTTTAACCCCTTTCCTGCCCAGATGTAATGTCAGCTTTTCTAATGTTATTATGTACATGTAGACTTCTACCTCTCTGCACGCTACACTGAGAAATCTCAACCCATAAGGGGTGTTTATGTGTGTAGGGGGCCTCAGGGGGCCCGATGGGGCAGTCTGGCAACCCCTTTCCCGACCAGATATTGTGTCAGCTTTTATATTTTCACTATGTACACCCATAGTACTTTCATTGGACCAAGTTTGGTGCATGGGCTGCGTGGGGTAAATTACACCCGCCAAGGGGGGGGGGGGGGAGGGGGACGGTCTGGCAACCCCTTTCCCGACCAGATATTTTGTCAGTTTTTATATTCCTATTATGTACACCCCTGGGCCATTCTTTTAGACCAGGTTTGGTCCATGGGCTCCATGGGGTAAATTACACCCGCCGGGGGAGTTTTTTTTTTTTTTTTTTTTTTTTTTTTTGGGGGGGGGGGTCCCTGGGGGACGACCCCGCCCTCAGGTATCTGGCTGAACACCCAGTTTTGTAATGAGGGGGGTGGCCCCAGTAACTTTGAGGGGTCAAACCTTTTGGGCTTGATGGGGGTAAATTGACCAGCAGCCAGCTCCTGGTCTATTACATGGCTACATCCATGCACACAAACCATGTAAAAAGTCACGGTGAGGTTCAAGGAAGTGTGTATGTGCGCGCGCACATGATAATTGAGTGTCCGTTCGTGCGTGTGCGTGTGTGTTATTGCATATTATGGAAGAATGTGTGTTGAGGTGGTTTATATGCATTATGAGGATTTGTTCGAGTGTTTGTCGGTGTATATGTATTTGGGGTGTGCATATGGCAGTTCGGTTGTGCTAGAATCAACTAACGATTGAGAAATTATTTACGGCGTATCGAAATTATTCGCTCATAAATAAAGCATGCCAAACTTATTCTGGGACAAAGAATAGTGATATAAAAGTTGAAGTTAAGACTGATGGAAGAATATGAATGCAGTGAAAAAAAAAATGAACAAAGACAGATAACATTTAGGGAGCGTACCTCCCTCGTATGCCTTTTCTCTCCGTCTCTCTCTCCTAGCCCGCCTCACCGCTGAAATAAATTGACACACCCATACTATTTTGAAATCAACGCCGCTGTGAACTTTATAACACGTGCTCATACACGTTGAAGGCATTTTCATTGCCACAGTAGTGCCTGCTGCTGCCCAAAAAGTTCGTTCGCACAAACATTAAAGGTTGGCATCCATTCGTCTCGAGAAACGATGGCGTAGCACTAGCTAGGCAAGAAGTTTGCACTGCCTTGAGTGGCTGTAAAGCCCCACTCTTGATTGGCAATCCTTAGAGCACTTGCAGCAGATGAAGTCTGTTGGGGCCAATACTAAGACTGCCCGTGCCTTTCTCTTAGCTCTCCTGTCGGTCTGCTGTACGTGCCTTACAGCTTCAGCTCTCTGAACGCCCTCCTTGACGGTGCCTCTCCATAGCGGACGATCTTCAGCTACACCTTCCCATATGTTGGTGTTGATGTCCATCGTCTTCATGTCACGTTTGCACACATCTTTGAAGCGAAGATGCGGCCTTCTCATGGGACGAGACCCCTCGCTTAGCTCTCCATACAGCATGTCCTTCGGGATGCGACCTGGTTCCATTCGACGCACATGACCCAACCACTTCAGGCGTCTCTGGCTGAGGAGTGAAAACATGCTGAGAATGCCGGCATGCTGGAGGACCTCTGTATTTGTCACCCTATCCTGCCATTTTATGTGCAGGAGTCGTCTGAGGCAACGGAGGTGAAAGGTGTTGAGCCTCTCCTCCTGGCCAGCATAATTTTGTTGCCCAGGACTCAGAGCCATATAGCAGGGTGCTGAGGACGCAGGCTTGGTAAACGCAGAGCTTGGTGTTCTTGGTCAGCTGACTGTTGTTCCATACGCGCCTGTTCAGTTTGGCCATGACTGCAGTAGCTTTCCCTATCCTATTGCTTATCTCATTGTCAAGGGAGAGGGAACTGGAGATTGCTGAACCAAGGTAGGTGAAAGAGTCCACTTCTTCCAGGTGTGTGACATTAATGGAGATGTCTGGAGGAGAGTCAGTGCCTTGGGTCAAGATCTTAGTCTTTTTCAGGCTGATGGTTAGTCCAAATTCGTTACAGGCATGGGACAGACAATCAACAAGCCTCTGCAATCCCGCTTCTGTGTGCGATACCAGAGCAGCGTCGTCAGCGAACAGCATTTCTTGGATAAGAACCTCTCTAACTTTGGTTCTGGCATGCAGTCGGGCGATGTTGAATAGCTTCCCATCCGCTCTGGTACGGATGTAGATTCCCTCTGTGCAGTCAACAAAGGCGTACTGAAGGAGCATGGAGAAGAAGATTCCGAAAAGTGTCGGTGCGAGGACACAGCCTTGCTTCACACCGCTGTTCACAGGGAAGGCATCAGAAGTTCTCCCGTTGTAGCAGACTCTACTCTGCATGTTCTCGTGAAAGGAAATGATAATTTGGAGCAGTCTCGGGGGGCATCCAATCTTCTGCAGGAGACTAAAGAGTCCACTTCGGCTGACCAGGTCAAAGGCTTTCGTCAGGTCTATGAAGGCAATGTACAGCGGCTTTTGCTGCTCACGGCACTTCTCCTGTAGCTGGCGTAGTGAGAAGATCATGTCTACTGTAGATCGGCCTGCCCTGAAGCCGCACTGTGACTCTGGATACACCCGGGAGGCAAGACTCTGCAGGCGTGTCAGAACTACACGTGCGAAGACTTTTCCCACAACACTTAGGAGAGAGATGCCTCTATAGTTGTTGCAGTCGCTGCGGTCTCCCCTGTTCTTGTAGACAGTGACGATACTGGCATCACGCATATCTTGGGGTACGTGGCCTTTTTCCCAGCAAAGACACAAGAGCTCATGGAGGTGTTGCAGTAGTACTGGCTTGCCGCTCTTTAGAACTTCTGGTGGGATACCATCATTTCCAGGAGCCTTCCCGCAGGATAGACGGTCAATGGCTTTGCTGAGTTCTTCTTTTGTAGGCAGGGCATCCAGCTCCTCCATGATTGAAAGGCTAGGTAAGGTGTCCAAGGCAGCATCTGTTACCTTATTTTGGGCTGCATAAAGTTCCAGGTAATGTTCTACCCAGCGTTCAAGCTGCTTACATTGGTCTGTGATGGCTTCTCCAGTCTTCAATGGTGCAGTCTTGATGGCGGTGGGACCGATTGCAGCTTTAATGCTGTCGTACATGTCCCTGGTATTTCCGCTGACTGCAGCTGTCTGAATCCTGCGGCACAGGTTCAACCAGTAGTCATTAGCACAACGGCGCGCAGTCTGTTGAACCTTGTTGCGAGCAGTTCTTAGGACATCGTGTGTGCTAGAGATGGGGTTCTGCTTGTAGGCCAGCAGGGCTTTCCTCTTGGCTTCAACATCTGATTGCATCACATCCCAGTGAGTTTCGTACCAGTCTTCGCTCCGACGTTCCTTCTTCCCGAACACAGAGAAGGCTGAGGAGTAGATAGTATCCCTAAGGTGACACCATTTACTATCAATATCATTGTCATTTGGAATTGAAGTGATCATTTTCTCACTGAACGTGTCATGAAATCGTCGACATCTCTCGAGGTCGTTGATACAGCAGGTGTTGATGCGTGGGAGACCTTTGGTTTTGGTTCGATGTATTTTCTTTGTCATCAATCTCACTTTGCTACTGACGAGGGAGTGATCTGAGTCGCAGTCTGCGCTGTGATAGCTCCGTGTATGGAGAACACTGCTAAGGTCTGTACGCTTGGTGATGACAAGATCAAGTTGGTGCCAGTGTTGAGACCGTGGATGTCTCCAGGAGACTTTGTGGCGTTCTTTACCTTTGAAATAGGTGTTTGTCACACACAGACCACGATGGCAGCACAGCTCCAGCAGCCGCTGTCCATTATCATTCATCTTTCCCGTGCCTTGGTGGCCGAGGCAGGAAGACCAGGTGTTGTAGTCAGCTCCCACTCTAGCATTAAAATCTCCTAGAAGATAAAGTCCTTCAGTGCTGGGGATCCTGGATATCATCTCATCCAATTCTTCATAGAACTGGTCTTTAGTCTCTGAGGTGGAGCAGAGTGTCGGTGCATAAATGCTGAAGATGTTGATGAAGCCCACTGTTGTAGACAAACGCAGAGTGAGTATTCTCTCTGTCCCGCCAGTTGGTGGTTCAATGGTGGAAACCAGAGAGTTCTTCACTGCGAAGCCCACCCCGTGCTGTCTTGGGTCGTCCTGTGACAGACCCTTCCAAAAGAAGGTGTAATTGGCTTCCTTGATAGAACCACTGTCTGCCAGACGGGTCTCCTGTAGACAGGCAATGTCAACATTTAGTCTTGATAGTTCCTTGTCGATAACCGCAGTCTTTCGGGCATCATTAATCTGTTCGATGTCGTTATTAAAACCAGGGCACATGGTTCGAACGTTCCAGGTTGCTAGCCGAAGAGTTGGAGTCTTCATTTTCACTTCTTAACTTCTCCTTCTTACATTGTGTCGACGTCTTGAGACGTCGCTGGAGTGTCTTCTCCAGAGTGCTACGAGCCTGGGCTGATGTGAAATGGAGAACTTGTGCTGCCCATACGTCAAGTTCCCCCTCTCGGCGTTGCTGATGTAGTCCAAAGGAAAGGATGAACCAATACAATTTGGCACCAGCACAGCTGCAGGAGTTGCCGGAAGGTAACGCAATACGTTGCTCGACCGCCTTAGGGACTCCACTCCGGATTTCTGTAGGGTTTACTCCTTAGCCTTTTCTTCTCCCGAAGATAACCACAAGGCAGTGGGACCACGTGGCAGGTTGTACTAGGTTACGCGGTACTAGTAGCAGGGTTGATTATTCCTGACCTGACCTATACCAAACACTACTCTCTGCTAGCCGTTTCGCACTTAAGTGTCAACATAACCCCCGATAGAAGCGATGGAATTCACACGTTGTTTTACGTTTCTTTGACTCCAATAACGTCACAATTAAAGATTGCGTTGATTCCTTCAAATCCAATGATGTCACAATGGAGGTGCGTCACTGCACACTGGTAAAGCGCGTTATATACTGAGATCGCGCAACAAGTTGACTGCGTTTCCAATGATCCAGAGAGTGCACACGCTTGAACTACTAGTAGAGGGCTTAAACAGTGAAAAACAGTGATGGAAACAGTGATGAAAACTCCTTCCAAAAGTCCAAGAATGAATTGATGGGGGGATTTAACAAAGACAAAAAAACCCCCCGATAATAAGACCTTGAAATGTTGATCCAGTACAACAATTGACACGTCCAGGAGATTCCGTGAAGATGATGTTCTGGTAATCAGAATCGTTTTAAAAATACTCTATAGGCCTAAGAGTTACCCCATTATCACTTAATGTCCCGTTTTTAGGAGCTCCATTGACACAAACATTAAAACACAAACACAAACAGACACACGTACGCACAAAGGCAAACGTATACACACAGACAAACCAACCACTACCACTATACAACCACCATACATGCACAGTCTCCACATATTGTATTTTTATACTCCAAACCAAAGATGCTTAACTAATAAGACAAAACAAATGGACAGCGGTCCTCAAGCGTATTACGTCACCTGAGAACAACAGCAGCGGCTTCAGGGACAGCGCGTCTCAGGTGTGACCGCAAACTTTCCACGTAACTTTCCGCCAAACTTCTCGATCTGTTTGTGGGCTATGTATCCGAAGCGCAAGGCCATTGTCATGTACAAACGTGCATTGTTACGTCATAATCACTAGCCACTGGACGGCGTACTCTTGCTTGCGCGCGTACCAGTGGCCCAGTCTGACCGCGCCTAAGCGTGCACTCCATATAAGGAAAAATTGACCTAACAAGATGGCGACGCAACACGTTAAATTTGGCTGCACGGTCTCGTGTATGTTGGGAATAGGGACACGCATTCCACTATGTTTTAGTTCGGTGTTGTTATCGCGCGCCTTCGTATCTTGTTATCTCTACTATCTTTGCTCCAAACACACACACAGCTATGCTCAAACGCATACATAAGTCACATAGTACGCACCAAAGAGATTATAACACAAGAGGGCGTAGTCCAGTGGGGAGGCAGCCGCGCGAGGGAGCTGCCATTTCCCGTTGTGCAGTGCCGTATATTAAGAGAGTCTGGCCAACTCATAAATTGGACGCCATGTCGTTACCCAGCGTACAGTGCGCTTATGGTTTAAGCGTGTGCGCTTGGGGGTTAGCGTCCCAAAGGCGCAAGACTGTGTTGCTTGACTTTTTTTTTTCAATAGAGAGAGAGAGTAGTAGAGAGGGAGAGAGAGGGGGTGTAGATTGGGGGAGGGACATTCTTTCATTCCATCCACATTGAACAAAGCCAACAATCAATCATTTTTACACATTCAAATAGACACAAGTACACAGGTAAATAATGGGGCGGCTGTCTAAAGGACATAATTCCTGAATATAAATATGATAGATTATTGCTGTCAAAATAAAAGAAGAATTCATAGTATGCAGCTTCGTAAACTTTCACTAGACCTTATGCTATATCGTATTTAGCAAGTTGTCCAGGGAACAAAAGTATAATATAACAAAATGATATATAAATTTACAAGTCTATAGCTGTGCACAGACGATAGACAAATTCCACAGTTATTACTGTTTCGCACGTAAGGAACCATCAATTACCATCCTATTTAGTACCATATGTATGAAACTGACATGAAGGCATACTAGTATGTAATTCAAAAGGAATTATATACCTACGTACATTGTACAACATGAAACGTCATCGGCAAGTGCTTATTAAAGGCATAATTTCCCATTTGCAGATGGAACAAAAACCTAGCATTACTGCTTCAAAATAGTTCTAAAATGTGAGTTAGAGATAGAAACAACCAATGTAAAAATTTGAACCAGTATAATTGATGTTAAGTATTGTTAAATATACAAAATGTGAACAAGAGTTGTAATAAAAATGTTTCCAGACTAAACCGTCGACAGTTACGGTTTAATAAGGAAAATATTGATATCTCCTTATATTTTAGGGTTTATTGCGAAAATTTTATATGGTATGATGTTTTGTGACACAACTGACCTACACATATGCATCAAAAGTGATATCTCGAACTTGTTTAAAATCACTGCTCCAAAAGGTAAACAGGACCTTTAAGGTATGTGAAATGATCTGTACCTGGACAACATAATTTAAGGGACATCCTCAGTGACGTCCGTACCAAAAGAAACTATGATCAGGACAGTTGAATAGAAGATTATGAAAAAGTTTTTAAAAAATGAAATAAAAATGTCCAAATGGCGACCGGTATACCTCCGCCATATCACACTGTTCTCTTATCTGGTGTAGAGTACGTCTTGACAATGTTACACGACAGTTTCACATAAGTTGGCAGAGAAAATGGCATGTTCGTCACAAAATTTAATGCGTCAAGTGTTTCCTTTCCTTGAACTATAGTTCGAATGGATGACTTTTATTGTTTAAGAGAGCAAGTATTAAGGCATTTGAGCACGTTTACCCGTAAAGTTGACCAATCTATTTTCATGGCAATACTTTGAGCGGTTATTTGAAAGATATGTGGAAAATCCTGTCCTTTTAGTATATTCACTTGACCTTTGACCATCAAAGCCAAAATCTTCCCCTACGCGACACGCGTCATTACGCAGTAATGATGGCATGCAAATATCGGGTTTGGTTTTGAGTTTGTGCTTTGGGTAATCTCCAAGGTATGGAGGAACTGGGTAATAATATTTCAACAATAAGATAGTGGAATTTTAACATGTTATATACCTAACATTGATCCTTGATTTTTGCTCCCCTCCCATGACTCCCCCCCCCCCCCCCAAAAAAAAAAAAGAAGAAGAAGAAACAAACAAACAAAAAACACAAACAAACAAACAAACGATAAAATCACAAGAGAATCACGTTCGGGCAGTAATTTTCGTCTGGAAATACATGTACTCACCTTCAGAAATTGCATTATGGGGGAAATGGTAATATTTTAAGAATCCCATTCATATACATGATTTTGACCTTTCGCTTTGAGCGTGTTTACACAAAAGTTTATAAGCTAAAACAGAACTTCGTCCATGCACTCACACATGCATGAATGCCAAGTTTCATTACAAACGGTGTCCACAAAATTGATCTTACGGAATGAAGGACAGACGGAAGGACGGACGGACGACCAAGACAAACTAATGCCTCAGGCGACACTTCGTACGTTATGGCGGAGACATGCAAAATAATGTGAATAAAAACTTGGATAGTCTGAAAGACACCGCGAGGAACCTAAAGAAGACAAATAATAATTAATACAGTTTTCCCCTCGCACTCGGATTTCCCACTTTTTTCTTTTGTTTTGGATCTGCCGGAAATCGGTACATCATTACATTGAGCCAGGTCAGTTCGCGCAACGCCATGTTGCGCAGGAATTAAGGCACGACGAATTTTCAGTTTATCGCAGTAAGATATCAAAATATCTTTCGTGTATATATGAAGTAGACAACGGCAAGACCCTCACTGCACTGTGACTGATACTGAGGATGTCCCAAAGGCAAGCAATAATGCGTAGCTGCGCATAATGAACAATGGGCACTGCGTATGAGCTCTGCTCGCGCCCGCGTGATTGACTTTGGTAACGACATGGCGCCTGTAGATCACGGGACCAGCTTTTGACCAATCACAGGCTTCAAAACACATAAGCCAAAAACCGAGTTGGCCAGACTCTTTAATATACGGCACTGCCGTTGTGGGAGCCGCCATTGCACGGATCCTGGCAGCGCACTGTTTAATGCGCTCGACTTGAATATTCGGCGCAGTGACCTTGCGTTGTTTTATTGTGACGTCACAATGGTCATGTTTAAGCGTCATAATGGTGCTGAGGTTGTTTGATTTTATGGCTTGAGTGGGAATGTACGCGAAACAAACGTCATAATGCTCAAGTACTGTCTAGTCTACACCCAAGTTCCCACTCTTTATTTTGCGAACAACAGAAAGGTCTGGACTCTACCAAATGGTTCAAATGATATGATACCATCGTAAAAACTAATATTCAAACAAATAAACACATTGAGATTCTGAAAATGAAAATGTGTAATGAAGAATAACATATCATTCCAGATATGATATGAGAAGATATGACTTGAACGTAGACTTAGATCCATAGGTATAATCTCTTTGGTACGCACCTACAAATCATGCACAGCACATATCATGCAGCCCCCCCCCCCCCCACACACATACGCATAACTTACCAGTCATACCCACCTCACCCAGGCATAACATCGGAGCAACCACCCCAACCACACATAGCGCATGGTCGACGACAATTTGTGCAGCTATGTTTCATTTTGCCAGCACAAATTGTCGCCATCGAGGTCAAAAGTTGGAAACTGCACAAGCAGCACAAATGGTCAACAGGCGACAAAATTGTCGCCCCGAGCCGGGGGCGACAATTTTTCCAACAAGGCAATATTAAACACAGAATAAGTATTCTTAAAGTCACGCTGCATTTCAGACGTTCATTTGAAGTAAAGGGTAAAGGGTAAGTAAAGGGGGGGGGGGATAGGTTTATTACTAAGATTATCACAAGATTAGCCTATGTATAAGCAACCATTCCTCATGTTTAATTCAACTTGGCAAAAAGTTAGAGGAGGGCAATTTTTTTTTTTTGAAATTATGGTCTTCAATAAGAATTAGACAAAAGCTTAATGCTTCTCGCTAGCTGGCATCATGCAGTGGATAGATTATTACTATACCTCTTATGGTTTCCCCTTTATGTGTGTTTGTTATGTTTTTGTGTTTATTATTGTCTTTCCCCTTCGGCCGTGAAAGTGACTTTTTTTTCCACTATAGGTAGCCTTCTATTGGCCAATGCACCAACATTATTATCTTTTTATGTTGACATTCCATCTTATCGCTTGCTTATATACGCAATATACGCAACGCAACCTTGAATTAATGATGCATCAGAGCCGACGAAGTCATCGACTTCAGATGGCGCCAATAGTTTTCAAATTATATTGAGCGTTTGCTTCAAGCAAAGACAGGCATCCTTTCACTTGATTTTCCACTCCACATTCAGTTTAATTTCTGCTTTTACATTATTTGGTGTCGGATTTAACTGGATATATTTTCATTGCTGACTGTATCTGAAACAATGGATTTGGGACATGTTACTTTACATGAATTATTTTCATGTAATAAATACTGTAGAATTATCCATATGTTTGTATATCTATGTATGTTTACATATTGTGAAATAATTCGATGCCTCAATACATTCGTAAGTCTGCATGTCACGTCGTCTTCATTCAAGTCCTCTTTGAATATTTACTTATTTGTAAGGTAATCATTTCTATTCAAGTATTGTTCTTATATGGGTGTGTGTATGTGTGTAAAATCGAAAACAGTACACGTAATAACTAAACTGTGCGTAACTAAATTAGGAACATTAATTGTTACAACAGAGCTTTAGAAGCCGGAATATATATATATATATATATATATATATATATACATCAACACATATCAATAAATATACGTATATATATACATACATGGGAACCACAACTGTACATTTTCGGGGGGGGGGGGACGGGGTGGATTAAAAGTTAAGCTATCGTACGAAATTAAAATGGCGTTATAAAACCATCAATTTCATTAGTTTTCTGCTGCGATAATAATTCAGGGTCCATCTAGGTGGTCTCTTTGCTCCAGAGAACAGGACCTTAATCGCTAATGACCGACCAGGCTGACAGCTGGCGAATAATAACAATAGCAATAATGAAAATGATTCTGAATTGCCTGATGTTAACTTCCTCTTTTGGAACTAACTACTTACAGCAAGCACTTTCTAATGCGAAAATCCATTTCATAATTGTCCTGAAGGGACATAGTGCGAAGAAATGTCATCGAACCATTTCATCAGCTGAAGTGGCCTTAATAAAATGGAGGTAAAATGCATAAACTTAATTGGCCTTTGGTAGGCATGGTATTGAAATTAATCCAATCATAGGAGCACCACTTGAACTTGCTTATGGCATCCGAATACCAGCTATCGGCCTATTTGGTAAAGTGTAATGAGCACGTTATCTAACGCTTGTCTTCTGTATCAAAATTTGTTTAAGTTCCCCAAGCTATTTGTATTTGTCTTACTTTGTACTAAAAACTGTGTGTCAATATACTGTTTGTCATAAATGACTAGTACACAATCATATCTGGTGTAACAAAATTAAGCAGAAATCAATCAAATCAAATTAAAATCCGTCAGATAAGATGACAAATAGACCCCTCCTTTTTCTTCAATCTGCATGTCCCTCCCCCTTCAGTTTCATAAACCTGCCATTATACATTCAACATGAAAAATCTCATGATATAGAGTCAAACCTGACAAAAAGAGACAGATTATCAGATGACATTATCCCTCATAAGTTTGAATTATGGCTGTCAATTCACATTTAAAGATGATTATGTAATTATCTTGTGCCACATAAGTGGGTTTTTTTTTTTCAGATTAATCATCGAAGTGGATTAATAGAACCCTTCCATGCCGCTCTATTTATACCCATCAGCATATACACTGACATGCTTTCTTCGCCGATTGGCACAGATTCCTGGAAACTAATTCTCAAAAGTTTTTTCTGAATTTTCTGAAAGCTCATACTTTCAGAAAAAGGCTATCATTTTCACCTAATGCCAACCTTCGTAAGCCTACAGCAGAAAAGAAATGGAGCATTTTTGATTATCTGGTCGTGTGTACACACATAAACAGTGTATGTCTTGATCGCATACGTTTATATCTGCTGTACTTTTTTCACGGTTGGAGTGACGTTGACGTTGACGTCATAAAGCCATCAATTTCATAGATTTTCTGCTGCGATAGTAATTCAGGGCTGATTCAAGGTGGTCTCATAGCTCCGTAGAGGAAGATCGTGATCGTTAATGAGTGAATAACACCGGGCAAATAATAACAATAACAATAACAATAATGAAATTGATTTTGAATTTCGTGATGTTAAACTTCCTCTTTTAGAACTAATGTACAGTAGGAACTTTTTGATGCGAAACTCATTTCATAATTGCCCTGGATGGACATAAAGCGAAAAAAGAATGTCATAGAACCATTTCATCAGCTGAAGTAGCCTTATTAAAATAGAGCTAAAGTACATACACTAAATTGGTCTGTGGTAGCCATGGTAATGAAATTAATTCAATCTTAGGAGCAGCACTTGAGCTTATTAGGCCTATTTGGTAAAGTGTAATGAGGCCGCTATTTCACGTTTATCTTTTCTTTTGATACCCGTCAGATGAGATGACAAATAGACCCCTCCTTCTCCTTCCGTAAGCATGCCCCCCCCCCCATTCAGTTCCATATTTTCAACATGAAAAATCTCATATAAAGTCAAAACTGAACAAAAAAAAGGGTTATCAGATGACAGTCATTACTCATGTGATTTAATTATGGCAGTCTATTCACACTTATAGATGACATTCATCATAATTGTTCCATACATGTTTTTGTTCTGATCGAAATGTTCTTATTGAAATCGAGTTAAACCGTATACTGCTATGGTAAGTCTCTATGAAACAATGAATAACTGCGTCCTGTCTGATTGCAATAGAATGTGTAACTTCTGCAGGAAAGGCGAGCAGGCATCAGTTACTAGAGCTGACATGCTAGAGATTGAGATCTCCTGTTTAGGCAACGGTCAGCAGTCGCAACGTATTCGATCTTTATGCAGTATTATCTCTCTCCATTCATCATTAGCAAACGTCGGAATAATCTTCAGAACAGTTGAGTATTCCAGCACTTGCATAAGGGGACATCTTAACCCTCATCGATAGCATTACTTTATACATTACTTGAATATGAGACCAGTTTGAGGCAAATTATTTTCACACAACAATAGATATATTATTCACTTTTACATGAATACCAGAAAGACTGGAACCCTTATTCCCCTCTGATCAGTTGGTATAGCCATCCCCCTTTTGGGCTTGGCTTGTCCTTCCCAGTGCATTGTCTACGGTGATCGAGTCGGCTTAAACGCTATCTAACGCTGCATTTTAAAAGACCTTGTAGACAGCGAGATTTGAATTCGACATATCTTCGCAGTCCTTAGAGTCTAAGCGTTGGCTTGTATTTCAAGTTCGGTGACAATTCGATAACTTCATAAAATAGGGATATTCTTCTTTATTCTCAGCCATAAGAGATGACATGATGAAAGCAAAAAAAAAAATGACTGAGAGGAAGCTTTAGGGGCACCGTGGGCGGATGGGTAAGCATAACGTCCATTCCTATATCATATTTCACTGTCAATAATACCTGTCTATTTTGGAGGAAGGGGGGGGCACCTCTCGATCTGATGTGCATAAAGTCGAAAGTATACAAAATTATTTATATTGCATTTACCAGTTGTTCTTATGGTATACAAGAGCAAAAGGCTTAGGTGAGCGAAAACAGACGTTCGCTGCTCCGGAACATCTTACCTTCTTCGCAGTTTGGTCCATCATAACCGGCTGTACATGAGCAGTTGTACATGTTGACTGCATCCTGACACGTTCCCCCATTCTGACAAGGGTTACTTTCACACTCATTAACATCTGTAAAATAAAAGGGAAGATAAAGCCAAAAAATAGTGAAAAAGCAATGAATATAGAAATGACATAATATGAATTTACAATATGAAATCGAAATTGAACAAACATGATGTGAAAGAACGCCGAAGCAACCAGAGTTATAGAAAGGTGTGATATACAATTTTTGATAACAGTAAACTTTCTAACTGAAATTGTGTGTATGTATATATATATATATATATATATATATATATATATATATATGTGTGTGTGTGTGTGTGTGTGTGTGTGTGTAAGGATTAACAAACTGATCAAAGGAAAGTCCTCTCAATACATAGTGACAAAAAAGGTGTATAAGGAGTAAAATTTACATTCAGTTTCAGCAGTAATGTTAAAACATGGAGCTACAACAGACGTAGCTTCATGGCTAAATGCCTTCCAAGAATAAAGAGCATGTGGTAGGCCCTGTTTGTATTACGAAAAATGCACACTGAGAAAATAGCGAAAGAAGTTGAAAAACATTGAAAAACAGACGTAACCAGGATAATCTTACCTTCTTCGCATTTTGGCCCCTCATAACCGGCTGTGCATGAGCAGTTGTACATGTTGATTGCATCCTGACAAGTTCCCCCATTCTGACAAGGGTTACTTTCACACTCATCAACATCTGTAAGATAAAAGAGAAGATTAAAGATAATAAAAAGTTTTGGTACCTCAAAAGTTTCCCTGAATTTCCTGGTCTTCGTTTGTATTTCAGGTTAAAGTACCTTTCATATAACTAACACTGTGAGATTTACTCGCCCCAAAGTGCTCTCATGTCCTAGTATCATGCAATTAACTTCGACCAGCAGCCCGATACGCATAGCGTAATCGGGCTTCGCATTGTAGCATTCGGGACCATGACAGATTTAGTATCGCGGGTAAATGTCAACTTAAAATCCCAAAATTTCTTCAATTTGAAGACTTACCAATTAAGTTGAAGTATTGAAAACAGGCTTCGGGCATAGTTTGGTTCTGCCAATAGTCCCTTTCTGTTCGAATTGATGACTGAATGTGACTCGGTCGAGAGGACCTTGGCAGAGCTACATACACTGATTACTACAGCCAGTGCATGCGAACACATCACCCATGCGCACAAATTTCAAATCCTTGAACGGATAAGATGTTTGTGTGCGCATGCGCTGGCCGTAGTATTCAGTGTATGTAGCTCTCCCAAGGTCCTCTCGACCATTTTTCTTAAGGATTATCCCCAGATCCACCACGAACAAACTTTAAAAGACATTTACCAATGTACATATTCATGTCATATATTCATATATGACATGATATGTATATATATATATATATATATATGTATATATATATATATATATATATGTCTTATATGTCACATATTCATGTCCTTCCAGAAAAGGGAATGTCTAAACATTCTTTAATTTGGCGGTTTGGGGGCCCTTAGTAATGGGCCCCAATGGGTGAGAGATGATGCCAATTAGAACAAATTGAGATCACAACACCCTGGGAAATGTGGAAGTTCGTCGATAAGCTGCCATGGTGTTTCCAGGAAGGAGCCAGATCTCAGGCTCACCATGAGTCAAAGCCTTAGGTGAGCAATAAAACAAAGGTTCGCTGTCGCGATCATCTTACCTTCTTCGCAGTTTGGTCCATCATAACCTGCCATGCATGAGCAAGAGTACGCGTTGAACTCATCCTGACACGTCCCACCATTCTGACATGGGTCACTTTCACACTCATCTGTGTTTCGAATAAAAAACAAAATCACAGACACTAACAAAATGTGAGATGCTAAAAGTGTGTGTGTTTTGACTTCGGATAACTGAAGAAAGTGATGTCTAATTTGATTTTTCTGGCAATGAGATTAATCTAATTCTTCAGCTTTCACGGAGACCACTGCTTTCAGAGTGACTTTTTTTCTCGATGAATAATTATTCCAAACAAAATGATAAAGGAGCTGTCATATAATAACAGAGTAGTTCCATCTGTGCAATAAAGACGTTTTACCTAAAGATATGATTCCTAGGCAACTTCTTAGCGGCGATTGCCACCTTCGGCTTACACTACTGTATACAACTGGCTCAAAAGTGTGATTCGCGTTGAACTAAATTCCATATCATGATATTTCGTATCATACCAGTAAGATCTGCGGGAAAGCATGTGACGTGTCGCTGGATTTCCGGGTCACTGAGGGGAGGAATTATCTCGTATGGAAAGGTTTCCATGAGCTCTCCGTTCTTTCCAACCACATTCCGACAAGGGTTCTTAATGCTGTGATCTAGGACGTCTGATACCGGGACTAGATTCCCCTGGTGAGGCCGTGAAGTGGATGCTAAGCCTCCTCCAATTATACCTGCTGTTGTGATTACAAGTTTTGAAAGTTTTGTGGAAGTTGCAGACACAGCAGGTGTAAATGTGGTAGAAAGAAAAGAAATTTGGAAGAAATGAAAAGGCAAAAATTCCCACTAGTTTTAAGGTTCGTCGTGGACAGGCACTTTCATACACTTCGAAACAAGAAATATTGGTGTAATTGTAAATACAATCTTTTGTGCGACATAGATTTTTAAGCAAGATTGGCTTTATTCACAGAAATTTACTAAACCCATAAAAAAGTGAAAGAACATGCGTATTAAAGGACGCCCAAAATATTAAATGGAATTCTCAAAATTGAGACGGGGGGGGGGTGGGGGGATGGGGGTGGGGGTACGTTAAACGAGAGAACACAGAGACACGCAAATAAATTTGGCATTTCGTCATCATACTTTTTGATTTTATAGCAGATTAACTTCGAATAAGGATTTTGGTGAGTGGAAAGAAAATAAAATGTCATGAGAAAGAAAGAGCAAATTAATCAAATATCTCTTGGAAAATGAAAAAGATGACGACTCTCAGGTGCGTCACATTTTTCAATATGATATCTCTTTACCCAAATCAACTTATACTACAATATACTTTCGGCTTTGTGTTTAGATATCCTCATGAATCTGGTAACAAAGTTAAGACTCTGCTGTAGCTTTGTCATGTATATAAGTTAAGAAGGTACCTACGGTTGAAACTAACAGTAGGGACTATGTAAACATCGATAGTGTTGAGAAGGTTGAATGAATTCAGATTGGTCTATTTGATATATCCTTGAAATGCTAGAATCATATCTATTCAAATGGTTGTCAGTGTCATTTTTTCTTTATGATTATAGGAACAAAAGTCTGAATTCAAATTGATTAGATGACGCCATTATAATGTTCTTACTGTGCTGTATGCGGAGTATCCGCAGTGAATAAAAGGGTTGTCTTGCCTGTTAGCATCAGCAGAGTGATAGCTGTCTCCAACATGATGCAGAAACACCGACAAAGTTGGCGACTGGTCTGTGGAAAGTGAAAATATCTTAAATGAGATTCACGTCAGAGACTTCTTTCGCAAGATTCAAGAAACCATGATTTCACCATAAATTTACAAACAACGATTTTCCAACATATTTACAATTTATTCTGAAATTCTTACATAATTATCGCCATGTATTCCTACTGACCTAAGATTAAGGGCCTACCCCCTTCTGCTGACTCTCAGAATCTCATCTGATTCCCATAATGCACCACGGCCTACCGATGGTGATACCAATGCCAGAAGAGCCCTATAAGCTAGACTCAGCTTAACATCGGACTGACTGGACACGTATCGGACACTGACTCGACTTGTGACCGATATGGCATCCGATGGCGAACTAACCTCTGATGAGCTAAAGGGATCCCATTTGCCCTATAGGCCCTTCGTAAGATTATGTTCTCATGATATTTGCCATGCGTGCCAATGTTCGCATGGTGCATGTACACATGCGTGTGCGTGTTTACTTATAGTTTATTTCACGCTTTTCCTTTCAGTACGTGCCTCAACTTCTACGCACTAATACTTTTCTTTATAAGTTGGAAGTAATTCAAGGCTATAATATTTCTATTCATTCTATTAAATTAAATTCAGTAAACTAATTAACCGTGTCTCTGTGAGTATATACGGAGCAAGATTCATTAGGTCTAATGTGGATATACCAAAATTTCCCAAAAAGGAAACCGTTGAAAAGTGAAAACATATTAAGATCTGAATTACAGGCCAAATCAGTTTTGATATTTTATTAAGAGTGCATTAGAGTAACCACGTGGAATAACCATTGAAGAAGGAGAGACAAAGCTCTGAGAGATATTTCAGCCTCATCGATTTTATCTGATGCTGATAGCCTTCATTCGTGCCGTCTTTGTGTCAGCGACAAGTTATGTATCATTGGAAAAACTAAATTTAGATAATCTAGAATTACCAAAATTCAGCAATCGAAACTCCGGGATTTAGGAAGCTTTCGTGGAAGCGGGTCATATGTCTTCTTCTTTGTTTTTTAATGGGGGGGGGGGGGGTAAATAACCAAAAATAACAAGAACATCAACTTAATCTGTAAGGTATTGTAAGAAATGAAAACATGAAGCTAGCATATTTAAGTAGAATCACATCGAAAGTGCCGGTATGGTCTTTTCTCTCTATTTCACTCATTATCCTTACGAGTACACATTGATGAATGATAATTATGTTTGTGTGCTCGAAAGATATTTTTTCTTCAATGAATCTGTCATCATATTATCACTGCTATCATGTTGATAAAGAAAATACTCTTTCAAGTACTTACTTTCTAGATCTTCTGTCCCCTCCTTGACTCCAATTTCTACTTCCCGTCTGCTGAAAATACCGTACAATATGTCCCTTACGCAATTTGTTACGTGTTGAGATGACGAAGTCACTGGAACATCAAATTCAAACGAGTTCGAAGATGTCGCTCCAACTCCAATCAGGATGATATGAACACTGACAAAATAGGGCTTTCCAAATGCGCCGTTAAGTTGAAGTTCATTCATTATAATCATAAATGCCGACCTTCAAAGAATACGTCACGCCCATGGATCATGTGATATGGGCTATGGAATCTCATTGGATGCTTTCAGTGGCCTGTATGCAGCCTTCATTATGCGGCTATGAAGTGACAACATTGAAGTTGACGTCCTGTCGATTGGCAGTATGCCAGTATAGATACACCATGTCCATTTCTATCGCGTTGTTGTTTTAGCTATCATATACTAATGAAATACGTGCTAATTCCAAACATATTATGTTGGGCATAATTCAAAACACTGCTGAGACTGCGCCATATCTGAGGATGATGAATAACTACAGCTTTATAAAGATATATCACGTGCTAGGATACATCTGATTTGAACACCTGTAAGGCGTCTAGAATGATACAAAATTAACCTCTAGTCAGCATATTATGTCGTCATGAAGAGGAATAACTTCACTGAGTCCAGCACCCAAAACAGTCAGTTTAAAGGCATGGTACAGTATTGGTTGAGATGAGGATACAGCTTTTAACTTTTGATGACATACTCAGAAACCACTCAATAAATGTTTAAGAGCATACTATTCTAAGAAGAATTCAAAGTTTATTTGATGAAATCGCTTTTGGAATGGCTGAGATACTAAAAACAAGGTAAAACAAAGCGACAATGTAAAACAAAGCGATCCTAATAAAAGGTGGGTGGCACCTGTTATTAGGATCATTCGTTTTGTCTCTTGTAATTACATTATGTTCTTTCATGTATTTCATTAGAGGTTTTTCATTATGTCACAAAAAAAGTTGGAAACTTAGAGCCCCATCTCAACCGAAACCATACCATCCCTTGAGCTGGTTAATGAACTGTCGTCACCAACCAGCATGACCAGAGGTGCAGTCCTTCCTCACCTTGACATACTCTCCAGTATGCAGTTAGCAAATCACTTTGTTGAGTACTTCTAACGAAAGATTGGAAAGTTGAAGGACAAATTGGAGTTTGGTATCTGTCAAGAACTTTCCGTTAAAGGAAACCAAAGCCCAAATATATGGATTGAGTGAAAGCAGCAATATAAGCAGAATACATCAGTGAAATTTGAGGAAAATCGGACATAAAAAGTTGTGAATATTGAAAGTTTCATTTTTGACAACAACGTAAGGAAAATTTAAAGAAAACTCAACATATTTTTCCTTTTTCAGCATAATAAAAGATCACTTGACTTGACGATTATGATTTATGCAGCAAAGTTCCCCCAAGACTTCAGGGCTTCACGTAGTAATGCACTTTATAACGTTATGAAATTGATCTTTCTTGTACAAATTACACACATGCTTACAGTAGCTCTCCATTTGCACGCACACCCACCTATCCACACACATACACACACACACACAGAGTTATATATCTATGTATATATATCTATATATCTATATATCTATATCTATATATATATACATATATATATATACATATATATTCATATATATATATATATATATATATATAGTGCGAGAAGAAGAGCATTCGTGGACGTCCACGTCCACGTCCACGAATGTTCTTCTCCCACTGAATAAATTATGAAGGAGCTACACTGGTGCAGTACACGGTCGGAACCCCTTCTCGCACTCTATATATAATATAATATATATGTGTATATATATGTATATACATATATATATATATATATATATATATGTGTGTGTGTGTGTGTGTGTGTGTGTGTGTGTGTGTGAGTGTGTGTGTGTGTGTGTGTTATATATCAGCAATCGCTTTATATGTATTACATTCTTTTCTACTGGTTCTATTAATGATAAATGAATAAGCGAACTTCTGTATCTATAATGATTTCATGAAGGCATGGAGACAGTGGAAACGAGTGAAGTATGGATGCGTAGTTAGATCTGCAGTTTATTAATGGATTATAGTCCACTGTAAAAAAAAAATGCAAGGAATACGACAGATGAAATTCCATGAACTGCCCGCCGTACTATATTCTTTGTCCTGCCCCTCCCCCCCCCCCCCCAACTGTACATCATTTTTCTTTGGCAGCTTCGCAACACTCGTGATTCATAGCCCAGTAGTATGTTTGCCTTTTCAGTCCCTGATTATGACAACGAACATTTAAAATTGTTTTGAAAGAGTATTTTTACAATCGTCGTTGATGACCCATGTTGGCAGCCGTTTTTGTAATTGTAGTTACCGGACTTTTTAGTGTGCCGACCGAGCAGTTTAGTCTATTCACTATTTGTCCATACTCAGAACAGGTGATATGCTTATACCCAGTGTGGTATGTAAAAACCGCCCCCCCCCCCCCCCGTGCCATCAGTTTTCCTCCCGTCAGCATGAGGATGAGTTAGCGTCATCCTCCCCTTCCTCGAGTAGCTGAAGCGAGTAAAGCTTCTTGATGACCTCTTCCAATCTAGGCCTTTGGTTCCACTCGGCGCCACAGATCTCCACCCCGTAACAGAGTAAATCATAGTGACCCCTCTCTCGCCCGATTACCGTTAGCAGCCTACCCAATGCAAAGACGTCACTGGAAGTTGAACAAGGCTTTCCTTCCAGCACACATTCTGGGGCAATATGGCCACACTCTCCAGTATTTTGATATTCTTCGATGAGATCATCGTCCACTGGAACTTCAAAGGGAGAGCTGATGTCGCTAGAAATTCCAAAGTCAATCAATTTCCCCCTCCAAATGCCGTCTTGTTCAATAACCAATACATTGTCCTCTTTTAAATCATTGTACAAGTACCCTCTGTCGTGCATGGCTTGGAGTCCATCTGCCACGTCAGTGATGACGTCAAACCAGTCTGTTCTTGCTAGATTCGGTCCTTCCGTGTTGAGGTAGTCTACTAAGGTGCAGCTTCGACACTCTGACTCGCTTCCAAAGAATTCCATAGCGAGGGCTGTCTGACCGTCTGCCATCTTGAAGGAGCCATAAAAGGCGGGAAACCAAGGTAAGCCACTGAGTGCGCTGTGGATTCGAACTTCGTCTGGGCAGAAGACGGAGAGATGCCAGCCAGTTTTCAGGGCTACAGGTCTCTTGGTGTTGGCATGACGACAAAGGAAGACAGTAGCTAAAGCTCCACTTCCGAGTTCGATACGATTTGTCGTTTCGTCCCAGGCAGCAATGTCAGCCATACTGGAAACAACCATGACGTCAGAGGCAAGTCCCTCGTAGCTGGAACACGTCTCAGAGAGTTGAACTCTGTAGGAAAGTGCAGAAAGCGAAGACAAATTTCATGTGCAGAATGTTGGTTGTTGACTTATGCTCAAGTGTGTAGTTCCTACATTTATGACGAACAGAATAATTAAAACATGTATATTCATCTCACGTACGACGACGCATATCTGAAGAAGTTGGACGTAGTTACCAACATAAAGGCGATTTAAAAGCGACTGTGTCTATTTTGTCTTGTAGCATTGAAGGCCAGCTGCAATATGTTGTAAACAGACATTAAACTTTTATATCCAAACACAATAGTGGTTTTCATGACCACGGAAAAGTTACATGAACCTTGAAACTCACCCTTTAAGGCTGCTTCCCTTCGCCTCAGGGGATGGAGGAGTCGGGGATAGAATCTTGCCGGACTTTGCCGGAGCATCTCCCAGAATCATTTGGGGCAAGTTCTTGAGCATAGCTTCCTCTGCTGTAACCTTTGACACCTTGGGGATGGCGCCTTGAGCTCGAAGCTGCAGCTCATTAGGCGTGAGGAGCGGTACATTGGTCGGGAGAGCAGCAGCAGGGCCGTCACCATAGCATGGCGTCGGTAGTCTGTAGACAATGTAAATACCTTTAAAGTATTAACATGATCATTATCCTAATTGCACTACTATACGTATACTAATCATCACTAACACAATTGCTTTTCTTATGTTTTTGTTCTCCCGTATTTTCCCCAGAAATGACAATCACTATCATTAGCATCTACTTTTGTTTTGTTTGGCCCTTAGTAAATTCGACCAGCATCGTTCCTTATACTTGCTCAAATTTGCCTCATCACCACATTTCTTGGCAAGGCACGAGTTTGAGAAAGTGACAGAATTATTCAGGCATTTTCAAAACATTTAAAGCTGAAATATTCCAGCATTTTATCTATTAGTCCGTCTCTATATAGATGAGATAATGCAATAGAGTAAACTATTTTACATTTTAGCATGATAGATTTAATGAGCAAACTCACTCATTCTCATCATTTTTCACTGACTGAACTTCGGTCTGTTGATGGATCTCGACAAATTCAGTTTGGACGTGAGCAGATGACGTCATCGGGACTGTTTTCTTCAGATGGATCTGCCAAATGATAAAAATGCGTGATATTTTACTATTAAAAATCCCTTGTGATATTTTGCTATCATTGAGTTTAAACTCACAATCTTGAAGATGTTAAAGGATTGAAGAAAAAAAATGATAGGAAAATGGTTTTCACGTCATTGAAAACTGTAAAGTAATTCTCTCGTCAAGAAATAACAATACAATACAGCGTCATCAATGTGTGTGTGTTTTTTTTTCAAAAGCGTACAGTTATCGGGGAATTAGATTTCATTTTGGAAGATAATTTATTGATGAATTTTACATACATAAAAGACAAATATCGGCAAGTGTTTAAATGTTGAATTGGCAACAGTAATCTACTTACTTGAAGAGCTTCCTCAGCTCGTCTGCTCTTTTCTCGTTCCTGTCTAAGAATTTCTTTGAGGTCAGTGACCTCTGCCCTACTCTCCAACCATTTAGCCATCATGGTGGCCGGAAGGACAGTGTCATCGTCTGATGGTGCCACGCCCATGAAAGCCGCCAGATCCTGTTGTAATCAAAGAAGAGAAGTCAACTGCAAAGTAGATAAAATACATGTCTCTTCCATATCTTATGTACTGCACATGACTTAAAGATTCAAATACTTTCATTGGCAAAAAGTCATTCATGTGATTGAAACTGGTCAATCGCATAAATACTCTAACTCGAATTATCTCACATTGGTAAGCGAGGTTAATGTAGCAATGATAATGTTATGATGTTATTTTAGTAAGATCAAAACAGATGAATATCGCTTTAAGTAAAAGTGCATCCTTTAAAATGCACCCTTTAAAGAGTGTACATCTTTTAAAATACCTACTTCATGTTGTGTGTTGAAAGTACACTTATTTCTGCTGAGGAGTACATCGACATTTTTCATACTACCGCAGTCATGTTCGTTACTAGTGAAAGAAAAGATGACACTGCATATTTTCGGCACCTGCATGTCTTTTGTGTTCGATCTGTTCCTCTCCATTTCTTTGAGCAGCGACAGTTCATGTTGAGAAACTTTTCCCTCAGTCTCCGTCCATTTTTCCCTGATTCCCGCCACCAGTGTAGACGCACTGGCGGGATTTTGATGGACGTCGCAGAAGTTAGCCAGATCCTGTCAGTTTAAAACATTTGCCCGAGCCAGTGATGTCAAATAATAGTGAGGGAACAAATGGTCCGGGGAGGGGAATCACTAACATGGAAACAGAGGTAGGGAGAGAGATAAGAGATAATATCAATGAGAAAAAAAAATGTAGATAACGGGGAAAAAATAGTTTGGGAATAAATAAATGGGGGTATTGATTAAGGCAATTATGTACTGTATACTAGAGAGGAGTTCGACTTTTCAATTCAATGAATTTGTACGGTTTACGGGAACACAGCGTTGTGGTGTTTAAAAACCTTGTGCTTGCTGAAGTTCCATGATGGCAGGCTATAATGTCGACCTCTTTGTAATTTCAGAAATAATGAATATAAAAATGTAAACTTAAAATGTGATTGAACAGTCGATATTTCAACAATGAGACATCCATGAAAATAATGTCTATACATGGCAAGCTGGTCATACCTGCAATTCATCTAGAGTCTTTGTTGAGTTCTCCCTCTCTCGGAAGAGTGCAATCTCCAGGTCATTCACCTTTGCCTGGGTCTGGGTCCAGGTGCCCCTGATGGCCTCCAAGAGGGTGGAGCCAATGGTGGATCCAGCCACACCCATCATGTCGACGACATGCTGTAGGATGGCATCAGGAAAATGTGCGCAAACTTTCAGAACAATTATTTCGTGCGTATTTTCGTAAACTATGTTTAACTCACACACCTTGGTAAGGTGATGCGTGGTGGAAAAGATGAATGAGCTAATTTGCGAGGCGAATAAATGACAAGCAAATTGATAATCGATTGAATGAATGTAATGATGCATATCCATAATATAACTTATGATAGAAGTTCTGAAACCAAACATTTCACGCAAGTAATTGTAAACTTCATTGCAAGAATAAAATGAATTCGTATGTGATGAATAACGTGATCGTTGTGGGAAAAGGTATATGTGTTATATATCAATAAATTCAAGTCTAATGAACGACACACGGACTGACTGAATGAATATAATACAACTGATAGTACAAATAAAACCTTTCATTTTCTTTTGTCCACCATATTTCCTCTATGCATCTATTCTCATCCTTTCCACCCATCATCTCTCTTTCCCTCCATTCTATCACCCTTGCCTACCTTAGGTATCCCATCAGCTTCGATGGCTTTTTGCCTTTCTCCGTCCAGTCTCTCATGGAGGTCAATAACCTCTGCCAACTTTTCGTTCCACTTCACCATGAAAACATCCGAGATGTTGGAGTCGATGTCTGATGACGTCACATTCATGTGGGCTGCAAGATCCTATACACAAGGAAAGGGTGGTTATGAATATCATATAACTACGTATACGTTTGATAACTTTCTTCTACTAAAAATATGCAGATAATATTATGAAATTACAGAACCCAATTATGTCAGTAGCAATTACGCAATTATTAACATTTAGGCTATCGAGTTGATTACAGAACAAATTATGTCAGTAGTAATTAGACAATAATCAACATTTTATGTTATCGGGTTTGAAAGCTAAAGTGCATCTTTCTGTAATAACCTGGAGTTTGGCAGAGTGATTTTCCAGAGCTGTTTCCATCTCGTTGGTATGTTTTCTCGCCTCACGCCATGTATCGGTCAAACTGACGAGGATGTCGTCTGGCGAGTTTGTCATTCCAGCGACGTCGAGCCCGACATCGCCGGCAAGGGTCTGAGTAAAGCAGAAAAGAAAAGATATGTTTACAAAGAATTATTTTCTGCAAGACGGCAAACAAAAGAAGGATCCGTATTCGGTAGTAGGATAAGTAATAGGAAGACGAGTTGGAAGTCAACACAGTCCACAAGATAGGAGGTACATACCATCAGTTTACCCACGAGGTTGTCGTATTTCCTCCCCACAATGCAGCACGCTTCCTGTTGCAGCTGCCACGCTGCTTCCATTCGAGAAAAAGTCATGGAAGCATTCTCGCTAAACCGATGCTCCCCCATTCGTTGAGCAAACGCCTGAAACAAAGTAGTGATGATGACAATGATGATGAGGATTGTAAATGTAATGAAAATAATAACCAAGCTTTTAATAACATGAATAATGAGAAAGTTATGATGACGGAATCGATTAGTTTAATGTCAAATGATTGAAACGTTGATAATTCTGAATATTAGAAATAGCAACAAAAACAAGTAATTCATATTATGAAGAGAGGCGTGGCAACCACTTGATGTGTAAAAATGAATATTAAATGCTTATTTCCCCTCAGCCCCTACTAATATTTCTTTAAGCGACGATGTGTCTAGAATCTATTTGTAACGCCTTATCTGTTATTGTGACAAAATATTAACAAAATTTGATAGCGTTGAGTCTGTGTCACCATGCCACTATATAACATTTGTCATTCTGCGATATTTTCGACAAGGCCTCCTGGCTGCTTTATCATGGAATGTTTTTACAGCATTTGTTTTCTCTTTCTCTATATCCCTTCCAATGAGGCTTGGGTTAAGGTGATTTCTTACCATTAGCCCCTGCTCCAGGCGTTTGATATAATTTGCCTGCTGGATGTTGTGCAGGAGTAGATTTCCAGAGAGCGAGAAGGTAGGTGCGAAATCTACCTCGGCGCCCCGCACCGCGTACGGTCTCATCATCTGATGATCAGTGAAACAAGAAAATGAAAAGCACACACCATATTCTCAAATTGGTGAAGGAGCTCTTGTCATGAAGTCTAAAAATTACAACATGAAATAAGAGAGTGTGGAGATGTATCAGTTGTATCTACATGTCTACTGTTTCTAGTTTTTATTCTAAACATACACTTGACATACCGATAGTTATACGGATAGTTGGTGTGCCGATCCATACTAGTTTCACAACGTTAGTAATCATCAACATTCTTTACTCTGCTGCATTCGGTTTCGAATAGAAAAGTGAAAATAGATTAAAAGGTGACAAAAACAAAATCGACTCACCTGGCCCCTAGCCTCGTGGATGATGTCCTGGCTCAAGAGCCGGTGGGTGGAACAACTTTTCATCATCGCTCCAGCGATACGAAAGAGTTCCGACATCCTATATAAGTGAGATTTTTTTTTCCAGGAGGGAATAAATTTCAAGTTAACTGAAATGAAAAGTAATCAGTACTACTGTGGATTTAGTTGATATATTCGTATAACACATTATTTTTCAACTTCTGTGCAAAAACGGATAGTCTATCTACCATAACCTAAGGACTACGCCATGCTGCTTCATGAATGTGATTATATATAATCTGTTTCTTCAATCGATGCTGATAAATCCAACTCCAAAGACAAATCTTTAAAATGCCCTGCCTTTATTTCACGTCTTAATTTCTGTTTAGCGATGTTCAGTTCAGTTTAACTTATTTAGTATTTCTCATACAGCGATGTTCTAGCAATAATAATTCTTGTACCTTGTCAATAGTTAATTAACAAAATAGTAGACATACATAACATACACAATAATTATCATGATAACTGGCCGAAATTGAAATTGGGTTGTAAAAAGAGAAGTATAACGGGACCTATACATGAAAGTGGGCTTGTTTGGTTGTAAGCCCCGTATAGTCAGTGCTTGTGAATTAGAAACGGAAAGCGGATAAGAAGTTCGGACCAGATAAATTAAGAATACTGAATAAAGAAAATGAGGAATACCTACATCGTAAAAAACTAAAACTAAAATGTGAACCATAGGTATTGTGCCCGTATTTTAGAGTAAAGCCTTATTTGTGCACCTCAAAACAAACAAAAAGTCGCCAGGCATGAATTTTTAGTTAAGACCATATTCTGAAAGAGCAGACTTTAAGCTTTAAAATGATGTATAACTCAAATCAAATGGACTCTCCTAACCTATCTAAATATTGGAAAGAATGCACAAACTCAGGAAAAGTGTGAACTGTGAAAAGAGGCTCTGAAGTACAGTGTCTATTCAAGCACTTAATCCTTACCAAACCGGTCTGGCTGTGCGATGAATGGGACAAAAAACAGGAAGTAAACCACCAGAGTAACAACAATGAAGGGATTATCAGATTAAAATAAAATTAATCATGCCTCATTAACACATTCTGTCCATAATTAATGCCAACTTTCAAAGCAGTAGCACTATCCTTTCAAAAGTTATTAGAGTTGAAAGTGAAGAGTGTTGACAAGGTTTTTCAGAAATGAAAAAGGGAACTCTAAAAACACACCTAATCTCACTATTCTACCAAAAATATTCGAGATAAACTGCTAATATTGTTTATTTTGGTATGCACAAGACTGTTGTGTGCATTCAACCCTAGCTCTGAAGTGACATCTCATACACAGTCATTGCGATGTCTTAAAATGCGAATTGAGAATTTCACAGGAAATCTCAAGGCATGATGGCTCGTCATAAGGACAATGTCGTCTGCACCTGTGTGTTGTAAATAAGGAAATGTTATTGTTGGAACAGGACCTAGTAATTGCTTCTGATTTCTATATAAGTAAATAATGTCATTTGTACCATTTCAGAAATAATCTTTTAAAAAAGGCAATGCTTACCTGGATAGACTAGGAATTTGAAGTAGATTCAATGAGAATACACCGAATATTCGGAAGAATTCAGCGAAGATTCACTAAATCAGTCTTTGCAATTGAAGAGCTCAGAGCAAAGTGCCTTGTGTTCACTATGTGCGTTTCCATCTCTACGCGATTTATGCAAATGAGCGTCATCTCTGAAACTTTGAGCCAATCAGACTGCTTTTACCAACGCTGGCGCGTAATGCGTCGTACGTAATGCGCGTGGGGCACTGTTGCGTAGCATGACCGTGACCTGCATTCTTGAATGTTTCCATGGCATGGAGTCCTACCACAGACCTAGGGCATGGCATGGTATATCAAACTTAACCCCCCCCCCCACACCCACACACACACGCACACGCACACACATACACACACTTACTCTCCAATTATTTTTTTTTTCAATTTCATTTATTACTGTTAATTCAAAGTGATTGCTCAAATGCACAAAATGAATATCCAAAACATAATGTCTTCGGTGAAGGAGTGACTTGAGCATTCCGCGTGGATGTTCAGATGTACAAAATATATAGTTGACATTCAAATAAATAACATGTGAAATTAACGCACAAAGCATTTTATTGAATAGGTGGAGAAAAACCTGCGATCTCAAAAAAAAAAGAAAAAAAGAAGAAATGCTGTTTAATTTCATTGATGATATTAAGCGGGTAATTATTAAGCATTCCTTTCCAGAGTTTAATAAGTAGTGAACGAAGAATAGTATAGGAAATCAATATCATGAAACAAATATCTCGTTTCCATAAAGATTCAGTTCAATTCAATACAAATTTTAATTCATTTTTTCGACAAAAACCTACACATACCCCTTACTTTGCGAACAGAGAATATGGTAAACAAAACTATATGAAATGAAAAGAGTATACAATGATTGTAAAACCTTTGTCATGAAAACTGAAGTGATCATAGTAAAGTAAACAATACGCAAAGAGCGAAAAATGGAGGGACCCACTGAAAAGACAAAGCCTGTAGAATGTGACTCCCTATGAGCAATTCCTTGAATGAGCTTTATGAAAGCCCCCTTTCTTATATTCATTAAATCATGCCCTCGTTCCCTAACTCAGAGACACCCCCTACACACACACACACACACACACACACACACACACACACACACACACACACACACACACACACACACACACACACACACACACACACACACACACACACACACACACACACACACATCTCACAAACATAGTATAGGCCGACATAGTTTTAATTACGGCTTCCATTGTCGGTATATGTACATGCAATCGATATGAGAGAGAACGAAAAAAGGCATTGCGTTTTACAACAAATGTACAGAATATTTCACATGGTTCAGTCGTGATATCCGGGATCAACACTAAAGAGCATGCTTTCCAGAACAACGACAACAGCAACAAACAAACTAACATATTGATAAAGTCATCTATTGGCTATATTGAAATTTTAAATTGAAATTGAAATACTCGGGATGGATAAGGCCACAGCAGAAAAAAATAATTGTGATGATAACAATTAAGAACGAAATCAAGACCTTGAATGTAATTCTTAGTACCCTCCCACTTTGCTAAATGTTTGTGCAACTTTTGTTTTGTCTTCGCTATATTACATTCTTCATCCTGATATTTTACCATCTTTTGAACAATATCCGTATGACCCAGGAAAGGCTCCTTCAGACCTTTACCTCTTTATATGTAATACATTTTGCCACAAACATTACTGTATTAAATAATTTAGTTTTTATACTCTCTCTATTTATTCCAACAAACTCTGTTGGGATCTCACCAGAGTATGTATGCCCATTTTTGTTGTTGTTGTTGTTGTTGTTATTGTTATCATAGCTATTACTCTTACACTTAATAATCGGTGCTTATTTACGCCGATGAAGGGGGATTAATCAATCAGCCGTAATCAAAAAGCAACAACAACTCGACTCAGGGATTATTCATTATTGGAGTGTTAAACATTGCCTTTAATGTATGTCTAAAAAGATGTAATTGATTTCACAGGCAAAATAACAGAAATGAAGGTATATGGAAAGATGAAAGATGGTGACAAAGTCTTCATGCAAGAGAGTGGTGGTTTAATGAAGAGCATAACAATTCTAATTAAAAAAAAAATGAAATAGGTGAGTCACAAAAATGACACGAACACTATGATCGGAAAATGTACACTCTGTACATATTTCTTTGCTGTTTAGCATTCTGTGTTTTTTCGTTTGTTTGTTTGTTTGCTTGCTTGTTTTTGCCAGAGAGGAGCACTTGGCTTCCACAGTTGTATCTTATCGACGTGAGACGGACACTTTACACAGGCAGTATAAGTCTCAGAAGCAAATTGTCTCTGGTTTTTGTTTTGTTTTGTTTTGTTTTGTTTTTTTTTTTGGGGGGGGGGGGGGCTTTGGACTTCATAAAGGGACTCAGACGCAGAGGCGGGTAAAAGAGGTGACAGATACCAAGGACAGATATCGCAATTAAGAAATGCACATTGTTCTTGAATATTCATTCTGCTTACTTTTTAAATTATTATTTTCCAAATATTCCACCAAAAGTGTGCTCCATCGAGTGAGAGGGGGAGAGGGGATACCCCTCCTCAACCCCCCCCCCCCCCCCCCGAGCTTGGTCTACAGTACATCTGCGTTACCTCACATGAGTAATTCCTCCAAAGTATTAATTTGACTATATTCCCACACCCCCCCCCCCCCGAAAAAAAAAATGATAATAAATAAATGAATACAAGGGGAAAACCTACAGGGCCCGATGATGCGAAAAGGACATCGAATTTTGCGTCAGCTGGTCGTTTCACACACGCTGCACGGAACGACATAGCCGCCGCTGCACTCAGTGGAGTAGCGACACATTTGCAAACAAATAAACGTGGTTTCGTTGACAACAAGCCGCGCCAGAGAACGGAACAGAGAGGTGAGTGAATTTCGTTTGTATGAGAAAATATCTCAAATGATTGCACTAATCTTGAAGAAATCAACATGTTAAATGTCCTACTGTAGAAAGAGGATTTGTTGATTCACATGAAAAACGGCATGAGTATCATATATCGTTAGGACAGGGAGATTGATGAAAAATCATTCACAGCTTCACAGCGTTATTGTAGTCGCGATCGGTAACAAATGTCAAAATGACGTTGTCCCATATATACAAAATTATGTTGGTTCTGTTAGCGTACCATTCATGTTACGTAGCTAGACTAGCTAGCGAGACACAGACAAGCTTTGTTTTAGTGAGATCTAGTTTCTACTTATAGTTTGACAGGGTTATTCCCACTGAGAGATAGTGCAGAATCTAATATCGTTATTATTTTTCTTTTGTCATGGGCTTTTGTAACTTCATGGTTTTATTGTCATTGAAGACAGCAGAGCATACTGTAGCGAGTGTAGGACGCAGCTCGCTCGCTCTTGCGGTTTTGTACGGTTGGGTAAGCCACCTGTAGCTACTCTAAAGTTCAACCAGTGATTCTAATATCAAAACTGACTGGAAATCGGCTAGAAATGTACTCCTATTGTGGAGAAAACTCTACAGATTCCGTTACTGTCCTCAAAATTAAAATTTGAGGTCGTCTTACAAGAATATCGCCATGAATTGCGTGCGGTGTCAGATTCCTCTCGCTCATTTGTGGTAGGCCAGATGCCACCCCCTAAACTTTTACTAGGATTTTGATGTGAAAAAAACAATCAAATTTACCTGATTTTCGCCTCATGAACGTTAAAAATACTGCAGGTTCAGATCCCGATCTCACACACTCATTTTGGATTCCACCTACGGAGATATCGTCTAATTGCATTGACGCATTCCATGGCATAAGAATAGGTGAAAATTTAAGAAAACTGGCTAAATGCCAAATTGAAAACTCCAGAAAATCACAAATTTGAGCAATTTGATGCCTTTTTCCACCTTGTTTCTTCATGGTAAATCAAACCAATGCATGTTCTCTGCGTATTGGGCCTATCTTACCGCGCACTTTTGTCTTTCTTTGCGCACAAGCAGCAAATTTATACGCGCTATGGCGATAATGGGGTATGGTGGCGAGATATGTCTTACCTACAGCTGTACCATACCCGCCCGGGTCTAACTAGGGTCTACAGTAGAGTAGAAGTAGAACCAACAGCATAGCAATTATCATTACCATATCACAGAGAATTCCAATGACATCAATTTACCAGGGCATTTACTCATTAGAACTCTAGAATCCAATGCATCAATTGTTTTATCCAGCATATAATAATGAAACATTCACAGAGAAATGTTGCAGTTTTTCTCGATTGTTATGTGCATTTATACAGGGTTTATTCGCCTAGTTCAAGGGCAGCAAGTATACTTTCACCTAAATCTCTTTTCACAATGGCAGAAAATACCGCAGATTCATATCACATCTCAGATTGTTGATGTGTATCATACACACGGAATTCTCAGCGACATATGCAAGTGACATTTTTTATTGTGCGTCCCTGCAAGCACATTATTTTGATTGACCACCTGTTCTCCATTGAAAAAGCACATAGGCGTACAGTGAGTGGCAAATACGTGTTTACATCAGTTAGGCCTTTAGATGTGTATGTAAAATGAGGATTTTCTTCAAATTGTCTTTCCTTTTGTTTCCTCAGTTTGTTTAGATCTACCTGTTCCATCCTCATTTTTCATGATTTGTACATTATTTATGTTCAAGTAATCCAGTGTATATGTATTGCATCCCAACCCACACATACTTTTGAAGTAATATGCAAGAAAGCCATTGCGCGAGGTTGGTCGATCTAAAAATAGGTGGTGGATGAGTAGTGGACTTACTATAGAAACCGACCTGTAAACTAAGAATCGTATCATCATTGATATTTCATTGACATTTTGCAGATATAAAGAAGCCAGATTTGAATGATGACGGCTGTTGCCGTGGCACCTGATGCTGGGGAGCTCCCCAAAGCTCCTGACCCCACCCCGATGCCGCTTGACACCGGGCCTACAACAAGCCCAGCATTGAGGAAAGACAAGGGTATTATTGCAAAGCAAGAAAATGGTAAGCAGGACCTCACATTGCCTCGCACAAGGCCAAAAAAAAAAAAATTGTTGCATTGGCGTAACATGAGATTTTCAAATAGGGTCGGTCGGGCGGATTTTTTTTTTTTTTTGCTACCTGCATTTTACGTGTAAAACTCGTGCTCAGCTCAGTAAACAGTTACAACTGCTGCACCGAATGTGCTGTGTTCATCTATTCTACAAATCATTTATGAGGCCGATATTACTGGAATTATACCCCTTCACAGAATTTAAAGATGTTGAAATCCCTATCCTGAATGTTTTCACTTCATATTTTACTATTTTGACTTAGATAAGATAGATGCAAATTGACCCATATGTACGAGCTTTTCATCGCACACGGCGATCTCTATTACAGTCCCACATATACAGATTCGTGTAAGTTCTCCACACAAGAAACCTACGGCAAAACTGTGCACAATACATCGCAGTCTGAATGCTACATATACACTGAATAAATCTTGTTAGAGTACGTGTCCGTGTTGGAAACAGATGACGTACTGATCAAGGAAGGCTTATGCGAGGCACTAGATCTCTCCCTGGTACATCCGATATCCCCAGAGCCGTTTCCACTTCCGGGTTTGTGCGATCGCGATCGCAATCAACAAGATATTTGATATCGATAGCAAAAAAAAATAATAAAAAAACATGGGGTCGGCGGAATTTTTAGGGTCGGGCGGGTTACGCCAATGCAACAATTTTTTTTTTTTGGCCCAATGCATAGTTTTTTTTGTCCGATAGGACTACATGTAATTGTGTTTGCATTGATCTGAATGTCTATTTGCCTCTTGCACAGATATTTGTTAATGAAGACGTATGTTACTTACGTCTTCTACATCTTGCACATCATCTGTACATCTTGTTGATTGGTTATAATAGCCTAATTTGATTAGAACCAGCTACTGAAATATACTATTAAGAGTAAATCATCTTTTTTTTTCTCTTTTTTTTTCCAGTCATATTGGACAGAGGGTTAAGACATTGGAAACAACATTTTGTCAATTGTTTTTCATCATGCAGTCAATGAATCTGTTTTGAACAGTTTAAAGATGAGCAGTGTAAGATAAATTATCAGACACCATTCTTGCATGCTTTTTATTCTAGGGAACTGAATTACTACTCAAATGTCTCTTCTCAGGCACACATTTGAGACAGTGATATATTTGTTTTTGTTTGTTTGTTTGTTTGTTTTTTTACCAGTTCTGTGCATGATACATGTATGGAACACTTTTGTAATATTCCATTTAGCCAAATCAATAATGGAAGATATACTTTATTGGCAAATCATGGTGAGCTTACAATAGTGATATCTGTATTTAAGTCAATAATAAGAATTGCTTTTTCCATTTACTGTGCAGTACTAATTCTCAGGAGTTCTTCTCGTCTCATAGGTGGAAGCCCACTGCCAGAACTCAGATCAAGTGACACTTACGTGGATCGCAGCAAACCTTTGCCAACCTCCCTGCAGAGTGACTTCATACCTGAGGACATCCTTAATGCGCTCACCAATCTCCCCAAGCCAGCAAACAAAGACAAGCTGAAGACGCCTGGAAAAGGAAAATCTTCATTCTCAACTGATCAAAAAGTAAATGACAGCTTGTAAACAATTGTAACCGCTTATACTGTGAGACAAGAGCAAAAAACAAACAAAAAAACGAACAAACAGCGCAAACCTGGGAATGAAAAAGATGCATATTGTCTACTTTATTCTTTACCTGCGGTTTACTTTGACCTGAATTCGCTGAGGTGATCAAAATCAAATCTACGAGTTGAGTTCTCTTCATGGACTACAACAGGCATGAAGTAGACATACCTTACTCGTGTATCCCAGTGTGTTTTCTTTATTTGGTGTGTGTTGGCATTAAGTGATACAACTGTATGTGACAAGCATTTCTGCAGTCGCAGTTTACATAATCCATGGACTAGACATAAATAACCTTTGTGGGTTCTGATCATTCTGTCCAGCAGGGTATTTTTAGTTCCTGCCATGCCTGAAAGACCTACTGTAAAAGTGGTTTCTTTCGCGTACAGAAACTTTCGCGGTTTCCATCGGTGCGGACTTTTTCGCGTGTGTTTAAATTCGCGGTCGGTAATGATAGCGTTGTACAAGCAATGAGTTCAAAACATTTTCGCGTGATGTTAAATTCGTTCATCCTCAAAGCGCGAAAAGCGCGAAAATAAAACCACCGCGAAAGAAAACACTTTTACAGTAACAGCCCAACAGTGAAGCAAGCAATATTGGCTCTTGTATGTAACCATATTCTCTGTCTTTTTACTCAGAACGCTCTTTTTTTTTTCTTCTTTTTTTTCAATACCTCCAGACAATAAAGAGTGGGCCACCAGCAAATGTGTGGAACTTCCCGAACAGACGAAGAAAGTTTCAGCATCTGACAGAGCAACCTGTGTCTGTCACAGGAGCAGGGAGGTAAGTTTAGTTTCCACTTACTTCATCTACTTCATTAACAATGAAAAATAAGATTTTACACATGTATGTAAACTCTCATACGGTATTAAGAAAGAAAGCTCATGGTAGAGAGTGTTCTCAATTTGTAATTAATATCTGGTTTTCAAACATTTGTGACATTTTTGCTTCATTCTTTTCGGTTGTCAGCATTGTGGTGGACTTCCAAATATTAGAGTTCAATGACACACTGGACTCTCAAGATGACACTTCTACTGAGCATATTCACCTGTTTTGCCAAATGGTCTGATTTTTGAAATGCTGACATACAAGTATGCTATGAATTTTGTTCATTTCTTAATTGGATATGCTGCAGAGATATTTCATTTCTGTACGATGTGGCCCTGACCGGCTCAAAAGACCCCAAGCCTCTGGCCGGAGATCCCAGCGCAGTCAGGGCAGGTGACAGGCAGGCTGCCATTCAGAGGAACAAGGTAAAGTAGTCCTTTTCTCCATCAACCACCACTTTATATTACGTCATACTAGAGGTGCTCCTGTTGTCTGCTGTTGAGTAGCTACAGTACCTCAAAATAGAGAGTTGCATACCTGACTGTCAAATTCCATGACAGTAGATTCAATGTACTGCCAGCACTGAAGAATGTGCTGGGAGTTGCACTTAGAATAATCTCTTGGATATTCAGTATAATCTCAGATATGAAGCTCAACTTCTTAGCTTAAAACATATTTACTGTAGCTGAACATACATATTTCAAAATGTCCAGACTGCTCAGCGAAAACAATCTTGTGGTCGTATGATGAGTCTACTGCTATTATGCTACCATTTAGTGTACTTTTCTGATTTATTCTTTGCAATGATTCTTTGCTACGGTTGCATTATTGTGCTATGTTTTTCTTTTGATTTTTGGCAAAGACACATAGATCAGAACTGTAACAGAGTAAATTGTTTAAGCATAAATTCGCTGTGGAATTCTTTAAATTCTCTCCATGTTTCTTGAGATATGACACTGGTATGTTACTGTTCTCCAATGCTGCAGGGAATGGCAGTCCCAGATACTCTGGTTCCATCTGAGTACCATGTTGTCAAGGCCAAAGGAGTCCAGCATTTGGAATTCCAAGAAGAGTAAGACTCATAATTTCTTTTCCTTTATCAGAAATAATGCAGGTGGGATTATAATTGAAAACATCTCTTTAGTGCATGGCAAGATGAAGACTTTTTAAACTTTTGGGTTTTGTATCTGCATTGCTGAACTACTTTATAGTGTTATGCTAAAGTGCATGGAAAAGAACATAATATTGTGCTGAAGTGAATGGAACAGCAAGATGATTTACACGAGTAATGGAAACAAAGGTGACAGTCGTTTCTATTGCATGAAATAAACGTATTCTCTACTTGGTTCAAAAAGAATGCTAGTACAAATATGTCTATATCATACATTTTACTGGCTTGGCTTTTATCGGCTTAGTTCAAATAGGTCAGGGCATAGTCCTTGTGCACTTGATAAACAAAGCTTTTCCACCAGCATGCAGATATTCAGAGGAAATGCAGGTGTCACACACTGCCGAAGCTCTCATATTTTGTGTACTTGAGATCATTTGAGGTGTAAAGACCAAGCTGGTTTGGTCATGATACCTTTCATTATTTTGGAAATTTAATAGTCTTAGCAGTGGGAGCAGTAGTAAGTGTACACTGAGTAGGCACTAATGAAAGCTCTGAATGGCAAGGGATATTTACACCTCACAGTGAAGTTATGAAATTAAAGAATACAAAGGTGTTCTGCCACAGAGACATTAACAAGTTGCTTGCAAACATGCAAAACAAAATTTGATTACCCAGGCTTTGAGTTAGAAATATGTACACAATTTGAAGGTAAAAGAATTTTAACAACCAAACAAATGAAGCAGCAAGTGCAGGACTAAACAAATATGTGCCATCATTTCTTTACTATACATTGGGCAAATTTTTGAAACATTAACATTTATTCAGTGAGTTAGATAGATTAGTGTGATACTCTCTACTTACTCTCTACTCAAACAGTCTCAAATTCTGTGGACTTAATTGTGAGTGTCTTTAAATTCCTTGATGCATACAATCATGTTTTCTCTCTGCCTTTTATCTTTCATCTGCAGAAAATTCAGCACAAAGCTTATGAATGAGGAGGAGGCACCTGTGGCTTTTCCCTCGCTGTAAGTTTTACAGTCGGGGAAGAATGATCAGCAGATGAAACAAGGGTCGTCAGTATATCATAGACATACAGTGCACTCCTGTTATAATGAACATGGTTAAAACAAAATTCCGGTTACAACGAAGTAAAAATTCAGGCCCCAACATCATTGGCTCTATGTGATTTTATTGTTGTTTTGTTTGGTTATAACGAGATTTCAAGATAATGAAAGAAAACTGCTGGTCTCGAGGACTCCATTATAACGGGAGTCCGCTGTATCAGATTATTGTTAGATGAAAACATTTCATGCCTGTGGAATCTCTTGCAACAGCAGCAATCTTTTGTTTCAGAAATTTGACATGAGTGGCTACTATTTGACACTTTCTCTCATAACCACACGCATGAGTTAGGTCTAGCCAGACAGATATCATTTATGGTTAATTCTGCTATGGTAAAAAGATGTGAAATATGCCATCATAAAAGAAAAAAAGAAATAAATGACCAATGCTCATCTAGTTACCATATATCATGTCACAAAGTCCCACATATTGTCCTCTGAAAGCAAGAGATTATTAAGCAGAGGGTTGATGATTGTATTATGACTTTTCTTTAATTTATCTCCCTCTCTAAACAAACAAAAGAAAACTGAAGAAAACTCATACTTTAATATTATGAGACAAAGGGAAGGAAACTTATACGTCAATATTGCCCTCTACTTGCATGTGTATGTGTCTTTGATTCAGGATCCATATCAAGTAAGGTATACCTGCCTGGTGTAGGTCACAAAGTCGTCTTTGGTTTCATGAATTGAATGATTAAGAGATGCTATCGTTGTCTTCCTCCTCCAGGAAACCCACGAGTCGCTATGAGGTCCTGCAGCTGAAGGAATCCCTCCAAGTCATGCTGGCCAAAGCTGGCGTCCACAACGAGGAAGTGGAGGTCAAAGGTCCTACGCAGGTCAGGGGTCAACTTACTTATGTCACAACCATTTTGCTACCTCTTCTTATTGGTCTCATGTGTTGAGCTTTGATGAATTTTGGTTGCAGATTTCTTTTTAAAGTTTATCTGATCAGTTTCCATAGGAAGTTGTAACATCCCCTTGATCCCCTTCTGGAAAACAGGTAATAGTTGGTATGATGTGTATAAATTTGTTGCCAGTGTCACTGATCACATTTTCTGGCTCAAGACTGTGACCTTTTTACCAGATGCCATTGCTTTTATTGTTGTTGTGACAGTAATGATTACTATTATTCTTATTTCTTTTATCATAAATTATCAGTATATCATAATGGGAGTATTGTTGTTGTTGGAAGTAAAAGTAATATTCTTATAACTCTGACCATTATCTTATGTGCATTTCTCACTGTAGATGCACAATCTTCTGGAACTGGTGAAGAAGGAGCAGAATGTGTATAACATCATCTTTCATGAGCTCATCAGACAGGTGAGATGTGACACCCATTTTTTCTTTCTTGGCATGTAGTGTGTGAAAAGTTCTACACTGTAAGTCAATGAACATCTCCTTCTTGTAAAAAGGTAAAATGCTGGGTCAATTGTTTGAAGCATAAAGTTGATTTATTTATACCACTTTTATTCGGTCTCATTGTGAAATGATAAAAGAAACTTGTAATCTTTTCTGCTTGAAAAGTGTATATCATTTCTGGATAATTGTTATGTGTTGTTGTTTTTTGATTAGTTTATCCAAGGTGTGTGGGGACAGTATGATATACACTGGGACCCTTAAAACCAGTTTGTACAAGTACATACATGATTGATATGGCTTTTGTCCATACCAGATTTCTGTTATTGTTGTTTTTCGGTCTCCTGGTGTGGGTGTGTGTAAGATATGTAACAATTAGAAAGAGGACCAGACACTTTTGGTTGCCTAACACCTTTAATTAACTTTTGTTTTCTTCCTTTATTTTCATACTTTCTTTTGGTTAAAGGTTAGCGTTGAGTGCATAGAGAGGGGAGAACTTCTGGCCACCGTCCGGGAACTCTACAACAAACTCTTAGACAAGGTGCCTCGGCAGATAAAAAGGTAAGACAAGTGTGAACCAGTGTTAGTCAGACATCACCAGGAGGATGCAAGTTGGTTGGACCTGTTTAGTACCTGCTCTTGGTTTGAAACTCAAGAGGAGGAGGATTGATACTTGGTGATGCCATGTTTGCCTTGACAATGCCTCTTCTTTCAGAAACAAAAACAAAAAAAGGGGGGGGGGCAAAAGGGACTTCCTATCACTTCAATAAGACATGTTTGATGCAGTTCCTATACATGGGTTGACAATCTGCATGTTTTGCATGGATCGGTTATTCTTCATGATTGTACTGCATGCATATAGCAGGGTAGTAGAGAGAGCTGATGAGATGGTCACACTTACACACCAATACTTTGTGGCTCAGGAATATACTGTAAGCCCCCAATGTGTTCCACACCCTTTACCACTAACTGATATCCGAACAACTGACACAGACACTTGACCATGGCATCTCTTGACCCTCTGCTTCCCACAGTCTCCACCAGGAGGTGATGGCCCAGAGAGCTCTTGACCGCAGACTGACCGAGGAGCTCTTCAGATTTAAGTCCACCATCTCGGACCTCACCAAGTAAGCAAATATGGTGTTTCATAATTTTGGTCTTTGTTAAGTTCAAAGCATTTGTTAACAACAACCTACTATTTTGTTGTTGTTATTTTCTATGTTATCAGAAAAAACAAACAAAACTGGAGTGTCAGATTTATTGCTCACCACAGGTTGTCTTAGGAAATGTGAATATATCTGTAATATTTTTCCATAGCCACAAGGATTATATCCTTTCTGTTTTAGAGACTGGAATTTGATTTAGTGAAGCTTTGCTTGTGTATGTGTTCACTTTTACCTCATGACAAGTGTTGAATATGACCTATCATATTCTAGCAATTCTTTTTTTTATTTCATGTGATCCATTTAGAGGACCATTTTGATTTTCTCATTTGTCATCATTCTAACATGAAATTTGTACTTTAAAATGTTTGTTTCTGCAGGAAAAAGATTATAGCGAGCTTTAGAGATATGACCCTAAAGCTAAGATGACACAGCCTTCTAGGTTATACAGTGGAAACAGTTATTTCGTGCATGTGCATAGTACCAAGTTTTTGCCTAATTAGCATCATCTTGATGTTTGCATTGCAGATCTAAAGCTCGCTATTAATGTGAAAGGATACGCTTATGTCAAACAGCAACGATTCACTTTTTGTGTGTATGCCTATGTTAGTTGCTCCTGTTATAAGTTATGATTCATCTGGTGTTTATGTGACGGAGCCATAAAAGAAACTGATGATTGTCTGAACTAGTACTCAATGTGAAATTCATTCCTCAAAGTTTGACAAAGGGACAAGTTGATTGAATGAACATAATAAAAGTGCTTGATCCTTAAATGGTCCACTAAATTGTTGCCCCTTTACTCTAGTGAGCTGTCAGATGTGAGGGAACATGACAAGGTGGTGACAGGGCAGGCCCAGCAGGCACAAGAACAGGTGAGTCATGGCCAGATTCTTCTTAAATTTCAAATGTGAACTGCCCCTCCAGAAACTGAGAACATACTTTCCTCTACGTGAGTATTGTATCCAACAGTATGATGAGAAGACATATTTGGAAAGATGAGAATCAAAGGATACTTACAGTGAGAGTTTGCTTGATAAATGCTTGTCTATTGCTACATTGTAATTAAGAACAGAACTCTTGAATATTTTGACTCCTGAGAGTGAGAAGATGATTGTTTGAAATACTTTGAATTCCTTTCTTCTGAATTTCTTTCTTTCCTCCTGAATAACAGTCTTACTTGGTTTTCTTCAAGAGAAAAGTTTGTTAACTTCTCTTGGCAACCGAGACTCAGTAAAGATTATGTTTATGAGTCCAGTTGTGCGTGGTTTACTAAACATCCTAAAACTTCTAGCTCAGAGTCCTGTCCAAAGCTAATTTGACTTTTTGGCAAGATAGTATTGTTTATACAGTCCACGATTGTGCTTGTATGCATTCTGTGAGATATGTCTTCTTCATGGTTCACATTATCTGTTTCCTCTTCCGTTGGTTGTGTTTGTGTACAGCTTGCTGCAGCACTAGCTGAGTCTGAGAAAAGTGCAAGGTAAAGACATTATTCCTTAAAACATGAACTATTCATGATTTTATCTGTAAACACCCATGTAGCATTTTGTTGCCTCTAAAAATGCTTGTAACTTTAATATGCCGCTTTGAATAACATCAACAGAAATTTTGTGATACAATAGTTCTTTTTTAAGTGCAGAACAGTTTCATGTGTAATTCAGCATCAATAATTCTCATGGCGAGTTTGTTTTGATATTGATAGAAATAATCATTTACTTTGACCCCAAACATGGAAGTATTAGCAACTTTTTTTTTTCATATCATGAATTACCTCTTCTTTTTAATGCTGTGTATATTTTGATGTACCTTAACATGACCTTTCACCTCTACGTTCCCATCCAGTTTGCTGGGAGAGTACCATGAGCTCTATGAGCTCCAGAGACGACGTCTAGAGAAGCAGGTCTTCCACCTGTCGTCTGAGAGAGATCTTTGGAGCAATGCTGCCTACTCCCTGGCACTCAAGGTACTGGTCTTACCACCAAATCAATGACAGTTTGCCCCCCTGTGCCATAGGATGCACACTCCAGCTGTTGTGATCCGCTCTTTTTAACATAAATGTGTGAAAGTCTGCATTACCCAACACAGCAATATGTGACGATATTTCCAAGTTCTCAAGAGGATCTCCTTTTGGATCCTTGTCCAAGCATGACATTCAAATGTATTTGTTTAAAAAAGGAAGCAAACACCTCAGCAATAACAGGTTGCAAATCTAATTCAAGTTTGCTCTATGACAGGTGATAGTATATTCTGTATCTTGCCTTCATTCATTTCACCAACCTCAACAATCTTTTTTATTGATTTTGGAGTCAGTTTGTTTTATTCCCTCAACATATTTGGATTATTTTGGTCTTTTTCCAACCATGACATCCAAAGATATACGTCCAGAACTAAAATTCAAGCTAGCACCCTAGCAGTACTGGAATGCAAATTTATTTAGAAGTTGGCTGTATAGCAGGTAACATGTGATTAATTGTCTTGCCTGCTTTTATTTGACAAAACTCTATTTTGGGGTTATTTTGTTTTATCCCCCACCCCCAATTTCAATAATTTGAGCTATTATTTCATGATCGCCCTGCTCTAGGTGACCGAGGCAAACTCCCTGTCCACGGCGCGTCGTCTGCACATCTGTGAGAAGGCGTGGTCCAAGCTGGCCAACCACTTTACCATTGTGCTCAGTGACCGGGATACAGTTCAACTCTCTGAGCTGCAGGTAATTCAATGATTTAAAAGCTCTCGATGGTATAGATGTTCCTATTTGCACAGCATCATGGTCTCACAACAACAAAGGCAAATATTCAGGTGAAAATTGGAAGTGAAGCAAAATTGAAAGGAACGTGCTGACATTTCATTAATCGAAACATGAAGCACGTTCGCACAAACTTTAAGGAATTTTCAAATTAGCCGTAACATTTCCTAACACTTTCTTCTCTCAGTAGTGATGACACCATTTGACATAATAGATAAGTGCAAGACAAAAATGCACAAATCAAACGTCATACGCCCTTTGTAAGGATGGAGGAAATTGTAGTAGGGTGACTGAAGTGTATTCTGTGGAAAGAGATCTGCCCCAGTGCTGTGTCCTATCATACCGTTGCATCTCAAAGTACATGTACATTTATGTAAATGTGAGGGTCACTCAGAATGAGTGTCGTAGAACAGACTACTGCAAGTGCTGTAAGTTGATGTAATCAATAGCCCTCCATTTAGCTGATGTTGTTTAAGTGGCAATGTGCCCAATTGTGATATCAATTATCGGTCGCCATGGTAACCCCTCGAATGAACCTTGTGTGTTTCTCTCCCGTCAGGTACTGGTAGAGCGCCATCGTAACCTCACCATTGAATTCAGCAAGGAGCTGGTGAAGGAGGATGCGGTTGCCAAGGAGAGACTGGCTCTCATCCGCAACGGCATCAAGAAGTGGATGGACCTCTTCTTTGGAACAGTTGTGTAAGTTTCCATTTTGACTCATTTAAATTTGTTACGTACTATAAGTTAGATGTTAAGTCAAATGTTATGACATCAATTGTGCTTTTTAGAAACCTTTTCCTGTGGTTGAGCATTTCTGCTTTGACTTCAGAGAATCTCTGTGTAAACCTTGCAAGCTCGGATGGCACCATTTTCTACAGAACAAGGAAACTGTGCATCTTTTAATCTTAGATAAACTTTAAATGAAATGTAAACATGAGTGGAAAAAAAAAACCAATTTGAAACATCAAAATGTTGTCTGGATGTGCAAGATGTCGTATCAATAGTATGGATTTTTTTTTTCATGCTAAAACTACCTATGTGATCATGATTTTTATCTCACAGTTGCTATTGGTCATGGAAAAATATTAAACTTTTCCTTTTCCAACTGCAAATTCTACCACATGTTGCTTATTATATATTTGCTTATGTTGCTTTTACCTTTGAATATATTTCACATGCATATGCTTTACTATTAATCCTGCATATTAGTCATATTGTACCCAGAAGCTTTCATATAATTATGTTTCAGCTCAATAGCAAGTACCTTGTAAGAAACAGATTGATTGTTTTTTTCTCCATCTGAAAGTGAGTCGTCAGTATTTGTAAAGAAATTTGTAAAGAAATATGGATTAAACATAAAGTATATGGATTAATGTTCACCTGTTTCTGTCACCTCAAAGATGGAAAGAAGAGATGGGGATGTGACAGTTGCTGCTAGAAAGGCTCCCTTTGAATGTTCTTACACTGAACACTGAATATTAAAAGCCATTCCACTTTTCTATTCTTATGTGTGTGAATGAATGCATTGTGTTACCATCTGCAGCGGTGATAAGACTGGAACCCGTAAGACTAGTTTCCGGTATGTGGTTGAAACCCCAGTGAAACCTAATTCAGTACAATGCTGGTGGATAGTTGATAACAAAACTGTAATGATCTGAGTACATTAAGAGTGAAAACTAAAGAAACTCTGTCTTGTCAGTGTTGAAAATGACATTTTGCCATCATGGGATACTTGGACATTTAACACAGTTTCCTTCTTTAATGTATTAAGATAAAGGACTGCTACAAGGAAAACTTAACCGACAAAAATCCTGCAACTCTTATTTTATTTTTTCTCTCATTGAAGAGACCCGACAGTGAATCTGAATTAACTTCAGCTGTGAATTCTGCTTATGTGTGCCTTACATGCTCCTAATCTTCATTTGTTTGTTATGTTGATAAGTAACTATTATCAGTATGTTTTTGTAATTAGGATATATGGCAATGAGTAAAATGCTTAACCTTCTGTGGTTCTATTTGAAAAGCCATAAAAAAACAACAACATTGTGATGCTTCCAGCATGCCACTCATGATCTAAAAGTATAACATGGTGTCAGACATTAAAACATGGATGTTTCTTAACTCACACAGGACCCCCAGCCCAAAATCCTAATGACATTGTTTGTAATCATATTTCTTGCAGGACTGAAATAATTAAACTACATGTTGCTAGCGTCATTTGTAGCCCCTTCCGAACAACCATCATTTTAATAGAAATAGTATTTGCCATTGAATTACACTGTAGGGCCCGAAATTGTTGAACAAAGTTAGGTACATTGTAATATTTCAAATAATAAAGCACAGAACCGTAAGCACTTACATTGTATTACCTTCTTCTGTGCTCTAAAATGATCTGGTTAGCTTGCACAAGAGTGAACAGTTAAATGAAGAGATGTGCTTTAAGTCTTAATTTGAATGAGTCAACAGTTTTGGATTTCCTGATTTTTTAAATGGTAGGTTTAATACTCCACAGTTTTGGGGCTGCTAAGGCCAATGCTCTGTCTCCTAATGTTACAGTATTGTTTTACACCTTACATATTGGGATTTGTAGAGGAGTATCTTTAGAAGTGTGCAGGCTACATATTGCGAGACTGAGTAGTAATAGCTCTGTTATATAACTCGGGGCATGACCAATAAGCTCCTTGTGTACATTCATCAAGATCTTAAATGATAGTCATTGGCAAATTGGAAGCCAGTCTAGATATTGTCTTTAAGTTTTGTATCAGTGTGGTGCCTTTTGTATGTCCTAGAAACAAAACTTTCTTATTGTTTCTTATGAATGATTTGTGTTTGTGTTGTATAATGACTGTGAACGGAATGCACCAATGACTTTGCATGCTAATGCATAACCCTGACTGACAACTGTCTACTGTTTTCGCAAGATCTCCCATCACACTTTGCAAAATAGGGCAGTATTATCTTTTCCAGTATTGTTGAACGACCTCAGTTCATCAATTTCTGTGTTCCGCGAACTTTGTAGTTGATGATGCTTAGTTTTTAGTCTCATCTAAATTTGCTTCCATGTTTAACTATCTTACAGTGCAAAATTTTTTCAAGTGCTCAATGTGGTATTTACCAATGCAAAGCCTAATGCCTGCTTGCTTCTGATGGATTTCTGCTCTATATCTCCCGAAAAAATAGGATAAACACTCTAGAAAATTCTAATTTATTGTCATTGTGCAAACAAGTCATTGTGTGTTCACTTACAGAGAAATCAATACACTTATGATCAAAAGAAGAAATGTAACACTTGGTGCAAACATTTTTGGACTGTTAGCAGTTCTGGGAGTAATTTGATAAACAGATTGAAAGTTTGATATACAACTAACAATGATTGCAGTAATTGTCACAACTACATTAACACTCAAAGTAAATTGGTTTTATGTGGCTGCTACTGTGGCAACTGTAGTAATTCGAGGCTGAAGTTGTTGCAATGTGTTTTATGAAATTGAGCCTTGGTATTGGGAATGATCATAGGGGCATTGAAGCTTGTTTGGTCTTTGTTTGGTGTTTGGCAAAAATTGATTTGTAAGTGTTGTGTGCAGGTTTTGACTATCGCATGAGGTGTTCTCTTATTGCATAATTTGTGATGGTATAATGGTTTCAAACACACTAATGGTTGTTTATTTGTAATCATTTGATTTGAAAATGATGTAATCATAAATGTTTTTACAATCAATGTTATTGCTGAATTATTATCATTATTATTTCTGTTATCATTATGATCATGATATTATTATTATTATCATTATTATTACTATTTTTAGTGTCATCACCATTATTGCCATTGTTATCATTGTGCAATGGTAGCAATGATTATGATGCTAATGATAAAGGGTACAGGTACTTGTAGCAGTAGTTAGGGCGTTCTACACTGGGCAAATATGGCAAAGCTATTAAAGGTATTTTTAACAGTTGTTTTTCAATCTTCAAGCGTGAAATGCAACCAGCTGTACTTGGTGAATTACATTCTCTCAATGTGTTCACAATAAGAGCAAGATTTTTGTAATACTTTTGAATTTAAAATGTAGAATATTCCCAGAAGCTGTATCACATTGCTGAAAGACTACATGATATTGTTTTTTAGTTTTACAATATTGGCAAATGCGTATAATCCCCAGCATGAAATATCAATGTAACCAATCCTCTTCATTGTTGGCTGATGATTTGCTCTGATTCATGATTTAAATCTCGTCCATCTATCTTCTGTGCCTTTTTGTTTGCATGCTCCTCTTTGCATGTAACGGAATGTGTTGCATGCATGTGCATGGCTAATTCCTGCACGCTCCATGTCCCCTGGTTGGCTTATTATAGAGGCCAGCTAGAAGCGAGCATCATCGAGTCGGACTTTGTGTCTGGGCGACAGTCGTCAAGGTGATCTAAAGTGGCACCCGTTTGTATAGACTCCTTTTCACGTTTGCGGTCTGCATTGCACACACCACTATTACTGGTGGAATGATATTCATCGCGTACAGCCTCACACTACCTCATTGCAGATCCATGCACCCTTTTCACAAATATATTCCTTTGCACCATTCCTACCAATTTTCCTGTTTATGCTCTTTCCCTCTTTCACTCTCAAATCTTCTCCTATTTTTTTTTTTCTCCTACTGGCTTTATTCTCACTAGTTGGCTAAAACCATATGATTGACACACTCTTCCCTCATGTCTTCAGTTTCAGAAAGCTGTTTTGACACATGCAGCATTGTCCTTTTTTTTTTTTTTGCACCTGGTTTGTTTTTTGTTTTCAATTTCTATGTGTTTTTATATGCAGTGAAAAAGAAATTTTTAGAGGTTTCTTGTTGGAAATTTAAAGATATTTTTCATTGTATAGTGTATATAGTATATTTTTTCAAACCTGTGTTTCTGAACTGGGCTCGCTTGATACAGAAGAGGAAAGTTCCTCTTGATAGATCTTATGTTTTTGGTTCGTCCATAACAAAATTGCATTCTGAAGTTTTGTAGCTTGGCACCAAAGCTATTGTCACATTTCTTGGTATCATACATGTAAAAAAAAAAATAATAAATGAATAAATCAGAAGAAAAGCTCTGCCATGCTCAGCAAAATACATCCTATTGAAATTTGCATATTTTTACATACAGCAGAAGGTTCTATTTCTCATTGAAGAATACAACTTGTATCTGTTTTTTAACAATTACCAAAGAGGTTTCTTAGTTCTCATATGAAGACTTTTTTCCCATTCCATGTAGAGTATGTTCTCAGTGTCGCTCACTTGCTCATTTAACCCATTGAGGACGGGCTGCTTTTGCTACCACACGCATTTCCCGTAGACACCTGCGCGAGCATACTCAGGACTCGTCCTCAACGAGTTTATACAATAATCATGTTAACTGTCCCAACATGGTAACATAATCATTTCCATGGTTAGACTCATTTAGAGAAAGACTTACTTAGAGAAAATCATATTGATAGAGGCACGCGTATATATGCATACATGTATATGGGTGAGAATTTTGAACGATGTACAATTGCCAATTTTCGCACCTCATGACATTCTTTCCCTTAGAACACGCCAGGATGACATAAGAAACCAGATTTTTTCATGTCATCTCAAAGATTGGTAAATTTCCTTTCAGGAAATATATGGTTTGGTTGACTTTTGCCTGATATTTTTCATTTGACAAGGACTTAAAGCGTAAAAATACGGTAAAAACGCTATTTTCACAATATTTTTTGTTTTTCAAACTAATGATGTGCATTTTTAATGGTACGTGGCATCTAATATCTGACCATGTTCTGGATCTGACATATCATGGGTATGAACCACAAAATTATAAGAACTTTATGAGCACGTATAAAATCACAGAGAACAATTGAAATATCAAAGTCCAAAACAGACGAACGTCCGTGATGCTTTTATTTCTGTCGCTGCTGCAAATTCTACTTTGTTGTCCCAACTGTAATGTATACGAAAATTTGGTGATCCACCTAATGAACATATCCTGCAAAAATTGTACGTCTGCTGGCTGTACATGGGACGTAATATTCTTTTATGCAAAATTATACTAAGTTTTCGTCACGGACGTGCTTCCGCTATTTTCTAATAAAGATCGTATCCCATTAAACGTTATTGGCGATATTGTTCTGAGTCGTAATCAACTAAGATCTAGCCACACGATAATATGTTTGTTTTGAGTTTCTGTCCATCCTTTGTCAAATAGGAACCGAAATTATATTTTTAGACGAACCTCCGAGAAAAAAAGAACGTCCGTGATGATTAAAACGTTTTCGAGTGGGACACCATCTTGTTTTGATGACGAAGGTGCATTTTACCTTTGGCTCTCTAGCCGAGGAGCTGCATGTTATTTTGGGAGCGGACTGAGGCTTGTCCGCAGTTTTTGGACCATGCAATTCACCGAAAACCAAGCAAATAATTAATATTTTCTCTGAAAATTCACCTCCTGATCCCCCTCTGAGCAATACATATGTTGTAAGGATGTCATATTTCTTATAATTTGCATTGACAATACCTTTTCACATTTTTGAAAGAGTTAGGAAGGCTAGGTACTCTCTGCCGATTAGTTATCCGTCCTGGAACATGACCATATCAGTAGAACGAACGTCCGTGACAATTCCAGCGAACGTCCGTGACGTATGCAATCCCTCCGATAGGGATAACTTGTCCCGAAAGTGTCCTGTATTCTTTAAAACTTTTAGGTCCAATAGCCACAAATAAAGTTTTACAAAGTTAACAATGAGTTTAGAGCAGTAGTTTCAGAATTTTTAAGGCGTTATGTGATCATGATGAACAAACAGTTGAAAATTTACTCACAATTTTACGTTTGTTTTCCCTCTAATTATACAAAAACAGCTAAACACTAAAAACAAAGTTATAGGAAAATGGAATTTTGCGTAATCTGTAATTTCTGTGCATTTAAATGTATTTCTAATGAGGATCTGGAGACAATTTGTACTATTACAGGTTCTGAAAGTTTCGCTCACGGACGTTCTGTCCGAGAAAGGAAATTTCTGATAATTACAAATATGTCACTGCACATAAAGTTAATGTTTGTTGAAAATATTACCAAATCACCGAGCCTCTCATACCCAAAAGTGAATAATGTTCAGCACTCAATTTACTTGTAATAACAAAAGGAAAACGTTTTGGTCACGGATGTTCGTTGGTAGAATAAATCAATGGATTACATAGTAGGAGAAAGAGGATCAGTGCCACTTTTTAGTGACAGGTGCTCCAAGTGTTTATCTTTTGAGTATGGTAGCTGCCGTCTCAAACAGAACACATCCAGTTTTGGTCTCCATAACGGACGTTCGCTGTAATTGTCATGATATTAAATGCCTTAATTCATTCCTATTTTTCTCTTCATGACGATTTTTCTCTCATTCCCTCAATAGTCTGGACATGCTGCGACCAAACAGAAAACAGAAACAAAACAAAACACACAAAAACGAATCCGAAAAGTGCTATATAATCACAAGCAGGATAATGACGGAAGAAGTCTGTAATGGGCATGTGTTGAATAAAAAAATGGAAAAGTTTCAAAAGGACGTGGAAGCAGTTGAATGAAAATGACTGAGAAACAGAGAAGGGATCGAGCTCCAACACACAGAGAAAAGAATTACCAGTGCACTCCCGTTGTACCAAATTCCTCTGGAGAAGTTTTTGTTTGGTTGTTTATGTTTTTTATTCATCGAAATGCCGTCACAAGCGAACAAAAATAATGCAGTATACAATTATTGTCTGATGAAAACAAACAAATCCTCCGCTTATCATCACATGGTGTTGTTTTATACTCATCAATGAAAAGCAATGTTCATTTTCAATTCTTTCCAAGATTTTTTTTTTTCATTTGACATTTAAGGGACAGAGAGATCGTCAACTTGTTTGTGCTTTTGTGCTTACTTTGAAAACACATGTTAAAAAAGTAATGATTAAGAATAAGTTTAAGGTTGCACTTTGATATGTTCGCTCTTCCTAAGATTCGTTACTCCGATGTCCAAAGGTTTGTTATTCCGAAAATGAAAAAAAAAGTTTGTAGTTAATTAAGGAGGTTTGTTATTAAAAATTTCCTTATTCCGAAAGTTTGTTAGTCCGAAAAATAAATGTTAAGGATCATCATTTTTAGGTCCGTTCTTCTAAAAGTGGAAAGGGCCTGATATTCGTTTAGGTGAAAACGGTTATTATGAGGTTTTGAAATTTGGAGGATTTTAGTTGTTAACTTGTTTCTCCACATTTGGATAAGCGAACATGATTCCTATCATTTACCGAATAAAAAAGCTTCATAATTATAGGAACTCTATCAATTTTCGTATTGACAAACTGTATGAATAACGAGCCTCCGAAATGACGCGCCACAAAATGTTTGTTATAACAAACCATATTGTATAATATCGAAGTCACAAACATCCATCCAAGTTATATGGACTTATTTTGCCTTGTTATGACGAAACTTCGCAGTATCGAACCTTTTATCATTTCTGACTAAAATAATAATGCAAATTCTCCTCGGTAACAGTGTGTAACACAAGGAGCAAACATAGAGGGATTTCTTCCCAACGTATCGGTTTGCCCTCCTCAGCTAAACTTCGTATTTCTATAACGGAGCACATTTCTGTTGTCTTTCTATGTTAATTCTTTGTCATAATTTTAGCTGTGACCATGTTCGTTATAAGCAAATTTTGCATTGTAGACTTTAGATAACAAATTTAGGACCTGAATCTTTACTTCATGATAACGAAATTTTGATAAATATATTCGTTCTCAAGGATGGACTACGTCACTGAGATTACACGTACGTTTGTACGTTCCCTTACGAGAGATGGAAAAATTGTTTTCTTTGACTCCTCAGTATGAGAAGATAAACAAGCTTATATAATTGAGAATTGGTAATATCTATTCAGGATTTTGCAGAGGAGTTTGTTCTCGACATAAAATTGCTGTTTGTTGTGAGTAGAATGCGTTTCCAACTCAAGAGAGCTGCATCTTGTTTGTTCCGAACGTCCGTGAGCTACATGCGAACCTCCGTGATGACAACTATGCTATGTTTATTGGGTTATAGAGACTGCCTAGATCAGATACATCTTAAAAAGGGATGTTATTATTTGGGAGTGAGGATTAAAGTATGGGATAGTGAAATAAGAGGTCAAAATAATGAGTTTCTGTAAAATGCGCGTAAAGTGGAGAAAGTGTTTAGCGGAAGAGCAATATTTCAACAGAAACGACGGATTTAGTGAGATCATCAGTTGTCTACCATTACGTACAGGTTAAAAGTACAAGCTTAATATTCTGCAAGCATGTACACATGTCCCTTAAGATATTTCGTTAGGATTTTGAACTGAATCAGATCTTTGCAAACTATGTTAAATGGTATTCAAGTGTATGTGCAGTACTATTCCTCACGGACGTTCGCTGCTCTGGACATGGTAAACTTCAACGGTGAATAAAAACTTGTTCCTCTGGGAAAATCCTAGTATAATTGGGTTCATATTAAAGCTTGAGTTATACTCTTTCAGGTAAGATGAATAATTTGGAGAATTTCCTACTTTTTAAATTTTGTCTTGTTTTGGCTCAATTGTACATCGTTCAAAATTCTGACCCATATATACATGTACTTCCTTACATTGCATAAAGTAGATTTAGAGTGATTCTTAGCCTGAATAACACATTGTGTTGCTAGAGAAACATGCACTTGCCAGATACTTTGAGAGAACTAATTAGTAGAGAAAGATTTAAAGTAGGTCATGATAACTCAGTTAATTAGTGATTTTCTCATATAATTATTCTTATTCATTGATTTCCATACAATGTTTGAAGACTGGCATGATTATCAGTGAGACAGAGATAGAGGTAGATAGATAAATAGATAGATAGATGGATGGATGGATGGATAGATGGATAGATAGATAGTATAGATAGATGGATGGATGGATAGATAGATAGATAGATAGATAGTATAGATAGATAGATAGTATAGATAGATAGAAAGAAAGAAAGATAGATAGATAGAGAGAGAGAGAGAGATAGATAGTGTAGGTACATGTAGATTGATAGGTAGGTAGGTAGGTAGGTAGATACAGTGGATAGATATATAGATACATAGATGAATAGGTAGGTAGGTAGATAGATAGATAGATCAATTTTTAGATAGATGTAGATAGGTAGATTGATCTATAGATAGATAGGTACATATTATATAGATGGATGGGTAGATAGGTACATTTATAGATAGAGTAATATAGAGAGAATGAGAGATAGATGGATAAGTAGATAGATAGAGAGTGAGAGATAGATAGATAGAGATGGAAACAGAGAGACAGAAGAAGAGGGATTGAGTTATGTTATTTGCACCATATCATGCCATGCCTTTACGGTATGAAAACTCTTGACAAGCTGATCATCGCTATCAGATTGGTCTGGAGATCAATGAATGCAGTGTGTCAGTGTGTGCAGCACCTTTGCTATTGGTGAATATAAATGCATATTCATGATATGGGTGGGCCAGAAAACCTTTATGTACTCTTGCACAGGTGTAGGCCATTGTAACTGTAATTAGTGTGTATACAAAGTTAACACACCTCCCATTTACCATTCTCCTATGAAATTGCCATCATATCCATAATGATTTACATGCCCATATTTACAAGCTGCTATCAATTACTAGCACTATACCTTGTTGATACAACGTCAATGCTATTTTTTTTTTGAAATTCATGGATGCATAATACAGACTTATTTCCACAAATCCCCAAATAAGAATGGTGAATAGACACAAACTTGTTGCATATATATTGTATATTACAGTGACGGTTTTCATCTTCGTTGTAGCAGCAGGAAATTTTTAGCTGGTGTAAAACACTTTGTCCTTCTCTTATAATGAAATCAGAAAAGAAAGACAACAAGAAAACCTCATGTCATGGATAGCTGACTTCCTGTTGTCGAAAGCCATTCTCTTTGTACTTTTTAATACTGCAGTACAGTTTTTATCCTCTGTTTTACTATATGCCACATGTGAGTTGAAGGTCAAACATTTCAAGATTATCAAGACTGACAAACTGCTGTCAGTATCATAATTCGCATTACTGTTGTGGAGCTAGCTCACCAGTCATGGCGATACTGCCCCTGCCATTGCAATAATCCCCCTTTTTTTTTACCCTGATGATGCCTTTGGCTGCTGCTGCTGCTCCTGCTGCTCCTGACCCATTAATGTTGAACCACCCTGTCCTGGGTAGGAAGGTACCTCTATCCCCTCCTCCCACCCCCCACCCCCTCAATACTGCTGTGGTTGCAGGAGGTGTGGTACATTGGTCCAATCACTGCAGGCACATTGCATGCTTCATCAAAAAAGACATAATGATGTATACATGTTTTGCTGACCAAGAAATATAAGGCAGTTATCAGTGATGATACAGCTCATTACCTTTTGAAGGGAATGATCCCTCTCTATGGCATTTTGTTATGTTTTGTTTTGTTTTTTGTTTTTGTTTTTCGCCTTCAATGAGTTTTAAACTTCCCTATATTTTGAACCTACATAACTGACAGTCATGCAATAAGATAGGTTAGTGCTCAGAGGAATTAATACATTTTTGATAGGGATGGAAATAATGAGTTTGAAGCAAGGTAACAAGCCAAGTCAGTGAGCCATCTATGCTCCTTTTGCAATGCTATCACAAAATCACATTTATTTTCAAAGATTATCATGTGAGAATTGACTTGATGCAAAATGCCAGCAAATGAATGTCAGTTATTGGGGCATCGATGACAGACCTCTGTTTGTGAGGTCGTGGTGCTTTTGTATTTTCAGCTTCTCTCAGTCAATCTGTGGCCACTGTTTTACTAGGAAATACCAAAACAAAGAAAAAGAAAAAAAAAGGAATACTCTGAACAGGATCAAATATGCAGATTTTTCAAAGAATATACTACAGTAAATTATAGGTCCTGATTCAGGCTGTAACCCTTGGAGACAAGTTGCACAGAAACATTCTTTATCTCTCAACTCGTAAGTCCTGTATCTGTATGCCGTTAAATATGACTGGCAAGTTGATTCTCAGTGTCAATGATGTACAATGTATGTTCCATTTGTCAGTGTAAACAAAGCCCAGTAGGCGCATTCTGTGCATCATCTATCATCACCATTACTTTGCGATTTGCACCATCAATGCGGCCTCACAAGTATACTTGTATACATGTATTTGAGGTGTAATGATTGGATGATGAACAAAGCAGTGACATCTTATTCTAAAAGAAAACTTTCGCATTAATTATGTTATTGATATCCTAAAGAAATCCCTTCAAATGAGAAAATGAAATGCTGATCCATGTTTGGATGGCAGTTTTGTATTTCCAAATGATTTGTCAGCATTATGGTGTATCTGACGTTGCGCACTGAGTTTTGACATGATCAATGACAATAGAGTGCATTCATGTTGGTGAGATGGAGTTGAAGAGCAGAATCTGACCCCAGTTTTGATCTCCATACTAACAGGGCCAGCGAGAAGCTGAATACTATCCTCCAAGCCCCAAGCCTTGAGATGATCCAAGCCCTGTATGAAGACATCCGACTGTGGGAGGAGGTGAGAAACTTGGAGTCTGAATGTACATATGTACAAGACTACACTGTGGTATTAAAATCTCACAGGTTCCTGTTATTTGTATGCATGTCACTACTTTGATGAAGAGTAGAATCTACAAATTCAATACATTGGAAGATAAGATTGTAACAGACAAAGCATATTATAAAAAGGGAGAGAATGATTACAGCATGATTAAAATCTCCGTACAAGAATGCATTATAAACAACAGTCAACAAATATCAGATCAAACAGACACGAAGATAAAAGAATATGTCTCAAACCATATGTAGACATAGTACTAATCGGAGGACAGCAGTTATCCAGATCATGTGGATTTATTATTATAGCTCCGATGAACCCTGTGTGACACAGTTGGCTTTAAGTCACATGATAGAGAAAATAATCACATGGATGTCCCTCCCTTTGTAATTTGTATCAGTTATTCTGTCACACAATTGAATGAGTTTCATTTTCGTCCCTGGACAGAATCTGAACAAAGAGGTGGAGAAGTTTGGGGGTGACACCCTCCTGGGTCACGAGGATAGCCTCTACCAGGTCAAGAAGCAGACTGACCAGTGGTCCGAGACGGCCATCCAGATCTTCAGCCGCCACATGCCCAGCGACGGCTCGGACTACCCTGAGCATGACAAGCTTGTTGAGATGAACAAGGTAGAGAATGCTGCTTGGCTGCCCAAAATCAGTTTCCAGCTTGTGGCGCCATCTGTTGATAAGAGTATTTTGTTTGTTTCTAGATTCACTTTTCATATTTGTATACACCACATTATATTGCATCTATAGTCCTTTACACAATATCAATTCATGGTGATGGGACTTTGTGTTTGTATACAACCATTCCTGATCCTTTTCATGTGTATCCAATAGTACTGTATTTCACTGAAGCTCCTATAGTCATTATTATCATTATCATAGTTATCTGTAAATTTGGTCCTGTAAAAGCACAAAATACCTTCAGATAGGTTTTAATGCACACATGTTTAAGATAAAGGCACCAGTGGAGGGGTGTTGATAAGGAAACACATATTTCATCATGCTTTTCTCATGCTTTGGATGACTGTCACCATCATACCCTACACCCCCCCCCCCCCCCCCAAAAAAAAAAAAAAAATAAAAAAAATAAATAAATAAATAAATAAAAATGAAATAGCATTTGCTACTTCTCCTTTGCTTGCGAGTATTTTTTTTTCTTCTTTATAAGATGAATTTTGGCCTGTTTGTAATTCTGTGGAGTCAAATCATAAGTAGTGTGGCATTAACAAACAAAAGAATTTGTGTGCTTTTTTGTATGCACTAGTTTCTGGTTGCGCAAAATGCATGAAGATTCCACACCGCAAAAATTTCCACTTTTACAGACCTCATTTGCATTGTATGTCTATAATCTTTGCCCATTTTCATCTTACTGAAATCACATACAGTCAAACCTCTCTCTGCACACATTTGGTTCACGTAAAGTCACTGAAATCATTTACCAGTTTGGAATTTACTTTCCCAACATGCTTACAGTGACCACCTCCCTTCAGTGGTCACTTTTTTCAATTTCCCTCGATTAGCTGCAACAGACAGGTGTGGCTGTATCCCTTGTATATTGCACACATAGAGATGGACATGGAGACAAATATTATTTATCTTATTTATTCAACAAACTTATATTACTGCTACCAGGTATAGTATAGTTTTTAAATCACTTTGCAAACCCTGCCTGCTTTCAATCACATTCTGTTTTGTATTATTGTTATGGCTCATGTGTAGAGCAATTTCATCTTTATTCAATCATGGATGTACATTCCTTCCATTTATCCACCTTGTCTTATATCAATTTGTTTCGTCCCGCCCCACTGCACTTACAGGTCACAGAGGTAAAAGATCTAACGAGTGTGTTGCATGCTGTACTAAATCTTTGCCATGCTGTCAGATATGAGACAGTTAAAGGGAATTAACGCTGTGTAGTGTTGGCCTGAAATTGCTTTTAACAAGACTCATGTAATGCTTGAATACCTTTTGATATTTTCTTGATGTGGAAATCATCTTTGTCAGAGAAATTTCAAGGCGGTTTTATCATTATAAGCTCTTGTTTCTGCTTGGAATCGAGGAATATTAGTCAATTTCCTTGCAGGAAAAATTGTAATAATGTTAAATCAAACTTTGTAAATGGTAATTGATTCAAGAAAAGTCTTGATGCCATCAAAAGCATCATAATTTTTGCAATTTTCTTTCATTGATTATGTTTCATTTCAACCATTTGTCTGACCTGACAATGTTGTTTCAAAGTATGTTTTATGCTAACCTTTTAGATCCTCTATATTATGCTATACGATCACACAGTTGATTAGAATTAGAAGTAATTTGATCAAAACTAGTACATAGCTACCATACTGTACCAACTGTTATGGTTGATGATGCTAATTCTATTTTGTTTTTATTTCATAAAAAATAAGGAAATATGTTTCTTGAAATGAAAAAAATATATATTTTCTCAAATTTGATTTAGTATACATCTGTATATTTTTTTTTAGTTTTTGATTCAAAACATTTCCCCCCGGCACATTAGTATGTGTCCAGGCTATTTAACCACAAGTAATCTTACTTTGATATGAAAATCTCATTTTGCCGCTTATACTGACATACACTTCATCCCATATATCCAATGACATACTTTAATCATCAATGATTTGTGCTTGCTTTCCATGAATTAATCATAGCACTTGAAGAAGGTAATAATGTTCTCTTTTTGTGTGTGTGAAGCAAGTCACTCTTTTTTTAATGTTGCCAACGACTTCAACACTCGTTTGCATCCAGTCACTGCTCCATGCTAAACACTGTTTTGTTTTTTACTCAGCCTTGATGAGTAGACATCACCTAGCAGCATTTTGATGTGAATCCCATCACAGTCATTTGTTACATGATAAAAACCACGTCTAATTCAGAAACCATATATATCAACTTCTTTTTCATCATTTTTTTTCTTCAAATTTTGACTAACAATTGCAGTTCCCATCTGTTTTCATGTTAGCTCTAACATGCATCTGTAACAATTTCTACACCTCTATCATTGAGATTTGAGCGTAATTAGTTTTTTTTTTCAAATGTCATGTTCCATATTGCTGTATTGACCATGTGAATGTGTGTGTGTGTATATTCTGATGTGTGCGTGTGTGTGTTTATATAAATATGTGTTTTAAGATGTTTGTCTTCGTGTGTGTGTGTGCAAATACATTGAATTGATCATCTTGCTGCGGTCATAATTGCGGGACAGCTGCTGTACCATGCCGAGAGTGAATCACCCAAAATCTACTGTTGCGAGATGCACAAATTTCTTTCAGTGACTGTGATTTCATAGCACATCACACCTTTTACCTCTGAACTGTTCATTTTCCAGATTTTATTTTTCTCATCATCATCGAGAAGTGGTCTGGTGTTCCTACGCATATGGGAGAATCATTGTGAGAAGACTCGGGGATTACATCCTCGGATTAGTTCAATTAGTGTGATCCTCATGTTCACAGTCTCCACCTCCCGACCTCATCTTGCAGTGAATTTTGCAATGCACATCATTAGACCAGCCGTTCTGCGTGCTTTACTGACTTTGCAATTCATTTTGTGTGTGTGTGTGTTGTTTGTTTGTTTGTTTTTAGCATTATCATTGCAGGCTTCATCCTCATGGAGAATGATTCACAATTTTACTTCAATACAGATACAAAAATCCACATTGTCCAACACATGAAAGTCATTGCAGTGTTTCTATCCCTTGCTTATGGGATTAGTTTTAATACAGAGACATTTATCTACAATGCAATAGCTAGTCCACATTCTAAATTTTCATCTTACGAAATATTAGAAATATGAGTGATGAGAAGGGCATATGTGGAACATCTTAAAGGCCAGCACATAGTTCGGAGAATCTGAAATCATGTCACATCTTGTCTGAATCATATATGATTCTGAATTATGTGGCATAGCATGACAAAGACAAAAGACAGCAAAGATACAAAGATAACACAACGTATTGACCATCCCTACTTACGTACCTAGCAAAGGATTTGTTCTTTTTTTCTTTCCCAAACACAAAGTAACAAACCTCACACTGGAACTTAATTGATGTAGTACATTCATACAGTAGGGAGATTAAATAAAAATGATGGGTATCTTTAAGTCAGAGGCGCTAGGATATAATGTGAGAGATGTACAGGGAAATATATATCAAGGTAAGTTGGGACCCGAAAGGGTTGATTGATCCTCTGTTTTTTACTTTCATTTTAGAAATAGGATATGAGGAAAAGGTTGATATTTCAACCAAAGAGGGGCTTGGTTGTTGTGTTAATAAAATTATGCAAATTAGAAAGAAAAAAAAAGAGGAAGAAGGGGGGGCTGGATAGAATCTCCCAACACTTGTTTTCAAAGAAATTGGTGATTTTAATGAATTGCAAGAGTGGAGAGCATAGGCAATGAATAAAGAATACAAGCAACTGTGAGAATGAATTTGGAAAGGATATCTAAGTGATGTTGAGTTTCTTTAGCTACATATGTATAACTGAAGGGCATTGAGCACACCAGGTAATTACTGTGCATTGTCTGACAAAGGATACATTGCCTCATCTTTGAGATGGAATTAACACCTACTTAATTCCTCCTTAATTCCATCTCTGTGACAACTAGATTTGTGAAACTCTGGCCAAGCAGTACCACATCAGAGTGAATGGAGAGAATGGTAAGAACATCTCACATTTTTGTGTGTGGTTACTTTGTGACAAAATAATATGAAATGTCAAACAAGTTGTGCATCCGTCAGTGACAAATTGATTAGAAAGTTTCATGTACTGCAGTTGTATGTATCACACGTTGGTTCACTGTTAATGACCATCTATAGATTTGAGTTGTGGATGGTTAATTTTGACAAGAAGACATACTGTTGCAGTTCATCTGCACCACAGCTGTACAATTCTCGCTATCGCCAATGACGTAAAAAGTACCCGGATGTTGATTTAAGCGTCATTTACGGTGCATTATGGGATAGTCCGGTAGCAAAGTCACTTCCGTTCGTACGCGCGTGATACGTGACTAATGCTATTTACACACACAACCGACTGTATTCTACGTGTACTTCCGGTTTTCTCGACTTGAATTACAGCTTTAATATGATTTGAAATTTCTCCATTCTTAAGAAATTGCTGTTAATACGACTATTGGTTGTTGCTGCGAAGCTGCCATGTGTTGTTCGCACGACAATAAATGAAAAAAATCTGCAGATATAGGACCCTTACTGGCATGCGAGACGTGACGTGGCCGCGTGGGTGAAGTTTGCGGGTGACTCCACAGCGCAGTACGTGCACGCGCGACTTACTAGTAGTGGTAGTACATGTATTATAGTAGCACTAGGTAGTAGACCTAGTGCCTACGTACATTGTACGTACTTACTTGGAAGAAATTGCTTCGGAGACAGGATAAGTTCGAGATCACTGTTCGTTCCTGATTGTGTTCGCGACATTTCGACAGAGAACAAATTAAAAAAAAAAGATGGGCATTCCATGACGATATACTGTATATCCTGGTGGGTGAATATTTTCCAGCATATTTTCAGCGTATGCAGAGATGACTGATCTGTGATGTACGCCGTACCGGTATGTGTTAGCTTATGCGCTGCGTGCAGTGGTGGTGCATGCTAGCATGATAAGGCCGGCCGCCGGCGCGGCGGGGACTACAGTGTACGAGTATGACAGGCCTGGCCACTCGCTGGCTCGGGCGGTACAGCGGCCTGCTGTACTAGTATCCGTGGTCGGCGCTGCGCTATAGGTAAGGTACACGTACGCGCACGCTAGCGTTGTGCAAATTATGACCCGCGCCGGAAGTGCCCTTGCTACCAAGTGCACTAAATCTTGACGAAAAAGCCACATCCGGGTACTTTTTACGTCATTGGCGATAGCGAGAATTGTATTACTGGTACATCTTTGTAATGTCACCATCATGGACTGTATGGAGGCATTTCTCGTGTTGCTTAAGTTCTTTGCATGTTTTTGAATTGTGAATGCAGCCCCAGTACGATATTCCAACTTCGCCTGTGTAGAATTGAGTAAATCTGGCACATTACAGGGTGAAAAGGAATGCAAAAAAAAAAAAAAAAAAAAGGCATTCCATGGTCAAAAATGATGTAGGCTTTCAACTCAGCATGCCACAAGAACCAGGAGAAATCAGTCTCCCTCATCATGTGTGCATGCAGCAAAGTCTTAGCATGATAGCATTTGTTTGTTGGCCATATAGTGTAGTCTAGCTTATGTCAGTCGATTCCCTGCGCTGTTGTTCTTGCTCAAGTGCTTGCATGAGATGACAGTTTTGCTTGGGCCAATTCTGCTTCATTTCCCAGGTACCGCCAAGGGCTTTATCCAGATTGCCAATGCCCTGGAGAGCTGGGACACCAAGCTGAACAGCATCCTGAATGGGGGCGCCATGCCCATGGAGGCGGAGTGGCTGCGCCTCTATGAGCTCTTTGCCGAGTGGGTGGCCACCATCAATGAGGTGGAGCAGTGCATCGGGACGGAGCAGGCCGAGGACGACAGGGCAGAGGGGAAACCTTTCAATCCGTGAGTGGTTGTGCTAAATTTTACAGTAAAACCAGAATCATTCGCTTCATGAAACCCTTGCGAATTTTTGTGGCATGAAGTTTGCACAAATAGGTGACTGACATTCTATGCATTGTGTAGACAAAACCTTTTGCATGCATTTTTCCTTTTGCGAGTCCTTGCTCCATGCGAAATTTGCAAAAGTTTTTGGTTTTACAGCATTTAGCAAATTTAATTTCCTGTGAATCAGGACTTCCGCACAATTTCACAAGTTGTTGAATTCACGATTGTACAGTTACAAGTGGAAAAATGTACTCGTGTATGTCATATTCATGTCAGGATCAGAAGTACTCTGGGTAATAGCTTCGTGTGTTGTAGAAGTAGTGAATAGCTAACGTCTCACAAAATTAATGAAAATAAAAACTTCATGAATTATGTGGGGTATAAAGTAACAGGATGTTCCTTGATAGAAACAGAATATTGATGCAGGGGAGAGGAAGATTTGCTGTAAGAAATTGTTATCATTTCTCACCCTTTCTGTGTCTTTAAAGGCATCATTCACCATTTGCAGATGAAACAAAAATCCAACTTAAGTGCTTCAAAATAGTTCTTAAATTGGAGTTTAATAGGGATCAAAACAACCAATGCAAAAATGACAATCAGTATGATAAATGTTCAGTATTGTTAAATAAACTGTGTACAGTTACGGTAATTGAGAAAAATAGTGATATCTCCTTATATTTGGGGGCTCTATTGCCAGATTTTATGGTAGGATATTTGTGGTACAACTGACCTATACATGCATCAAATGTGATCACTTGAACATTTTTAAGTCACTGCTCCCAGTGGTACACAGTACACCTGTACCTTTTTTCTTTGAGCAGTGTAAGTTAATTTTAATGGTTTCAAAATCACCACAGAACTACTGTACTGTAGGGTATGGATGGTTTCAAAATGTTCACAGATTCACTGTGAGTTGTCATGAGTGGTTTCAAAATCTCTCACAGAGTTGAACAAACAGAGGTGTTCCGCCTGGCCCAGAAGTGGGTGTCCAGCACCATCAACGGTATCGACAGCCAGGACTCCAAGCTTCTGGAGCAGGTGAGAGCAAACTGTAATAAACTCATTCAGGCATGGCATTCACAGTAGCTATGGATGGCACAGGAAGTGAAAAGAGACCTGTATCAGAAGCAAACTGTGTTCTGAGAGTAAACACTCTGACAAAAAGTTTCTCATTTAATTCTTCACTGACTCCAAGAGTAACAGACCTACGAGCTTGCAACCATTACTCACTGATGTTCAAATTTTGATTCCAGCACACTCTTACCAGCTCTCACTGTGTCAAGCTGCTGTCACTTGTTTGTATTATGAATTTGTTTTGTCTGTTATTGAATTAGCAAACAGATGCCAACAGGGTTTTTTTCTTGAGTTTTTTGTTTAAATTACCTGCCTTGTCATGTCATTGAGTAGTCTTAATCAAGAATTCCCAAGGTGTACCCCAAACATCAAACTTGTAAAATTCTTCTCAGGACAGTAATTTCTGTGATACAGGGCACCCCCTTAATAGTGAACACTGTAAAACAAAAGTCTTTTTAAAACAAAGAAAAAATTCAGGTCCCAAAATCATCATCTATGTATCTTTATATACTCTGTTGTTTGGCTATAATGAAACCTTGATGTTGGCCCTAACCAAAGATAACTGCCAGTCCCAATCACTTTGTTTTGGGGAGAGTCACCTGTAACAGAAACACAAGAAGAAGAAGAAGGGAAAGAATTGGGAAAGTCAACATTTTTCCCTTGGTCCTGTCTTGTGCCAGGTCTCTGTCCTCCACGCAGACATGGTCCACTGGATGATCCAGGTTCTCCTCCGACTTGCTCCCAACCCTGTGGACAGCCCACAGGAGGCAATCGATGCCTGCATGGCGGCCGCCTGGTCCCTGGGCAAGATCCAGGAGAAAGCTGTCACCCTGTTTGACCGCATCACCGCCTTTTCCAACTACATCACAAGGTATATTGCATCTCTTCAGCCTTACAGGTTTCATCTACTTGTTTATTTCCCCAATACCTCTTAGAAAACAGATTGTTGTTGCACTTATGTATTTTACATTGTTTTTAAATCCATGATGCACCATGTAATGTTTTGCAATATGTAACACACTAACTTGAATGCAAAGAGAATTCATGACAATTATGTCTTATGCCTGCCGCACACCACATGATCTGATGTATTGCACAACTCTCGAGGCAAGCCTGGGCTCGACACTGTTCACTATGCAATCAGACTACACAGCTAGGCTTATACTTCTGCTGGCATTAGTACAATGTACATATAGGGCCTATTGTAACATGATTGGCTGAAAGTCCATGATTGGTCAAGGAAATTCAACATGTCAGATCTTCATGACTAGCGTTGTGGCCTAGTCACATAAATAAACCGGCAAGGCTGGCGATGTCACAGTTCAAGTCGCTAGGTTGTACGTTTGGTGAATTATAGTGGCAAAGTTGTGTAGTGTGTGGTGGGCTTTAAGGATTGAAGTGCCAATGTAGAGGTTTTAATGAATGACCCCTGTCCCCCACTGTAACCATGGATGTATCCCTCTCCAACACACCAGCTGTTGCTCCAGCATCGTCTCCGCCGAGATGCAGCGCAAGCAGGACGAGGGGGAGCCGGAGGCAGACCACGAGTACCGGGAGCTGAAGAAGATCAAGACGGAGTGCAGCGAGTGGATCCACATGGCCACCATCCTGATGGACGAGCTGCGCAGCGTGGAGCTGGCCCGGCTGGGTGCGGAGGATCTCCCCACCCCACTGGCTGCCAGGGGTGCTGAGGGCTCCGGCCAGGAGAGCCAGACACCGGGCTTCACCCCGGGGCCGCAGGACAGGGGCGAGGTGGGTGTGGGGCTTGGAAGTATGGGGATTGTGGTTCACCTGTCTGGTTGGAAAATAGGTGTTGTGGTGTGATTGGGAATGACTGTAGATCCATGGATGCACCTTTCCATTTGTTATTGTGTATTACTTTTCACCTGTTTCATCCTTCCTCTTTTTCTAGTCATAAAGCACATAGGGACTCCTCCTGTAGCAATATGTGCTACAGGAATGTTTTTTTTTTTCATATTCTTATTAGACAGTATGAATGCATTTAGTCCCAAAATCAGATTTATTATGAAACAAAGATAGGGTATGATCCAAATCTTCAGCATTGACATCCTTACCATTCATGATTTTTGTCAGCATAAGAAAGGGATGTATAAATTGATCATGCTAATAGCAATGATGATAATGATGATTACTTTATCTGTGTATGTACCTGAGTGCCTTCTGTGTGTCTGTCTTTCGGTCTTTGACGATATCTTACACGCATAATGCATGAAAGATTTGATTTTGGGCGTATGTATGACTTTTCTATATAGTCATTACACTGTCCTGTACTTTTAGATTCAACATCATTTCACAATGATTTTTATGATTGTACATGTTAGGCAAAAATCTGTTTGTTGATCTTTGGATCCCCATGAGTTTTGTTCCTCTGTATCGATATCAAAGCAAAAATCTTATCCCCTAATCCCCCTCCCCATCTTCACCACTCCTGCCCTCCTTCACTCCAACAGCTTGTTGGAGGGGATGAGACCCCCACTACCATGGCCACCCAGCCCCCTGGAACAGCCCAGACCACCGGCAGCCAGCGTCTGGACACGCCCAAGACTGCCCCAGTTGCTGCACCCCTGGCCGCCCCTCAACGGCCACCCACTGCCCCTCAAATGGTGAGTCTCCTTGTCCCCCCATCCATGCCATACAAATTGCACTCTTCATTTAAATTGTTTGCCATCACAAAAAGGTGGTGTTCTGTGTAATTGTCAGTCCCCTAAGCTTGCTTTCAGAAATGGTGTGCCCAAGAAGAATTTTCAGCCAAATTTTCCTTTGCATTGATGTTTCAATTTAGTCAAAGAAGTGGCCATTTGTCATTTCTAACAGCATCTGCATATTAGTGTATTTTTTGGTTCTCCTTCACACCCTCTGGTTCCTTGGCCTCAATAATCAGTAAACATATACCGGTATGGTTGTTCCCCAATATGTTGGCATTATTCAAAGAAGACAGTATTATAATCCCCTCATGATTTTCTATACGCCCACAGCCCCCGTCCACTGCCAACAGCCAGCGGTCAGTGCTACCTGGCTCAGCGCCCAGTGCCGAGGACCAGGTGGACATGAGTGAGATGCAAGTCCTGGGCTTTGACCAGAATGTGTGGACCCAAAGCCTGGAGGAAACCAAGGAGGATCCACCAAAGGTAAGACATTTGAGCCCTTTCTGACCCCTCCTCCCCCACCCCCCCCCCCCCAAAAAAAGAAAAAGATATGGCATAAAGATGCCAACATATGATTTTCCTAAACTCTGCTACAGTGTATGCAGGAAGAGAACTAGACCAATTAAAAAGAGCTAGGAAAAACTCTATCTCTATAAACTGGGGGGGGGGGGGGTGGGACTTAGTACTCAAGTACTGTAGGTCCTTGTGCAATAGTATGTAGACCTGTTTAAAGATATTCGTGTGAGAAGTGACTCAATGAAGATGTCCTAAGGCAGCTATTGAAATGTGATTGGGAAGTTGAGCAGTTGACCAGAATATTGCAAAGTATGCCATTCATTCATTACACGTCCTTTGTTTCTTTCCTCCTAAACATATATTACCTTGGTAGTTTTATAGTTGTTTTCAAGAGACAAATGATGCAGTAAAATTAGTCATAATTTCCAAGAACATTCTCTGTCTCTTTCTCTCCATCTGGCATGAAGTCGTGAAAACAAACCAACGACTTTAAAGAGAGATGTTGTTATATTCATGTTGTGAAATCCCATTTTAGGCAAGATCATAGATTTTGAACGAAACGGGTCTTGTCCAAACTCACTGTTTTCATCCATCCATACCTCCTCACCCCAGACGGCATCCCTGGAGCCCAGTCCTGTCAAACAGGTCCTTGATGCGGCCTCCAAGACTCCCGACACATCCAAGGCTTACGAGGCTCTTACTGCAGTCAAGAGCCTCCAGCAGCAGCTACTGTAAGCATCTCTGTCTTTCTTACTTTGTGTTTTAAGACACAACACAGCACAACATTTCCTGAGAATGTGATAGCATTCATCCCTGATGACTATATGAGTGTGATGGTGTACTATCCAAACTGTTTGAGTAATGGAAATGAATGGTCAAGGTAATACATGGACCAGCCCTGCTGACATGTGTTTGAGAGAAAGAGTTCATTTTTAAATTTTCTAATATATTGTTAAGAAACATGATGGCATATATTCGCGAAGGTTGTTTTAAACGAAAACCATGATATAGAGTTAGTCTATGGACTGAAACAAGCATAAAATAGGCATACCTTTCACACAAGTATCAATGCGCAGTTATTACAAATTTTATATGTCTGTTGGCTTACACAATCTGCTATGCCCATTTACCAGTACGCAGAACAAATGTGCAGAAGCCAATTAGGACTATATAAATTTCAACTGCCTTTGTGAATTTTGGCTGATGTGTGTCTCTATTTGCAATTTTTTTTTTTTGCCAGTGAGAAGTGTTGTTTGGGTAAGAATTGAAGAGAAGAAAATGATTTGTTTGTACTCTTTCCCTCTCTGTGTTGTAGTGCTACAGAGGAAAGAGCATCAACAGCTGAAGAAAAAGTTCATGAGCTTGAGGATCAGCTGAAGAACACGCTTGAGCGACTCCGTGCTCTGGAGCGCAAGAGTGCCACGCCCGGTCCCGGCCTTGTGAGCACCACGCCCGGGGTCAACACGTCCACCTCGGCAGAACCACCCAAGACTGGTGGTCAACCGCAGGATGACCGTGCCACTACTACCATTGCTGGATCCACCCTGGCATCTCCGGCAGAGACTCCCATGACCGGCATGACCAAGGGAACCCTGGGGGCCGCCTCCACGCCCCCAGCTCGCCCCGGAGCGCCAAGCCCTGGAGGGGGTGGTGGAGGACCCCTGCCCACCCCAACCATTACCCCATCACCCCCACCAACCCCAGGCAGGAAGACATCGCAGTCAAACGCTTCAGCATCAAGGCCATCCTCAAGGACAGGGTTAAGCTCGCGAGGTTCGGCAAAATCCAGGAAGAAGTGAAATCTGGACAACTGCTAAAACAATAAGAGGAATGCTCTTCTCTGCATGATCAATCCCCACAGAACTACCAACCAAAATATCACAACGCTGGTATATTTAAGGCTAGTTCATTTCCTTTGTTGACAAACAGACAATCTTAGACCAAAACACTGGGTGATAGTATTAACAAGGATGGGAAGAGATCTACTTTCACTATGGAGTGAAGAAAAAAATAGGGTGTTATTATCGTTTTCAGTGCTTAAATGATGCATCCACCTCTTAAAGCGAGGCAGTCTAGCGAGAGAATGAAAAATGGAACAAATTTTTTTTTTACCCTCTTCAAGTTTCTCTTATGTCAACAAAACAAATGATGGTGTTGTATTAAATTGTGTGATCAAAAGTGAGTGTTCTGACCAAACACAATTTATCAAGTGCCTATGTACTTCTCTGAAATGCAATCCCTAACTCTTTTTTTGTAACATTCCCTCCGCTAATATGCACCTTGATGATAATTAATCTCCGTCTCTTAGTGTGGACATCCTGTGAGAAAAATGTTTGCATTCGTGTTCACCAAAAATATGAACAGATAAAAAGTGATTGAAATGTCTTTCAAGTTGTTTGTCTAACACATAGCTGGAGAAACCAAAGTACAGTGTACGTTGTGACATCCTTATTGAACAACAGAAGGAATGCATGCCTACACAACTGAAGAAACTATCGCACTGCTTGTTTAACCCTTTATGTACTTTGAGTGCTGATGGCACTGAAAACCCTGTAACATTGTACACACTGTCCAAAGTTCCTGGCACAGAAAGAGTTAAATGTGCATATATATATGTTGTCAATGAGATCTTACGTATGTAGACATGCTTTAAGTAAATGGTTTACAGAGTATATGATGAGACCAATCATATTTTAGGAAAGTATAAGGTATTTTTTGTAGATTCAGACCAGCAAACATGAGGGAGGGGAATAATACTCTTCTACCTGTTAATATCATATCAATTCACATCATAGAATCAAAGGTGACACTTTCAATAAGTCATGTGATTTGAAGTCAGTGGTGCGGTAATGTCACATTTTTGTGTACCACTGTAATGGCAGCCAATGTTCATGTACTTTAGCTGTCTTTGAAAAGTAACTAGAGTTGAATTCAGTTAGGAAATACAGAGCTGTCATGTTAAAAATGAATAACACATATATACAATTTGTCATAAATGACTATTCAAATGACAGGGCAAAAGTTGTATCGTAATCATAAATGTCAGTTGTAGCAATTACAGTGTAAATTGAGCAGACTTAGAATTGATAAACTGATATACTGTAGCTGTGACTATAATTATGAATGTGTGTGAGACGCTTCATTTTGTCATAGAAATATTCAAAGATTTTATAGGAAAAGAAAAAGTGGCACCTTGACTTCTAAGTGCATCTGAACTTGCCAATTTCTTTCAGATACTTAGATTGTGTATCAATGTGAGTAAGTGATATATTAATAGCAATAATGACACCTGCAAAGATAAGACATGAAAGTTTTAGGTGATGGCAAGATAGTATGAGAATGTCGTCAGAGGTTTTCGTCATATGAATTATTAAAAAAAAAAAAAAAAATCTGTTGGAGAATTGGACAAAAACATTCAGTTTGTATACTCGATGTAGTTCTGTAATGACATGCATACCCACCTGTACAGTGTATATCCAGTTTGTAGGTAAAAGATATATCAAGATTGTGCTTGCATGCAGTTTTGTGTGGATGTGATGTAGGGATACTCAGTGATATCAGAATTTAAAGCACTGACGTCTGGCTCACAAGCTATTCTCCGTAGGGAGTCATTATGCAACCACTGCATGGTCTCGATGTGCTTATATAGGGCATGTTGTCACTCACATCTGCCACACCATCCTTAGTGAAAAGTTATAAATGGTGTCTCTTTGCACTCCGAGCTCAGCTGAACAAACCTTTGCCCAAATTGTGGATGATCCAATGTGTGAATAATTGTGAAACCGGCATGTTCTTGTATTTGCCTTGTTTCGACCAGTGACCAAGCAGCTTATTGAAGAACCACCAAGTTACGTGCACTGTATTTACTTCTACAGCAAGTGTTCTTAATTAGTATAGTGAAAATGATTAAGTCTTTCAGTGTATTGTTAGCGAGGAGACACAGCATTCACTAAGCATGGTAAATGGGAAAAGACAGTGTGAGGTTCCCAACTGTGCAGGGACAAATCTGTGTTACACTCTGACTAGTGCAGTGTATAATATGTCTTTATTGTGTCATTTGTATGTGTGTTAATACATCACTAGTACATTTCCAGATGCTTTCAGTATGTCTGATCTGATATTTGAGATCTGTAAGCTTGCATTTCATCTTTTCTTCTGTGAAAGCAATTACCACATGATTTAATGTGGTTTCAGAGTCTGTGGCTATGTGTTTAGAGGTGAAGAGATTTGTATTGAAAGCCACAATGTTGATGTCTGTCACCAAAAAGATTAACACCTACAGATGATTAGTGCACAAGTGCCTGATGAACGTCCATAGTCCACCTACAACACTGTCACATAACCGTCTCGTATGTTAACATTTGGCTATGCAAGAAACTAAAGTTCTATGCAATGATTTTGTGCTTCATCTGATTGCCCAACATCCGGAAAGACAGGGATTGCAGGGGAAGCATGTTGATACAAGAGAGTTGTTTTGTATGTGTGGACTGATGATGGCTCACACTTCTACTCACAAAATCCATCCATTATCTCTATGCATTTATTGTTTTATCTCATCTCATTGCAAACGAATTTATAAGGAGTGTGAAGATCCATCCATTTTTTTTCCAATGTAATTCATCTTATCATTTATGGTTAAAGGGGTGGTATAATTTTGGTTGAGATGGGGCTTCTGGTTTCAACTTTTTTCATGAGATGAAGAGAAGCCTCTCATTAACAAGGCAAGTGCCAAATTGTGTCTCGCCTATTCGCGTACAAGAAATTAATATTTTTCTAACTCCCAGAAGTTCATTGACCTTTGACCTTGTGATGACCTTCAACTCCCCAAGGGACATTTACCATCCAAGTTTGGTTACAAACGGACAAAGGGATCAAAAGTTATGAGCCATAATCGAAACGCGCCATTAAAACTTAACAATGGGCCCTAAAAATTTGTTGACCCCTTTCTGTGACCTTTGACCTTGTGATGACCTTTTAATTCCCCATTGGACATCTACCGTCCAAGTTTGGTCACAAACGGACTTAGGGATCAAAAGTTATGAGTCACAATTGAAACGCGCCATAAAAACTTGACATTGGGCCCTAAAAGTTTGTTGACCCCTTTCTGTGACCTTTGACCTTGTGATGACCTTCACCTTCCCAATGGACATCTACCGTCCAAGTTTGGTCACAAACGGACAAAGGGATCAAAAGTTATGAGCCACAATCGAAACGCGCCATAAAAACTCAACATTGGGCCCTAAAAGTTTGTTGACCCCTGTCTGTGACCTTTGACCTTGTGGTAACCTTCAACTTCCCAAGGGACATCTACCATCTACGTTTGGTCACAAACAGACAGATACATCAAAAGTTACGAGCCATAGACGAAACGCGCCCTAAAAACTTAACATTGGGCCCTAAAGTTCATTGACCTCTTCCTGTGACCTTTGACCTTGAGGTGCCCTTCATGTTTGGTAAAATGTGTAACTTTGTATAACCACTCTTCCCTCCAAGTTTGATTGAAATTGAAATCCTCAGTAGAGAGTTATTTGTAGCGTTACGGACAGACGACGGACGGACGGACAGACGCCGCAGGTGATCCCTTGGTCTCCCCACACCTCCGGTGGGCTCAACAAAAATGAAAGAGCATACAGTTGTAAGAGGAATTCATATTTTTTTTTTTTTCAATGAAAATTGTTTTTGAAATGGCTCAGATATCATAAAACAAAGAGGTCGTAATGAAATATGGGACCCAATTGTTTGCTCTTTAAGATTTCTTAAGTGGTTTTGAATTATCTTGCACAAAGATAGAATCTGAATCCCCATCTCAACTAAAACTACACCATGCCAACAAGAAAATTTGTAACAAGAGTTTCAAAAAAAGTAAGGAAGGTCTGCAAGTATACAAGGGGTGAGGTGGTTATATTTTCATCTGCTTTGGTTTGTTTGTTTATTTGTCTGTTTGCAAACTAATTCAAGAAGTTGTGGACGGATTTGAATGAAACTTACGAGATAAGTTGATAATGACACAAGGAACAGATGATTATGTTTTGGCAGTGATCGGGGAATTCTTATGGATTTTTGAAGGATTTTTAATCTTTTGGCAGATAGGGCCAATGAACTTGGGAGTTCAAGCTGCGCATATTTTGAGGTTTGCATATGAGCTCCAAACCGTGTGCTCTGCTCGGCAAGGCACTGCGTAGCTGGAAGCTGATAACATAACAAAAGGCTTCTATGTGTATATTGGGAAATTAGGCAATTTTCAGCATGCGTGTATGGGTGGAAATGAGCTGCTTGGTGGAGATCTGCACTCCACATGTTTTTCTATTTCGCCAATTCTTGAGAACTCTTCTTATTGGTCTCAAGAGCATCTTACAGATGTCTATTGGTATTAACGGAATATACATGAGAAGGGAAAGTTATTGAATGTTTTGAGGTCCAGAAAATGAACTTGATAATTGCTTCTTTGAGAATACATGTACTAATTCAATGCTTTGCTTCTGTGTACATAGAAGAAGATGTTGTTTTCCAGAGCCAATTATGTGCCTACTTCTTTTACCTTTTACCTTAACTCAGTGTGGATCTAGTCTTTCTTCAGTACAGGTCTGTCACATTTTCTTCTGTGCCAACCCTTATTGAAGCAGAGGTCAGAACAACTAGGACAGAAATATTTTTCACTGTCAAAAAAAAAATGGGGAAAAAAATGGAATGGTAAAGTCTATATGCCTTCTGGCAACTTGCCTGGAATGTAATAGGTCAGCAACTTCTGTAGTGTGCAACCTTTCGCATTGCCTCTGCTGTCACTGATTTAATTTCAAATCTGTTTTTGCCATATCTCTTAACCCCCCCCCCCCCTTTTTTGTATATTACTTATTCATGTAAATTTCTTTGTCAAGTAAATACATGCACTCCTATTGTAAATTGTGTGTAGGCATGAGAGTGTATAGAATTTATTTATTTGCCACATTGTATTTCTCTATAACGAGACATCATATGTACATAGTACAGACATAGTGATATGTGAAATAAACAATAGTTGTGTGTAGATCTCTCTTTGTATGTATTCACATTCTTCCATCTGGTGTTGATAGAGTTACATTGTGTGTGAAGTCTCTACAAATTTCATGTAAATATTTGCAAGTCTGAATTATTTATTACTCTTCCGTTTGCCACACGTGTGCAGATTAATTGCACGAGATCTCCTCATTTTGGCTTCAAACCACGCACACATACACTTTCTGTCACAATTTTGGTGTCTAGGAATGTGTTAAAAATGAAAACTCCAGTTTTCACAAAAAAAAAACATGTTAGCATGTCATTTCAATTCAACCGATTTCAATTCCATTGAACCTTCATTGAACCTTTTCATTGAACCTTTTCATTGAAACTTAAATTGCACGGTTCTCAATTACATACCTTCACAGCCATCTTTTGCAAAACTTGTGTATGTGGTGGCTGCTTTCACAGCCCTTCTCTAATAGGCTCTTGGGGGGAAAAAGGAGGCAAATCATTAGTATGTAAACTGGAATTGAAAAGCTTAGAATCAAGTGAACAGAATAATTACAAATGAAGGACATGGTAACAGTCATATTTGGTAATAAATATTCCAAGTTAAATGACTTTGAATATCTATTACCAAAAATTACAAAAAGGCATCCCTTTACATGTAGTTGGTGGTCTCTCCCTCACTGGGACTTAAATGTGAGAAAAGATCTAATAAAGCTACACATTGAACATTATCATCTCTGTATCTCACTTAGCATCATCTTTATTTCTAAAATGGTAACAAAACCAACAAAGAAAAACTTTTATTTGAACAATTATTAAGGGATGGCTACTTTTTACACAGAACAGCAACTGAGGCCATAGTAGGAACAGGACCACTTTTGCCACTTTACTCAAAGTGAACAAATTACACAAGTATGACTTGATAAGAATCACCCATAAAGTTTGGACACAGTTCTACTGGAGTCATTTACACTAAAGAAAATGAACATGTTCCAGAAACAATTTTTTTAACAGATAAGAAATATAAAATTTTGTAGCTGTACATGTTAATCACATTCAGTAACATGCATGACAAGCTTGTTATATCCATGTACATTTATATGGAGGATTCAAGAAGGCAAATTTTGGATTTTGTGCAAGAAAATGGTATCATACAATATTGTTTATAATCTCCCAAGTCGACATTTCTCTGCAGCCAGCCTAAGGATTCAACAACCCCACTGTAGCAACCATCACAGTTGTACCAATGTCTGTAGATCCAAGTTTTGTCTATGAAATCATTATAAAGACAAACTGTCATCCAATATCATGCTGTCAACTTTTTTTTATTAAGCATTTCTTTGAAAGTAAAATCCCTCAGTCTACAGCCATGGCATGGAGGTGGTGAAACCTGTGTCTTGGGCTGAATGAGACAACAAAACTACCAAGCTGGAGGCACGAGAACATTGGCAAAATTAATATCAATGTGAATAAACGGACGGTGTTAGCTGCTACTGTACAGTACATGCATGTGTAGGCAATCAAAATATTTGAAGTGGCTTACAAATGTGACATTGTGTTACCATACATGCATAAACAAAGTGCATCAGTTCATCCAAGAATTTTTTACAGGAATGAAACACGAGGATTTGGCAACAATTACTTTACAATACAAATTTTGCTTCCATGAGACTTGGATGCATCCAAGAATGTTTCAAAACGTACATTGAATTCATCAGTCACAAGTGCCTGTATGCGTGTTAGTGACCCTGACTTCAGTGAATAAGAACAGATTGTGCTAGTTCACCTTATGAAATTAGCATATATTTCATGCAATGAACAACACTAGGAGTCAAATGTAATTTGACAAATGTGGGGAATGTACCGCCAGTAATTATACTTCATTTGATCATCACATTTACACAGTTTATTAATCATAAGCAAACATGCTATTGCTATCCAATACTAACTCAATACTAACTCAAGTTTTATATTTTATGTTTTAGTATTTATATATATATATTTTTTTTACAAGATACAGTTAACCCAGGGCTCGACACTAACGGTGGCCCGGGGCCACCACAATTGAAAGTCGGGCCACCAAATTTCAAAAAAAAGGGCAAATTTGGTGGCCCGCTTTGGGCCACCAAATTTTTTTGAAAAGTATGTCAATTAATTTGTAACTTTTCGCGCCGGAAATTAGCAGTTATATTTGTTTAAAGGATGGATGAAAAGGACTGACTGAGTGCCTGAGAGTGAGTGTTGAGAGTTTGTTGAGGTTTATTTATGAGTAGATGTATGTCGAACTTCCAGTTCTTACTATGGCTGGATAAAACTTAGATATTTGACTCATTAAAAAAAAAAACAGGACTTTTAATGTTTTTTTTTTTTTTTTTTTTCGGGGCCACCAAATTTTTCTCTCGGGCCACCAAAATTTGAAATTGAGGATTTTGGTGGCCCCATCGGGCCACCAACCAAAGAGTTAGTGTCAAGCCCTGGTTAACCTCACATACATTGATCTCAAACAAGTCAAAACAATGGCTCAGTTGAAAACAAATCTACCCAAGATGTGTGTAAAAATGAGTTACTTCTATTGTGTACGTCAAAATTTATAAACCAAGGTAAGTCAAATTATTTTCTCTGGTCCCTGTGGATTCTACTTGCATGAGAATGACTGTATGATAACACTATATTAAAAAATAAACAAATTTCAATCAATATAGACAAACCAACAATACCATCTCCCAAGTAAGAAAGAAAATACCTCTGTAAGTTCTCCTGACACTTGTTGCTTATCAATAGAGAGAAACTTTTCAGTTGGCCTGAATCAGGGGACCTTTATTGTGCATTAGTTTTAGAGTTTGCTCACAGAAAAACTTGTAGGTGGGTCTGTACAATATTGTAGGTAGAAATCAATCAGCCACAGCTCTACTCCAACAAGCATAAGGGCAAACAACATGCCTTATTTCTGGTCAATACAGAACTTTTTTTTTTAATATACCAATCCACAACAGGCATAAGGAAATTTGCTACAACTCATAGCGTTGTAGTCTCTGCGACCCGTCTAGGAAAACAAGACTACTAAAAGGGTAATGTAGTGTTATTTTGCAAAACCTTAAATGCAGCTTTCAAAACTACGTTTAGACTAGCATAAAAACATAAACACAAGTAGAAATGTCGCAATGGCGACTCGTATGCCTCCGCCATAATGCATGGTTCTCCGAATAGGTCTATAGCACAATGTCTTGACAATGTGTGATGACAGTTTCACATAACTGGCAAAATATTAAAATGACAGGTTTGTCACAAATGCATTGAGTGTTCACTTTCCTTGAACTAGGTTTATTTGGATGAATGGCTATACTGTCTAAGAGTGCAGGTATTTGGAGATTTGAGGATTTGTACCCAACTTTTGACCTTTCTATAAGTTTAAAGAAGAAGTGATATTTAGCACTTTCACTTGACCTTTGACCTTTTGGCAAGAAACTTCAAAGAGAATCTGTATTGGATAATACATGCATACACTAAGTTCAAGAAAAAAATCCTGCAGGCATCGCATAGATAAGAGAGAAATAATGACATTTTGATGAGTTGACCTTGACATTTGACCCATGACCCCTAAATTCCCTACATGATCACTGCCAGTCAGTACATGCATATACTAAATTCCATGAAGATACCTTAAAATGTTTGTGAGATATGGAAAAAACAGTGAAATTTAAACATTTTCACTTGACCTTTGACCCTTGACCTTTGACCTCATGACCCAAAGCTCTCTCTGGGGAATCTTTATTTGGTAGTTCATGTATACACCAAGTTTTAAGAAAATACCTCCAGGCATTGCATAGATATAGGGGAAATAGTGAGATTTTGAGCATTTGTCCTTGACCTTTTGACCTTTGACCTTGAGCATGTGCGCCCAAAAGTTGACAGGCACAACTTCGCCCACTCATACATATCGATGACAAGTTTCATTAGGATACCTCCAACAGTGTTTTAGATCCGCTGTCCACAAAACTGATTACGGACGGACAACCCCAAAACATAAAGCCTCCGGCGACACTTCGTGGCGGAGGCATAAAAACACCTGCACGCCCTTACACACTCATATACTGACACCTACATTCATGTACTCTTCCATACTTGTACATGTATAAAAAATTAAGATAAAGACACAAGAAAAAGGACCACTCCCACTTGCATAGCTCTTCCAGGGCACATGTTATCCATCGTGTGCTATAGCCAAACGCCACTTAACGTACCATCAGAGCAACATTTCTGCTGTAACATAAAACCCCAAATCCAAGGCCCACAAGACGACTTCTTTTCACTGCAAACATTCTCAAAATTATTGGTCTCCATGGATGCTTAAAAAATGGCACTTCTGACAACTACACCTGGATGAGAGGGAAAGAGGTTTGCCAATTCTGAGACGGGAATTTCAGTTGGTGAACATCAATCACTGTCTACCTCGTAATCATTGATGGCTATAACAGCCTTATTGAACATGGCCAACAAGTGGTAATTTGACATGTCCACAAAACTCTTCTTTGCTCTACTTTCTTATTTCCATTGCTGTAGATTAAACAGTTCTTTTCACCTTTAAATCATCAACCACGGTCTTCAACCAAGTATTACAATTGTACAATCACTGTTTTCACTGTGTGCTCTTGAACATAAATTAGTGCTATTTGAACAACAAAGCATTAATAGAAGAAATAAAGCATGGGTAAAAGCAATATAATTTAACAAGAGACCCGCGGGTCTAGCGCTCACCTGAGTATCGCAAGTTCACCTTTCACGCAGTCACTAATCTAAATCATTCACAGCTCTACCAAAATTTGACCAGGCATTCTCAAGTAGAAGATGAAAATGTACAATATCAAGGGCCCATTTTTTTAAGATTCCTTAATTTGGGGGGATTGGGGCCCCCTGGGGCCCTCTGGGTGGGGCATGGTGCCCATTTTGATAAATGGAGATATTGACCCCTAGGGATGCTACCTGCCAAGTTTGACAAAAATCCATCATGAGGTTTTCAGGAAGAAGATGAAAATGTACAATTCAGGCCCCCATTTGGACCCTTCCAACCACCCCCCCCCCCCTCCCCCCCCCCCCCTACCCAAGAGGGGCACCCCTGGATCTCCTATGAACAAACTTGTAGTATTATCTCAGCTCTATAACTTTTGATTCTAGAGAAGATTTATAAAGATTCCTTCATTCGGGGGGGTTTGGGACCCCTGGGGGCCCCCTGGGTGTGGCATGGTGCCCATTTTAACAAATTGAGATCCTAACCCCCTAGGGATGCTACCTGCCAAGTTTGGTGAAAATGGGTCATGGGGTTCTCAAGAAGAAGATAAAAATGTACAATTTAGGCCCCATTAGGACCCCTCCTCACCCCCTCCCCTGGGTCCCAAGGGGGCACCCCTGATTCTGCCATGAACAAACTTGAAACTACAGTCATCAATGTACTAACTCATAGTATTAACTTAGCTCTATCACTTCTGGTTCTAGAGAAGAAGATTTTTGCGGATTCCTTCATTTTGGGGGGTTTGGGCCCCCCTGGGGCCCCCTGGGTGGGGCATGGTGCCCATTTTAACAAATTGAGTTCTTAACCCCCTAGGGATGCTACCTGCCAAGTTTGGTGAAAATGGGTCATGGGGTTCTCAAGAAGAAGATGAAAATGTACAATTTAGGCCCCATTAGAACCCTTCCCCACCCCCCTCCCCTGGGTCCCAAAGGGGGGCACCCCTGATTCTGCCATGAACAAACTTGAAACTACAATCATCAATGTACTAACTCATAGTATTAACTTAGCTCTATCACTTCTGGTTCTAGAGAAGAAGATTTTTACAGATTCCTTAATTTTGGGGGGTTTGGGCCCCCCTGGGGGTCCCCTGGGTGGGGCATGGTGCCCATTTTAACAAATTGAGTTCCTAACCCCCTAGGGATGCTACCTGCCAAGTTTGATGAAAATCGGTCCTGGGGTTTTCAAGAAGAAGATGAAAATGTAAAAAGTTTACGCACGACGCACGACGCACGACGGACGACGGACGACGGACGACGCACGACGCACGACGCACGACGGACGCCGGACGAAGGGCGATCGCAATAGCTCACTTGAGCCTTTGGCTCAGGTGAGCTAAAAAGCTAACTCTGTAATGAACTTAATGTAAAGATAAACAATTTGTCTGTCGTTCAATACACTGGAGGTAACACAACTCACTATAGGGATGTCACAGCAAGTTCGAATACCACAATCCAACACCACAACCTCTCTGATTGTGGCAAACCAGACTTGCTTGCACACTGATTTCCTCTACACCTTCCTCTACAATATAGATCGCTCTTCAGTGTTGAAATTTACCCCTTCCTTCCATAATTCCCCATCAGTATAACTGCCTTCATCAGCCGTTATTCTAAGCCTCGATGTGATTTACATGTATACACACGTAGTTGTAGCAATCTACAGCAATATCTACCGAGGCATCGTTGAACATAATTTTCCACAAAAGTTTTGCATGCTATTAACCACTGAGTTACCGGAACAGTCATGAAGTTCTGTTTTGTTTCCAGAGTACATTAATAAGCAGCATAAAGTGTTCACTAACAACAAAACTGCAGCTGTAGAATCCTGATGATCAATCATTGTCAATATCAAACTGTCCCACACTACAACCCATGGAAATACAGAGAATGCTAACGATCCATGTTATTATACATCCACCCTACACAAAACTTTGAACAGCTTTGTTTAAAAGGCAGTTTGCCGCCACAACCTTTACAGAGATGAAAGAAATTCACAAATTTGTCATCATTTGCCTATATTTTTTCACTCATCATGACATTAAGCTTTATGTACCACAGATGCAGTGAAAGACAGATTTAATGAACGTGACAAAAAATGCAGAATGTTCTGATACATTAACACACTAAACCTGTTACATACAAAGGGAGATGCATTTATTCTAACCTATCTTCTGTCCCTACTTCGACTTCTATGGCGATGACGATCCCGTGAACGGGAGCGGGACTTTCTCCTCCTTCGTTCTTTCGACTTACTCCTCTTGTGATCTCGACTGCGACTGCGTGATCGATGTCGCCTGTCGTCCCGGCTGTCCCCCCTGTGGTTACTCTCCCGCTCCTTGTCCTGGCGACTGCGCTCTTTTCGCAGGGCTATGTCAAAGTCGTCCTCCGCTCTGTTCCTGTCCCTATCCCGGTCCCGGTGCCTCTCCCTGTCCCGACTTCGATCCCGACTCCTGTCCCGACTGTGACGGGGCCGCTCTCTATCCTTGTGCCTGTCATAATTGCTGCCTCGGTCCCGGTCCCGGTCCCGGTCCCGTATTCTGTCCCTATCCCTGTCCCTGTCCCTGTCCCTGTCCCTGTCCCGATCCCGATCCCTGTCCCTGTCCCTATCCCTTTCACTCTCATGGTCCCATTCTCTTGTGCGTTCTCTGTCCCGGTCTCTGCTGTGCGGACGCTCTTCACTGAATCTGTCGCCGCCCCTGCAAGATAAAAAAAAAAAGCAGCATGAAGCATTATGTACACTTCAGTTTACAAACTGCATGGGAACTGCTACAGTTCTACAGATTCAGGGAAATCATATTGTAAGTCACACACACACTATGCAGACAAAATGTCTGAACATGGCTGATAGCAACAATTACAGGTGGCACAATGAAACTAAGTACAGGATTCTGACACAATGCATCTTTAACTAGAGGTAGATTGAGTAAGGCCTTGCTTAAACCTTAGATGTCTCTGGGTAATCTCTTACTTTCATACAAACAATGGAAAAGTGGCACAGCGCTGCTGCTTCCTGTACACATCTGCTACAGTTCTACAGATTCAGGGAAATCATATTGTAAGTCACACACACACTATGCAGACAAAATGTCTGAACATGGCTGATAGCAACAATTACAGGTGGCACAATGAAACTAAGTACAGGATTCTGACACAATGCATCTTTAACTAGAGGTAGATTGAGTAAGGCCTTGCTTAAACCTTAGATGTCTCTGGGTAATCTCTTACTTTCATACAAACAATGGAAAAGTGGCACAGCGCTGCTGCTTCCTGTACACATGTATCTCTGGAATCAATTTCTTTTTCTATTATTGACAATACACTGTACTTGATTTCACTTTTTTGTCATACACATATTAGCATATATCTAATTGTGATCAAAACAATTTTATGCATATGACACAGCAAACTTTAGAATTTCCACACATAAAGGGAAACCATCTTACACATTGTATAACAATTTTGCTTGCAAGGTACCGGTTTTAATGAGGTGAATTCGGTAGTCCTGATTTTCCATTACTGTATATAGCTGGTTTCTTTCTTAGTGGGTTTACAATGACGCAATGGTTTAAATATAATGGGTGGGTGCTGATGACCTCATTATAACAGGGCTTCCCAGTATCTTGAAGTTGGTCTATGACTTAAACTGTACCTACTGCATTTGTTCATTTACTACTTTCATTATAATTAATTCAAACATGGAGTGGATTTTCCCCTTAATCTCTGGCCATATTCTTTAATTAAGTAGGTCAAGCAGAAGACTGACCTTGAATCTGTTGTCCAGTCATCATTGTCAGGATGACCGCCATCCCCTTGGTCTCCCGCTTCTTCGGGGTTCTTCTGGGCCTGGGCGAATCTCCACGCTGTCACCTTCTTCTCAATGTCCTGCAGAAGTACAAGCATTTTACAGACAATTTATCATAAAATGCCATTATATATATAACCATATTATACTGTAGAGCAAGATATCTTCACAGTATGACATTTTCGTAAATTGGAGCTAACAGCCTTTTTCACAGCATGAAATTTTTGTGAACTGCCCCTGGCATTCAATACATATAGTGTAGATAATAACTTTCACATGCATTTCATTTTCGCAAATCTTGGCTCACGCAGTATTTGCAATAAAATGCAAGCGAACACTTCTGGTTTCACAGCAAACATTTCTGTTTTGTTTTTCTCCTTCAAACTGTTTGTAATCAACATGGATACTGTAAAGTCAGTAAAATCTATGACATTGCAAAGGATGACAACAAGAAAAGGGGAATACCTCGAGCATCCTTCTCTTACAGAAATGAAAGCATGTAGACAATGTCAATGAGGTGGAATGTTGACTCGAAAGCGAGTACGAGGCTGACATGCGCAAAGGCAGTTTGTTTGTTTTTTAGTCAAACACTCACTGATATTTTTGAAGGTGGGTTCACATAAGAATTCTACTCCATGACTATTACTGAATGCTTCAGGCTCGAATTTACTGGCGTCATTTCTCTCACTATTAATGCTATAACACTTAACCCTAACCAGGCCGGGCTTTTTTGGGTGTTCTGTGGCCGGGGAGGGGTTGATTCAACCACCCCCCCCCCCCCCCCCCCCCCGAGATCTCGGCCGTCGATCGCGCAATCGCCATGAAATTTGGCACGCGCATTACCTGTGGCGTAATCTACCAAGCTATACAAAAAGAAATGGAAATTTTCGTCAAAATAATTAATTATGCTAATATATGCATAAAATCATACATTTTGCTCTAAATCAGAAATTAAAGCTCCTAGAATCCTAATTTTTGGTGAAAACATTCTTGGTAGCATTCCTAACAATGTACTTGAAAAAAAAATTTGGTATCAACATCAATTTCTTATGTATTTTATTGTTTTATGAATTTCTTATGTATTTCTTTGTTTTTTCGACCTTTTGTTTTATCATTTTTTTTCTGCAAAATTTATGACAGACCCTATATCAAGCATAATTATGCTAAAATTAATTAGTTTCAGCCTATAAAAGTGAAAATAATCAGATCTTTATGAATATGAAGAGAAAACTCCATTTGTATAGACTTTATACACAAAATCACGTTTTTGAGCCATTTTCGATCTGACAGGCATGTATAAAACGTTATGCAGTGTCGTAACGGTATGCACGATTTTCGCGAAAATGGTGTCAAAAGATGCGCGAGACTTGAAAGTAAAGAGTCAGCGAACGGCGCGGTCAAAAAATTTCGTGTGGCGGAGAAGTCGCGAAAAATGTCGAGGGGGGGTTGATTCAACCCCCCCGGCCTTTTTAGGGTTAAACCTTCATGCGCCTGTTTCACAAACAATCTAAGTCAATCTCAAAATCTAAGACTGACTAAAAATCATGGCATTCTGTGTGTATCTTCAATTTTGCTCAACTTGCTAATGAAAATGACGATTTTGAAGACTTTTTTCATGTCGCCATTGCTAGTGCATGATACAATAAATAACAATGGAAATACATTTGTATATTGTAAATATGAATTTGAAGTGGATGGTGAAAGGCTAATAAAATTGAACAGGGAAACCAGTGGCATACCATAATTTTTAGTCAATCTTAAATTTGAAGATTGACTTTACTTTCTGAAACAGGCCCCAGGTATACTAAATGAACTTGCAAGGCTTTTTCATCACCAATCAATAATCCATCCAAGCTTGACCTAGTTGTAAAGTTAGCCAGACCACTCCAGTGTTGCAACATTTGTGTATGTCCAACCAAAAGGCCATGGTGACAAGATAGGGATTAGGGGGATTACATAATCCCTATTCACTGACAGCTACCAGGTAGTTTTCAGAGACCTCTGTCAATCAGCAAGGAAAGTTGCACTCAAGCATGTGTGCCCATTGGAGAACAAAGCATAGCAAAGGATAAACTTGGTTGTGGGATAGGGACAAGAATAAAATACAGCCACACCCTGCATTGAGGTGATCAGGTCTCATGGCAATGGAGCACTTTGCATTGAATGAGATAATTCAGGGTTCAAGGTCTGTCACACAGCACACGCATCTATGAGCAAAACATGGGGCATTTCTCAACGCATGCGTATACCTGGGTCCCCACGAGGGAGCTGAACCTAAATGTTGGCTGTTCAAAGCACATGTGTGCGTGACTGTCACTGTGTGTGTGTAACATAGAGAAAAACCCGACTGGAATTTTCAAGGAGCAAACGAGGTGTTAATGTAGACACAGGTTTGATTCCAGTGACTAGTGCTAATTACACACTGTAAAGCAGTTTGAAAGCACATAGTACACGAGTGTTACTCAAACAGAAAACCAAACATACACAAAGAACGATGAATTATTGTCATTTTTTTGTCATTATTACTGTCTTACAGTACCTTCATGACAGGAACTGGAATGCGTGGGAAGAGGGTTGAATGCCACTCCAGCTTGGTCAAGAAGTGTCTCAGCATCTGACCGATGGTCATCGGATTTCCTCCACCAGCCTTGGGGTCAATCTCCTGCATAGCATTGGGTTCAATGTGGACAGAGAGGGAGAGGAAAAGCAAAGACGAGATTGAGATTGAGAGTTACTGATACAGAGAGTGGTTACACATGAAGAATGAGTATTTTTGCATGCCACTCAGAAATGTCAAATTTTCAACTTTGGGTTGTACATTTTTTCTCAGTTTCAGATGCTATGATCAAAATATACAAAAACCATGAAATAAACAATGATTTCTCTGTCATATTTGACAAATTTGACAGAAATACATAGTATCTTCTGCTGATGAACTGTAAAACACAAAAAAAGTCATGTGCAACAGCCTTTAAAAATAGTATGACATAGAGCAAAATAGATGTTTTCTTTGCTGTCCCTTTTTCAATGAAATGTGTGAACCAAGTCTTTCTACTCTTATTCTTTTAATCCCACGCTAATCTGAAGTTATGATGGGTAATATGAAATACTTCTGCTACCTATCCCACAGCACTGGAACAAATGTACTCTCAAGCAGACAAACACTGGAGGAACATAACACGACAAGTTTTGTGACCCAATATTCTCAAACATTTCAGAGAGAACAAAAGCTGGGCTGGCCATAGTATATCCATTGCATGCGGCAGGATACCCAGAAGGACGCGAGTCCACATTATAACCTCTCTCTCCGATTAACTGTGTGCTTACGAACGCTCATCCGCAGACGGCGGGCGAAGCACGCAAGAGGCAAAGGGCAGGTGTTGTCTGAGATGTCACCACCTGGTATAAAACACATGAAAGGCAGCATTGATGAGGTACAGTGGTCAGAGAGAGCGAGTGCTATCTACAGTTAACGTAACAACAAAAATTAAGAACCATAAGCCTACAACTTTTTGCTGTCATCATATCTTCAAAGAATGATACACCTGTATGACATAACTGTGGCTTTTCTGAAATTTCAATGATATGAATAGTACACCACTTCATGAGAATTGTCCTAAGTTTAAACTAGTACTACGCTGTTTGAAATGTGAACACAGTAGAGGCAATGCTGAAAAAGCAAACGCAAGGTGTTTCACACCTACGTATCACTTGTAAACTGATAAAGGCTCAAAGTGCTGTGCTATGACAAGTCCACAAATTGGTGTGGTATGTGCTGTGAAATAATCAATGTCTGTCAATCAACCTGTAATACTATATCAATGATATACCTAGCTTGATGAAATTTTATTCCAATTCAGCCCTTTCATCATATCTGTAATGCTACAGTTGTACTACTACTACTGCCACTAAAAACAAACAAACAAACAAGCAAACAAAAAATACTAATAATAACAATAATGGTAATAATCATAGTACCATCTTTGGGACATTCTTAAAGAAGAAGTTAAAAAAAAAATTGATTATGAGTGGCAGCAGAGGGCATGACGGGTCATTACATTAATCATGATAGTCATCTACAAACAAATGAAATAATGACCTCATAATTCCCAAACCCTTAGCGCCCCCCTCCAAAAAAAGAACAAGGTTTACATATTATGAGCAATAGCACATTCCAACATAATGATTTTATCTTTACCCTGAGAACATGGACCGTCGGACGGTTGCGCTGCATTTTCATGACTATTACAGAAAAAGAACACATCCCAGCACCTTCTGCCATTCACTCCAAGTATATGGCACTATAAGACAGATACCCTTAGCACGAAAGCTGTAGAATAAATCTTGTCATTAACAGTTATCAATATTCACTCTTAAACATACACGACACACTTTGACAAAGACAGCCTATTCTGGTCGCTGAAAATTATCTTTGCAACTTCAAACAGCTTCCTCCCATCCCCCTCCCTCCATTACTTTTTTTTATTTTTTTAAACCATTGCCACTGAAGTAAACATGCAGTACATCAGTACCCCACTATTTATGACCTTCTCACATCATCTAAACATAGAATCAGTCACCTACACTCACAAATTATATATATTCTTGAAACATCCAATAGTCAGTGGTTCACACCACAATTCATTACAGTAAAAAAAATAATAATTTCCTTGAGTTGTAGTATTCCAAATCCAAATCATCACAAGATTATCACTGATAAGGCCATATTTCTTTCTTCTTTTTTCGGTTTCAGCATTTTCTTTTTCTTTTCTTTCTTTTTTTCTTTTTGAATGAGGTGTATGGTACATGTAAACGAGTTTAAATCACCTATTTTTCGTGCAATGCAGCATAACTGGTACCTACATACAACTGTACTTCTAGGATCCAAAAGGAATACAAGGTACCACAGATGGAGTGCAAACTCCAATACATTTTGTTTTTCTTCTTTGAACATTCTATAATCTCAAACAAGGTTTACTTAACCCTAAAAAGACTGGGGGGGGGGGGGGCCTAAAAGGCCCCCCCCCCCCCCTCAACATTTCGCGCGATTACTCAGCAACACGCGATGCTCTATGACTTTTTTCTTTCGAGTTTCCTGCACATTTTGACACCAAATTTGTGACGCCCGGGTGTACAGTTCTGAAGTTACATAACTTTTTGTACATGCACGTGAGACCGAAAATGGCTCAAAAATGTGATTTTGTGTACAAAGTCAATACAAATTGAGTTTTATCACATGGTTCATATAAATATGCTTATTTTTACTCTCAATGGCTAAAATCAATTTGTTTTAGTAGTATTATGCTTCAAAAAGAGTCTGCCACAAATTTTGCTGAAAAAAACAACAAAAACAAAATGTCGTAAAAACAAAGAAATACGTAAGAAATTCATAAAACAATAAAATAAATAAGAAATTAATTTTGATACCGAATTTTTTTTCAAGTACATTTGCTAAGAATGCCACAAAGAATATCTAGACCAAAAATGAACACTTTTGGAGCTTTATTTACTGATTTAGATCAAAAAGTCTGATTTCTTGCATAAATTAGCATAATTAATCAAAATAAAATAAAAGAAGACTATTTTGGAAAATTTAAATATACGACCTTGTCGATTACATCGCACACTACCATTGTGCGGCGGTCGCGCGATCCACGGCCGAGATCTTAAGGGGGGGCCCTTTAGGCCCCCCCCCCCCCCCCCCCCCCCCCCCCCCCCCCCCCCCCAGTCTTTTAACGGCTCTACCAAAATAGCCCAGTCTTTTTAGGGTTAAGTGATGCTTTACTTTGACCTCAAGTTTTACTCCTCACCCCACAGCACACAAATCCTGACTTGACTGATTAGCAGGTCATTTTTTTTTTTTTCAAGATTTTGAAGATCTCTGGAACGACAAACATCAGCTGGTGACATCTCACAGAAGGATCCATACTAGCTGTACCATGGTGCAACGCCTTTTGCTTGCACTTCTACAAGGCTTTTTCTACTTGGACCCACATGACTTTATGCAGATTTGGGTAGATTTATTAGTTTGAAACAGGCTAAAGCATATGCTTCTTGCATAAGTCAAAAGATATTTCATTTTCATTAATTTTCATGGTTTTCTGTTCTTTGAGAGAGGTTAAGGGCATCTAGGGTATATCTGCAATTTGTATAAGAAAGTATGATGTATTAACTTTCAATGAAATCTAAACTTGAAAAGGCCATGCAAATTTCTAATATAAATTTCAAATATCCTACAAACAGAGGCTAAAAAAAATATGCAAGTACGATGTAATTCCCTACTCTTTATACTGAGTACCTAATATTTTACTCAGCAATAGTATACTTGCCAGCAGTGCAGATTATTACTATTATTTGTTTTGTTTTGTTTTGTACTTGTTTTTGTGGAGAGACATGTACATATGTATTTGCTAAAAACATGACTATGGTTTGTAGAATTTCTGTTCCTCTGCAGTGAACATATCTAAACCTCAACAATGATAAAACAAGGAAGTGCAAAGGCTTTCAGGATGTAATACATCTTGGTGCCATGCTAAACAAACCACAGAATTACTGTGTATAATTATTTCTGTTTATCATTTGAGACTATAACAGTGAAAGAAAAATGTAATCCATACTGCCCTAAAAATCATATTAACCTGATTTGTTTTTTTCAAGTGATTCAACAATGTCTACAAATGCTATATCCCATTCTGGACTTTAAAACAACATTAAGACTTGATAGACACAAAGACATAGAGTACTGCTGAGTGATTTACAAACCTCCTCGTCTTCCAAATATGGTTCATACCATTCCCATAAGTCCTGTGGTGGCTGTGTGTACCTGGGGGATGGAAAAACAGATAAATGTTCTTTTCATTAATTATCTGCATTTGCTGACATTAACAAAGTATAAACTTGATACTTCAAGAGTGATTTAACTATAAGCCCCTCAATTCAAAGTACATGTACTTGGCAGTAATTCTTGATAGGACAAGAGAAAAAAAAGGCTGAAGGCCTCTTTACATCCATTTCTGATCCTGTAAAATAGCATTCCATGCTGTTTTCAATCTAGGTTTTCACATCACATCCTCATGTTGTAAGTGCACTAATGCCTGTCTGTTCATGATATTTTTGCTTGTAATTTGCATTTCAACAGTGATTGGTGAAATTTGCAAAACGAAACACTCATGAAAATAACAGTTTTTACAATATGTCATTGCGAAAAAGAGTGAAGTGTCTACCCAACTTAAAGGGATTGTACAGTTTTGGTTAAGACCTAATTTCAGATTTCTCAATTTTTTTGGTGAGATAATGAGAAACCTCTTATGAAATATGAAAGAGCATGTAATTCTATGAGGAATTCAACGTTTATTTTATGAAAATTGGTTTTGAAATGGCTGAGACATCAAAAAAGAGCGATTCTAATAAAGTGTGGGACCCACACTTTATCACGATCGCTTTGTTTTACTTTGTTTTTTGATGTTTCAGTCATTTCAAACCCGATTTTCATCAAATAAACTTTGAATTCCTTTTAAAATGGTATGCTGTGTACTATATCATAAGTGTTTTCTCGGTATCTCGCAAAAAGTTAAAAGCCCAATTCTCATCTCCACCAATACTGTACTATCCCTTTAACCAACTGAGAAAAAAAAGAAAAGTCATCTGGGAAAACATGCACATGAGCTAACTACATACTGGCTTACTGTAGAAGTGGAAAATTTTTGTGTGATTAATTTTTTGCGCTTGGCCGGATAAGAAGAGTTTTGTATGTTTTTAATTCCGCGGAATCAAGACATCAACTACTGGAACAAGTGGCAAGCAAAAATATTTGCATGCTTTTATTTTTGCGCTAGTTTCTGGTTGCGCGAAATGCGTGAAAATTTCCACTTTTACAGTATCTGGTCAACACTGATAGTGTGGGTATTGCTGGTATGCATGTTGGTAGATTACCTTCAGCTTACCTGATGTAGATAAAGCCCAGAGCTCGGATGTAGGGCGAGTCTGAATGCGTCAGTAGGCCAATCAGCTGCTTGCGGGTCAGCTTCAGCGTGTAGAGCTTGTACAACAGACAGTAGGCTGAGGAGACGATTCCACCAGCCCCTACTCCACGCACCTAGGGAGCAGGAAGGAGAGTGGAAAAACAGATGAGATGAAATAAGATTTCATGGTTAAACATATCACATTTTGCCGAACATGAAAATACACTCTTCACACAGTACACACGGAAAAGAAAAGAAAAGATAAGATAAAAGGAAACATGGAAATCCTACAGGTCCACAACGGATTCCAAACTGTGTTCCAAACAAAAGCAGCAAAGACATAAAGTAGTAGCCTGAGAAAGCTGTCTTCATGCAAATCCAGGGAGACGAGGGACACATCAGTTGATCATGCATTTTGTACAGGTATATGTTAGACCCAAAAAAAAAAAAATGCCTGAACTTCACTTTACACTATATCTGACTTGTATGATGTAATTCTCACATACTTTTAATAGTTTGATCTAAGGAACTAACTTCCACAAGTGCTACTGTGATTTATGTGGGCATGACGGTAGTTCCATAAATGTCTGACAATGACGGCAACAAATATCCAAAAAGGCATTTTATCAGCAAACCAGCCGGGCTTGGAAGAGTATTGAAAAGACCTGTATCATACTCACCCCTCCACACATGCCGATCTGCCCAGAAGTTTGTCTGCTTCCCCTCTCCCATGGCTCCAAGTGTGCAACCTGCAGCGGAATTATTTAGGGTGGGTGCCAACAAACTAATCATTAATATGAATGCAGCCCTTAGCATAACAAATCATATTCAAAGAAGATCCTGTACTTTACAGAAAAGCTCTTCAATTAAAGCGGAAACAAAACACACATATAGACATTCTCAAAAATATTACTTGTATTTCAAATTTGAACAAAAACTTTGTAAACTACTGGTACATGTATCACTAAGTTAATGAAGCTGATATAAGATTGACAATGTAACTGTATGTTTAGTATAAGTCCATACCCAATTCCCCACCTCCCCTCCCCTGGTATATTGTGATGCATTTCACCATGGCATTTCAAAAGATTTTCATTCGAGTGAGGTTAACACATCACATTCTGCAGTAAGTAGCTTAAGTACTGTACTTTAAAGACATGCGATGAAGATGATATCAAGCATTTTTAGTCATCTCAAAAGAGAAAAGGTCAAGAGAGAATGGCACCTACCTCCGCCCCTTACCTTGTAGTAAATTTCATCTATGACTTCATGGTATGTCTTGAGCTTGAAAAGGTCGTTCTTGAAGTAGGGCGAGGACTGGATGTTGGTCAGGATGAGGGAATTTAGGTTCATGGAAGCGTGGTTGCCCCACAGAGGTAGTGTATTGCTCTTTGGTGGCATTGCGAGTGCCCTTACATCAAACCAGCGGACACTGCATTCAATACAAAGAGAAGAAACATTTCAGGGCAAACATTAAAAAAAAACATTTTCAGTCATGCACTACAAGGTACATCTTGTAAAAAATCAGCACCAATGTTCAACCTCCCATGCCAAAATTTGACCCTGCGCAAGAGCATAAGTTTCTACCTATGTACACGTATAGGCCTTACGTTACATGTAGCCGGTGGTCGAATCTTGGATAGCGTTATGGTCAAATTATGAGTACTAACTGGTAGTTTGCTTTATTACTAGTGGTGAAAGCAATAATTTCCTCATATGCCACCACTCAAATATTCAATATTGAACATTCACAACACATCTCCTAGAAAACTCAAGAGTTTTATGTACAGTAGATCTAGACCTAGTTCTAGATCTATATAAACTCGTAGAAGTGAACCTAGAGTAAAACCCCCAATTTTCAGACACTTATACTCCTTTCCCGCTGAAGGAAATCTTCCCCCGGCACCCGGGTGCACCCTGCAATATGAAACGAAACTCAGTTGAAACCTAGGGGAAGCCTAGGTGAAACACCTATTAAATTTTGGGCAATTTTTACCCTAGAAGCGTCCTGGGTACAGTACACATCGATAGTTCAACGGGAAACCACCGGTGGTTCACCTAGGAACGCCCAGTGTGGAAGGTCATCGTGGTGAAACACCGGGCAAAATATGCAGATTATGTCAAAGGTCTTTTTTTTTTCCGGTAATGCAAACGTTTTTTGCTAGCTAGCACGCGCTCCTAAATTAATCTACACATAATGCGTGTATGTAAACATGCACACGACTAGTATGACGTTCATGTGACGTACACCAGCATGGTATTGGATCCAAAGAGGTTACATATATAGAACCTCTTTGATTGGATCGTGTTGTATTGTGCGCATGCCGTATACAAATAAGCGCTACGCAAAACTGAGACTATTACTTGAGTTGCTGTGTCATTTGTCCTGTTGAATGTTGCAGTTGAATTAACTATTTTGGAGTTCAGTTCTGTGAGAGGTAGAGAATTACGAGTGCGAACTATACTGGTAAAGTACCACGTTCAAATTAGCGCGCGAAATGTCACGCCACATAATATATAATACACACTTCCGCTGGAATTGGCCGCGGTGGAAGCAGAAAACACGTCTAGGGGAAAGTTGCAAACAAAATTCACCGAGAGCATTGTCGTACAACACTGTAGGAGTGAAAAGACGGCACTGAAAATTTCACGGGAGGTTCCCCAGTGAATTCACCGAGAAATCCAACGGCGGTTCACCGAAAGTGGCAGCGGGAAAGGGGTATTAGTTTGCAATATTTGTTCAACTCAAATAATACAATTGATTTTTTTAATACATCATCAAATTTCACAGAATCCCCAAATATTATCACCTTGTCAATACCCCAAAATTCGGACACGCGCGCAATGTCAATACGCATGCAAGGCCGCTGAAAAAAGAGCGTGCACCATAATGTTGTACCTTGTTGGTGCAAGGTTGCATCGGGGACGCTGCGGCGCCCGTTCGTGTCCGAATTTCGGTGACTCTGCACTTGCATTCAGTCCCTGTACATTTATTCACTGTATCTGCACGTACGTAGATTTTGTTTTTCTCTTGACTTTTTTTCGTTTTTGAGGATACCATCACACTCCGTCTCTGACTCCTGAGCTTGCAATAAGCAAAAAAATCTCGCAACAGAACGGCATAATTTTTCAATTTTTAGCGCTTTTCCGGCGACCCTGATTCTTTCCACGGGATCTAATTCACGCGCCCTTTGGAAAAGTTGCGGCGATTCTGCGTGTTTGACGGCAAAATTTGGGATTTTAAATTTAGATGGATTTTTGGAGGTGACTCAGGCATTCTTTCCTGTGGTGAATGAGTGTGCCAGTATGTGAAACAATGTCATGTGATATGCGCATGTTCATTCTGGAATCTGGAACATGCCTATTAAAGAAATTAGATTTAGTCTACACTTTGTAGTTTAATGAAAATTACTCCAGAGTGTATGAACTCGATATTTTCATTTTCAACATTTTCAGGGAGAATGGGCAGCTGTGAAATTTCACCAAAACTGAATACCGTGTACACGTAGGTTACGACACGTTTGCAACCAGTGCACTGCAAGTGGCAAGTGCATGCAGAAGTGCAGTGGCAGTCGCAGACGCAGTGTCGATTGTGTGTCGATTACTGCGGATCTTACTGTACACACCATCATCATCATGCTCAATGGTAAAACCGTGCACTAACTTGATAGCGTGACTAAAAAGAGTTAACAAGGGCACAAATGTCTCATGTTACGTGCGTCAACGGTGTAAAAGATGACCAAGCTTACCTTTAAAAATACAATGCAAGACAAGTCAACAGACTATCCTTACAACGTGCGAAATAATAGTTGGTAAAACCGCACCCGGCGTTCAATTTTGGTACTGGACAATTGAAGTTTGGCTGTACCGTTACTTCTTCGTGAAAGCCGCCATACTGCTATCATATCACTTCTAGTCTGGGTGTACTGTTTGTCCGATGTGTAATGCCGCCCTCGACGTTGCTTACAGGACAGGGAACTGAGGCGCCAGGGCCACTAATTTATAGAAAGACGTCTTTCTAGTTCAGTGGCCCGTTCAGTTCTTGAAGCCTCGAAGTCGGTGAGCAATCTCTCTATCACAGAATAGCACTACCTCTTGAATAATCATTGATGATAATCATTTATCTCCAGAGAGAGAACGTCCTAAAACAAAAACAAACAAACAAACAAAACAGAAAAAAAGAATACCAACCTTCTTTTTTTTATATATATTTTCCGCCCCATTGGGATATATTCTATATCAGATAAAATGCATATAAACACATAATACAATGTATATCATGATATTATTTCGAACAAATCACTTTGAAAAACAGACAATGAAATATTGTTACTCAGACCATCACATCATACGTATTAAGAGAGCAGGGGACCGTTTCATGAAAGTTGTCAGCCCCGACAAGATGTCAGTCTCCGACAGTTACCATATACATAGTAACAGTCAGTGAGCAGAGCTTCTCAGCCAATCAAATCCAAGGATTTTACTGAAATTGTCAGAGACTGACAACTTGTCAGGGCCGACAACTTTCATGAAACGGTCCCCAAGTGTCTAAACGGGCGCCATTTTTTGTTCATATAAGATATACCAAACTTGTTTATTCTGTTCGTTCTGATTTCTTTTAGTAGAACACACTCCACTCAGAGGTCCTTTGAAGAATATTACTTTTTGATTTCTCAAAAAAAAGAAGAAGAAATGCATATGTTTCTGAATCAACGCAAACACAGACATTCTAGCATAGTAGTTCCCCTGAATCTAACAAAAAGGGGGTCAATGGGCTGAAAAGGTTACGGTGTATTTTATAAGGGATTAGCCATAATCAATAATGCCTGTGCATTTCATATAAGGCTGGCATGGTATAGCATAAATTAATAGTATACATTTTTCTCTAATTTACTCATTATCTTTGGTACGATGAATAGATATAGGCCTGTAATTAGCTGGTCCATTCTATTTTGGCATTCACTTCAATTTAGTTCAATTTATTGAAAACCAGACATAATCACAGTAAAAATGAACATGAAGCAAAAATGAAGAATATGAGTCCCCAAGAAGCAGAGCTTGTGAATGGGGCCCATTATAAATGGACTTCTTGATCCCTGCTGATCAGCAAAGAGACCTATACAACACGTAAACATGTATAAGGGCCTAAAAAAATCCAACCACCGCGCAGATAAGCAGATCCCAGATCCAGCCAGCCGAGATCGAGAAGTACATACATGTACAACAACATAGTACAATGTAATATTCAAAGCTGAAAAATGGCAAGGTACAAGGTGTAAGGTGCAGTGAGACCCGATAGAAAGGAAACTAGATATGAGACCTCGACAAACTGAGTAATACTGCAGCTCCATAATCATACGTGTATACAGCCTGTGGGCAACGCAGAAGTTTTATATTATTTTCCCTTTGCTTACCGCAGGGGCCGCTGAACGTTTTTTTTTTTTTAAATATTATTCTTATTTTTTTTATAATTCGTTGTTGTTGTAGTTGCCGTCGTCGTTGAAAGTGTGTGTGTGTGTGTGTGTGTGTGTGTGCGCGCACACCCCCCCCCCCCCCTCCCACCACCACCACCACCACCCTTCTCCGAAAAAAAAGGGGGGGGGAATTGAACACGTTCGATTCTGGCATCTCCCTCCAGGGGCCCGTTGCATAAAACTTACCGTTGAATTTTAACCGTAACTACCGTCAAAATTAGGTGTCACGGCCAATCAGCATCAAGGATTATAAAATTTACCGTTAATTTGAAGACTTACCGCTAGAAAGGAGCGGTAAGTCCAGCGGTAAGGGTTTTATGCAACAGGGCCCAGAAGGACGTCGCGGAGAGGTCGCCGAGACATCTGTGGACCACAGCCTCGAGTCGTCACATCGCCACCTACTCTCCACACCACTGAATGAGTTACTCACTTCACATATTGCCCGGCAATTTTTTGCCTGTTTAAGTGAAATAAAATTTCACCCTCTGATAAAACATGTAAAAAACAAAATATCAATTCCTTCCAGAAATACACGCAAAAGTGTCAATCTGAGCAGAATGATGTGATAGTATTTTCAGGGGATCGAATAGTTTTGGTTGAGACCTAACTTCATTTTTCTAACATTTTTGGTGAGATAATGAGAAACCTCTTATGAAATATGAAAGAGCATGTAATTCCATGAGGAATTCAACGTTTATTTAATGAAAATTGGTTTTTAAACGGCTGAGATATCCAAGACAGAGCGACTTTATTACAATCGCTTTGTTTTTGGATGTTTCAGCCATTCCAAACCCGACTTTCATCAAATAAACTTTGAATTCCTCTTAAAATGATATGTTCTGTACTATTTCATAAATGTTTTCTTGGTATCTCGCAAAAAATTAAAAGTCCAATTCTCATCTCCACCAATACTGTACCATCCCTTTAAACTACAAAATGTATATCCTTATGCAAAGACTATTCATCTTATCACTTTTTCAATTTCAGATAAATCAAACCAATATGGTACTTTCAAATATATTATTTCTTTATGAATTTATATTTCATAGTGGTGTCCAGACATGTCCAGTTGCGGTAATTTTGATTTTGATTATGTTAATTTTTTTTTCAATTTCTATTCGCGCATTCTCCGGCATGTCTTTACTGTTATGTACCTCTCAATATTTTGAAGTAGGAATGACAGAAAGTAGTTGCAATCATAGAGACAAAATATCTTCCCTAGAGAGTGACTGGTCATTATCAAGAGACTTATTATTAATCTATTGTCTTCCTGTCTGTGAGATAGATCTAGTTTGGCACATGCCTGTGTGCATGGCACTTCACATAATTTGGAGTGGCGGCATCATAAAACAATGGATCAAGAGAATAATAATTGCGACATCTGTAACTCCATCATTTGAACCTCCTTAGAATATAGCATTCTGTACTTTACAAACAGAACACATGAAGCTTAACCCTTCACAACCCATAGAGGTTTTACTCCGAGATACTAATACCCTATTTGCCACAGGCAACAACTTTCCAATATTATAATTTCGTCAATCATCAGTGGGCTGTTGCCGGCTGTTGCCTGCGATAATGAAAAAAAAAACCCTCATTGTATAGGGCGCCAGCTACGATGCCAAAATGTACTCGCAACCACAGAGTTCTGTGCTCGCAACGCATTGTTTACATACATGCACTAAAATTATAATGAAGATCCCCTGTGCCTTGGATTCGTTGTCGATGCGCTATGCCGACGCGACCGCAAAATCAACGCGTCTAGTAACCTGTTACCGCTCATTCCAAGTAAAGGAAAATACTTTATAAACTCGAAATTATGGGGTAACTAACCGAAATGAGACATCATAATTATGTCGACTTCGAACGGGGGTCGGGACTTAAGCAATGCCAAGCTTGAGCCGATCAAACCGAGGTCCACTCATGCCCAGCTGGCGTACGAGGAGTGCTTGAAATTGCAGCTAGCCCAACTTGCCGCGGACAGACAACGAGAGGCCGCAGAAAAGGCTGCCCGCAGCACTGGCGGTGATGGAAAGCAAAAGCTGGCAGCGGCTCGCAAGAATGCAACATCAACTTCAGTTTATCACGGGCAGACTCCGAGTATAGCGAGGGTCCAGCCAAATGGAGAGGGAACAAGGAATGGAATTAGTTCTAAAGAAGGCAAAAAACCCAGATCTCGTAGTGGAAAGAGGCGTCGCCGGCATAACATACTGCTTGTCAATACAGCAAAATCGAAGACGAGTGGAGAAGTTCTGCGCATCAGTCTGAATGAATTAGGATGGCGATGGAAAGAGGTACCAAAAGGCACAACGCAAAAGCAAAAATAACAATTTTTGTTCAGTGTTAAACGATGGTACAGTTGTAGTTGTTCAGCTGTCACATTTACCACGTTGCGTTGCCTATTGTCACATATGATTTGTTTTCTTCTTCTGGTCTTTATCTCCTTTATTTCATCATCTTGCTTCTCCTTCTTCAATTGTCAAGACACAGTTTAAATCATTCTTGGCTAGAGTTCCACAATTCCATGTGTGTCTACCCTAAAGGATGTAGCTCCATCTTTTATTTTTTTATCTTTTTTATGTATTTATTTATTTATTTATTTTATTCTTTTTGCTAGGAGTACATCATTCTTTCCTGATTACATACACTGTAAGGCTATGGTCATGGAACTCACTGCCAGAAGAAAGGTTTTGTCAAATGTACCTCTGCTAGAATAACAGTTTCAGGCAGATGGTTACACAGAAACTCCAACTCCGATAGAAGGGAAATGCTGCTTTTAGCTGCACTTCATCCCACTGTACATATCATACATCACACCAGACCCGCCAAACAGAACGAAAATACACCAAATGGTGGAGTGTACTTAAAATGTATTTAAATGAGGAAGAAGATTGTAAGGTGATTTTGTGAGAAACAGTAATGATTGTGAGGGACATTCAATTTTTCATGTTTGAATATTGAATGTCTGATGTACATGTAGCAATTTCAGTTTAATCTTCATGTAGGTATGCATTTTCCATCGATTGATTTAAATACCATTGAGCTTCAAAAAATATTAAATGAAGAAATTTTAGTACCGTCTTCTGTTATACCACACTATACGCTCATCTATGGAACATTGGAATTTTAGAGAGAAAGAAATGTGAATGGGTCATGAGTCTACTTCTCTTTGTTCAAAAATATTATTGTAATTCTATTACTGTCTGAGGTTGTCATTTTTTCACCACATGTACAAGGTATGTGCAGTTGCATCTAGCCCCTTTACCTTTCTTAGATTTGTGCATCTACAGACTGTACAATGTAATTTCTAACCCAGTTTGAAAATCTTTTCAGACACTCTTTTGCTACTGTTTGATATTATTTTGCAGATAACAAGTTTCCAAAGTAAGTTCCCATGTGATTTGTTCTGGAATGCCAACTCCTTCTTTGACTGCGAAAACATACCACTTGGAGGAATGGTTAACAAAGTGCCAGGTGAGTAAGAAGTGGCATATATACTGTACATTATGCATTCACTAATTTCAACTAGATTCTACTGAAGTTATTTCATGTAATATTCACAATTCATTCCCATTGTACAGTTTACATGTACACGTAGTAGCTTCTTTTTGTTCAATAGCCCATTGCCTCTGACATACACATGGTATCAGCTCCCACCTCTCTGGACATATATTGCACTTTTCAATAGTGTTTTATTTAAAAGTATGATGCAAAGTAAGTTTGGTGAAGGAGGATGAAGACTTGCACTGTAGCCTTCTCATTAGTGAAACCAAAATTTTTCCTGCTATCAAATTTACATTTCTCAGCATTTTGGGATTTTGAGTAATGAGAGGATGGATCTATCTAAATTATTTATCTAATCCATCTATCTATCTATCTGTCTATCTATCTATCTATCAATCATCTTATCAGTCAATCTATCTATCAACCATCTACACACGTATCTACAGTAGATCTATCTATCTATATCTATCTATCTATCTGTATCTATCTATCTATCTATCTCTATCTATCTATCTGTCTATCTATCTATCTATCTATCTATCTATCTATCTTTGTATCTAGACTGTCAGTAAAGTTAGTAATACTAGTAGTAGTCTTGAAGAGCTTAATGTGTAATTTACCAGTAAAGTTATTTTGCCATCTTCACTGCCTTTGCAAATTTACATGCTTGACATACATCTTTTACTTTCATGAGTCATGTTGTAGCATGGTAGAAGTCAGTGATGATGCATTATATGTGAATTCCCCCCCCCCCCCCCCCCCCCCCCAGCAAAGTTCGATCACATCCTGTATGTAGATCTTATATACATGTACAATACTTGGGACAATGCTTCGAAAGGCTTTTAGTACGTAGATTTGTTGTTTTTTGTTTATTATACTAGGGACAGTGCTTTGAAAGGCTGTTAATATGTAAATTTGTTGTTTTTTGTTTATTTTTGCGTTATACATTTGAGTTATGTATTGTACAAAGCTGAGAATAGAATCACTCATTATCATACATTAACAAAGATGAACCTTGCTGGAATTAAAGAAAGCACTTACTGCAAATTGTAATCATTTGGGTGACAAATGGGCATGATGGCTATACAATTATCATTCTAGTAGTTCAAAGAGTTCAAATGCCTTTTTAGAAAAGTGTGAGTTTGTATTAATCATATCATTTGCCTAAGTTAGGATGTAGAATCGAAACTATTAGAACCCCATATCCTCTGGTATACGTGTAGTTACATAATTTCAATGTCATTTCATTGCTCGTTGCATTCCATGTTTCAGGTCTCCATGAACTTGTACGCAAAGCCCAGCTCTCTAAACTACTGCATCAAATGAGACAACTCTTTCCCAGTGAATATGGCTTCTACCCAAAGACGTGGATCCTCCCGGAGCAGTACCATGTGTTCTGTGCGGAGGTCGCCACGTTTGTTCAGAAGAATCCCCGATCCAAGCCAGTCTTCATCGTCAAACCGGACGATGGAAGTCAGGTTTGTGCAACTCGAAAATGTAACTCATGTAGATTGTTGTCAGTGTGCTTACTACTGTAGCTGGTGGTAGATGTGGCTAGGTTTGGTAAGAACAACAAGATTTTAATTGGGTTGCTGAATTTGCTGCACGATGTTGCTGAATATAAAATTCCAACCTCTCACTGCCGTAGGTTACTACAGGTTGACATTGAAAGTTGAAACTTGTTCCTTTTTGGAGATTATTAACCTGAATTCTTATTTCTAACTCTTGTGCATTTACAATTACATTTGCCAGTTTCGTTTTAGATACTTAAAGTTTATATAAACAAAAGTAATTGATCTGATCACTTGTTGTAATTAGCTACATTTTGTAGTAAGGCATGAATACTCAAATGAAACAACTTTTTTTTTTGTCTGTCATACTAACATTGTAGCAGTCTCTTACAGGCAAGGCTATTTGTGCAAACCTATGTCATCCTGTCTTATGACATAGATTGACATGCAGTGGTCTTTATATCAGCAATATATCTTTTTATTTTGGGCCTCAAGGTAAAATTTCAAGCACTGAGGGGGAAAAAAAGAATGAATTGATGTTCTATTACTATTTTCATTTGACGAGTACTGCCTACTCATAAAGCCAAGAAACGAGGACTTTTAGTTTGAATAGAGGTCAGTCCATAACTGGTAGTTTAGGAAAGTACAAAGTAGCTGCAGTGTGTTGTTTTAAAACAATTTTGAAACAAAAAATGACAATAATTGAAATTCCAACAGTATTTTGATAAATGATTGCTACCTTCACATTGCAAAGTTGCAGTTGAAGTTGAAGTTGCCAAGAACAGAGGGCTTTTAGTTCAATTGAAGGACATATCTATAGTTCGAAAGAACAAAATGACCTTTGTGTGTTGTTTTATCTTCTTCAGGGAGATGGGATCTATTTAATCAACAACCCTCATCACATGTCTAACATGGGACTGGTGAAGCCAGCCATTGTTCAGGAGTATGTCCAGAAGCCCCTCCTTCTTGAAAGGCTGAAGTTTGACCTGCGCATCTATGTGCTTCTGGCCTCCATCTCCCCGCTCCGCATCTACATCTGCAAGGAGGGCCTGGCGCGTTTCTGCACCGTGCCCTACCAGCCACCCAACGCCCGCAACCTCCACGTCACCTACATGCACCTCACCAACTACTCGCTCAACAAGTACAGCCACAGCTTCGTGCATACCGACGCCACTGACCGCGGGAGCAAGCGCACCACCAGCAGCGTCTTTGCCACCCTGGCCAACCGCGGCCTGGACACCGTGCAGCTGTGGGAGAAGATCCAGGAGCTGGTCATCAAGACGATCACGGCCATGCTGCCAGATCTCCGCGTCATCATGGAGGCTGAGCTCCCAGCCAAAAGGATGAACCCATCTTGCTTTCAGGTAAATTCCATATCTAATCTGATCACATCCCTGGTGGTTTCTTTTTACACTACATGTGATATTTGGCTGTTTGATATTCCAAACCTCTCCTTGAATTTGGCAGTCATTACAAGTACCAAATGCTGTCATAAAGTTAAGACTGTGACTAGATTACTTACTAATGAGGTGAGATTTAGATGAAGAATATACACAAACGCTGCATATTTTGATTCCTTCATGGGTGGTTCTGGTTTGATACTGCTCCCATCATATGTGTGGGCTTTTGTAGTACAGTGGTTAAGGACTTTGACTGGCAGATACAGTTAGGTTTTGAAATGAACTTTTTGAACAAAGTTACATAAATCCATGTTTAGTATATAGCTGTAAACTTGTCATGGTTCATGGCTGTTCACACACAATCCAAGAGCAAATTCCATTCAGGATAATATGATGGTAGAGGGAGTACGATAGACTTGGAAACTTGTGCATGAGTAATTTTTGGCACATGGCCTGGTAGGATGAATTCCCCTGGTTTCTAATTCCTCAAAATCAAAATATGAAATAGTATTACGTACAACAAGAAAAAAAATGTGTATTTCTATTTTCACATTATTTTCATGTTCTGCAAAATGCATGAAAATTTCCACACTGCAAAAAAGAAATCCTCTTTTATGGTACCGGTACTTCAGACAATCTTTGCTAAATTTGGGCATCCCACAGGAGATCTGGCCATGTAAACAGTGGAGAGTGATCTCCTGTATTTTGTAGGTTAGGCAGAGCTCTCTTTACCTGGTGCAGTGTTCATCTTCCAGTGTCAGTACAGGCGACTCCCATTATAACAAACTCTTTGGGACCGGCAGTTTTCTTTTGTTATATATCAGAACAAGTACAGTGTATGAAGATATCTAGATGATAATTGTGGGCCCTAAATTTTACTTTGTTGTATTCAAAATTTCAATATCTGTACGCGTGTTTGTTATATTAACAGGAGTGCACTGTTTTTCCAAATAACATCAGATTTTCTGAGAAGATATTTTCCATAGAGTAGATGTATTGTGCATTTATGGCTTAATTTGATGTTTGTGATCCTCTTTATCCTTTGTGCCTCATGTGCTCTTGTCCAGATCCTGGGATTTGATATCCTGCTGGCCAGTAACCTGCAGCCAATACTGCTTGAGGTCAATGCCAACCCAAGCCTGCGACTGGACTTTGAGAACCACCTGCCCAATGGCTCTGTGGAGCTTCTCCCGAGCCCTGTCGACGAGGAGATTAAGATCCCGCTGGTCACCGATGTCCTGCGATTGATGCGACCGGGCAAGATGTCCAAGGTGCCAAAGTGAGTGTTGTTCACACCCGCGTTTTTGTTAGCTCACCTGAGCCAAAGGCTCAAGTGAGCTATTGCGATCGCCCTTCGTCCGGCGTCCGTCGTGCGTCGTCCGTCGTCCGTCGTCCGTCGTCCGTCGTCCGTCGTCCGTCGTGCGTCGTGCGTAAACTTTTTACATTTTCATCTTCTTCTTGAAAACCCCAAGACCGATTTTCATCAAACTTGGCAGGTAGCATCCCTAGGGGGTTAGGAACTCAATTTGTTAAAATGGGCACCATGTCCCACCCAGGGGGCCCCCAGGGGGGCCCAAACCCCCCAAAATTAAGGAATCTGTAAAAATCTTCTTCTCTAGAACCAGAAGTGATAGAGCTAAGTTAATACTATGAGTTAGTACATTGATGACTGTAGTTTCAAGTTTGTTCATGGCAGAATCAGGGGTGCCCCCCTTGGGACCCAGGGGAGGGGGGTGGGGAGGGGTTCTAATGGGGCCTAAATTGTACATTTTCATCTTCTTCTTAAAGGGACACAGTCCTCACGAAATTTAAAAAAATATGTTGTTGTTGGTACCTCCAATGAACTACTTTCACCAAAAACAAACTTTAAAATCACCAAATAAGCTCGTACATTTTGGTTGAAAAAGTGTGACTCTGCATGGTGAATATGCTAATGAGCAAGTCTTGGCGGAGAGTCATACGTCGTCGATGCACAACTCTTCCCAGCCGTGTTCTGCTCGTTATCCGTACGCTCCCTAGTTTACCCGGATGCATGAAGACGTCGGTGGCTACTCCGACTCGTATTTGACATTGTTTCTACGTTGTGTGTGTGTGTGTGTGTGTGTGTGTGTGTGTTTGTGTGTGTGTATGTATTGTGTATTATATTCGCACGTGTGGACGGTACAACTAGATGATAGATCTACGGTAGATACGCGTACGCACCCCGTACGCGGTTTGCCCTTCGCACTTTTCCAGTCTCAAGCACAGCTGCAGCCCTACCTGTCGCCGCTCATGCATGTTCTATAGTACGTACAGAGTGTACATATTTGTAGGTAGAAACGATTCTACACAGGCCTGCTAGTACACTACAGGGGCGACCGCATTCAGCGTCGTCTGGTCAGGCTATCTTACATCAGTAGTTTTGCTCGAATCGTGCAGAAAATTTCCCAGGAAAATCCTTTTTTCCGTCCCAGACCAACAAAAGTATCGTGAAAGGTGAGCTGTATGGCTGGGAAATATCGGTACAACGATGCCGAACATAAGAAACTTAGGGCCTACAAAATCTCGAAATCGTGTTGTGACCTACCTGTGCGTGGACAATTTGCGAAGCGATGTTTTTACGTGGACCGGCAGGCTGTGGCCCTCGGTTATAAACCGAGAAAACTCCTGAAACCAGATGCAATCCTGACCATTTGCTCACATGAGTTATAAAACAGAAACACCTCGAGCATCGACTTCGAAGAGAACCGAGGGAAAAAAAGCGTAGAGAGGTAAGGAAAGTGGCTAGCTATGTTTAATTTACCGTGGGCCTGCAGCCGGGGTTGGACTGCAGTACAGTGCCACTGAGCTAGCTGCTGCCAGTGCCGACTGGACATGCACGGCAAAGTGGAGCGAAATCATATCCCTACGACCCCCTGTGTTTACCCTTCCCGGCTCACGTCATATTTTTTTTTCGAGGAAAGGCGATTATCTGACTACTTACAGAAATATTGAGATACAAACAATATTTTCTTTGAAGAATTCGACTCTCTCATGCACAGGTTATCTTCGGTTTGAATGCCAAAATCGACTGGACGGAGTCGAGTGTACTGTGTATGTATACATTGGTATGGTAAGGATTTGCGCGCGAGAGTGGTTTCTACGCTAAGAAGTATGCAACACGGACGGAAGCTAGAAAACGACCGTGCCTATTTGATGTCAAGTTCATGGTATATTTGGTTTAAAAATACATATAAATTTATGTTTACAATATTAATTTTTCGTAAATTATATATATCTAGGCTTGAAATATTTTGTTTGAAATTATAAAACCACAAACTTTCACATTATATGATAAAATTGCAACTAATCATTTGAACAGTTAAATTGGTTTTTAGAGGCACAGCTGTCAACTTGGTGAGTAGGGCATGCACTACGTAGCATCTTTTTGCCGGCTCTTTCGCGATCGCTTGCAGGAATTATTTTTCAAAAATCGCGTACGGAGACAATTTTTGATGTCCAAGCGTATAAATTGGTGAAAGTTTATATTTTTTACTCTTCTTAATTATCAGTACAGTGAAAATCTCAGGACTGCTTTCCTTTAAGAATCCCATGACCCATTTTCACCAAACTTGGCAGCTAGCATCCCTAGGGGGTTAGGAACCCAATTTGTTAAAATGGGCACCATGCCCCACCCAGGGGGCCCCAGGGGGCCCAAACCCCCCAAAATTAAGGAATCTGTAAAAATCTTCTTCTCTAGAACCATAAGTGATAGAGCTAAGTTAATACTATGAGTTTGTACATTAATGACTGTAGTTTCAAGTTTGTTCATGGCAGAATCAGGGGTGCCCCCCTTGGGACCCAGGGGAGGGGGTGAGGAGGGATCCTAATGGGGCCTAAATTGTACATTTTTATCTTCTTGAGAACCCCATGACCCATTTTCACCAAACTTGGCAGGTAGCATCCCTAAGGGGTTAGGATCTCAATTTGTTAAAATGGGCACCATGCCCCACCCAGGGGGCCCCCGGGGGCCCCACACCCCCAAAATGAAGGAATCTTTTAAAATCTTCTCTAGTATCAGAAGTTATAGAGCTAAGATAATACTATGAGTGAGTACATTAATGACTGTAGTTTCAAGTTTGTTCATAGGAGATCCAGGGGTGCCCCTCGGGGAGGGGGGGGGGGTGGTTGGGAAGGTCCAAATGGGGGCCTAAATTGTACATTTTCATCTTCTTCCTGAAAACCTCTTGATGGATTTTCGTCAAACTTGGCAAGTAGCATCCCTAGGGGATCAGGATCACAATTTATCAAAATGAGCACCATGCCCCACCCAGAGGGCCCCAGGGGGCCCCAATCCCCCCAAATTAAGGAATCTTTAAAAAAATGGGACCTTATTGTACATTTTCATCTTCTACTTGAGAGTGCCTGGTCAAATTTTGGTAGAGCTGTGAATAATTTAGATTAGTGACTGCGTGAAAGGTGAACTTGCGATACTCAGGTGAGCGCTAGACCCGCGGGTCTCTTGTTTTCTACAAGTAGCATTCCCTGTGCACTCTGTAGTACTCCTTTTAAAAAAGAAAAAGAAAAAAAGTAATTGTTATGGAAATCAGAGCGACAATGCGAAATATTGCATCAACTGCCTCCAGGTTTGGTGAGAGATTCAAGTAATAATTTGATACCATTGTATTTCATCAGATTGATAACATGTGAATCAGAATAATTTATATTACCTGCTGCCTGTGAGTGCTTCACATCATCATGAGGTAAATTCTGTACATGTAGTAAGTGGTGCAACTCACCAGGAATTCTAAAGCTATGTAAATGCAACGGTTTGTGCAGTAATTGGGATTTATTGCAACTTTATGACAAATTGCCCTCATTTATGAGAATGAGCACAGATTAATCAGTTTTTTGGAAGTAGCCTGGATAAAAAAAAAATAAATAAATAAATAAAAAGAATAATGGGCATTCATACCCAGGCTAGGAAACTTGGGATTTAACACAATTACTTAAAAAATATGCATACTCTTGTGCATGGATTGCACAGTTTGGCAGCAAGATATGTGTAAGTATAGTGCTGTCTTACAATTAGAATAAAATGAATTAAATTAGCGCATGAAGAAATAAACGATTCATAGGTTGGCATGAAGGAGGAGAAACTGCTATGCATTTATTACACTTGTACAATAACTCTACTTGCACTCCCATAATACAACTACACCACGTGACGTTGGTATTTCTAGCCTGTTCATAGTATGCCATTCTACTCCTTCAGATGTTATAAATCATTTACATATTATTTTAATCAAAATAGCTGCAAAGAATTTCCAAATGCCATGCCCAGTGTTCAAGCAAATACATAAATGTGTAATTTTCTTTCCAATTTTTGTCCCCGCCGAACGAGTTCGAGCAGGGGACTATGAAACGGGCTCCGTACGTGTGTGTGTCCGTCCGTCCGTCCGTCCGTGTGTCCGTCCGTGTGTCCGTGTGTGCGTCCGTGTGTGATCAAAATCTTCAATTTGCTACTTCTCTGTCATTTATGAGCCAATTTTGATTCTGTTTGCTTTATATGATAGCACTACATGGGAGCTTTGAAACTTCTACACAGAATTTCAGTCGTGACCTTTGACCTTGACCTTTGACCTATATTGTACATTTTGCTACAAAATGCTACTCCTTCGCCATTTCTAACCTGATTTCGATTCCGTTTGCTTTATATGATGGCACTAGGTGAGGGCTTCAAAACTTCTACACAGAATTTTGACCTTTGACTTCTTTGACCTTTGACCTTGATTTTTGACCTATATTGTACATTTTGCTACAAAATGCTACTCCTTCGCCATTTCTAACCTGATTTCGATTCCGTTTGCTTTATGTGATGGCACTAGGTGAGGGCTTCAAAACTTCTACACAGAATTTTGACCTTTGCCTTCTTTGACCTTGATTTTTGACCTATATTGTACATTTTGCTACAAAATGCTACTCCTTCGCCATTTCTAACCCGATTTCGATTCCGTTTGCTTTATGTGATGGCACTAGGTGAGGGCTTCAAAACTTCTACACAGAATTTTGACCTTTGCCTTCTTTGACCTTTGACCTTGATTTTTGACCTATATTGTACATTTTGCTACAAAATGCTACTACTTCGCCATTTCTAACCCGATTTCGATTCCGTTTGCTTTATGTGATGGCACTAGGGTGAGGGCTTCAAAACTTCTACACAGAATTTTGACCTTTGCCTTCTTTGACCTTTGACCTTGATTTTTGACCTGTATTGTACATTGGCTACAAAATGCTACTCCTTCGCCATTTCTAACCCGATTTCGATTCCGTTTGCTTTATGTGATGGCACTAGGTGAGGGCTTCAAAACTTTACACAGAATTTTGACCTTTGCCTTCTTTGACCTTTGACCTTGATTTTTGACATGCATTGTACATTGGCTATAAAATGCTACTCCTTCGCCATTTCTAACCCGATTTCGATTCCGTTTGCTTTATGTGATGGCACTAGGTGAGGGCTTCAAAACTTTTACACAGAATTTTGACCTTTGACTTCTTTGACCTTTGACCTTGATTTTTTACCTATATTGCACATTTTGCTACAAAATGCTACTTCCGGCGGGGACATATATTACGCACCGCGTAATTTCTACTTTTCCTTGTTTTACAAAATGCATGTAACTTCAGACAATGAAAAACAAAGCACAATGCTAATATCCAATGACATTTGTGCACATTCACATGTGGCATATCAATGGCAGATGAAACAAAAATATCTTTACACTATGTTAACGTCATTCATGCAAGTATGTTCTCACTCTAACCAAGAGACATGCCATTGATTTTCGCTTGAGGCTAGAAGTGGCAGAGCATTCTATGAGGTGAAAAAATCAATACTGTGTAACATAAATGTGTAGCAAATGGTCAATAAGAGTGTGCACAAACTCTTTCTCTGACCCCCATCACAATTCTATAGATTACAACCTTGAAGTCTGCCTGTATTGAAACACTGCAATCAATTCTTCATTTGCTCAATGGAGGGATGAGCAAAAGTGTGAACCCCAAGTACCCTACCCCCCCCCCCCCAAAAAAAAAAGAAAGTCCCACAGAAAACAGAAACTACTAACTAAACAACAGCAAAGCACTTGTTATCAATCAATTCATCCCTAAGGGACACAGTGTGGAAGGTATAATAGATTGGACATGGGTATGATGTCTCTTTATTTCAATACCATGCAGACGGTAGATCAGAGATATTATTTTTGATCCACACAATACCTTGCAAAATACAAATGATGAGCAGTGGAGTGATATTGGATAGATGCCAAGTAAATCATGTTACATGCCACCTCATGTTTCAGTTGTCTTTAAAATCATTAGAGTTATCACAATGAACAGATTAGTACAGTTACCATGAAAATCAGGCAGAGGAGAAAGATTTGACCTTTTATAGCTTCACATATTTCCTCGAAGCCATGATTGATCATAATCTTTAGGAAGATAAATACTGAGTTTACAGAAGAGCAAGATATTTTCACTGCATGACATTTTCACCAATTTGAGCTGGTTGCCTTTTTTGCAGCATGATTTTTTTTTTGCGAATTGCCACTGGCATTCAATGCATATATCATAAACAACTTTCACGTCTATTTTAATTTTGTGAATCTTGGCTCTTGGGTAATTTGCAAATTTAAAATGCACACAAACATTTTGTGTTTGACAGTATAATGTATTCACCTCTGTCATGACATAATGTACATTACCCAATAGAGATTCTCTGGGAAGATGTTTGGTTTTTGTTTTTGTTTTTGTGCCAAAAAGGTCAAAAGGTCAAAGATCAAGTGAAAATGCTGAACTTACTTCTTCCTCCATATCTCAGAAATGGCTCAAGTTATCTTGAAACTTAGTACATATTTATGCATGTGCTGCCTGACAGTGATTCTTCTATTTATTTTAGGGTCATAGGGTCAAAGGCCAAGTGAAAATGATAACAATTTACTAATTTCAATACAGAAATTGCACTTTTTCTCCATACCTTGAAAAATACGGAATGCATAAAACAAAGTCTAGTAAAAGTCTTCAAATCCCCAAATACATGCTCTCCCATTCATCCGATTAAACCTAGGTCAAGGAAGGTGAACATTAAACACATCTGTGACGAACATGTCATTTTGATATTTTGCAAATTATGTGAAACTGTCATCACACATTGTCCACATGTAATATAGACCTATTAGGAGAATCATGCATAATGGCGGAGGCATACCAGTCGCCATAGCGACATTTCTAGTTACATGTTGTAATCAATAACTCTGAAAGCTTGCGTAATTATAAAATTCCTTTGGTTCCTTACAATATGTATTCTATCTCTTCATTTAGAGAAAACTGGCTTTGTCTTGTACTGTATGTTGTTTACAAATGTGTCTTTAAAGTTGTTAATATGAGTATGAAATGGCTTTGCAGAAGTTGATGAAAGATGATCACAGAGCTTTGCAAATTTGGCTACATGCATGATGACACAGTGGGACTACATGTGTCAAAGCACAAATTTAGCAGCACAAAATTTTCATCTGAGTGTAACGAGTTTGTCACACAAACATATGGTTTGCAGATGTGAAAAGTTACCATTCACTGCAGATTGTACATATAATGCACTGGTTTAAATATTAGCGTGTGTAAATCTATGTATTAGCTGTGAACAGTGTGAGCAGCAAGTTACAATAGTTTGTCCCACCCACACATGTATGTACACACTTGTAGGAGTGCCGCGTCAGTAATGGCCGCCAAGCGCAACCAGATCCAGGTGGTCAATCTAGATGAAGCCGATGCGGACGATCCACCCCAGGAGAGGACGACGAGTGAGGATGCTGGGGCCGAGGATGAAGAGGAGGACCCCCTCTATGGTTCGTGCCTGGAGGAAATCTGGCCCAGAAAGTTTGCCAGCGAGTACGAGCACCTGCGGGTCATGGAGCGCGTGGCTGCCTTCTTCAACCTCTTCCTCGGTGTGCGGGGAGCACAGCGCATGGGGGCCACCGGATTCCGGACCTTCTGCAGGTAAGTGATTACTGGCAAATCCAAAGCCCTGAGGTTATCTTAAGTTTATTCTAACTCAGTACATGCCCCTGAGACCAGAACTTTGTTGGTCACAAAATTTGCTATATATGCAGCATATTTTGTGGTGTTCTCATTTTCTCAAATTTTCAAGTTACCTTGTATGTCTATATGAATTTAACTACTTGCAAGAATATTGCCTCCCATAACAACACTAATACAATGTATATTGTCTCCAAACAAACTTTTCTTCTCATTCATCCTTTCACTTTCACTGTGGTTCACTGTGGCAAAGTAAACCAATCATGAACTTGTGTCATAATTCTCAATGTGCAAAATATTATATTCGGGACATGTATAGCGTATAGATTAGTAAAGTAGCTGTTTGTTCATCACATGCAAATTTTTAGTATCTACTCATTAATTCTCATGATTATTGCTGGAAAGCCATTTGACTTCATTATTCACAGTGTCTATTCTTTTTTTGTTTTAGATTTTGCTGCATATTTTGATTCATTCAATTTCAGAAAATGCAAACTGTGCCAGAGCGGTTTCTCAATGGCCGCAGCAGACATCATGTACATCGATATTGCTCGGCGCTGGAATGAGCAGAATTGCGAGGCCGTGGCGGCAGGCATGTGCTTTGGGGCATTCCTGGAAGCCTTCTTCTTGCTGGCCAGGAGGAAGGTGCGAGGGGACACCCTGTGCGACAGGGTGATGGCCCTGGTTGAACACTGCGAGACCAGCCTGAGTGAGGACCGGGCGTGTCACCGAAGGGGGCTGCCGCTGTCACGGCGACTGGTCCGGCCCATGATGGCCGCCAGGGGACTCCCTCGCAAGGATGGCTCTGAGAATTGAGGCATTCCATTTGAACAGTACAAACACTGACACAGGAATCATGGTGGAATTCTTCACTTCAGAGTTTGTATTTTCATATACTTGCCGTTAAGTTACCATGATGTATTCCTACAGCTATCTTTAATGTATTAACCAAATCCAACCATACATTCAGCTGATAAGCAACTTATGTGGGAAGGGGATTGGCTTGTTGTGAAGAGAACTGTGGAAGTATTAGATGTATGCAGTAAGTTGTAACGAGTGCAATGTATCAAGTTTCTTGTAAAAATTGTTGGATATATTGTAAGATATTTTGACGTCTATGCTGTTATCTCAGCAAGGAGTATTTTTAACCTTAAATGGCATTAACTTAGCTTTTGTTAGTGATACTCAGTAAGTGCCTGTAATTGTGATGTGTTGTGGATGAAGGCAATGTCCTCATTACATTTTACTTTTGTTTAATGTTATATCTAACACTGGAGAGCTTCAGTGTGGTCCGCGATATTGGACTTTGTGCCCCTCAACTCAAGTTACCTTGGTTAGTCCCCTAAAGCAATCAAGAGCTCCTTTCCAAAAAAATCATCAAACTTTAGAAACATTCCCCGCAGGTCTGTGTATGTGAGTAATTTCACAAAACCCAAGCTGAAGCAGAATCTTACGCAGAAGACAGATTGTTTTATACCCTTCACCAAATGTGCGTAGATGAAGCCAACACACACCTTGTCTCATCTCCTTTTTATGCCTCTGCCACATGCCTGAAGATATTTTCTTGAAACTTAGTGTATACATGTATTACCCAATTAAGATTCTCTGATGAAAGTTTGGGGTCATGAGGTCAAAAGGTCAAAGGTCAAAAGGTCAAGTAAAATGTTAAAATTTCATTTTTTTCTCTGTATCTTGGAAATTGTTCAAGGTATCTTCATGGAACAAAGTATATATGCATGTACTGACTGGCAGTGGTTATCTAGGGAATTTGGGGTTCATGTGGTCAAAGGTCAGGGGTCAAAGGTCAAGGGCAATACTTCAAAATTTTGCTGTTTTCCTTATATTTATGCAATGCCAGCAGGATTATTCTTTTTAAAAACTTGATGTATGCATGTGTAACCCACTAGAGATTCTCTGGGATTTTCTTTTTTTTTGCCAATAAGGTCAAAGGTCAAAAGGTCAAAGATCAAGTGAAAGTGCTGAACTTACTTCTTTCTCCATATCTCTGAAGTGGCTCAAGTTATCTTTAAACTTAGTACATATTTATGTATGTTCTGCCTGACATTGATTCTCTTATGAATCAAAGGCCAGATGAAAATGATAACAATTTACTGTTCAATACAGAAATTGCACTTTTTCTCCATACGATTTATACCTTGACAATTACTCAAGTGCATAAACTTATGAAAGGGTCAAAGTCGAAATTAAAGTTCTTAAATCCCCAAATACATGCTCTCCTATTCATCCAATTAAACATAGGTCAAGGAAGGTGAACATTCGATACATTTGTGACAAACATGTCATTTTAATATTTTGCCAATTTTGTGAAAATGTAATCACACATTGTCCACATGTACTATAGACCTATTAGGAGAATCATGCATTATGGCGGAGGCATACCAGTCGCCATAGCGACATTTCTAGTTAGTTTTTATTTTCAAAATCCAGAAAATAGATGAAAAGATTGAACGTTTCAATAATCTACAATATTTCTGAGAGAACAACTGGTGTGAAATATGTTCGGGATTCTCATTGTAAAGATGGCCAGTGTACATTTCTATGTAAATGTTATGGATGGGGCAGCAGGTAAGAAGCAGAATTTTCCCAACCACAGAAGACATTCAACCATTGAGCAAATGATTCTAGTAAGGGAATTATCATGGAGCAAGATATTATGAAAGTGTATTGCTTGATGAATTTCATGTAATTCAACTCCATAGTTTTTTGTTTGTCATACACGGATATGTACTGTCACTAATTTTTGTTTCTTCCTTCAACTCAGTCATGATATTAATGCAAAACTCTGCAATATTATTTCTGATAGTTATAGAAGTCTTTAAAAGCCCTTCTGCATTCTTTTTATCAAAATGAAATCGTAAGGATTATAACATGAGATGCTTTCTCATTCGTGAAGTTTCCCAGAATACCTCTGTGTATTGTGCAGTATTGAGCATGTGTGTCCATGTTTATATTGGCCATAACAAACCTATGATGAAGTTAATTTTTGAAACAACATCTATGAATTAATTACCATATGTTACTGTATAATGTATTGATCAATCAATCGACCAGTTAGGTGAGTACCTTGGCAAATAACACAGGTTGAGCCTTAGAACAGAGTACATGGACCAAGTTTAAGCTTAGCTATGAATTTTATTAGATTTTTTGTTTTTTCCTGAGGGAGAATGTATGCAGGGAAAGAATTTTTAGAAAGTGGATCTAAAACAATGGAGTTGACTTAATGCAAACTTGAGTAAAATCAGGCAAACAAGGAAAAGGCTGATGAATGCTATTTCCTGCTATTTATTCATTTATCAATGCAGTATTCTTTACCCTGGTAGTGGTTTATACACTGTTACTCTTGGGGGCCCTGCAACTGGACTGTGGAATTGGATATAAAGTCATTCAAATTACTATTCTTCTTTGTTTTATTCAAGAAATAGTTTCATCTATTATTCGGCTCCAGAGAAAATAAGGATATTACATGCTAACAAGTATTTGAAAACAGATACATGTATATTGAAATGTTTTGAGATTATTCGAAAAGGTTAAGCTTTCATTCTTTCATATTAAAAGGAAGCAAATAAAGTACTTGAGAAGAGCCATTGTAATCATGCCACAAAGACATAAGTTGAACAGTAGCCTTAATGATGCCATTTTAAAATGAATTGCCGAGATTCAAACAGTCATTCCTTTATTTTTATTTTACAAATTTTCAATTACTTGTGTTTTACCTGCATATGATAATAAGTTTTTCCTGGGCTGAATGTCCATGTACATGTAGTATTTGTGCCAAAGCTAATAGCGATTTGGTACAAAATATGAACTCTTTTCTGTACAATGATGCTTATACATTTATATCTCCATCATCTTGAAGGTAATTTTCACCTGAGTTATTGATTGATATCATTTGTGCTTCACCTTGAATTGATACAGACCACATGTAAAGAGTGGAATGAGCGTGGCATTATTTATTCTTCAAAATAATACAGAATATTTCAGCATTAAATATAGGTGTGTGTATCTTTGTGTGGATGATCTAACTAAGCGTTGTGTTTATGTTTATAACAAGTGTTCAGTGTCTGATGAAGCAAAATTTTGAAACTCTCCATGTAGCATTTGCAGCATCAAAAACAGCTAAGAAGTGTTTTAGAGCATCTAGTAGTCGTAAGCTTGACTGTACATAGATATGCAGTCCAGCCATGATTCAGAAACAAAAAGATGTCCTCCCAGGAATGAAAGCATGTGAGGAAAGTGAAAACCTCATAGATACAATGTATTTTCAACTGAACCATGCTTTGATTAAAGGGGAAGGCTAGTAACTGATCAGTGGGAATCAGTGGAAATGCTGGGAGATGATTGTTCCAATCCTTATGGGATTCATTCAAGAGTTCATTGTATATCTATTGTTGTGTGAAAATTGTTTGCTTCAGAATGGTCTCATATTCAAGTAATGTGCAGATTAATACTTCGTCACTGACCAGGGACGCTAACCTGGAAACATTAAACTGCACATTACTTGAATATGAGACCATTCTGAAGCAAATCATTTTCACACGACAATAGATATACAATGAACTCTTGAATGAATCCCATAAGGATTGGAACAATCATCTCCCAGCATTTCCACTGATTCCCACTGATCAGTTACTAGCCTTCCCCTTTAAGGCACAAAGCATAAATTAAGACATCAAATATTACATTAATTTTTGAATGATTTGATATGTTATGCACATAATGATACTATGCTGTGATTGTTATTGATTAGAACTCTGTCAATAATGAATTTTAATCTATGCATATGTTTCTCCATATGCAATATTTCAAAAACAGTGCTCATAATATACCAGTTGATATATAAAATGGCGATTCACAAGGGGAATATTATATTTTTCAGATATTGTACTGCAAAGAAAATATATTTGTAGAGGTCAGTACATGTATGACTATGTATTCATGTATAATGTATATAACATTCAATTGACAACAACAAAAAAATCCTCAAAGTGTATATTTGGGTTGGTAGAATTTGTTTACTGTATGTTTGATGTTTCAGAACTAAATGTATTTCAGGTGAAGCCTATGGACATACCTTTACTTGTTTGCATCACTGTCCGCTAATGTGAACACTAGGGACTTGTATAGAATGAGAACATTTATGTAAAGTGCTATATGTATGCAGTATGTCCATCTAAAGGTAGACACATCATATTTCTGATCGTACAAGCATTTTGCCTTAAGGGGCAGAAAATTCGTGTAGGCTGTCATGGTTGTAAGTATTAACGCTGTGCTAAAGTGAAATATCTCCTGTAGTTTAGTGGTCACTTGATCTTGTTCCAGTACTACTTAAATTATCTCTCAGACCTGAATCCTAGTTAAAATTTAATCTATTGGCTATTTTAGAACTAGTGCACACTTGTTCCTGTGTTTCTCAGTGTGCAGTCATTATGCATTGTCTGTTTGCAGTCTAAGCAATGTGCCACATTTATTCATGCACTCAAAATATGCACAAGCCATGAACCAGGTGTACCATACACTTGGGCCTTTTTTTTTCTTTAGACTCACCTCATAATCTCTGCATTGCTCTGTATCTCCTGCTTTGTTTGTGAATAATCATAGAGGAAGGAAGAAATATGATTCTTTCTGAAGCATTTCTAGTGATTTCAGGTGCCTTGTACAGGTCTTTCCAAATGCCTCAATGTTCCAATATGTCAGATTATGTACACTATGTACATCCATATGGTGCATTGGCTATGAACAACTTTGAAATTGCTGAGCCACTATGAACAATATACATGATCTTATTGAAATCCTTAAGATGATTGTTAGATTCATACCATGCATTGCACTGGTGTAATCATACTAAACCCAGCATGTGAAATGATGCTGTAAAAGGAACTCAATGAGTATATTACAAACAGTTTGCTTGTATTTACTCTCTTCTTTATTTTGCATGCCATCTCATCAAATATTTTACCCTACCTTGAAAACCCCCCAAATATTGCCATTAATGTATAGGACTGTTCATGGAGTATCAAAATATGCATTCATGTCATCTCACAAATGATATGAAATGTAAAGCTGTAAAGGATGTAGCATACTGGATGCTTACCACATTTTGTTGTTGAAATGTTACATTTTGTATTCATTTTGCGAACATACCACGCAAATTTGAAAGCAAGTACAACCTCTGTGTAGGAGAAGAGGGCTATGTATAATGTGTATATTGCTTAACTCGTAGAAAACTGGTATTCAAAAGTTTAACAAATGTGTGTTATCAGGTCCAGCTAAGTGATATCAGGAGCTTTGTATTCTGCGAGTCAATCTTGCCATATTGTGTGCTTATTTGCTGTTTTCCTTTTTGCTGCACAACTGAGGTGACATTTAATGGTCTTGAATTTATCGGTGGTTTTCTCAACTCTGTGGCATTGGCCTATTCCAGATGCACGCAACTGAACTTCAGCATTTCTTAGCTTTGGTAATAAAGTGTGGGGACTTTGTGTGGTTGCAATCTTTTTGTGGTGATGTGGCAAAATGATGTCCAGTGTTAATGTTGTAGATAGCCAGTAGGGAAGGGGTGGGGGGGGGGGGGGGGGAAGAGGTTGATTGTGTTTCAACTATTGACATGTGAAACTTTTTTTTACTCTTTCCCGCCTTACTGTGCTATAAAAGGCTTTATTTTGCATCTACCTGGTAGTTTAATGGTAATACATTTATTCATAAATGACTGAGTGATATTCACCCTCCTGCCTCGATGGTTGTTTCCTCTCTGTTTTTCTGTCATTTTTTTTCTTTATTTGATTTAAAGGATGAATAAAAAGCAAAGACAAAAGCAAATAATGAACAGCATCAACAGCAACAACAATAACAGCAACAATTACCACACAGAGATGTGGCTGGAACTCAGATTTTTTTTCTTTCAAAACAAATTACCATTTTCGCACTCACTGTTCCTTTGGCATTATTGTTATTGTTAGATTGTTTTTGTCTTACATTTATCTTGCATTATATATTGTTTCGTGTAATTTGGTGGCTATGGGACTTGATTAACTCTGCAGTTGAAAGTTTGGCAATACTCTTGTAATGGCTTTCAATAAAAATTGGAAAATCTCTTAAACAGTGGAACACCTCTTGTCATGTCTTAGTGAATTGTGTGTGCATGAGTTACATACATCCCATGTATTCGTGTGAATGTAGAAATATATAGGAAGAGTTTGAATGCAAAAAAACAAAACAAAACACACACACAAAACAAACAAACAGACAGATAAAGACTGTTTTCAAGTTTTTGAACTGAGGTCATCAAAATAATACAAGAAAATAATATCTAGTCAGTGACACTACTCATCAACAGGAAATATTTTTAAGACATTATCATTACATATTTTGATTACTTTCTTTGTTTTTCAGCAGCTGATATCAAGTACATGCATGTGTATAGTATGTATGTGTGGAGAGAGAGAGAGAGAGAAACAGACAGACAGGTAGACAGTATCGCTGCTTGAAATTAAGACAAAATTCAGAGGAAGGTGTTATGTTTAATGATTATTTAGATTTAAAAAAAAAGCTGGAAATAAACTCACTTGATAATTGGCTAGACGACGCTTCAGATGAGTCTACTTCCCCCCCCCCATGTTTTCAATATAAATAAACATATTCTTTGACTGGATAAATGAGAAGGACTTACATGGGTTTTATTTAACTGTATCTCTATACAAGCAGCCAATTTCCCATGATTAACAAAGAATGTTAAATTCTGTCAAATTCAGGATGCGTACGGCACGTCCTTGTTATCGTGTAAATTATTTTTTTAATACTTCTTTTACTCTGTTTTTTCCTCGACTTCTCCTTCATCTTCATTTCTCTGGGCCCCATTCCATAAAAGTTGATATGATAGCAACTCTCGCTGGAATGGCAACTTCCCAAAGCAACAGCCAATCAGGAAGCTAGATTCTTGTCGTTACCATGACAGTTGGCAGGAGTTGCTATCATGTCAACTGTTTATGAAATGCTGCCCTGGTTGGTGTACTCTTCTCCCTCTTCCTCCAAGAGGTTTACATCTTGTTTCCATCTTAATCATGCAACAGATTTCATCCTATGCAATCTGTGTGTTTTGCATACAGAGGCAAAGATTTATGTAATATTTCAAATATCACTGGTAGACATGGTATGATGGGGACTGCGAACAATAGAGACAAACAAAAATGACCTGAGCAGGCATTCAGAGAAATTAATGACGCGCAAGAGATAAGAATTAAACATGATTACTTTTACGTAAGGGCCCTCGTCAGAACAAAGTAATCACCCAGTATGGACCGATATGAAACTGGTCACTTGTGTTATATTTTGAGATTCTTTCGATGTCTATTTTGAGGAAAGAAAGAAATGACATGAATTATTTCGAAGAAATTAAAAATACACTCTAGATGCAAAACATAAAAAGTTAGTGGTTTGAAAGCTTATGAGTTGTTCCATCGTGCAATAAAGGACAGAGTTTGTGAGCATGCAGGTCGAGAACGATACTTATATGTACGTAAGATTTTCACTTTTTACATGCAGCGTGGAGCTCTGTCATTGAAGTATTATCAAACAATAGGGGAACAATCAACAGACAATTGAACAAAACTAATGCTATATGAGTGATGATCATGTGGGAAATATCAGAATTTGTAGAGCTCCTTCTTCTCCTTATACGCAGATATATAGATCTGGCAACTGAAATTGAATTACCAAATGGGAGGTACCACACAATTACCGAAATATATTATGTGACTACATCATCAATAGTCTGACAGACACGGTCTTAATTCGTCATTAATTCCTCGATGTTAAGTATACTTTAACGATCAAACATTCCATCTAACTTCATTTTCTCATTTGTGTTCTTTCTGATTTTCAATGAGTGATAAATTACATGCATCTGCCCTTATCTTGATTGGTTATACCTGTGAAAATTAATTAATTCTCAATTCATCATGAAGCAAGCGTTTGTGAATAAATTAACTGAAAACAATATTACATCGGGACTATTGATAGTTTATAGTATCCCTTTCATAAGAGAGTAATAAATATAGCTTTAAATGATATGTGAAATGCATCGTGACATCCACTAAGGTATCTGATACATTGTAAATAATTAATCAATTAATTAATTCATAAATTAAATAGTTAATTCATTTATGCACTTAATTATTTATTCATTTATCTATTCATTTATTCATTAAAGTAAAATACAATGTATTTACAAATGAATAAATCATATGACGTTGTATGCAAAACGCATACAAAATTTGATACGCTTCTAATGGTAAATAAAACGTAAAATGAAATAGGTATCACAGAGAAACAAATAATGGAATAAAAGGTAAAGAGGGCACAGCATAACTCATAAATCGAGATGTAAAAAACAGATGAAATGAATATGAAACAATTAAAACAGTATGTATACCTTATATTTTCGAAATTTGTATAGATATATAGAAATACTCAACAAATTTTCTCCGATCAAAAATTTCTAGAAAGTTCATTATGACTTTGAAAGGCACTGTATCATACATTTGCAAGAAGGAAAGTAACGGACCTAATATACTCCTGCAAAGGTTGCGCAGTTCCAAACAAATAAGTCAAATGTATGTGGGATAGCATCAAGAGTATTTAACTGAGAAGTGACACACCAATTAATTCTTTTGGTAAGAGTCAATTACAAGCAACAAAAAAAAGAGAGATCATTTCATTCTTTTAATACAGAGCTGCTATGATACTCATTCAAATTTGCACTAAATTGATTGATATGGAAAATAATTAAAAAAAAAAGGAAACGAGCAGCGAGAGACAAAAAATGAAGGAGAAGAAAAACAATTGACACATTGATTGAAGTACAAGAGAGTTGGAGGAGGGAACATGAAAAAAAAGCAAAAAACACTTTCCATCTATTTGTTAAAAAACCAGGCGATTATAGGTCTACTTTTAAGCAGATTACAGTCATAATTATGCTGAGCAAGTGCTGTTTTCGATGGATTTGATGAATAATATATCGGATTAGGATGAATATGCTTGAGTGCCTTCTTCCATTGCTAGGCTTACGATTGTACGTATCCCGTTTAAAGATTCCAAATGATATCAGCCTCCGTCAAATACTGTTACTAGGGTTCATATAAAGACATCCGGGACCGCGTTTAAAGTGGGGGGGGGGGCAGAGTATATTTGAGAGAATAGTATATAAAAGAAAGATGAAAATTGAAAAAGTAGAGTAAACATTGAAAAAGTAAGTTAAGTAAAATAGTAAAGGTTTCCAAAGCTCTATAATTCGAAGGAGGAACGTGCTAGCCTCATCATTAAAGATAAGAGATGAAAACTGAAAGCTCTGTCTTCACCACTGATGGGCCTGATACACACATAGATCGGCTCGGAATCTCTGATTCATGGGCATTGAGGAGTTATGCTATTCGCTGAGCTGGAGAATTAATGCCTTGTTGGAAATATTCATCTTAATTGGTTTTCGAATTGGTTTCGAAGCGGCACGTTTAGATTGATGTGGATTTAGTGAACAGTATAGCAATATGCAGAAGTTTGAGAAAAATCGGACAATCCGTCCAATTGTGAATTCTTGCAAATTTGTCTTCACTGAATAAGGAGGCTATAACAATTCATGATGTCGTTGTAGTGGAACGATATAAAAAAATATAAACATTTAACATGCATATTTTCATATCTAGAACATAATGAAAAAAAAAACATGGACTAATCGCCACTGTACTTCCATCGGAAGGCATGCAGAAAGAACAATGCTGCCCTTCACATATCATTAGGAGAAATGTAATTTTCATTAAAATGACATTCATTGTTTCTTTTGTATTTCCTTATGTCATTTTCTAACCATTTGTGTACGACTGTCACGAATTGTTGAATAGTTCATGGAGTGATGACAGCTAACATGCAATATGAGTTGGATATATTACCAAAACTTTGTTTCCTTAAACTTCACGTACAGACGTATTCCACTTCTATATGTATGCAATAAGTCCACGTGTAGGACTGTGTTTGCAGTAAATTCTCCTTTAATCAAACTTTAAAAAAAAAGATTATGCTTTTGTAGCAGATTAGAAATTTCCTTCAACTTCACTGATATAATTAGGTATCTACCATTTCTGCATCCACTGAGCAACATTTGGGATAAATGCCTCTCCAAAGGTATTGTTTTGTTCTATTTTATTTTATTTTATCTTATTTGATTTGATTTATTCACAAAATGCATATATTACATACATCATTCACAAATATGCACATAGTTTGTACATGAAATATGTTATTATACATTTTGTGTGGATCGTCATAAGCTATTCAAAGCTTGACTGGGACGTCCAGTATGAATAACGTACACATACATAAACATCATTCAAAAAATGTATTACACACGTTCAATTTATTCATAGATAGGGAAATGAGAGAAGGAGAGAGAAAGAAAGAAAAAAGGGATAGAGAGGAAGAACTAAGAAGATGGATACTCTACATCATTGTGGTTAAAGGTATACAAGATTGACAATTCTAACATAGAACATATTGTAACATATTATGTTTACCATGGGAAGCCCAGTGATTTTAGAAATGTTCGAGTTATCACAGTGATGCATCAACAGGGACTATCTAGAGGCCTTAGGTCTATGTGTCGGTCGTGGTATAGAGCCTAACATAACATAATTAATTCATAAATATTTCGAAACAAAGCCCAATATAATATATCCACTGTTTATGTTTTTCTCTTTCTTTCTTTCTTTCTTTTTCTTTTTTTCTTTCTTTCTTTTTCTTCCCCTCTCTCCCCCCTTCGGTTCTCAATTTATTTCCTCTATTTCTCTCGTTCTCTCCTTCTCTCCCTCTCTTTCTCATTCGTGTTTACTACCTTTAAGATGTAAATATGTACAAGTTATGTAAATATGTTTCAGAAGTCTGTATAATTCTCAATTACTCTGTACATAATTATGAATATTACTCGTCATGGTGACCTACAAATTTTGCAAGCTATGCTTTTAGTTGGGTCACCCCATTTCCGTTTGTATAAGTACCCTATATTCTGTCAATTCATGCTGATATATTACTGTAATATTATGTGTCAATATGTAAACAAAAATGCAATGTAAAAATTTGGAAATGAAACGAATAAATTCAAAAATCAAATTCAAATTCAAAGATATAAATATCAATATTTTTCTCAATGAATAGTAACTGCAGAGGGTTTATAAAAGAAATAATTTTACTTTAACTATAATTGTTACTTTGTTTACTTAATTATATGGTAAACCTTAGTATTTATTTTGACTGATTAACATTTTGACATTGGTTGTTTGTATCCATAAAAAAAACAACAACTCTCATTTGTACGTAGAACTATTTTGAAGCATTACCGGTCTATATAACTGATTAACGTATGTTTTATAAAGCTGTGTTTTTGCTTCATCTGCAAATAGTATACACATAATGCCTTTAAGACTGATAATGCCACATAAAAAGGGCAAAGTTTGTGTCTATTGGTTATCACACCTTTAAATACTTTAAGATAATTATCCTAATTATCCCTTCCCAATGATCATCCGTGGTATCCTCGATCCCATTACCCCTCCGCTCCCCTTTCAGCGTAAAACTGCTAAGCATTCCGAGAAAGTGGTCCACCTTGTCATTATGACTTGTGTGCGAACCAGAAACTTCCGACTGGTGGACGTCCGAGTTCATCACGATCAATTGAGTTGACTGTTTACAATTTGCAGAATAAAAATGATTGATATTGATGCAAAGTCCAAGATTCTTACACGTTAGTGATATATTCTTAAACTGCCGTAAAAATTATTTTCGTTCTAACTGATATTTTTTGTATGTCTATACAATCCTAAATCAGCCGAAAGTGTATTTTCCCCTGAAAGGTCAATAGCCCGCAAACCGGAAAGAGAATAATGGCGGCCACCATAGTAGGCTGAAGTCTGCTACATAAGCAAATAGAAATGACAGAAATGTGATGAATTTTGTTCAGCTTTATAGGTAAGTACATATTTGTCACGAAATAACCAAGCTGCTTTTGCTATTTGTTGCAGTAAATATACCTTCGTTGCCTTTATCATGATCGAAATGGCCATAAAGTATCCAGGAGTTTACGATCGTGGCACTGCAACTACGATTCTTTAGCTTTCACATTGCGAATGGTGCAATGGCGCAGCGCATACGCGAAACTTCACTGTATGAGTCCTATGTATGACACTTGTGCACAAGTGCTTCAGCTTCGTTGCACGTAACTGCATACCGCGATACTGTGCATGTCTGGTAGCGATAGCGCGCAATGCTTGTAAGGCCGTCTGTGCATTAAAACTCGGCTTTACACGTTATTTCACTATCAAAATGTTGAGAAAAAAAAAAAGAATGATGATGCATGTAAGCAGTGTAACCAAGTCTATCATCACTGAGTTTCCTTTGGCCTTTAAGAACCTGACAGTGACACTGTCACTGACAGGAAAGAAGTGTAAATTTACCAAGTAAATTTAACGTTAACTTATGCACAGAGAAGTTTTTATGATGCTCGGCCTCAGATTAGAGTCTAGTCTATTTTGTTAAATTTAAATTATCATATTTTAAGGCAAAGCCTAATAGTAAATTATATAAATAAAGAAATCATGAATAATACAGTTAGAATGGAAGCCTAAAAAATTTGTAAATCTAGTAGTACAATGTAAAAAGGGGCGTTAGGCTTAGTCTAATTTACAATAAAGTTAACGTAGTGTATAATTTATTACTGATATGATACTGTTTTAAGACTAATTTTCTAGTACCTGGGTACCCCACCTCGGACTCTGGAAAAAAAGAAATGTTCAGATTGTGCATTGTGGCTAAGAACACTATATGGTGTGTGCTGTGGCATTAATAAAATGATCCTCCACCTGTCCACCTATCAATGAACTTCCAACATCGACGTCATCATGACATGTGTTCTACTTTTTTTCTAGGTTCTTCTTTTGCTGTTTCTATTAAACGTTCAGTGTTCGCCTTCATAATAAATTTTATTGATCTCATGTGTAACCCTCTACAAATGTTTATGATACACTTGTGTTTCTAATCTAGATTCATGTACATTTGTACGTAAAGGACGCTGCCCATACATGTTGTAATTTGACCATAGCGCTGTCCAAAATTTGACTGCCTGCAACATGTAAAACCTTAGATGCATTTACATGTGTTTAAATTTTGTCACGGGAGGTCAAACCTTGGTGCAGATTTTTCAGGTAGATTCTAGATTTCTATGTTATGTAGGTTAATTTACTAATACTAGGAATTGATACTTCTCACAGAGTCTGTTGAGATTGTCATGGGGAAGACATGCGTATTACATGCAGCCAGAGTTGATGTTATGAGAACCCCATCAATGAAATTAATATCATGCATATGTAGATCATCTGCAACCTCTATACATGTACCTGCATTATATGTCTTGTACTTTGTAGCATTACCTTTTGTTTAAAACTGCATGCTGTCGCTCAAGAGCATACTACCTGTATATCCAGTAATATGAGGAAGAGAGGTTTGTAAATTGTAGTATAGCTGCAGTTGACACAATGTGTACCGGTAGGCCTATGTACAATGTAGTCCTGGAAAGGACTGTTGTTTGGCAACAAAAAGAACCTAGAAAGAGTAGAGTTGAGGAGTGAAGTGACGTAGGGAGAGAGTAATTAAGGAAGGCAAGTTGTGACAGTCGAACTCAAGGGCAGCGGTGAGCTGGAAGTTGAGGTTGCACTAATGGAGATATGAGAATAGGAGACAGGGACAGTTGTATTAAAGGCAGAATAGAGTGAGTATCAGATTTGGGGTTTGGAAGTCGGGCGGAGGAGAAAGATGAAACAGAAAGGAGGGAGGAGAGGGGGAAGAAGAAGGTTTGAAAATCATGGAGATAAGAGAGAGAAGTGAAAAAGATGTTAAATTCAGAATGATATCACAAAGTGAAGCAAATGAAAATGAAGTTGGTAAGTGATTGACAGTGCTGACTTGGATGGATCCTAGGAAGGGTTCCTGTTTGAATGAGATGTGGGAGAGAAAGAATAATGATTAAAAGTGTAGTCTTGAAAAAAGAGTCCTGTGGAAAAAGAAATGTGGGAGACAGGACATAGTAAAAAACCTCAACTTCCAGCTTACCCCTGCCTTTAAACTGTCACCACTTGCTGAGAATGGTAATATTTAAAGTCACATGTATTTCTATTAGTCGTGTCTTGGAAATGTATCGTTGCAGTGAGTTATGACCGTAAAGCATGAAAAAGCTGTTTCTATCTTGACAGGTTTACAAGTTTTCTGGTTTGTTATCATTCAAGCACAAATAACTTACAAGTTCCTCGTGTTGATTATGACAGTTACATTGTAGGCAATTCATATTCCTTCGAGCTCCAACATAGAAAGACATGAAATTGAAGGAATATCTTGATATCTTATTTACAGCAGGTAAAGTTTTAGCTTAAATCTAACATGTGTCACTCTGTATGCTCTTTTTTTTTCTGTTTGGAGGAATGGCTATTGACCTGTTTCCAACTAGATTTAAACATTGTGTACAGAGCGAAGTTGACATATAGGTGGGGGCTCAACATACATTGTATTATGAGACTTTGTGATGTGTGTTAACATTGCAATTGTGACAGTATGTTTCAAGTCACATATGAAAATCCTGTGACAGGTGTACTAGAACCTAAGCAATATTGAAAAAAGAAGAAGTTAGAAGCCACCCTTTACTACATGTAAAAGTGAAGTGCAGTGGATTTTTGCAGCAGAAATGAAAAATAATATCTGAATTGTACATGTATTGTTCACAGCAAATTATCTCAATGTTGTAATGACCCGTCAACAGATAACTTTTTGGGAATACATTGTAGGTGTTGCAGTTGCATAATTGTTGACCAAAGGCAGTGCTTTTTGATAATTTTGAGTACAAAGTCAGAGAGGTGTTACACCTAATAACATCATTGCCTCTTCAATTCAAATATCACCATTTATTTTGATAAAGATAGATGAAACTTGAAAAATTCCATAGTAAAAGAAAATCCCCATTTGATGAAATGTCTGCCGTTCTTTGTGATAATTTTACCTTTTGATTTAAAGTTAGCTTGAATGGTGATATGGCTTTGCACTTCAACTGGTCAAACTGTACAGAGTGCTAATTTTGAAACGACTCAAAGAAAGTTTGCTATGTCGTGAATACCCCCCTGGCTACAGGAACTTGCAGCATAGAAGCATGTAGTCAGGGCATGATCTGGAGAGTGTTTAAGTTTTAGCGGAGAGTCACAGCCATTCTTTCAGTTCAATAACACTTTGTGGAGGTGGAGATGTATGTTGGCCTTGCCATGTCTGAGTTGTGTATGTCACAAAGCATTATCATTCACTGCCACAGGCATGTGGTATTTGTGTGTGGTTGAATGGTGCACAAAAGTTTTATGTATCGTTATGTCTAACAATGAGTACTTTAATTGTGGTTTTTCCATGCAGAAAGGCAAATGACCTCAAGGCACAACTTACAGGTAAGAGTGCCAACAGACTAAAATTTGATATTTTGCTGTTTTTGTTGTTGTTGCATTGGCGGAGTAAAGTTTCAGTTTTGTAATGGCCGCCATAACTGGAAAGACAACTACACTGCAATACCGAAAGTGAATCCATGATAGAAATGAAATCAGAGATGACAGGTTGGGGTCTTTTCAAAGTCAAGATGTGTCTGCTTGAGAACATAGAATTTATCACATTAATGTATCACCATTTTAAGCCTGCTTTGAGCTAAACAAGATAAAAAGAAATACTGCCAAAAAATGTTTTATTCATGACGCTTCCTTGAGGCTTGTGCCTAGGGAAGTAATGGCAGTAAAGTCAGCCTACTGAGGGTTCTTGAGATTTTTGATTGGATACTACTTCATTTTCCCTCTCAAAGGTTATAGAAACTGTACATAAGTGTCAGCAGTAGCAAGTGTTATTTGCATTTATGATATTGAAATAAAAACGAAAGTGTATACTCCTGAAAATTGTAAACTTACAATGCAAACAGATTGTGGAAGAGAAGTATATTTAGTTTTTTTTTTCTTCTAAAATGATAATTGCTTGTCCCCAAAAGATGCCCAGGGTAGCCTCTTGACTTTTAGCACTACTCTTCCAGATGACCCTGCCAGTATCATTACCCAAGCTTTGAATGGTTTCCATTTTTAACTCCTCTAGTCAAGAGGAACGCCGAGGGTAGACTTACTTTTAAAGTTGTTTGAAACTATCTTAAAGGGATAGTACAGTATTGGTGGAGATGAGAATTGGGCTTTTAACTTTTTGCGAGATACCAAGAAAACACTTATGATATAGTACAGAGCATGCCGTTTTAAGAGGAATTTATAGTTTATTTGATGAAAATCGGGTTTGGAATGACTGAAACATCCAAAAACAAAGTAAAACAAAACAATTGTATTAAAAGCGTGGGTCCCACACCTTATTAGAATCGCTCTTTTCTGGATATCTCAGCCATTCAAAACCAATTTTCATCAAATAAACATTGAATTCCTCATAGAATTACATGCTCTTTCATATTTCATAAGGGGTTCTCATTATCTCAACAAAAAATGTTAGAAACCTGAAATTAGGTCTCAACCAAAACTGTACTATCCCTTTAAGGAAACAAAAACAACTTGCCAGTAGAATCTCGCGGACAAGTGTGATATACTGACCCCAAAATGTATTTGGCTCTCTGTTGCCAGGCAAATGGTCTAGTGGATTTTGTGTGTGTTTTTTGTAAATGAAATAAGAAAGTAACTAATGTGCATCCCAAGGAATATTTTTCTGGTAATGCATTGCAATTTCCCATGCATTTTTTTTTTCATACCATTCCTACACAAACTATATTTAGTATAGCAGTTTACTTTCAGACCAGTTTGGGCCCTGTTTCATAAAGCTGTTCGTAAAGTTACGAACAACTTACGAGCGACTGGTGATCAGTTCTGATGTGCTATACTATCAGAATTTCCATAATTCAGCACAAGAAGTGATCACTAGTCCCTCGTAAGTCGTTCGTAACTTTACGAACAGCTTTATGAAACACCCCCAAGGTCAAATGTACAGAATACCATTTGAAATGTTGTAGTCATCAGCTGAAATTGCTAGTCAAATTTGAGTTGGAAAATTATTTCGTGGTATCCGTGCCATCTGCTCCCTAACCCCACCCTCTCCCCCCACCACCACCATCATCCTTGGGACACGCCCACAGCTGACGGTGGAAGTGATGTGTGGCTGACGAGGCAGGCCCTGCAGGATGCCTATCACAATCTCCTCCTGGGGGACCTGGAGTCAGCTCTCGACAAGAAGCTGGAGCAGGAGCTGTGGAACCATGTCTTCAAGAACCACATCTCGTCGCTGCAACACAAAGCCCGTGACCGTATGGTGAGTAGTGCAAACTTTGATTTTTTCTCCAAGTCTCTGGTCTAATGACTTCTATGACTCAAAGTCATAGTCAAAGTCTTCTGTAAACAAATCTGAAAAACAGCTAGTCTAATGACTGACTCCAGATTATGGGCTTATTAGTCAAAATTATGATGCAGTGATTCAAATCCTTTATTGATTTTAATAAGTAGTCTAGTATGTTCTAGTCACAGAACAGGCAAGAAAGTATTAACACATTGCTGCTTCATATTGTGTGTTGTGGGTGGTACATTGTATGAAGACCACTTATTTGCCACCCCTACATGTAACATTCCTTCAACACATATTCTGAAATGGGGATATACTCCAGAGCTAATTTCCCGTGATACTATTTGATGCAATATTTGGTACCCTGGGGTACCAAATGAAAATTCGCCATTTTGTTGAATTAATTATTTTTTTTTTTTCAGCGCTGTACCCTGGCTTACCAAAAAATGTGTCAAAATATTTTTTAGTATTATTTTAGTATTATTATGCACAAAAATGTTTTCTTATTTGTGATTATGCAACAATTAATGCATGCAACTGATAATTATTTTCTGCTCTGAACCTTTTTCTTTCGCATTTCATCTCTTATTATCGACCATTCACGCACGCGTAGAAGATTATAAAGATGGCAGCCCCCATGATCAAATTTTAGAGAAATACAGTTGATTTTGGGGTGAATTTTCTGAGCTTTCGGTGATTTTTTTTTCTGAAAATAAAAGTTACGGTAGATGATGTTTACAAAACGGTGTGGTGCTAGAAATTACTTCGAAAAACACCTATGGTGCTAGTTCATTGCGACGACTTTGCCGTATCCGAATTCGGAATCGGCGTATCTGAATTCGGATACGCATTATAAATAATGGGCATGAGATGGCGCTATACAACGCGGTATCCCGGGTTACAACGGTACCCCGGTGTACGGCGTGCCGAATCATTTATCCATGTCAGATTCATGGTTGATCTCTAATGAAACCACTGATCCAATTTTCTGTGATATACATGTGAGATATATTCCAGAAATCAGACAAGCTTTTCAAAGAAAGGAATCAACGTTATACAAAAATTGATGATGGAAACGACAAGCTGACTTCCAAACAGTTTTGAATGTCTACTCTTGTAGTTGTACATGTTTTCCCTCATGAATTGTTATTGTTTGGTTAATTGATGCGAGTGGAGTTATGAAAGTCATGAAGATAAATGGTTTAGACATGTGATTAATTGCTTATAAAAGAATGGAAACTGTTATCCTTGTTTTGTTTATTTCTCAATTTATCCATGCTAAAATAGAATCCCAAGAGATCTGAAGTTCAAGCCATGCTCTCACTTCTTCTGGACAATGCCAGTGGATTCTACATCCAGGTACTGTATCTATGGTGATGCTTTCAACTTGTGCTGCATGTAGTCAACTGTTACTGCATCGTATTGTCAGCTGTTTATGTGATTATAGAGCTGATGAATAGTTATAGTGATGAAATCTTCTGGGTGGATGTGTTGCAGTAGATTCTCTCTAAGTGATTCGATTAGAGATTAGTGATAAGCAATAGAATGCTGTGTGCTCCAGCAAGCGGGGAAAAACAAAAACAAAAGCAAATTTATACTAAATATTTGTTCAAAATGATTTCTGCTGACCATCAACATCAAATGCATGCAACGTGGATATGGGAACATAGGGCTAAATATTAAAAGAATCTATCCTTATTTAACCATGATAAAGTGATTGTTTTAGAAAACTGTCATCTTATGGAAATGTATATGTATGTTTTTGTTTTGTTGTGTGTGTGTGTGTGTTTTCTTTTCTTTTTCTTTTTTTTTTGGGGGGGAAGTACGGGGGGGGGGGGGGGGGGGGAGGGAGCTGTTACGTATGTAATTCCGCACTTGTGTAGTGCTTTCTCTTGTATAACAAAGTGTAGTGCTCCACCTTCTCCTTGTGCTCTTGTATCCAGTTCATGAGTGTGGGTATAGCGTAGGGTGATGCGATGTGTTTGATGAATCACAAAATATTTGAGGGATTGCCAGGACGGACAAGCCACACATCAAATACATCAATACAGCAATGTTCTACGATACTGTGCATGTGTTATCTGGCAAGTTGTTAAATACTGTAAAAGTGGATATTTTTGTGCTTGGCACGGTAAGAAGAGTTTCGCGGGTTTTTGATTCCGCGGAATCAAGACATCAACCACTGGAACATATGGCACGCAAACATATTTGTGTGCTTTTATTTTCGTGCAGGCTTCTGGTTGTGCGAAATGTGCAAAAATTTCAACTCCGTGAAAAATTCCACTTTTACAGTAGTCATGAGCAATTGACAAATCACCTTGTATTCATTTTGAATTCAAAACTGTGGCACAATATTCTCTCTGTAAGAATGATCCATTATTAGCAGATATTTAGAATCTGACAACCTTCATATGTTACTAGTTACTAGTTACGATTTGTGCGTTACATTGAAACATTTTTTTTTTTTTCAATAGAAAGCAATTCAAGATTTACATCTTTGTCAAGAGGATATTCACCAGACATGTACAATATTATGTGAATTTAGTAGAACTCGGGAAGATTTGTGACACACTTGATGAAAGCTTTGGTTTATTTTACATGCTGCCCTCTAGGAATCTACCACAATTCATGCTATGACAATAGTAAAATGATGTAAACAATCTTTTCTTTGTATTGTTGTAGTACAATGACATCACACAGTGTTGTTGGGTTCCCATGGCTAGAGAGGATGGTGCATTACTGTAAAAGTGGAAATTTTCATGGATGGAATTTTTTGCGCATTTCCTGCAACATCAAACTGGTGCGAAAGTAATTAAACGCTCATAAATTTTTTGCTAGTTTTATGTAATATTATATTACATAGATCTCTGATTTCAAAGTAGGTGTATTGTAGAAGTACAAAGCAATTGTCGTGTTATTTGTAGTTTTCTCAATGTTTGCTAGTCTTGTAGCGCGAAGACACTTGCTCTTATAATACGAACTGTTCACTTTTTACTGTAGTATGTGCTGCTGAAGCAAATAGCTACCATGGCAGCTGTGAGCTTGTTAAGTGCTCGCTCAGTCAGCATAACCATCCACAAAATTGAAAACATGAGAAATTTATATTACCTGGCTGAATGCAAAAAATTGTTCACCCGCAATTTCTGGTTTTACAGTAAATCAACCAAAATTTTTGAGATGTATGTGTTGAAGGAATCTTTCTCCCTAAGAATAGGCTGGTTCAGGTGCGAGTTTCTTCACTTTGTCTCCCTCTACAAATTAAATTAGATGTAGTAGATGTAGTAGATGAAGTAGATGACAGGTTCGAGTCCCTCTGGTTCCTTTTTCCGACATGTTTGTTAATTTACAGATCAGCAGTTGCGATCTTAACAAATTTAATTTGTAGAGGGAGACAAACTGAAGAAACTTGCACCTGAACCTTCACCCCTCTGAATAACATCTTTCTTTCTTTCAATAGGCTGGTTTCATGTCATGTGGCGTTGATGCTTTATTCTCCACAGCTCCTGCAAGAGATCTGCAGTGCGTTTGACGTCCAGCTGCCGTGCCGTATCAAGGCACGCCGGCTGGGGCTGTTCAAGGAGTTGCTGCCATCGTCCCAGAAACTGATCCAGCCCAAGGCGACGTCTTGTCTCTACATCTGCCAGCACTGCCTGGTCCATCTCGGAGACTTGGGTGAGCAGAGCAGGGCAGCACAAATGTGAACCAATCAGATTTTGCATTATGAAATCAAAATTCATAGTACAATTATATGTGCTGGTACTTCTGTATCATCATCATGATTAGCATCATGAATTATTTGGGATTTGTTGTTTTGTAATGAAATGAGTTTAGAGCACTGGAAGTAGGTGTCTCTGGTATGTCTAGTAGGACCTAGGGGGCGTGCGGTGACCCCATGACCTTAAGAGTTGTAGTGGGGGGCACGGGCCGCACATGGGTATACTCTTGCTCTGGCAGTGAAGAGCGACCAGTTCTTAGCCGACTCTTTACATAGGCGGATGTGGTCCGTGGTGTGTCTCCCTGTGCTTTGTTGTGTATTGTATACGCTGTGTGTATCAGCTCTTCGTGCGGCGGTGACAGTTTGCACCGTGGCAGACAAACTCTCCGGATTGGCGAGTACGGTAATAAAGTTTCTTCTCCACACACACTTTTCTTGTCGCTTGTGAATTAATGATGTCGACTCGGCGTGATATGGAGATGTGGTCTGATTACTGTGAGCGTGAGTGAAGTGTCCGCGAATATAAACCCCAAAAAGATCCCACATCCAAGTAGTAGCTGGAGAAATCTGGTAATATTACATTTTCAATTGAGAATTTAGTAAAGCATTGTACTTAGAAATGTGAGCTTTTTTACCCGCTGCACTTATCTGCTGCCTTCTGATTGCACCCAGCTCGCTACCGCAATGACACCCAGCAGGCCGAGAGCTTCTACTGTCATGCGGCCAGCCTGGTGCCATCCAACGGTCAGCCGTATAACCAGCTGGCCATTGTCTCTGCGGCCAAGGGAGACCAGCTGTCCATGGCTTTCTACTACATCAGGAGCATCGCCGTCAAGCACCCCTTCCCCGCTGCTGCCACCAACCTCCAGACAACGTATGCCAAGCTTGTTGACAGGTAAAGTCGATGATCACATCACAGTAATGTTTTGGCCTATGTGCCATGTACATACCTCTTGTTTATCTTTCATCATCTGCAGAAGAAAATCTGAGGTGTTTAGTACTAAAATCTTATTCTCAGTGTAGTTTTTTGCACTCTTTATTATTGTTGTTTGTGTCATAGATTGTTGCACCACATATTTTTTGTTAATTTCTGTGTTTTGTTTTATGTGATGCATTTGTTTTGATTGATTGAACTGGTCCTTTGTTTCTGTAGGCTCTTGATTCAAGTGCTTACATTGTTAGTCTTCATTTTGTACACCTAACAGCCTCAAACCTGTCTGAATGTAAATTACCCTTTGTTATATGGTGGTTGTATCATAGGTCATTTCTAATATATTGTGTGATTATGATGCTGTGTTCTCTTGTGCTTTCTTTTCAATGCTGGCTCTTTCCTAATTTAGCAATGTCATAAAGAGGTCTCACCTTTTTGTGTCCATCATTATTATAATTGCAGATATGTGTGAAAATGGTGTCCTTTCTGGAACTGATTTCATGCTCAAGCAAAAGCTTGCCCCTTTTTTCATTCATCTAGATCAATTTGTATTCACAGAGCAAGAGCATTTTCACAGCTGTCCTTGATTATGTATATTAGTGATATTTGTTACATTGCAACAAGAATCCCAGACCTGTTAAGGTACAAACACCCTCCCCTCCAATGATTTAATATTTAGGGATGAAGTGAAGATCTTCAAGATGAGGGAAGTTGAGCTGATACATTACTTCATCAAGTTCCATGCCATCATCTACCTGGCTACCTGCGAGCAAGGTGAGTTAAAAATACAAATGTAGGTAATGTTGTCAAGAGTTTGATCACTCGCAGTGAATCACATAAGGAAAGTAAACAAATTTAGAGGCTTTTTTATGATGATTGTCAGTCAGAAGGTGAAGAGCATCATGGTCCTCTGGAATGCAAAGTTTGAATTGCCACGAAGAGATAAGATCAGTGGGCTTTAAATCCAAAGAGATAAACTGTCTTGGAGAGAAAATTGATTCAGTCAGAACATCATATTTTCAATTCCTTGAATTGACATGGACAAGTATTGAAAAGTCAAAATGGAGTAAGTATCAATAAATCACCCGACACAGGCTCCTTCGCGAAAAGCTCTCTTGGTCACATTCACGTGATATTGCAAAGTTGTTGACTAAAAAAATCCCAAAACAACAACAACCAAAAGAAACCCCCCCAAACCCCCAGATCGTATTTTCATAAAGATTCAAAACAGATTGTTACCTTCGTTTTTATTTCAGTCCACTACATATCTTTATAGAGCAACCAAAATTTCAACTTTAAAGATTTCAGTGGTCTGAACAGGCCACCAGACAAGTTAAAGTGTCGAGCCCTGGCATATGTCATATGGTTGTAGTTCAGTAGTTCACGAATGCCTTTCATTCTCTGGTTGCAGATCTTCAGGTGGCTGGTTCCATCAAGGAGAAGCTGGAGGAGAATTTCCGCAGCCACCTCTCCCAGGAGGCCTTGACCAGCCGCCAGCTCAACCAGATGTCGGCCATCAACCTCTTCGCCCTCCACAGCATCCTGCAGCACACGGACAACGGCGTGTCCAAGCCGACTGGCGAGCTGGCTGGACTGACCAGTGGGTCGGACGCCGGGCCGTATGCAGCCAACAACCAGCAGTGCTGGACCCTTGTCATGAGCTTCACATGTAAGGCTTCCCAGGGTCATGCAGATTTGCTAATTGTTACATTTTTGCATTTTTTAAACTTTTCTTTTGCCAAAAATACTGCAGGTTTCATGGGGAAAACTATTTCCCCCCAATTGTATTACTGATAATAATGGCTTCTTATTTAGCTCACAGGTCCACCTGTCGGTGCTTGTGGTACTTCGAGAAAAATGCACGTACGAACATAAGAGAGTGAGGGAGAAAATAATAAACAAACTGACAAGCAAGCAAAAATGGAACACAGTTCTGCTGGACATTGTTGATTAATTACATTTATGTAATTATTAATGCAAGAGGAACAAATAGGTTTTCAGTTTTGATTTCAATGTTTCTGTCAATGAAAGCTGACATAATTGTATAGGTAGTTGATTCCAGAGTTTTGATACACATGTGTGTTGTAGGAAAGGTAAAAATACTGTTTTTCCAGGGATAATATGCCTTTTTATAAGCCCTCAGAATACAAGATGCTGTTAACAAGGTTGGCATTCCTGGCCGTGTGATCATGTGGCAAGCCTGTCAGCCACTTGCAGTATTGGATTGACAGTCAGTTTGAACCATAATGCACACTGTGCTTCAGTGATTGTGATATTTTGCCAAAGAGCATCAATTTGATGGCTTTTGTGTACACATTGAGGCAGTCATCATCAAACAAATGGAAGACACATATATTTAAAGCATATCCATTGCATTATGTATGTTCAGTACCTTTCCGCTCTTATGGCACATCAAATTTTGTGTTATTTTTTGCTGTTATATCAAAATGATAATGCACAAATTAATTGTCATATTCAGGTTTTAAACCCCGAGAGAGAAACTTTTGTTACGATCAAGAATGTTGTAATATCCTCAATTTCAATGTTAGAGACAACAGTCCATGTAGTATTTCAGATAATTTCTCTTTCAATGTATACTGCCCAAGTATTTTACTCACATATGATATATCAGAACTTTCCTGCTTTGAATATGACACCTACCTTCCCTTCCCTACCCCTCCCATACCCCCTGGCAGTCAACCTAGTCCAGATGATGCTGCATTACGCTCCCCTGAAGTCTGGGGACACAGCCGTGGATGCCTGGCCCGGACTGCCTGCTGTACACCTCCTCCTCGGCTGGATCTTTCTCCAGAAGGGTATCTTTGATGACCCTGTGCTGTCCACTAAAACTGGGTACGTGTCTCTGGGGCACCTTCAGGAGTTTCCCTCTACATGGAATTGGCATTTGAAGGGGAGTCACCCCAAATAGAAAAGTTGTGCATTAGAAACAATGCTTGAAAAGGAATTACTGTTCAAGTGGATATTTTTGCACACTTGGGTAATTTTTCGTGCCCAACTTGGTAAGATTAGTTTCACATGTATTTAATTTGAGCATTGAGAATTAAAGGTTTCTTGGACGAACACTGTACTAGGGCTTTCTATAGCTCAGTCGGTAGAGAACTGGGCTAACAATCCGGAGGTCTCGGGTTCGAATCCCGATGGAATCCCATTTTCTTTGCTCATTTTTCCACTAATGTTTTTAATTCCGCGGAAACAAGACATTAATTGCTGGAACATATGGCAAGCAGAATTATTTGTGTGCTTTTATTTTTGTGCTACTTTGTGGTTGCACGAATTACGTGAAAACTACAACATTGCAAAAATATCCACTTTTACAGTAGTCAGTGAAAATCTTCTGGAATCAGGCAAATGATGTGAGAAGTAAGATTTTCTGAAGTTGGGGTAGCTAGGGGATGTTGGTGGTGCATTACGAGCCAGAAACAATTGTTTTGTTTTGGTTTTTATTTGTGTACAAACTTATGGGGTTCAAATGACAGTTAGACAATAGCTACTCTACCTGTGGTGTACCTGGAGTCCCACGAATGGTCATTTTCTGACCCATTTGCGACCTCAGTATGCCTTCCATTCACGGTACACACCTGTTGATGCATGCATGTATGTGTGTATGGCATACAGTAATTATAATTTGTCACTACTGGGATATCTGTTTGCATGTCATCTGCAAAGTAAATGTGTGTGATTTTTCTACGCTGTTGACATTATTGCAGAGTGTGGAGCAAGCTAGCGAGGGTGTTGACGTCACTCCAGGTGGACTCTTCGCCCCAGGAAGATGACTCCACCAGCTCCCTACCCCTCCCTGAAGATAGTCTCCTAGATGGATTCACACCCATCCAAGAGGCCCAAAGGTATGCATCATATATATTATCCCTTCTTGTATTTTTTTGTTAACCCGTTGAAGACTAGTCCCAGGTGTCTGTGGGAAAACATGTGTTATAGCAAAATCTCAAAACCCTCAGTGGGTTAAATGAAAGAAGCTCCTTCAATCCTGTGCTCCTATCTGTGCGAATGTCAGTAGTTTGACAAGTATGGAAGATTGACAAAAATTCTTGTTTTTATGTGTTATTTTGGAAAATTTTAATCTTTTGTCTCTCTCTTTCTTGAATATAACGGTCGGCAAATATACTTGGAGCAGAATCAAACTTTTGGAATTGTATATTCACCAACCACCATCAAAGGGATTGGACTGCACAGAAAAGTTTATGAAACTTAGAGGTGTTTATCAAAGAAAGATTGCCATTATTTATGGTGTTGATGTTATATATGAGCCTATTGTAGCAAATGGTGGCCAAGATGTCTTCTCTAGTAACCTCAGGCCGGAGACAATCTCTCCAGCTAACTCATAAAAGATCAAAAAAAAGATTTTCTTATCTTGACATTATTTTTGTTTTCTTTTGTGCCAATGGTATTCCCCTTTGTCAAGTTTGATTGTTTAATCCCTGTACATTGTTTTCCCATGCTGTAGGGATCTGGATTTTGGCCTTGGAAAGCATCAGGGGTGGAACCGTGCGGCCATGAACCGAGAGAGGTGCCAGCGTCTGGCCGGCCAGGGGAAGTGGCTTGCCCACCACCAGCCCAGGTGGGTGACATGAATTGCATAAACAGAAACAAAACTAGAACTAAAACAAAAATAATAACAGACAACAAACTACTGTTAATGCAAAAGTTTTTGCGCATTTCGCACTACTTTTGGCTTGTGCAAACTTTAAAACCCACAAAAATATCTGCACAATTTTTCTCTGCACATATTTAATGGGTTGATAATCATGCAGCGCGAATTCATGGACCTGCGAATATGTATTTGAGCTGCTCAGCGCAAAAAAGTAATCGCGCTCGAGTGTGGATGCTTACAGTAAATAAACAAAACACGCACACACACGCACAAGGTGGAACACTACCCTTTGAACGCTGAGAGCCCTATTGGTGTGTTTGGCAAGCCATGTGTTCGGAAAACTATGAAATTGGACAATTACAAATTTGCAATACAAGGTAGCCTCTTGGAGCATGTGCATGGGCAATACGCAAATCGCACATTGAACATGTATACCCACTGCACATCCCCGTGTGAGAATTTCGTCAGCAAATGCCATATTCTGATAAAAGTTGTAAGCATTTTAGGAATTACCACATGAATGATAATACACTTGGAGTGAATTAATGTGTGGGGCATCACCAAACTGTCTCCCTATTACAATAAAAGCTCAGCCTAGATTGACAAAGTTTTCTCCGTAATGTGTCGTATCGAATCCAAAAGCCTGCTGAAGGTTGAGACGTCCACTTCCGGCAAGCTAGTCTTCACCAGCCCCCTCGGTGATGATGTAACATCTCGGCGGGCCTCCCATCACCAGCAGCGACAACAGAGGGCGGCAAAGACATCTGCCGGCCAGAAAGGTGGGTGTGCCTTGTCTTAACCTTATCTGTGCACATTTGACAGTGTGTGTTCATTTTACAACTAAGACGTGATTCAAACTTTGCAATTCTTGCATTGAGGTTTTGTATTTCGTATCTTGTATGAGCTCCAAGAACTCTACACCAGCTCTAGAGGAGATTTTATTCACTTTTCTTTCCTCCCTTCCTTTCTCTATTTCTTCCAATCAATCTATCTATCTATCTATCTATCTATCTATTTATCTATTTATCTGTCTATCTGTGTATCTCTTAGGATGCCTTTTGCTTGCTCTACTATTGAATGATTAGGGCAGTCCATGTACTTGTGCTGAAGATTTTGAAAAATAACACAGCAAGGAATAAAAGTTACACACAGACTTGTGAAATCAGGGAAGAAAAAAGAAAGCAAAGTAGGAGTGAACTAGGAAAATGAAAACATCAACACTGACAGTCTTTTCTTTTGAACTTCATAAATAATCATTGATTTTATTGTGAGTGACATTATGAATGTAAAAGTTTTAAATTGCTTTGCAATTCATTGTGAATATTTCTAATTAATTCAGAGTAAAAAGTCCTGACATATAATGTTTATGCCTGCATTGGGTTATGAGACGTTGCATGATTAATTCAGGGAGGGGTCACCCCTTGTCTCCATCAGAAAGAATCAATCAGTCATTTGTTATCCTTGTTCCCACTCCCCCAGGCCATGAAGCTGTCCCTAAACCTGCGTCAACCGAGAGGGATGCTGGCAAGAAGGTGGGACGAGAGAGTGCTACAAAGCGTGATGCGAGCTGGGAGAAGAGTGAAGATGACGCACAAACCAAAAACAGTGGTGTGCAGGTATGCTGCTTTGATGTGGAAGTTCCTCTGATATAGCAACCTCTCAAAATAGAATTACAAATCAAAAATTACAAAAAATTATAAAGAAATAGACCTGGGATTGTGTTTGTAGAGAACTCTGTTTTATTTCTCAGCAATCTTCTGATGATGTCTCAGGGGAGAGATTATCTTGGTAAAGCTGTACAGTATTATTATGACACCCTGGTGTCCTCAACATATTCAATGTACATTGAGCATTGCTTTGAGAAGCAACCGAGATACGGGAAAATTTGTATATTTTTAATTTAGGTGTTTGATTATATATGATGATCAGTTTAAAGTCAAGAATCCCTATGAACAACAGTTCACAGTCTATTTATTCGGTTAGGAAAGAAGGAAACTGCGTGTAAGCAAAATTTTCTTTAGTGAAATTATCAGTTTGTGGTAATCATTTCATGGAATCTGCCATGACACAGCTTAAACATGACAAAACTTGAAATATGAAATAATATAGGTTATGAGAAAGAAAAATTTGTGATGACACCATGTTGTATTATAGTCCTTGAAATGACTGTTGTTAATATGAATAGTATTGTTAAATTTCTATGTGATGACAATTTTTCTCATTAGGTTATGTCAAGACCTGAGTCTGGTAAGGCATCTGTAAGCTTCAAGATTCCAGAGAGGACGACATTCTCTCAGACGCCCTCAGCTGGTTCAGGGAGTGTCTCCAAGTCCTCCAAGCAATCTCCTGGTAGCAAGGATCCGGAAGGCCCCAAGCGCCATGTACAGTGGCAGAACCCCCCTCATGCCTACGCCCACGAACCACCCTACTACCCTCCTCCTCAGAGACCCCCACTCCCAACTCAGCCCCTTCACCCTCAGGCTGGGTCCCAGACTGTGCCCCCACCCAAAGGCAACTCCCAGCAGAAGGGGCAGGTTGCTCACGGCCATCCCCCTCCTCGACACCCTCTCCCACAAGCTTCTTTCCCCACCCAGGGAACCCCGCAGCGCATGCCACACCCATACAGTCACCCGCCCCCTCCTCCTGGCGTTCCCCCACCCTCTCTGAGCCTGCCCCCAGACCAGAGGTTCCCACCACCGCCCCTTGGGCCACCGCTGCCTTTCTCTGGTCCCCAGGGTACACCGCAACGGCCAATGCAGCCACCACCGTCCCGCCCCATGGGCCCTCCAGGAGGTCCTCCTGGGGGTCCTCCGGGCCCTCCTCCTGCACCCCATGGGCCTGCTGGTCAGGGGGTCCCACCTGGTTGGCAAGCCATGCACCGCGATATGGGGCGTGAAGGACAGACTCACATGCCAAGGGACGGGCCTCCATCGCCTCATATCACAAGAGAGGGTTACCTCCCTCACATGCAACCTCCTAAGGTTCAGGTATGTTGAAAATTGTAGAAATGCTTGCAAATTTTTCACGATGAATCATTTTTCCATGTTATAGCATAGTATGTCATCTCAGTAATGTAAATGTTGCCACCTGGTGAGTTATCGTGCAACTTCCACCATGACACTCTGCGTGGTGCAAAGATTATGGCATGCAAATACAGTTGAACCTCTCTTATCCGGCCTCCCTTTATCCGGATCTCTCTATTATACGGACGCAATCTCGCTGTGATTTTTTTAAATAATTACGGGAGGAAAGGGGGATTCCCAACTCCTTGAGAACTCCTACACAAACACACATGAATTACATATTACTTCCAACATGATTTACATACATTACATCAAATTTCCTTCCAAATTTGCTTACCTTCAGACATTTTAACATCCCCAAACATCCCCAAATCATCGCAAGAACATGAACAGATTATGCGCTCGAGTCCTCTATATCGCATTGCAGTCCATACACAGCCGTCGATATGACTAGATAGACATGCATTGTTTCGAGTTATTGGCTGAGCAACGAATGATATTGAACACTCAAAAATTGTTCACACACAGTACACACACAAAGAGAGAGAGGGAGAAAGAGTGTGGGGAAGAGAGCAACCCAATCGCAATGCGCTATCACTTTTTACCTTGGGCCTGGTACGGTATTAGGTAATGTAGCTGTCTGTTACTGAGTGTAACAATGAAAAGGTTGCAGTATACACATTACTACATCATGTGGTACTACAATGGGCTACATCAGTACATGTGTATGTATATGTACATGTATAAAGCATTGAGTCTCCCGTATCCGGCCAAATCCCTTATCCGGATGAGCCCCGGTCCCAACTTGTCCGGATACGAGAGGTTCAACTGTACCTAATTATTTTTACTCTGCAGTAATGTGGCAAAGCAATGAAGACAGTGAAGCAATTACGTTATTTTGTGACAAGGCTGTGCTGGAGGATGGTGGCTCCATGTCCATAGTTCTGGTGTGTATGCACATTCAAAGTTTGCAGAGTTTGCTCATGCATGCATGAAAATGGCATTGTATAGTTACAGCTGAAAAATGTAAGTAGACTCTGCCAGTCATATGTCAATGTGATTATGCAATATTCAACAGTGTTTAGCTTTGGATCCTACTGTGATTGGTATTGGATATGTATTTGTCAAAGCCTTTTCCCTGTTTAAGAGGAGAGTTTGCTGATATTTTAGTGTTCTTTGTGCTTCTTGATATTTTTCACACCAGATACCACCACCAATGCCCCAAGGCCCCAAAATAGCCAGCCCAAATTCAAGTCTGGCCCATCACCAGCAGCAGCAGCCACCCTCCCAGCAGGCAGGCAGCGGGGGAGGCTGGGGCCGCAGTGGCCCCGGACTTCCCCAGATGGACCGTCCTGAAAACAGGCAGACTGACACCATGGCCAACATCAGCATGTGGAATGCTGCTCCAGAGGGAAGGAAAGGGTCCATTGGACACGCCCCTGCTGGTCCAGACTTACCCCAGACCCCGTACCACCACCAGCAACAGCCAGGGATGGGAAGGGACACCAGCCCTATGCGAAGCCCCATTGGCAACTCCCCCCAGTTCCGGCTCTCGCCGTCTGTGGAAGACTTTGGGATGCAGCAGGGACCGGCCATGAACATCCAGGGTGGTCAAGGGCACCCCATGCAGAGGCGCCCATCTAATCCAGCCGAGGTGAGAATAATGGAGTCTTTTTGCCTTTGACTGATCATCTATTTTATTTCTAATGCTTGTATAATAATGTAAGAAGAATGGCATCAAAATGAAGTCCCTGCACATTTCAGAAATTATACACTATCAAGCCTTCTTAATGAAAGTGTGATGACTCTTATGGTAGTTGTTTGTTTGCCATCAGTTACAGATGCCAGGATTTGGATCAGCTCCAGCCTACGATCAGGGACAGATGAATTACATGCACTCCATGTCCAAGTCCCATGAACAGCACATCTCCAGCGTCCAACAGCAGCAGCAGCACCTGCAGATGCCAGGCGGACCACCTCCTCACGTCCTGGACAGCCAGGGAGCCAACCTCTTGGAACTGCTCACCAAGATGCAGAAGCAGATGCCGCCGGAAAGCACGCATGGCGGCAGCGGCAAATCCCGCTTCTCTCCGGAGCACGTTTCTGATGCCTACCGCCCAGGATTGGACATGGGTGTGTCCAGGAAAGGTGGGAGGGACCGCCCTCCAGGATTCCAAAGCCAGGTGGAAAGGTATCCTTACCAAGAGCAGCTTTCAAAGGACAAGCTAGGCATGGCTGACTACTACCAGGTGCAAGATGACGTCTCCAGTGGCATGCGCTACGATCTGCTTCGAGACCGACCCCAGGGTGAATCTGCCTTCCGGAAGGTGTATCCACAGCAGCAGCAACAACAGCAGCAGGAGACGGAAGGCACCCTCTTCCTGGGACCAGAGGCCAAGACCAAGGGCCCATTCTCCTTCTCTCAGCTGATGGGGAATGATTCCAAGTTTGGTCGCGACATCTTCAGCCAAGACTCTGGGTTGCAAGATGTAGCTTCATCCTTTCCATACAGGTAATAAACTTCCCTGTCTCTTACATCAATTAACCTTATTTTGTTCTTCGGATTTTCTGACACCTTGGATTTTCATTAAAGTGTACCAAACCCCCGGAAATCAAATTTGTAAACAGCTAGACTACACAAAAGACAGCCATAATTCACCTATGAATTATGACTGTCTAAAAGTATGCATGTATTGATAAATCAGGTCATATCTCTGTAACAATTTGACACATGTGCTCCGCATGTTTAAGTTCTGCTCCATAAGTGCCAGTACTGATGTGTGTGTGTTCTAGCTATATGCGTATGTTTTTACAAATAATATCAAAATTCCATGTTGATCAGTTTGCATGCATTGCATATCACTATCATTAAAGACATATTTGGAAAGAATATTGATAGCAGGATCGTTCCATTGAAAGAATTGGGTGAACGATTGGTCTATTTCAAGTTGTTTTTGTATTTCTATATTCTTTAAAATTTACATTTAAACCCCAAGAAGAAGAAATCAGCCACAATAAATTGTACTATTTTGCAGAGGCATGTCTCAAGTATATTCTACAAATATAGCAAATATTGTACTCGGGTATTGGTACACTTTAATGTGATTCTATGAAAACTAAATATGTATGTAATGTGATCCTGATGGTCAAACTACCCATTCTTTTTGCCAGGAGAGACTCGGATGGCCTCTACGAGACCCCACCCAGCTTTCCCTCTAGTAAACCCCCCTCCTCTGCAGACCAGCGTTGGAACCAGGAGGGGCGAGATGGGGGTGGTGTAGGGAGCATTGGAGGGGGCGGCAGTGGCAGCCACGCCCTGGAGGAGAACCCCCTGGGGTACTTCCCCCAGCGCAACCACGGTGGCAGCCAGGACGAAGGCTTTGAATCTCGCTGGCAGGATGGTCGGGAGACCATGACTCCAGAGGGCGCCAGACGGCCCTCCAGTGAAGGGCTGTTCAGCCAGGTAGCATCCCATTTCTCTCTCTCCCTCTCAGTTTGTGCTTAGATATCAAGCTTCTTACTGATTTCCTTATCACATAGAGTCAAAACATTATTTGTTGAAAATTCTCTTTAAGACTTCTGAGCTTTATGCTGGCAGTATTTGAGATTTAATTGCTAAAGAGAAATCGGCATTTCCAGAAACACAGTTTGGTAGCAGACTTTTCTTGTTTTAGAATGTGGTTCTTAGTCATCTTCTGGAGTCTAAAGGTGCTCTGATATTGCATTTAATCTTTCAAGAGAAGAATTTTAGGGTATACTGTGAGGTAAAAAGATTTGTTGGTGTCATGTCCGTTTGGGGGTCTTTCTTTATTTAGTTGTCAGTACAAGGGAATAGATAATGTACAACAAGTGTAGAGGTACAAATGGCAGAGGATTCCTTTTCAACAACAACAGCATCTTTGAATTCAAGTAAAATTTGATACCTGTTCCCAAACAAAACCTGTTCTCGTACATGATAGAATTGTCCATTTGGTGAACCCTGCAGGTGAATCCAGGAAGCAGTGCCCAGAGCATGTTCCGCACCAAGAAGTTCATGGACCAAGACCCGTCAACCTCCTATGTGTCCACTTCGCACACCCAGTCCTCGACGTCCAAGGGCAGGTTAGTTCATTTATTGGCATGTATTAAATAACCTCTTAACTCATTCTTATATATCGGGATTACTTATTTCAGTTTAAAAACATTACAGTTACGAATGTAATCCAAAAAAAAAATGTTTATTAATTATTTACATTACAAGTTTTTTGGGTCTTCTGAAAATTTATTATTTTTTTTAAAGGGATTATGGTCAATTCCACGGAAAGGTTGCATTTTATGAAAATCAAACTATTGAGTATAGATGATTAATGAAGCTTAATTAGATGATCTGGTATTGTTTACTCAAAGCAGCCTTTCACAATGGATATTTTGATACCTCATTTGTGAACATCGGTGAACGTGGAGTGGAGTTATGACCCAAAAACCTTCATTTTTCATGAAAATTGCCAATTTTTGCAGAATTTATGTATCATTTCTGATACACTATTATGACCATAATACAGCTTGTGTAATTCTCAGATGGCTTATTTTCTGAATGTTCTTTGGTCATAGATTGGTTTTATGATGTTCTAGAACTTGTTCCGGCATCAGTAAATATTATTCTCTCAATCTCAAAATGTGGTAGTTGATAGCGTCCCATAAGTCACGTTTTTGTGTCCCATCAGTCACACTGGTTTTCCCTATCCTGCTACTGTACCAATGAGTAGATATTCATACCACTTGGCTCAGGGTAAGCACCAACCCTTTGCTACATTCAGGAAAGAAAATATCTTTCCAGAGACTCTGTGTGTAAGAATATTTCAGAACTTACTTTCCCATGTGAAAAACGGTGGTCCTCAAATGTCCCATAAGTCACGACAGCAATTTTTCGTTGCTGTACGTAATGCAATGATACTCTTCAAAGTAAGTATGGTGTTTTCATAAACTGTGATATGATGGATCTAACCATGAACTGAGAAAAATGCATTTGATGCAACTATTTTCTCAAAAGACTGGTTTGAAATTGCCAAAAATTGTCACTTTGTCCCATAAGTCACAATGGAATTGACCTTATGTGACTTGCAATCAGGACACAGGGGAAATCTCTTTATTTTTTTTTTAACGTTTTATTTTTTTTTCACTCAGGTAGTTTGTAATGTAATAGATTTCATGTGTGACTCAAAACTTCTACTTGCATGTTGCTGGTGCACAATAATAGCAAAGCTTAACAGAATAATGCCTGAGCCTGTACTTGCAAAGCAAACACTTGTAATGTGATTGATAATATTCCTCACATATTATGTTGTCTTAACGATGACATAACAAATCCATTCATTAAAGTCCATGCATTCAGACTGATTTGAATTCATTTAACCGTTTATGCTTCGTACATCAATGATATTAAGTTGACATGTTGCTGCAGAGTTAGCATTGCATAAATGTTGAAGGCTATAAACACCAATATCTTGAAATTACAACTCTATCTATTATGTTTCCACCAGAGCGTACCTGATATGTTAACCCGTTGAGGACGGTTTGATTTTGCTACAACGCACATTTCCCATAGACGCCTGCCCGAGTATACTCGGGACTCGTCCTAAACGGGTTAATCATCATGGATCAATTCTACCCCATAACAACTACCTTCACGCAGTTCATTCACTCATTCATTCATTCATTTTTTTTCTCCATTTCCAATGGAAACATATTATACAGAAATTGAATACATACGTGTACACTGTAAATTAAATCACAATACATAATAAAAGATAAGTTTGCAAAATATTTTAAGTATACGGAAATGCTGGAAATGGGAGGAAATGCAAAAAAGCAGTGCTTGTAGGGTGCATTCCCCCCACACATAATACTACAAATTCATTCACCTTTGCTTTTTGTGCCTTCTCATGTTGCAGCTATTTCTCTGGCAGCAATGTCAGGAAGTCCTCCGATGAGGACAGTGTCTTTACCAGGAGCGGGAACAGCTATTCCCTTTTCAGCTCTCCCTCCCCCTGGTCAACCAGACAGGATGAAGGTGACTACAACCATTAAAACTCAACAGCACCATGTTTGATTATACTTGTCTAAGAAAGGAGACTATAAAGTAACTCTGTGTGTTAAGTATTCCAATGAATATGCCCGGAAATTGTGTAAATATGATGTGAAGCGATGTGTTGTTACATTCTTGAGAATTGTAAATGAAATAGACTGTTGTTTAATCTTGTGATGTTTTTGAAAGCTGCAAATCAGCAAGAGCAGTCACAAAATATATGGTGTTACCAGGGAGAAATGATGCATCATTAAGTTGAACGTCCTGCCGTGCTACATCCTGAGCTGAAAACTGCTGCAAATATTCTTTTTTTTTTTTAATCCATCTTTTATTCTAAAGTGTGCATTCCATGCTTCTGTTAGATATGGTGAAATGATGTGGAGTAACTTTGATATAGAATTGTTTCGATTAGTATGTACTTTACACCGTTCTGATCTTGTTCTTCAGATGGAGCTGGATTCGGTGCTAAGTCAGGCAAGGCAGGAGAGGGTCTTGGGGGCAGCCTGGGCTGGAAGTGGAGAGAGCAGCAGCTGTCCAGCTCACCCACAAGTAGCCTTCTCCCCGAGAGAATCCAGGTATTTCTAGGGTCCACAGGGCACCATTTCCATTGCAGTCCTTGGCATAACACACACATATGCAAATGATCGATAATACTGTATACACTGTATTTTTTTGTGTACAGATACTTTCGCGAATAAAGAGGTCATGGACATTTTCACGAGATGTTGTTTTTGCGAATTGACACAGAGGCCTTCATAAGCACACTGTTACCTTAATAGCGCATGATGACATTTTCGCGTGTTGTTAAATTTGTGGTCCAACTGTGATTCGCGAAAATTTGCGAAAATTAAACCCTCGAGAAAATAACAGCTTATGCAGTAGATGCAGTGCCATAAAGCATCTGAAACAGAAGGTGTACAGCTGTACATAAAAAATATATTTAGTTGTAGGTAGTTTATACCACAGGATAAAAGAAATTCTCCAAGTATTGGTAGTAATATTGCAGAATTGCAATGCATATCAGAATTTCAACGTACTTTGAAAGAATAATGATAATGAAATCAAAGCTAAGAAAAACAAATTAAATTTACAAATCTGGGTGTATCTAGACACTTAGCAAAAGCTGCAACATCTCCAAATCAATGTAGGAGAGATGCTCTGTGATACAGTAGCCGAACAACATAGACAGAATCAGAATACAAGTAAAATGCCTGAGAAAATGAACAAAGCAAGGTACGAGGTCATCTGCTTCTATCATTAGTCTCTGTTACATAAGATGTGACCTCAAGAATGAAGACAAGGGTGTTATTCAATAGAATCCAAGCAAACACTGTGTGCTGCTTTGTGTCTCATGGATGGACATGTGCCCTCAAGACATCAATCCAATTTATTTCATTTGTTCTTCCATAGGACTTAATAGAAAAAAAAAATCACAAATGATCTTTAGTACATACATGTTGACTGTACTGTGAAATTAGAGGTAATTATGAAATAAAAGCATATTTACATAGTTACAAATCAACCTTGTAACATGTTACAATATTCATGCTCTAAGGAAAGAAGAAAATTTAGGAGTCCACTAAAAAGCAGAGCTTGTACTTTGTGGACAACTCATACAATCGACTCAAAAACTTATGGAAGAAAAAATATAAAGTCATTCTGAAAGAGACAGACATAACGGGACAGACAAGACAGAAAGAACATACAAACATGGAAAAAAAAGATACAAAATCACAAGAACATAAAGTGACTGTATGATAATGTCTACAAGCTGCTATTGAGGAATTAGAACAGGAATGATCAAGAACATTGCCTGAATGGCTGTAAAAATGTGCTGATGAAATAAAGTGTGCATTTCATTGTCTGAGGATGATGCTATTGAAAATCAGTATTGTCTAATGAGAAACACTGCCTCGGTTGGATGTGTAGTGTTTGTTTTCAATTTCAGTTTTCAGTTCAGTGACATTTATTACCAGCAAGCAATATGCATTAGTACAAATAACAATGCAGTCATGGTGGGAATGACAGAAAGTTCTAGATATTTCCTGGGAGACCTGGTATATAACTGGAGATAAAATACTTATTGATAATTCTGAGACTTTCAGGTAGATACAGTATTATGTAATATGATTCTCTATAATCGTAACAGTGACAACAGTATGTGATGTACATCCTTGCACAGTGCTACAACACTGAACAAGAAAATGCTCGGGGGGGGGGGGGGGGGGGGGAGAAAGACTCCCTGAAGCCTTAAATGCCAACATATCTTGTGAGTAGTTTCAGTCACTTCTTTTGAACTGGAAAGAAATTTTACATTGTCCTGAAATAAGCAAAGATGGACACATGATCAAGGAAATATTCAAATTTAGCTCCTGATTGTGTAAACATTGGGTCATTCGTGAAGGCATCTTGAGCCATTGTATGACTGCCAATGGAGGTTTTTTTCTCAGGCTCAAGGAGCATCTTCATGAGTGGTGGCGAAATCTTTGTATAGCTATCGTGGTTCCTTTGTGTGTCCTTCAGGTAAACTTCAAAATAAACATGTTTGTGTAGTCTTCGTGTGTGGTGCAAGTGCCATCGTATGACCTACTGTGCTTGCTTCAGCTGTTAAAAAAAATGAAATAAATTTCATATTCGTATTGCCAACTTCTGTCAATTTTTGGACAGTGTGATGCCATCATTACTTACGTGAAAAAATGAGCAATTATCAGTATTCGAATCTCTGATTTGGAAAGCACTTGCATGGAACTATACAAGACTGTACATTAAAGTAACTTGCAAAATTCGAATACTACGTTCATTTTTTTATAAACAATTTGGCTGGTCCATGCTGGATGAACATGCTCGTCCTTTTGAAGAGTGCAGTAATCAAAAGTTCACTGGGACATTTAAGAGATTTAAGAGAGAAGGCATTACATTGAAGCCATATTACAAAGCTTCTCTTCAAGCCATATTGGGAGGTAAGGATGCGACAACTGAATGTACACAACAAATGTTAGTGCAATAATGATTTGAACAAAGGCAAACCCTGGAGAAGAGCATCGCACAATAAATGCGTAGTGTGTAAGCAAAGCACAAGTTTGGGAAATATGATGTCACGATTCTCATAAGCAGTTTACTTAAAGGGACTGTACAGTACTGGTTGAGGTGGGGATTCATGTTTTGAACATTCGTAAGTGATATAATGAGAAATCTCTCATGAAATATGAAAGAGCATGTAATTTTAAGAAGAATTCAACGTTTATTTGATGAAAATCGGTTTTCAAATGGCTGAGATATCCAAAAAAAGTGATAATGATAAAAAGCGACAGGCCACGCCTTTTATTAGGATCTCTTTGTTTCACCTTGTTTTTTGATATCTCAGCCATTTCAAAACCGATTTTCATCAAATAAACTTTTGATACCCCTTAGAATTGCATGCTCTTTGACATCTCATAGAGTGGTTTCTGAATATCTCGCAAAACGTTATAAGCTAAATCCTCACCTCAACCAGAACTGTACACACCCTTTAACATTGTCTACCTTTAGTATTAAAGTCTTCAATGATAGCAGAACACAACTTAGGCAATCTATTCAGGCAAGCTAAAAGACTTTGTAAAAGTTTTACTTAATATGGTGAGACATGAGTTACATAATAGGCCCTAGACTCTTAATTATATATTGTACATATAGATAACAGATCTGAGTCATGCCTAGCAAGTTCATCCTTGGACAAGATCTTTTTACTCACTTCTATGTCCTTCTGAAACCAAACAGTATATGGATGTATGGCCATATTAGGGTAATGGCTGGGCCCTCCTTATGAAGAACACTGCTTAAACACAGCAGAGGCTACCCTGGGTAAACAAGATCCTATCAACATTACCAGGTACATTATAGAGCTTTCTTTGATACCTATTCTATCTGTCCGGCACACTTCAAACAAAATGTATCCATTCATCCTTTAACCCGAGGTGAATTGAGAGTTTGTATATCCTGCTTTGCTATTGTATGGACACCCACCCCCCCCCCCCCCATCTTTCTATGTCTTCTAGACATAATCCCATTGGATTAAGCACGTTTGGCCTTCCATACATTGAGGCCAGAATTAGCTGCAATCATTAGATATGAAAACCATTTTACAAGACCCTTTATGCCAAAATTATTCAAAGCAACATATTTCTCAGGTTACAGAAAATTTCAATGTTCTTAGATACTGTAGTCTCTTTCTCTCTCTTTTTTTTTTAATGGAATTTGCATCTGTTCTAGTTGACAGACCCCCCTCACCCCATTGTGTAATTGTAATTTGACTCGTTATTCCGTGTAGGAAGGCAGTGGTAACATTCTGTATGACATTATTTGTCTGTGTCTATCCACTCTGCGACAATTTCAGAATTGAAAAGAAAACAAAATGGAAGGGTTAACCTAAGATAGGATTCTTTATTCCTGTTTGCCTTCAGACCAAGGTGGCGTGAGTGTTTGTCTGTCTGCCTGTCTGTCTATTTGTCTGTCCAGTTCCCCCTTCAAGGCCTTCTTTTATACACTCTTTGTCTGTTCAGAGGAGTCCAGCCATACAAGAAAGAGTGTATGCAAGGATGAAGATGTAGTAGATGACATAATCCCAAATGGCATTCTTGTCTAATACCCCAGTAATCTGCTCATTTCAAAGAGTTTGAAATTCACAAGAGCTACCCTCCGAATCGACACATAATGTTCGTTTGCTGGCAGTCTTGCCTGCGATATGTTGGTGTACATTTTTCACTCACTATTGCCTTCAGACTGCCTTCCTTGAGCTCAAGGTGATTAGAGTATTCAACTGTGCTTTCTTTCAATTTAAGGTGTGCACCTTGAAAGAAAGTACAAAGTATTCCAAGGAAATTCATCTCCCTGAGTCTCCAAGGGTTTATTGTGTGCTTGTGTTTTTCTTTCTTTTTGAAGGCCTAGTCAGATCACATAATCTCTTACATAAACACTTTCAAAGCAGGATATTCGAAATATGTGACTCTGTGAGGGAAAGGTGTGAAATATCCAGATCCTCCCTGAAAATAAAACAACCCAAAACAAAAACAAAAACAGAGCAAAACATCTGTATTTAGCTGTTTGCTTCAATCTAGGGTACGTGCATAGGAGACAGGTTAGGGGGAATGGATGAAGGAGTTCTTGTGTTTTCAAATATTGCCCTCGATAGCAACCTTTTAGTCATTATTATATCCCTCACAAATTGCTTCTCGTCCTCTGATTGGTCGAGAGCACTGTAAACAACAAAACATAATTCTACCATACGAATCCGCGTATGACTATTCTCCCTAGGGAAAATGGTAAAAACTATACCACGGTGGTGATTTTCACGTCCTTTTTTGCTTCGCGTCGCGACTCGAAAGATTTCACGTGTAAATGAATGGGTATCGCAGCACCTTCGCTTCGCGAAAGATTTCACGTACAAATGAATGGGTATCGCGGCGCCTTAGATCACTGCACTTCGCGAGAACCACAAGGCACGCATACACTCAATGGGACACGGGTTACGTTAGAGAGACTCAGAGAGACTCTTATAAAGCCCTCATTCTACCTAAAAAGAAAAAATTGTATTACGTTACAACAGAGTAGGCGATATCGTAGATCTATAATTAGACAACAATAAGCAAGCTAGGGTTCTTCGACGTACCGTAGGCCTTTGGGGAGTTCATGCTTCACCGTTTGAAAGTTGGTCTCGCAGTTCACTAACTCGAGCGACCCACCCAAAAGATGTTGACAAACGAAACTGCAGTAGATAGTAGGCCTGCTTAACGTTAGCGCTGATAAGCCTAACGTTAGTTCTACCTGTCTAACAGTAGGCCCTATTTCCCGTAATCTCATTCCTAATAATCATTTTTTAGAGTGTCTAACGAGTTAGTTAGAGTCTAACTTGTTAACTGTTTACGTTAGAACACCGTACAAATCACACAAATTTACAGTGGCACTCGATGCTTTAAATTAAATTGCTAGAATTTTTCCAGTGCCTAATCTATCCTTACGCTGTTACTGAATGCTACCCAAATTTACAATGTATACTTGCATTTTTAACAGGAAATGATAGTCCATATTCATGTACAGACAGCTAGGTAGAAAGACGATAGAAAACACAATCAACTGCAGCTCACAGTCACATCGTTGATCAGCTCGAGCACGCACATCACCGCCGCACTGGCAACTGAACGTTCTTGTTGACAGATCGGATAGGCGTATTGCATGTATGAAGCGCGTAGTGAGTTTGCAGTTTGCGCATGTTTACCAGTAAGTTGTACAGCAATGCACCGAGTACACTTCAGCGGCTGAGCGCGCAGTTGTCTCTTCATAGTACGCGTACGCGCTGCCCTCCTGCTGAGCTGCTTTCCCGAGCGTGAATGACTAGTCAATCTTCTTGAAAAGTAAAGCAAGATGCCCTTAAAAAAGGGGTAAATTACAGACTACCAGCAGTCGAATACTCTTAAATTCATTGGGAGGGATATAAAACAAATATACCAGGCCAATTTTTCAAGGCACCGGTTGAAACTATGTGCCTTCGGTGACTTCAGTAGCACTATTTTCTTCGGGGCTGCGCCCCTCAGAAAATAGTGCTACTGAAGTCACCTCATGCGCATAGTTTCAACCGGAGCCTCTCAGGCCTGGTATATTTGTATACTAATTGTGGACTGGGATTTACAGATGTACTCTGTAGACTCACTTTTACAAACATTAATATCAACAAAGCTCACACAATGATTAAACCTTAGTCAGGGCTTGACACAAGTGCTTGCCCACTTCAGGCCAGGCAAGTAAAGTTTCATTTATGTTAAGTACAAATTGGCTCTTTCAGTTGGCTTTTAGATGACAACAAGACAGTACAGCACACTCCCGTTATAACGAACACGTTTATAATGAAATTCCAGTACAGTTACAACAAAATGAAAATTCAGGCTTATCGGCTCTATGTACTTTTATTGTCCCCGCCGAACGAGTTCGAGCAGGGGACTATGAAACGGGCTCCGTACATGTGTGTGTCCGTGTGTCCGTCCGTGCGTCCGTCCGTGTGTCCGTGTGTGCGTCCGTGTGTGCGTCCGTGTGTGATCAAAATCTTCAAATTGCTACTTCTCTGTCATTTATGAGCCAATTTTGATTCTGTTTGCTTTATATGATAGCACTACATGGGAGCTTTGAAACTTCTACACAGAATTTCAGTCGTGACCTTTGACCTTGACCTTTGACCTATATTGTACATTTTGCTACAAAATGCTACTCCTTCGCCATTTCTAACCCGATTTTGATTCCGTTTGCTTTATGTGATGGCACTAGGTGAGGGCTTCAAAACTTGTACACAGAATTTTGACCTTTGACTTCTTTGACCTTTGACCTTGATTTTTGACCTGTATTGTTCATTTTGCTACAAAATGCTACTCCTTCGCCATTTCTAACCCGATTTCACTTCCGTTTGCTTAATGTGATGGCACTAGGTGAGGGCTTCAAAACTTCTACACAGAATTTTGACCTTTGACTTCTTTGACCTCTGACCTTGATTTTTGACCTATATTGTACATTGGCTACAAAATGCTACTCCTTCGCCATTTCTAACCCGATTTCGATTCTGTTTCCTTTATGTGATGGCACTAGGTGAGGGCTTCAAAACTTCTACACAGAATTTTGACCTTTGACTTCTTTGACCTTTGACCTTGATTTTTTACCTATATTGTACATTTTGCTACTAAATGCTACTTCCGGCGGGGACATATATTACGCACCGCGTAATTTCTACTTTTCCTTGTTGTGTATTTGTTCGGTTATTATGAAATTTCGATATAATGAAAGAAAACTGACTGTACCAAGGACTTAGTTATAATGGGAGTGCAGTTTATCAAGGATAGGCATGTCTATATTCACTCCATGGCCGAAACATCGCGTGTAACATCTTGGATCTTAGTGTTCATTAGTAAGGAAAATACCAAGACGACATTTGTTGAGTCATTCTTTCACATACCAAATGCCATCTTTGGCTAAAAATGTATTGAAAATTTGGAAGGCACACGAGAAAAGATGACTGCACTTATCCCAGGATGCATAACTTTCTACTCTCTGCTGTCAAGGTTGACTTTGTGCCTTTATATACTGTTCTGTTCATGTGAGCATTGAAACAAAGAATAGACATCACACTATTCTGGAATGAATATTCAATGGTGTATCTCATATCCACACTTCTGTAAATGCCGTACACCATACACACAGTAAGGTCGTAATTTATGGCAGTTTGCCACAGGTGTGATAAAATATGTTGTATTACCTGTAGGACATTCATGAAAACAAAAATAAGTTGAGATACAAAATGTGTATTTAGCATGGATGCTGAAAGTGCCAACTGACGTAGATCACAGTTGAAAAAAGATAATCATTCTGCCTTAGCTCATCAGTGGTCCCATCTTAGTTTAGAGTTTGTAAGCCCAAATGTTGAAGGTGCATTGTATTTAATGTCAGCAGTTATCCGTGTGTCTTGCTGTACCATAATCTGAAATAAATGTTGCCAGTTTGTAATATCTAGCAGTCATTGGATCTGTGTGTTTGTATGGAAGAGAAAATACTGAAGTATTCCAAAAGAGTGCAAGCTAGGAGGTTAAGTATTGCATTCTTAGTCAAAGCATTTGTTTAAATCCAAGTTATGACTTCACATGAAATCTTTCTTCTGTGCATTATACATGTAGTCTTAATTCAAGAGCATAGTCTACATTTGTTATGGTGCTGTAACACCAGAAACATTTGCGGCATGAAACTTTCGCAAATCGTTGCCTGGCATTCTATGCTTTGTGTAGACAAAAATTTTTGCATGCATTTTATTTTCGCGAATCGAGGCTCCTCACAAGATTTGCAAAAGTTTCATGCTGCCGAAATTTCTGGTTTTACAGTACGCTATGTAACATATTGACTTATCCTGCCTTTCAGAGTATCTGGTCCAGTCCGATGCGGGCGGAGCAGTCACCGCTTGAGAAGATCCTCGGCCACAAGGTGAGCCTGGAGCAGCAGAAGCCTGACACGTGAAGGAAACCCGGAGGCGAGATCCAGCGCCCGACGCCGACGAGCCGAAAGTGCAACGTGGTGTCGCAGCCCTGGAGAGAAGAAATATTCCAGCAACCAACCAACCAACCAACAACGTGCAACATCAATCAATCAGAGATTATATAACTAAAGGTACAAAAAGCAAACATACTCCGGCATAACAGCAGAAATGAGACCAATCCTCGCAGGCCATGGAGAAGACACGGAGAGAAAGAGAGAGGAGCAGAATGAGAGGAGAAATAGAAGGACATATTGTTCATATTTGCTCGATCTCATTTGTCTTGGCAAAGAAGAGGGTTAACTTCTTGTTTAAAAAAAAAGAAAAAACAAACTAACAACAATCACGTCTGTTTCAAAAGTGATATAGATGTCTTGAATGATCTGTTTGGAAGTAGATGCATTTTTTTGCATGTAGAGTGTGTAAAATGTGTGGTTATTTCAAGAATTTGTACATCCATGTACTTAGGTTCAGTGGAATGATGGGTACATGAAAAAGAACACACAACAATACAAGAACCAGTCCAGTTGAGGAGGGGAAACTATGTGTTTCCAGCACAGGTGTCAAATCAGGCATACACTCACAACATGCTCACACAGATAGACAGACGCACACACACACACACAGACTGTGGCTCCAGTAGGTATTGTCAAAGAACAAGTGCTCCCGATTTCTCTGAGAAAATATCCGTCACAACGCCTGTGTTGCGGCGTGTCGGGTTATGTCTTTGTGATTTATGCGAGAATCTTCAAACAGTGTAAATGTGATGCATTATAGTGCCAATAAGCATGCTACGGCTGCCGTGGGTTTTCATCAAATGACTTCTGGGATTCAGTCCCTCGAGGATTGTTCTCCCGTGTGTTTGAAGTTCTTGACAATTTATTTATTCGTTTGCATTACTCAACAGTTTTTTTAATATGGTACTCGTGTATTTTATGTCCACCCATAGGAAAGGAGAGGCATATTAGTTGTCAGGCGAACGTTAGATGACAGTCGCGAAGTGGAATGCAATCGGTAGGAATTCCTTATGCTGATGAGTGAACAAAGAAAGATAGAATCCTTACTATTCAATTGTATCATTCTTTGATTTGACAAATTCTGCAATCTGTTCATTGCATGTAATATACACTTGACAGAACTCCTCCCGAGAGAACTAGATAGTGGCGCTCAAGGTAAACATTGTCAACTCCTCTTGCGGTATACTGGCACCACGAGGCAAGAATGTAAATTCGCAAGACAGGCCTCGACCATTCAGCCTTGTGGCCACTCCTACCAACAGATCTACCTGTCAAGTTAACAGCTGTGGAGGTCTTTTGTTTTGTTGCTAGTTCTGAAATAAACTCCTCGAGGAGTCAGGAGGTGTCATTGCTGTGGGTGGATCATCCTTTGTAAATGGTAGACGATCTCTTTGCAATTGGATCCAGTGATGCGATTGAAGTGGATTATAGGCCGCGTATCCTCTGTTCCAATAGCAGAAAAGCATTGAGCTGCTTGGTGGGTTGATGGTGACAGTTGATCCCAGATGACATCGTATCGTCATGTTTTTTTTTTTCCTTTTAATGATTTCTACTCTAGCTTCAGACTGTGGTGATTTATGTTGTAGTCGATTCGCAACTTGGAAAGAGCTACCTGTAGGATGCATTGTGTGTTGAGGTCTTTTTGATGAGCCCACGAATAGACAGAAATTGATGAGTGTTTAAAAAAACACACACACACAGGAGAGTGCAGTTGTCCTGTGGTCATATCTCTTGTAAATAGTAACATGATACAGTAAATGGAATTTCAATACCATGTTTAGTCGGTTGAAAGTATCCGGTTTGTATATGCTAGGAAAGCGGAGAAGAAGATTTATTTCTTTGTAATTGACATTCTTACTGTGTTAAAACTATTAACTCCTTGTTTCATTATACAATACCTCTGTAGAGGCGAGAGACTGAATGTATGTGTTAAATTAAAGTGGATGCTGGGCACAATGTTATACACAACTATAAACCATTACTTAAACCTGCATATAAAGTGCCAGGTTTCATCAGGAGGTCATTTTGTAGACAAGCAAAGTGGATTTACTGCAAACTTGCAAAAATCACCCCCACCCTTTCCTACACCATTCCCCTACAATTTCACTTTTATAAGCTCCTCACATGACCCATGTTAGGAGATTCTGTTTTACCCATTTTCTATTTTACTCATAAGTGTCGTATTATAAAGTCAAGCCAAAATGTATTTCCAGTTGTGTCCATTTTTAAAGCCCAAGTTTGGACATTCATAAAACAACACAAAATGAAGAAGCGAATCCCCTTTTCAAAAAAAATATGTGTGTAAGATGAACAGAAGAGTTTATTGCAATGTGGTAAAATGATTAATGGAATCAGTTTAGATTCTTCCACACCATGACAGGCATATCACCTTCGAATAATTTTCCACCCGGTCCATCTAGTGAGACATAGTAAACTGTACGTTCTCTGATATCCAACTGGAAAGGCTATTAGTTTACTGATTATCACTCTCAAGAAACAAAACTTATGTTTCGGGTCACTTCAATGGATACAGAATATTAGAGACAGTTGTATGTCTGTATAGCTGTAGTTACAGCCAAGCCAACTGCCGCCACAGTGAAAAGCCATTTCACTCCAAATTTTTGTCAAACAAACTTTGAATTCCCCATAGAATTCAATGCTCTTTCATATTTTATAAATGGTTTCTCATTATCTTCAACAACAACAACAACAACAAAAATCATTCTGATGTTCCATTGCCAACCAAAACTGAACAGTCCCTTCAAAAATAAAACATTCTGCATACACTTATCTTGAAGGGCTGTGCCTTTTTAATCAGATCAGAATGTGCATGGGAGGGAGTAAAATGAGCTTGGTTTCCATTCTAAAATCATATACTTTGCAGAGATCATTTGAGCTGCCTTTTGGAACAAGATTAAGTGAATATTTTGATACCCTTTCCACTGAGAAATTCCTAATGTCCCCTGCATATTTTTGAATTTCATCGAAACTGATTCGGGCGAGGGGGAAAGAAGGGGGACTGTTTATCAGCCACTCTCACTCATTGCTGTGAAGTGCTTTACATGTTAAATTTCTGTAGATTACAAGGACAGATTTTGATTTCTAAATGAATCCTTGTTAGAAAGTTTCAGTTTGAAGAATGTTATACTGCTCTTTGAAAATAGAGTGATAGCCAATAAAGGTATGTTTAATGAACAGTTATTTGAAGACCTTAGATAAGGGAGAGGCAGCTAAAAGCATCCCATATAGCACATCACAAGACAATGAACACAAATGAAACAGAAGTGTTCCAAGCAAATGTGTTCCCAATCAGAAGTATTTTGTAAGGTACAGCTTTTGAAAGAAATAGACATGGGAAGATGTCATAGTTTGTGCAATGTGTAATTCAAAGGGCTTTATTTGTTCAGCTCTTCACAATTCATAGGTGGAAATCCAGCCGTGCAGCCCATGGGAATAAGTTCTCATGGAATTCATTGGTCAAATGCAATATGCTGCTATTCCAATCCCAAATTGGAATTCCAAACCTGAACCTATTGCCTGTAGAAAGAAGGTGCATCCTGTTAAAAACCCAGTGAAATATTGTATTCTTGTAAGAAACAGGGTGATTAAAATCAAAATCCCTTTCATCTAGTCTGGGGAAGCTAGAGAAGTCTTTGTTACCAAAAAGAAAAGAAAGAATGAATTTCTTGTAATTGTTACCCCCTTTATGTTCTCTTGAACTTAAATCAGATTGTAGTGCTCCAGCTAGACAACTGAACAAGCAAAAAAGATAATGATCATTTGTGTATGATTATTGTATGAATGAGACATGGATAATAAATTTTCTGTATGCTATGCACTGAGCTGTTGTGTGTGGTGTTTGTCCAGATTTTTGTGTCCAGAAAATGTCTGTGTACGGATTTCAGTCTCCCCTTTGCAACGTCGGTCAGCATTTTTAGCTGAAAGCAAAAAGTCTTTCAGGTTTGTTTGTTTGTTTGTTTGTTTGTTTGTTTTTTGCTGGCAACATGTAAAGTGAAAATGTGTAGATAAAAGTGTCATCAGAATACCATCCAGAGTGCATATGCCAATACAATATTGTCTTGCAGAACATCTTGAACACCAAAAGTGCATATTCAATATTACATACCTGATTTTATGAATCCTCAATTCTGATTGGTCAGAAGTTCAGTCACTAGTTTTTGCTTTAATGCCCGGCAGCCATCTATCAATTTTTCAAGGTGCGCTTAAGAAAATTTTGTGTGCATGTTCATATTTGCGCATTGTGAAGTTATGCTTTATGTAATTTGTCTGACTGGGAGCATGACAACTTCCTTTCAATGCCTTGATTTAGCATAATATCTTAAAATTGATTATAAAACAAATATTGACTGCATCTTTTCAGGTCAAATGGTTATAACTATTTGCAATTGGTGATTTGCCAACAGTGCTATGCCCCTCGACTTCGTAGTACTGTTGAGAAATAGGGCAAATAGTTTTAACCATCCTCCCCTTAGCTGCAGTCAGTATTATCCCCCCACTGTGCATAACAGTAACATTTGTTAAGGAGGGAGAGGGTATTCCATGATATCTCACTGGCGAAGCGATATCCAGTCTCTTTTATTGTAGACACTTTGCTCTTTTGCTATTCAGAAAGACAATCCACAGTCACCTTGATTAGCAATGGAAGTATGAGATGTGCTCAACTACACTGTATTGATTTTAATTCATTATGATATGACTGTATTTGTCATACAGCTACTCATAAATGTCATGAGCATTAATAGAAACAAAACAAAACAAAACGAAAGTCTGCTTATGATTATAATCCTTCTCAGCGCCTCGGTGTTCCACTTTGGATTTGGAGCATGAGTACCCTCCAGAGCAAAAGGGGAGAGCGACGGGACAAATTCTGCACCGGGTGGTTGATAGAAATACAAGTTGTACATGTAATCCGATGCAATCGGAGGAGGGGGATGGGGATTGAGGTAGGAAATCGGCGGAGAGATAAAGGGAAGGGGTGGGAGATGAGATAGGAAAAACCAAATGAAACTGTATCTGCGTTTTTGTGTACCGTAAACACAACACTCGTGTAAAAGACGCATCCCGACTTTGAACATCAGGTGGGGGGGGGGGGGGGGGGGGGGGGAGGAAGAAGAAAAAGCACGCTGACACAGGTATTTTGCGTTTGTGTATAAGACGCACCCCAACTTTCGATATTATTAAATTTCAGGGGGAAAAAAACGGTCCGTCTGATACTGTAGATGAGTGTTAACGGGTATGTATGGACGGTTATGGGTTTTTGTAGTGTGCACAAATGTGGAGTGTCTGAAATGGTAGCTGCTGTGTGCAGCGGTAACAATAAGTTCGTAGCAATTGGAGTGACATGGCTAGTTTTTATTTACAAGAGCGATACAAACTGGCAGGTTCGATCTTAAAAGTTAAGCTTGACATAAAACAATGATATGCTATACACACACACAGCATAATGCTGTATGTGTATGTTGATGTGTGTGTGTCTTCCTTATTGCTCTAACTGTAAAGATGTTGGACTTTTTCATACAGCTATTAATATACAAAAAAAAAAGAAGAGTGATATGATTTCTTTTCAGTAAATTTTGATTAACGGTTGGAAGTGAATTTTGAAAGATTCATGAATCTAAACAGGAAAACCAGTTGCATATAATTTAACGCGATTTTAACTTTTAAGATCGACTTAGATTCTTTATAAAACACCACGCATATAATGGGCCTACTATATTAGAAGTAGAGTAAAGGATGGTGGTGATTGATGACAACGACAATGATGATAATGATGATGATGATGATGATGATGATGATGATGATGATGATGATGACGATGATGATTATGATTATGTAGTGGTGGTGGTTGATAGTGATATCACTATTCCCATTACTGGTTGTAGAAAGAGCAAGAGTAGATTTGGGCGGGAAACAAAATGAAAAGAAGAAAGCATCCCCTTTATAGATAACGCGAGCGTCATGCAGGGCAGAAGAGGAGAAGGAAACGACAAGTTCGCAAGAAACACAACAAAATCAGCTAACTGCATTCAATGTGCCATTCTCATGACGCGTAGTACTCTTACTATTCGTTTCCCCTCCCTTTCTAGATCCCCTATCTTTCTGTTCTTTCTAATCTATTCAGTCTCTCATTGTTAAGCTTATGTCATGGTTCCGTTATGAACTCCTTCGAGATTCAAGGAGTGATCGGATATGGGTAGATGTACAACAAGTGATAACGTAATTGTGACGTTACAGTGTACCTCGATAGATATAAGCGAAACGCAGTTAGCAAAAAGGGTGTCATATTTCATTCCAAATAATATGAATGACATGAATGGCGTTTGCCGCTAATCCCCGACGGGAAGAGCTGCGAGTTTTAGCTCTCTGCTCCCGATTCTCGCTTAGCTCGCGATCCAGCTCGGCAAATGTCATTTGTTTTCGCTGGAGGATGTAGGTCTGCACGTTCTACGGGGCACACGGGGGCCTTCTTCAAATCACGTTCGATCACCCCATTTTCCACCGACAGTGATGCATGGATCAGCACTGGGTGTCTGTCGTAGGGGGCGTTTGCCAAGCTCTTCGCCGAGGGCATCGCGTATCTGAGGCGATCGATTTATTATTATCATTTACTATTATTTCCTTTGTCTGCTTTATATCTGTTCCATATTGTGTATGTGTGCGTGTGTGGGGGGGGGGATGGGGTGATATACCAATGTATGAATTTCTTATGCCGCATTTGGTTATCAGTGACCGCTCAATAAAACAGGAAGTAATGCCGACGTGCTGTCAACTCGTTTGGAGTACAAGAATTTCGGTATCTGTGTGGGCAGTGTGTGTATTTGACTAAAATAAGGTGAATTTGAAATGACTGCCTGACATATGATTATCAATCGTAGCAAGACATTTATTGGCCTTAATTTGTGGTCTAAGCATCAAGGTACATATTTGAGCTCTGACCAACTTATTGAATATTTGACGAAGGCGGCGATGTGTCTCAGTCGGTATACGGCGGCGCGTCTGACGCGCAATCAAATGGTTCGATTCCCATTGAGTCTATAGCTGAGCAATGTTGCATGTAATCATGCTGTCCCCTTTAAGAAGAGGTAAAAACACTCTGTCCATTGGATAGGACATTACATAGAAGTCTCGTGTTGTTGAGGGAACCAGGACTCACGCACGTCCCACTTCGTTTATCGCAAAGAGCAGGGTGATCACCATACCCGGTGAAGTGGTCCACGCACATACTTACACCAGAAAACGGCGAATGACGATGCCAACCTCTCGTGGTTCACCCCTGATGAATAAATGGCAATAATCAGCAAACTTTATGGCAACCAGGCACATTGTGGCAAGCGAAGAAGACTAATCGATCATCAGTGAAATAAAATGAATGAACGAATTATAGGAGATAGACGCATCATGAGACACCTAAGGTCTCAGGCAGCAGTAGTCAGCGGATGCAATTTCCCCAAGTCAGTTAAAAAAAGAAGAAGTTATTTTCATGAATGATTGGTACACACTCTTAAAAATGAAAGAGAGTAATCAAATGTTATTGTAAATCGTTGGAAAAATATGCAAAAATAGGATATGGGGTCAGAGGGATTACCTTAGCCTCCCAGGGGGAAAAAGCTTTGTGCGTATGACCATCATGCTGACAGAGAATATGAAATTAAGAAAATATTCTTATTATAATAGAATACAATCATTGACAATGTCATCTCGTTGCTCCAATAATCCAAGGGGGGGGGGGGGGGGGAGACCCAGATCCCAAACAGAGGGGGTTTTGTTGTTTTTGTTTACACTCAGAATGAAGGCACGCAGATTGCAGATTGCTTGCTTACACTCTACCTGTCATCAATAAACCAATATATCAATATAATTATTTAAATACAGAAAGTAACAAAAACCACCAATCAATCAACCAATAAATCACCCAATCAAGGGAAGAAAAAAGAAATGGGTGTAGGAAGGCGTGGGAGTAGGAGGAGAAGAAGGAGGAGGAGGAGGAGGAGGAGGAGGGAGAGGAGGAGACAAGATCGAAACGATGTTCAGTGTAAACGATGCCCGAGAAATTCGCTCGATCCTCAAGCCATCTGACAAGAGCGTTTCTTCGCTTGGAAGCACGCATGTATACGGTCAGAACTAGGGTGATGTATCGCTCCGCCCCACGGGGTGTAACGGCCACCCTTCCATCACGATCGCCAGGTCTTCTCGCGTTCAGAAGACACCTGTCTTCGAATGTGCGGGGCTGATGGGGCTATAGCAGCGCCTCGGATCAGATTTACAGATCAGATTAATTCTTTAAGGTATAACGTATAAGCGACAGTCATTTTGCCTTTCCGCAATTGCAAATGTGTTATTTTATTTTGCCGCAGTCAAATTAAACCCAGAAACACAAGTACTGGGTCAGATGACGTGGAAATAGAATGATGAATCAGTGTTATTATTACCGACATATTATCTGTGAACCTCGGTGCAGCGTTTTAGCCATTTCGCTGTCTTTGACATCCTTTTCAAGATGCAAATTTCACTCATTGCTCTACAACATTATCGACCAAAGCAAACACAAGAAGTCAATATCACAGGAAGATATAAATGTTTGTGGTTTGTCATTTCATCATCGTCATCATCTTTATTCATCTGACCGCTTATACAAATATTTTTCCTCGTAGGAATATCATTGTCTTTTCCTGGAAGGATTACAGTATCTTGAACACGGGAAGTCAGCCAGCTCTATGCGTCGACACCATCTCTTCAGCTCCGTCTAGTCATGTTCCGTACCACTCATATCTCTCCCGTTATTTTCTTCTCGTATATGCCCCTGGGGCCCCTCTATGTACATTTCTCTCCTACACGCCATAATTACTCTTTTATCTAGGGCCTACCGCTTCTCCCCTTCTGACCCGTATGTCATCTTGTAGTTCCTCTCTCACAGTTTTCGTTAGGACTATCATTCGCTTCAACCGTATCAGGGCAGTTACCCCCGAGGACAATTACCCCCAGCTTAACACTGGTTAGTAAAGATTTTAGAGTTGGTTTAGGGTAGGAGTTTGGGTTAGGGTTAGTTAGGTTCAGGATTGGGATTAGGATTAAGGTCAGGGGAAGGGTCTGGGGCAATTGCCCAGGGGGTAATTGCTCTAGACCCTATAACATGTCGGACAACAAACTTTCTACTCATCCCTGCACATCTCTTTAATTTACATATGGTAGATATGCATTTTTTTTTTGGCGCACAGTCTCCCATTTGGAACTTCCTTCTCATTTGTAAAAGGAGCCGCTGCTTGAGTCTGATGGGCATTTCCTTTAACCCGTTCCATACTGAATTCTGAAATCCCCACAGACTTAAAGGGGATGGTTATAGTAACTGATCAGTGGGAATCAGTGGGAATGCTGGTAATGATTGTTCCAATCCTTGTGGGATTCATTGAAGAGTACATTACATATCTATTCTTGTGTGAAAATTGTTCGCTTCAGAGTGGTCTCATATTCAAGTAATGTGCAGTTTAATGTTTCCAGGTTAGCCTGCCTGTACCGTGACGGGGCATTAAACTGCACATTACTTGAATATGAGCCCGTTCTGAAGCAAATAATTTTCACATTTCCTTTAACCCGTTCCATACTGAATTCTGAAATCCCCACAGACTTAAAGGGGATGGTTATAGTAACTGATCAGTGGGAATCAGTGGGAATGCTGGTAATGATTGTTCCAATCCTTGTGGGATTCATTGAAGAGTACATTACATATCTATTCTTGTGTGAAAATTGTTCGCTTCAGAGTGGTCTCATATTCAAGTAATGTGCAGTTTAATGTTTCCAGGTTAGCCTGCCTGTACCGTGACGGGGCATTAAAGTGCACATTACTTGAATATGAGCCCGTTCTGAAGCAAATAATTTTCACACAACAAAAGATACATAATATACTCTTAAATGAATCCCACAAGAATTGGAACAATCATCCCCCAGCATTCCCACTGATTCCCACTGATCAGATACTAGCCATCCCCTTTAATACACGGGCCACCAGGTTCCCGTAAGGATGGGTTAATGCTGACGGCGTCTTCCTCTGCCATGATAGTGACTTTAAAGTCAAAATTTACCATTTGCAGAGGAAACGAAAACCCAGCATTTATTTAGTGCTTCAAAATAGTTCTAAAATGTGAGTTAGGGATAGAAACAACCAATGTAAAAATTTGAACCAGTATAATCGATGTAAATATACAAAATGTGAACAATACTTATGATAAAAATGTTTCCAGATTAAACCATCTACAGTTATGGTTTAATGAGAAAAATAGCAATATCTCCTTATATTTTAGACTTTGTTGCAAAAATTTTATATAGTAGGATATTGTGTAATACAACTGACCTACACATGTGCATCAAAAGTGATACCTTGAACATTTTTTTAGATTGCTGCTCCTAAAGGTAAAACAGGACCTTTAATATGGAAACTGCCACTAGGCCTCATACAATCAAATATGCCTGCTATCTGCACTCACTTACGAATAAGGGTTGCAGCTTGACGTAGATATCGCTTCTACACTCGTCGTTTCATAATGCATTTTTTTTTTTAAAATCTGGATGTCAACTTGAAACAACACCAAAGCAACAAATATCTTATTTTCTGAATTATGCATGTGTCTAATCATAAGCACAATTAATGGATATAGGAGAGTATATACATTATATCAACGAGAAAGAAATCTTACATGAGGTCAATGTACGTGAGGCCAGTGTACATGAGCTCATCATCAATCAAACATTGAGGAAAATGACGAGACAACAGGAGCGTGACGATTACATGAAGATCATTATTTTGACTGGATTAATTTTCGAATGGGAGAGAATGTCAGCGATGACCACAACTGAGCATCATGGCACAGTAATCAAAAAGCACTCCTTATAACGAAATGAAATGATTTGCCTTTGTGCTGAGTTTTGCTTAATTCATTGCGAGAAATAGCTCGTGAAGCCAATTTGATTACTTTACAAGCCCTCAAGAAAAGGACTTGAAGCTGGTGAAAAAGGAGAACATCAGAACACACAAGCAACAATTATTTCTGTCACGTGAAATATTATTAATATCACGACTGGCGCAGTAGTCTCTTTTCATCCATTACAATCGTCGGTCGACAATAAGCATGTTGCTCATTTCTTTTGTTTTGGTTATACATTGTATTTCCAATGACAATGCGTCAATCTATCCTTTCCTGTCAAACGTTCAAGATTACGTGGATTCCATTCAAAGTAGATTGATCCTAATCAGTAAACGAGATCCTTAATGATTGCAAATCTCATGGGCAAACTTTGAAAAAGACACTAACCAGTGAGTGTAATTATCCATTCTTATATGTAATTCATATAAAAATTATATTTCATTGATATAAGCCCATATAGGCTTGACTCATACCTCATTGTCCAATAGTTGTAAGACTAACTGTACTGGCTCCAACAACACTTGAGACTGACAAATCATTGTAGGCCTACATCCACTTCCGCCATGCCATGGCAAACAAAAATGACTGTCCACTTCTGTCATGTGATCCGTCTTGCTTTTGTATTACAGTTTGATATCCCGTATACTATCTAAAATTATGACCTTTTTGCAAATGACCGAAATGAATCTTACAGCGCTCTCCAAATACGATATACAGTAATGAGATTTTTTTTTTATTCCCCCCCCCCCTTTGGAGGGAATAACAAAGAGACGCAATTGCTAGATATTGTGATGTTAGTTTACTCATGGAAACTGAGTCTACATCAGATCAACAAGATCACAATCAACAATAAATGCGGTTTCAAACAACGGCTCCCTGTTTTCACTTTCCTGTCTAGATATATACCGAACGTTTTACATGATAGTCCTCCATAACTAGCATGATATGACTATCTGTGCAGATTGTCGAAATTATAGGCTTTTGTGCGTTGCAATAATAGATGAAAACACTTTATGATAAACACACTACTGATCACACCTACTGTCATAAAATACTTTGATATCTTCGATACATCGTGAGAATGTAACATTTTCTGATATTTCTAATGTTCTCTTCTCATGGTATCTGGAAGCTGGGTCAAGAATTCTCGACGGATGAAATGTCGTCATAACCAGAAGGGGTGGGGCGTGGGGTGGGGTGGGGGGTGGGGGGCTTGTAAGGGAGAACTACTTTATTTGATATTGTTGGAGGTTGAGCCTCTCCGACTGATTGTATTATGCAGAGCAGACTATACGGGAAGTCATGCCTATCTATGAGTACATGCATGCTCGTTCTCTTACCGCTCCACATACAAAATAAAAGGCATAGGCCTAGGGCTACGTAACGTCGAAGTGGGTTACAAGGAAAGAAATCCGGGGAAAATTGAGTAATATCGAGGACTTAACTCAGATCCAGCAAAGAGAGCTGAGAAGACCTCGGAAATGAAAGAAGAAGATGTTCCATGTACATGCCAGGGAACTCGGCGCCGTCTAAAAATATGTTTTTGTGCGCACGAACTCCAAGTAGGTTGATGCCCTCGTTTGCAGAGGCATTATGGGTATGATACAATGAGCTACTCCATACAGTCATATAATAGCTCAAGTATTTATCGCGTGTGTAACACTTATTCGAGATTCGAACGACATGTCACGTGCCGGACGTATCAGCTTCCAGGTTAACTGCACTTTTGGTAATATTTTTGATCATGCTGATTATGATGGTGATGAAGTTAACGATTGATTTAAAAAAATGCTAATAATTGTCATACACCTCTGTACTGATACACCTGTGCTGATGCCAGAGGAACAGACTTACAGACTTTCATTTTAAGCCTTCTCAAAGATAATTTTCTCACCTGAAATCTCTTGTTGTCGACCGCTCATTGCCAAAGTACGGAAAAGACTTCCTACGGTGACTCGCATGAACACTTGTCCAACGTCATAGTTGGTTGAAAAATGATTCCTTCAAAGTAGAGCATAATCACGCAAACTACAACGATACGATACACTTGCACAGCAGCCTCACTCAGCGAATAGCCATCATGGCAACACTGTTTTAAAGAAGAATTCTTAAATCTCAATTCTTTTTTACGGAAAACACTTAGTTTTCTTGATCAGTAGTTATAAATATTCAAATCAGCATGTCGATGATGTCATGCTGTCACAATTTCTTATTCATTTTATATACAGGATCACAAAAATCTCATATTTCGGCTGTATAAAATAACTATTGCCTTAAAAACCACTCAAAAAACAAACAAACAATTGTTACCTCTGATATAATTATTTTGATATGGAATATGCTTTTACCTGTATTGGCTAAAAGTAGCCGTTTTTCCCGAAATTCATATAATAACATACATGAAAAATTGTGATGGCATGACATCATGACATCATCAACTCGCTCATTTGAATATCCACAAGGACTGGTCAAGAAATGTTTTTAAAAATGTGAAATTTCAAAATGTCACATCTGCCTTATTTCTCAATCCAATTGCTGTCATATTTGAAACGTTCTGTAGGATTTTTTTTCTCTCTTTCCTTTGAAGTTTATTTATTTATTCATTTTCTTTTTCTTTTTTTTTTTGGGGGGGGGGGTGCGGATTTCTTCTTCAAAGGAGCTCAAGAATCTGTAGCGTGTCTAACGCTCATTTGAGTTTCGAACGGACACAAGAAATGATCTTACTTTTGTTTCCGCCCATGCTGGTTGCCATTTCAGTATTCATAATTAGTTTTCATGATCTCATAATATAATTTCTTATTATACATCCAAGCTGGATATAATGTATTATTCAAGTCTGTAATGTTTGACGCGTATTTTTTTTTTCATTGAGAAGTATAAAAATGATCGAAATTGAAATTGAAAATTTCCGTTATCACAAAATTTTTATATCGCATAAAAAATCTCGAGGAGAGAAGTTGAAAATAACAGGAGAACAGTGTCTTAAGTTGTTGCTTGCTATTGGAGTCGCGAATATGATCTTTATGACATGCGGAATTAATCACTTAGAGAAAGCAACAGGTTGAAATGTGGAATTATAATGGTACATGTAACAATCAATCAACATCGCAGCGAATATGATTAGGGGGTTCTATATAGGAAAGTATCGGTATTATCCCTGACCAAAACACACACAGTGCGTGAATGGCGCCTCTTTCTCGAAATATGTTCTTTCATTCTGAATTCCTGGAATTTATCAAGGATTGTACATATTTCTCAGAGAAGATGTCAATTGAATCCTTCATACAAGTACAAGAAATATCACATTTTTCTGTTCAACGTCTTGTAATACAATAAACGATTTTGAATGCAAACTTTCCCAGGGTCACATGTCGATGACTGCTATTGCGAAACCCCCAAAGGACGCCACCCTTGGGTGACCTTCTGACTTTTACACTCCTGTAATAACTTTCCTGATGTACTTGCCTGATTTTGATCAAGGTTTCGCTGATCAGTTGAGTTGATTTCGCTGGCTACCTTCTGAGCATCTCTATTTTAAACACTTTTTTTGTGTCTTAGAAAATATTCCGTTAGTAATCGGAGTCGTGTGTCCATTGCAAGTAAAGCTTTACAGCAACGTCACGTTGCCACCATCATAACCCTCACGTGGACTTTTTCCTACAGACCCTATAGGGAAGGAAGAAGATTATCGTTTCCAAAGGTGAGGATTAATGTGATAAAGATGAACATCTGAAGGTTTTGATAGTTGTGCAAACAACCACCGTATTAGGCCCTATACGTTTACTGTATCATTTTGACGTTTTTCCCAAACGATAACAGAGGGACACCATCAAGCGAAGAAATGAAGGGAATTTCAAATCATAAGGAATACAAGTTTTTAAGGAGATAATTCGAGTGAAAATATGTCACATTCCATATTTTGCCCTATTATAGATACAAAGTTTACATGAACAGTAATGAAAACACAAAGGGCTAATATTGGGTAATAATCTACACGTATACCATTCGTGCACGGCATTTCGCAAAGATACAAGCAAGGATCAAATTGCTCCCCGCTTAAATATTGTAAATAGCGAAAACGTGACACATGCTACTTTTCGCCTTAAAATGCAACCTTCAGATGAACAAAAATGGGAAATCGAAGGCCTCATTTCGGAAAGTATCTACAATTGATAGCATTTAGAAATGATAGACTAAGATAATAACTTCTCGCCTTTTATCGAAATAGAAGAAAGCACTGCAGCTTGCTGTCAATGGTTGGAGAAGAGTGGTTCGTTTCCATACATATACTATATTATGATTACAATCTATCAACATAAATAATGAGTACCTATTACGATTAAAATTGTACATTTTGATCTCAAGGCGCATCTCAATGTCTTAGTTCTACGAGCTCTTTGAAAGGAATCAGGTTCTATGTCGTTGTTTTGTTGTTCTCTATTGTTAATTGTTGAAGTGCTTTGAGTCTGTATAGAAAAGGCGCCATTTGAATATTGGTTATTGTTGATTATTATTATTATTAGGGGGGGGGGGAGATTAAAATCACAAACAAAAACAGAATACATAAAAAATGTTCTGCACAGCACAAAACAAATTACAGCTTCTGCACAGCGCGCAATGATGTTCGTCCGCCATTCTTAAAAAGTGTTGCTTTCATGCTGCATGTCTTCCAAAGTTCATTGCTCCAGTTACCCCCGAAAAAAATTAGAATTGCTACTGCCATGTAGAGAATTTTCTTATCACAGAGGAGAGAAAAAACAAACAAACAAAACCCAAGAATAGAATGTCAAAATCGGGCCAATAAATGAATTCGATATTCCGAGATAAGAATTTCAATATCTTACTCCGATGCTCATCGATCCAAAATAAGAAGAGGAAAGCTGACGATTCTAGAGCAGAAAATATCGTTCGCTTTCCCGGATGCAAAATGAATCGCTTAACTTTCGTTAACATGCGTCAAAAGGGAACAACGTATAATCATTTTCGAGTCATAATGATTAACCTTCGCAAGAGCAGTCGTTCTGAATAACAGAGTCTTGTAACAACTAATGTTTGCGACAACAAACACCAAATGAACAGTCTATAAAAACAAAACAGTTCCCAATTCTTTTCTGCTGTTAAAAAAATAGCCCAAAAGTCACTCTTTTTTTGTTGTTGTTGCTGAAACGAAGAACCCTGTGGGAGAAGAAAGAGACGGGTTTGATGACTTGATACCAATATTTTTCCAGAAAAGCGTGGGAGGTGACCTATGTGTTGTATTTTCGATAATTTCGTCTATTCTATTCGAGTGAGTTTGTCTTTTTCCAGCTCTTCTTTTTTAATTCTCTTTCGATTCTTCCAGTTCTCCTTTTCCCATTTTTTAAATATTTTTAATCAAAGATTCATTGTTTTTTTGCCCTCAAAAGCGGCGATATTTATTGATGCAAGGCCTACGTAGCGGCTCGCGACACGATGATTTCTTTAATTTCAATTCAGCATGGAGACGCCAACTGACAATACGTACATACTAACATCTTGAAGATGAAAATACTGGTACGGTATACAATCAAGGATAATTATGTCAGAGTTCTTGAAGGCTCATCTACTTGCAAAGTTCAGGTGGTTTTCTCAGCTCTTCACTTCTAGGCCTATGTCACAGTGCGCACGAAACTCAGAAGCAGCGGCGGCATTGGTACTTGGACATAATCATTAAAGTAGAGTGTTTTGATAAATGTGCTCAATTTTACATGTTTTAGGTCAATCTGAAAATCCCTTCACAGTGGGTGCCATAGGGTTTTAGATTTCCTTTCTGTTTTTCACAAAGTGTAGGAAAATTTAGTGCACTTGAACAGACCCCTTCATTCAAAGCCACCTTGGGCTTGGTTTACCATCGTTTGTTGTAGGATGGGTTTGTTTGCAGTTTTGTTGAGTTATATGTATATAATTATCATATTAGTATGTTCAGCATCTCCCTCCCCCCCCCCCCCAAAAAAAAAATGACTTAGATTAAAACGTCTCATCTGGCGACTGTTTGACGATTCCGTGATGCAAGGTCACAACAAGAGTAAGAGAACGGAGGATGGGCGGTGTCTCGTGAACTTCATTTCGCCTTTCCCCTTGCCCACACCCTCTGCACTTGGGGCAGCCACACGACTTACATCTAACCGCATGACTGAAATACTCTGCTAACAAAAGCAATTATCATTTTTATGTTGGTCTAATTTCTCCGCCGAGGCGCGATGGTATTGACACGCTTCTGGCTCTTCCCGGTAGTCGGGTCCGTTAGTCCGATCAAGCGAAATAACTGTTTGAACATGTCTGACAAACAGCGATGCATTCTGCTATGCGGTCTTGTCATGGTTGTGCCAAACGCTAGCTGTCATTACAGCGGAGTTTGATGCTGTATATACCATAGTAATCAGAATCGAATCAAGTGAAGCCTCTGTGGCGGCTGAGAATGCGGCCCCGTCACTCATGGTTCTGTTATAGGGTGGTAACGGGCGTGACGCTCGGCCTAGCCTCCAAGACCTAGACGAGAGGTGGTCTGAACCAATGACAGAAAAAGCTATCAGCAATTTTATTGTGGTCGCGGCGACGAAGCTTTCGATATCGTTTGTAAGCGTTGCGGCTTCTGCCAAAGCCGATTCGACGAGATTTTATATTTCAGAAAGGCGATGCGAAATGTACATCACATGCATGATCGTGAGTCAACGAGCTGGTTGGACAGCTGAGAAGTTGTTCTTTAAAGTGAACCAAGACCCAAATATAAATGTGGATTGAGTGAAACAGCAATATCAGTAGAATACATCGATAAAAATTTGAGGAAAATCGGACAATAGAATCAAAGCTTACGAATTGTTAAAGTTTCGATGCCGTCATCGCTGGACAAGAAGACTACTATAATTCATGACGTCATGTATAGACAACAAAATTTAGAACGTAATAAAGTAAATTCAACATTATTATTTCACTTTTCTAGCATAACGGAAGAGCACTTGACTTACCTCTTTCAGAAGCAAGCGGAATGACATTACATTCAACATTGCAATTATGTCAGTAATGGTATATGTAGGCCTACTTTTCAAGGAAAATGAAATTTTGTCTATATTTTCTTTATATTGTTATATAGATATCTTTAGTGCAGACACACAGGCATACATAAACACGCAAAAGCATAGGGTACATTTTACTTGAAACTGTATAAAACAACGTTCCCTTGTTTGGAAAGTGTACAAGAAACCAATGCCCCTATAATGTCTGGTCAAGGGAACCCTCTACCAAAGGTTTCGGGGGGGGGGGGGGGGGGGGAGGGGTGGGGGATAGAGGGAGATGATTGGAGTGAGTGACGGTTTTTATGCAAAGAAGGAATTAAGTGACATTCTTATAAACAATCACCATCAGCAGCAGCAGCATGACTCGAAGTATATATATATATATATATATATATATATATATATATATATATATATTTGTCAATATGAGATATTTGAAATTACATCTGCTGAAAAGCAAAAGAAAATCATTCAAATATGTAATCATTTCAATATCTTCAACAATATTAAGTTATGTAACGAGTGCTGTATCCTTTGCAAGATTTTGTTTATCTCCAAGTGATGATGACCTTTAAAAATTTTGTAAATGACTTTGGTATCTGTTTTTGCATTCAAACTCTACATATATACTGTATGTAGATATATAAATACATGTATAAGTATATATACTGTGTATATGGTGTAAATGGTTTTAAGATGTGATGTGTAAACTTGGATATCACACACACACACACACAAACACAATTATATATATCCATCTTCAGTAACATGAGATGTGTAAGACTATGTCTACTAAAATAATTTGAAGGTGATAATCTTAATATCTTCACAAATGTCTTGTTATGTAACGACTGCAGTATCATTTAAAGTTTGTTTTTTCGCCAAGTGATGATGACCTTTAAAAATGGTGTTAATGTTTTTGCATTCAAACTCTTCATATATACATATATATATATATATATATATATATATATATGTGTGTGTGTGTGTGTGTGTGTGTGTGTGTGTGTGTGTGTGTGTGTATATATATATACTGTGTATGTTGTAAATGGTTTTTATCACACACACATACACACACACACACACATAATATACCAGTACTGTATATCCATTTTTATCAATTTGAGATGTTTAAGATTATATCTGCTAAAAAAAATGATTAAAGCAAATGGTAATATTAATGTCTTATGTTATGAATGCAGTATCATTAATTCTCTAAGTGATGACATGTATAAATTTTGAAAATGGTGTTTATGTTTTTGCATTAAAACTTTTTATATATTATATATGTATGTGTATATACATATATTATATATATATATATATATATTCAAATATATATATATATATATATACATGTATATATATATATATTCAAGTATATATATATATATATATATATATATATATATATATATATATATATATATTCAAATATATATAAACTGAATTTGGATCAACATACACAGTGATTGAATCTCAAGATGCATATGGTTTTAACACACAACACAATTTTATTATTTCCTCACACCATTCAATTTACAAACACTTTTAATCATCCATAAATCTGGTTTCCTTTGGTGAAAAGGAAAACACATTATGCATCGAAGTCAAGAATTGTTAGCCATTGCCTAACATAGCAACCATTTCTTTATAATGTGAATCTAACAAACTCTTGAAATATATAACTTTGGAATGACAACATTGATAATTTTGAAGCACAAAATAAAAATACCATGTAAAACAAGCAAAAAGATCTCTACTCCAGCTGAGAAGTTATATCCAGTACAACACAAGACAAAAATTGTTAAATTGAATTGCATGTCGTCCATGCAATCAAAATAAATAATAACTTATCAAAACTAAAAACATCTTACACCTCTGTACATGATAGCTTGTCACAAGCAAATCACAAAGTGAAACTGTATAAATCTGCATAAATAGAATTGCGTGTACTGTGTAGTGAGGAGACAAAGGGAGAAAAGAGAGATGAAGGGAGAGAGAGAGAGAGAGAGAGAGAAAGAGAGAGAGATGGTTCTATCGACAATAATGCTTTACAATGAAAGAAAACTGACCTGTACACTTTACAACCAGACACGGTTAGATTGCCTCAACATACATCACAGATCTCATGTCTGTTACATAATCATACTCAAAGGTTATAATGGCATTAATCATCACCTCAACATACCTAGAGGTACAATGAACCAGAAAAAAAAAAACATCAACTCTTTAAAAGAGGTTTTCCACTGTCATAAAAATATATTTGATATTTCATCTTCTGCTTGTGCATTTCTTCTGTTGACATGTGTATCATATCATGCATGTTGCCACAAAACTTCCAACGTGAGGTGACCTATACAAAATAGGAGAATGGTGCAACACTCAGTTGGTAACATGAATCAAAAGAGATCCAATCATCTGACGCAAAAGATGTGATAAGCTACAGAAAATACATTAATTAGCACTCCTGAGCACAGGGCATGTGCACTTGTGATCAACATAACTTTCTTTATTAACTGTTTCATGTACAGTACATAAATATTTACACTACGTCTGTGACTCCGAATATTATTCATGCCTAAAATAAATGCAGTAAATCTTGTTATATCTCATAAAATGAGAAGACAATGCAGGTTTTAATGAACTCTGGTGGTTTCTTCGTGGTTGTGAGAAAATACCTCCATAATTCTTGATCCAGAACAGATCATCTAAAAAATGAAAACTCCAAGCAATATTTTGCTCCCTACAAGTATACGAGGATTACGTCTTAAATGCCTGAAAGTGAATACGCTCATTACGAGGAAATTTGCCAAAGGGAGAATTATGCAAATTGATATGTGTAAGAGCATTGTAATCTAAGCTACACAAGCTCACAACCAAAATGGCTTTACTCTAGAGTGAGAAAATATAAAGGCTGGGATCAGAGACATGCCTCTGGTGTAACGGTGGGCTTAGATGCATACCAGAACACGCTCTGATGTAAACAGGCCTGGTTTTTTTTTCTTCTCTCTCTCTTTTCTTCTTTTTTTTTTAAATCAAGGCAATGTTATGCCACTTTTAATTTACAATGTTCTTCACACATATTTACACATACATACACACACACACACACACACACATACAAACACACACATTCACAACATACACATGGTTATGTCTACAAGCAGAGCTTGGAAAGAGCTGCTATTTAGCACTGCTTTGGCATGGAGAGTTTTCTGCTCATTCTTGTTAAGGCAATTTGATTGTCCCACTGAAACAGCTCAGCAAAGCTTTTTGAAAAATCTTCTTAACCTCTTCCCATGTATCAATGTCATACTGGAGTCAACAGCACACATGTTTGCTACTAAGTGCCAGAGTTTCGCATGTCAAACAAACATTGCTAGGCTGAGTGACCTGTGATTTTGTTTTCTTTCATTTTGGTGGGACATGACACAGTTATCTTTGAAACGATTAAGTAGTCTCATATCATGTGTGCATGCTTGAGAAAGATAGTGCCTAAAACATTGTTTGCAAAACTTGATGCAGATGGTGATACAGAAGAAAACAAAATAAGAGGGAAGCCTAGAGCAGATCTAATCCAAGAAAGTCAGAATATGTAATCACAACATCACATGACCTTTGAACCCTGTAGCATCATTTTCCAACAATGCAACTTAAATATTGTATATCCTCTGGGAATTTTTTACTAACACACACAGCAAATTTGAACAGTCTTAAGAATCTACATGAAGAATATAACTCCCAAACATCCTTGGGCCAAAAAAAGAAAAAAAGACAAATACATCATCTGTCACATTCATACACAATGGAACAAACAAAATTGCACTCTATCAATCTCTCCATTACAATACCTATCTAATTCACAGAACAAAACAGAACAAGGAAGAAAATTACTTATTTTCACCCTCACTAATTTGTTGTCATGAAGAGTAGTTACATCCATCATATCTTTGCTTTTTTTTTTCGTTGCACAATATTAATGAACTGTAGGACTGTTTCACATAAGTACTTTCATTTCTTTTTTAAAATTTTCAATCATCAAGATAATACTAATAGAAAAAAGGACTAAAAACCTCTGCTCAGAGTTAAAACTGAAGTGTAAAACACAGATAGTATCCCAACAAGGTTGCTTGTAACATGCTGTGTCGCATTTAAGGAAATGGGTGGGTATGCTCTTATAAAAGAGCTCTACATTCTGAACTCTTAGAGAGATACGTTCAATTTAAAAAAAAAAATCTAAATTGATCTGAATCTCAATCAAAGCCATAAAAGTATGTTCTTCAAGGATCTCCAGTAGCCTACTAAGCTAACAGAAAATTAGGTTGCTAGATTTCTCTCTTTAACTTTGATGCAAGTAGTTCTCATATCCTCTTTTGATACCCAAGAATTTCACTCATCATCTTTTCCAAACCCCTCTTGATCATAATTTCTCCAATAAACTTTATATCTTCTAACACCAAATACATGTATCATGATGTTTTACCCAATAAAGTTATGATGGAAATAGCCAATTTGCGTTTATTTATTATCAGCGTTACCATTAGAGGGGGGCTCTGTTACGTCAATTTGTTTTTATTTTTGGCTTTCCTCCTGAATCATTACTGTCGAGGACTATGATGGTAAAGGGATTTACAACAGCTACATTCCTTTCCACATCAAGGGGTAATCACTTGCACCCTTAAAGGGGACTGACGGTGCCATCCTAACATATCATATCCCTCGAACCAGTGACACCTACCACTAAACAAATGAAGACACAAATTCTGCCTAACGTGTCATTCTACCTTCCACCAACTAAATGTATTAAGACATGATTTCCGTCCCCCATTTCAGTCAAGTTTGAAGATGGATTGTAGGGTTCCATTTTCCAACTCTGTGTCAGTGACCTCTATCCTTGGTAACTACATAAATGATCACACTGCTTGGAAATAAGCAGATCAATATCAACATTTACTAAAAAAAAAAAAAAATTCAAGAGAAGAAAGGAAAGGAAGTAAAAACAAAAAATTCACAAGACTATTTACAAAATATCAGTGCCTTGGACACAACACAACCTCATACAACAAGGTATAGGATTAATTTACAACAATGATTAACACATCTTATTTTGTGCCATAAATAGAACAAAGTGACTTTATTTCCCCATTGGACAAATACACGCATGGAGACCTGCTCCATTTATCTTCCTTCTAAGATTTAAACAACAAAATCTGCACATGTGCACAAATGTAAATGCCAAAAGGTGGACTAGTCCTCAACTTCAATCTCCCCTTCCTAGATGATGTCATTGTTTCTGGTCTGCAAGAGTCTGTCCCATCAAACAAGAAACAAAAATCATCAATTTTACAACTGCTTATTTCTGCAACCAAAAAGACTTTAAAACAGTATTGGGGGTCTGCAAGTGAGCACTGAAAACAGGAGAAAAACAAAAGAACAGTCCCTGAAAGGATCGCCATGGCAACGGGACACATGAGTGACATCTGACAGACTGGGACTGGGTGTCTGTTCCTGTCTCTCTGAACACTGGTCCTACAGACAACTGTTTTCACAACACAAAGTGGTCGAGCACTTCTCTGCTGTTGCTGTTTATGTGTTTGTTACTACAAATCAATTCAAGGGAAAATGGCTGAACACAGGGTGTGAAATAACTTTCGACAAAAAGGCAAGTATATGCACTGACAATAATGCTGCCTGGTAATTTGCCAAAGTCAAAACCTTCCCTACGAATAAAGCGCGGCACAGAGCCTGTTGGGGTGGTTAGAGATTTCAGGGTCTGTGGTTAGCAACAAAAAGTTTGCACTCCATTTTTTTTATTCTTCTTTTGGGTCGGTATGTTTAATCAGAGTTCTAAGAACTTTGGTGAGCATAATAGTAATAAACATGACTCACACATACAATCATCACACTGCACCAAGCATGTCACTATGGGCTGAAATACTTCCTCTGAACCATATCATAAATATATTCTGTTGTTTGACAACAAGTGTGACACATCACTGAATTGCACCATTAAAAAAAAAAATCTTACTGTAGAGTCTACTGCTCTCATCAACACCCTTCTCAACATCCAATCCTGCATCCAATAGTTGAGTACCATATGAGAATGGGTTTACGGAAAATGTTTCGCAGAAGAGCATTGCACATAACTGACATTATTCTCAAAGATTGTGGCTCTAGTTGATCATCAGCTTTCACAACATCCACTGCTTTGTCAACTTAAACAAGCCAATCTTGGGGTGGGATGTAATTTCCAGCAGAAGAACAAAATAATGAAGGGAAAGGATGCCACAGAGCAGGCAAACTGCAACACACAAGACTCTGCAGTCGGATGTTTTTGACTAAGGCATTTATCTACACTGATACCCTGTCTTGCCTGGAAATTGGAGTGGCACTGCAGAAATGCACACGCTTTTCTTTCTGAGGTATTAAATGGATCTATTCTGCCTAGTCAAGGTTTATGAAGATATACCAGTACATTCTTTGAGAATCGTCAGAAGAATGTCATTCTTTTTACATCACAAGTGGGACTGACCCCTCTTGGCATCTCATATGATAGAAGCATTAACCTTGCATCATGACAGCTTGAAAACCGAGATTGGAATTTGGCCAAATCTTGCCTGGTTTCTGTTTTTGTTTAATGTTTTATTTGCACTTCTGGCAGGCTAGACCCATGGGATAAATTGCCCCTAAAAGAGTAATGGATACAAAACAAAACACAATGAGAAGTCTTTTCAACCCTTCCGCTTTAAAAACTTATCTTCTTAGAAACATTTTCTATAAATCCATGATGAACGGATCGGATGCTACTCTTCCAGCCAGCTGAGCCGCGCCCATGTGTAACCGGTGGAGGGTGTGTGGTATTAGCACGTCGACGCGCTGCCACTGGGGCCGACGCCCGCGATGGCATTCAGTAGGTAGGGCATATAGAGCAGCTTGCTGTGCAGCAGCAGCTTGCTGCTGGCTCGCAGCTCCGGCAGCTGCGAGACGATGTCGTCGAAGCGCCCCGCCTGGTTGTTGGCCTCCATGAAGTCCCGCAGCGCCAGGAGGTACGGCTCCTGCACTGACTGGATCTGGTCATTGGAGGGCTTGCCACCTGGAATAAGATGAAGGGGTTGGGGTGGGGGTGGGGTGGAGAAAGGAGAAAGAGATAACAGGTGAGAAGAAACTTTGTTACCAGGTTACATACACTGAGCTGGAGATCAAATACATACTTGGATGCCACTCTGCCATTTCAACAATCATTCTTTCTAAGATCAACAAAAATGTCTGAGAGAAAGGGGAGGGGGGGGGGGGGACTTTCATAGGCAGAGAGACAGACAAAGTGACAGAGAGAGAGAGAAAGTTCAAAGATATGAATTGCAAAGATAGACAGACATTGGGATACATAATAAAAAAAACTAACAACAGTTGTTTTTAAATGACATACCTTTTTGCATTCATGCTCAAAAGTGCTGAGAGCAGATTAACCAGATACAGATACTATGGGAGCCAAAACTTGAAGAGATCATGGCTAAAAGCAAATCAATTGACAATTCACGATTTCTATAGAATCACTGTCACAGGTGAAAATACTGTAATCTACCCTTCATCGTATTTTTACACTTGTTTTAACTCAAGGTTCAAGGTTGCAAACAAGTTCTTAATGAAATGAATCGATTTCACCAGGCTTCTTATGGGAAATTTCAATAAAGTAAAAGTGATAGAATTTCTTATAGTTCAACAAATCATATTTCTGAAAACAATTGAAACTAATATTTCACGCAAACACATTTAATGTGTTTGTGTATCTTACATTTACAAGACTAATACAACTTGGACAGAAAGAAGGCAGCTTAACTGCACTGGAGTTGTCAAAGATAGGTTTAGATTATAGAGTACATTGAAGAGATGATATATTCTAGTTTCAGTTCAATGTTACACTTTCAGGGTCAAGTTTGAAACCATTATATCACTGCATGGATTAATGCCTTCGCAACTATTCCCGTCCCCAAGTTGGACCCAACTCGAGCCAGAAGGGGCAATTTATGGCCGGATGCTTGACATGGACTGCAATATACCAATAAATATCTGAGGGATGTACAAGGGTAATAGACACACTTGACAGATAATGGCGAAGGAAGGGATATTACAATTTTTATCACAGCCCTGGGTTGTGGGTGATAATGAAGTAATAAAAAGCCACAATGGACCTATTTGGGAGGGCAGTCTGTATACCCAGATATAGCCTCCTTTCAGTCACTATTCAAGCAAACTAAACATCCCTCTCCAAATTTGTGCAGCTATGTCTCAAAATATATTCATGTGACAGATGTTCCATATATCAAAATGACAGGTTACTTACAAATGGTCATAAAAAAATGGAACTTATACTGAGAAAATTTTGAAATATGGGTTATTTCCCTTATTGTGATGAGTTGCTGCAAGTTAAAGCGTCTGCTGAGAAGACTAAGAAACCCATGCTACATGCATATCACATCATAGCACAGCATGGAGTGTACATGCATGTACCGTTACGTGCAATAATCTGTCAAACACATGGTGACCACATATTGGTTTCCAAATGACATGCAAGTTAGCATATCTTGACCTTGAGTATGCTGCTACTTCCTCAATCATACAGTTTCTATGTCAATCAGGTGAGTTGCTGAAAAAGTGGTGATATCCTACAACCAGATGTATGTCCTTGAACACTTATTAACATCAAAGTTAAAATGACATTTACAGATTGTCTGAATACCACATGAACATTTGTCTCTAATCATTTTAAAAGAAACAAGCAAAAGTGAAGATTCTGAATAATTGTCATAAATGAGAATATTCAGTTTAGTGAGGTCATAGGCCTATGCAATTTAATAACAATAAACTTGTATATGATTCACAAATATTAAAAATAAAGGGCACCTTTTTATTCTCATTTACAATTTAAATGGCATACTGGCAACATGAACGGTGCAGCAAAACATCCCTAAGAACACCACAGCATTTCTAATCTCCTTCAAAGGTCTATGACATTCTGTGCTTCAACCCTATACCCTCATAGTGTAGTACATGAAAACAGGGAAGTAATAAGAAATGATTTGCTATGTAAGTGAAATGCTTGCGGGGGAGGATAATCACTTCGCCCTGCGTAATGGACAATGCATGTTGAATGGCATCATAATTCCAAACTTTCAAGTTGCTGATGACAGTTTCAGTCCATTGACGATAGTCTCGGTTTGATGCTATTCATCGTGAAGATGATTCTAGATAGCTTGGCAAAACTATACACTCACAGTACCAACTATCTTAATGCCCAGTGCTCACTTAAAAATGTTTCAGAGGTGTCAATTATGCATTGGTCTGGGAAAATAGAATCATATAAATATACACATACAACAGCATATGTCTATTATCAAACAGACATGCATTTTAAATTAAACCTATCATGTCTAAAGTACCAATTACATGCAAGCTGAATGATATCAAACATAAGCAGTACAATCTTAAAGGAGATGCATAACTTCAAGATTAAGGTATTGCCCATTAATCATATTGTTTCTTAGTAAGTTTTGATTGTTGAGGATACTGTTTTTCACCATTTTATTTTCGCAAATTTCGCGAGCGCCAAGATTTGCGAAATTAAAATGCCACGAAAGTTCTTGTCTACACTACTAGTATATCATGTTTACAGCAATTCATACAATTCTGCATCAAGGCACCTTACAGAAGATTGTCAGATCCACTATATGAAGTTCTGATAAAATATTTACAAAGCCTGCATCAACTAATACCTATCTACAGTGTATGTCTTTCAGGTCTTTAAAGGCACACATTTTTTTGCACAAAAGGTGGCAGCACTTTTTAAGAAAAGCTTGTGCAATCTAAACTGCAGTTGTATCTGTTCCACTCAGAGAAAAAAAATCAATAAAACATTTATCTCGATGTTGGCGTATTTGAGCTGGTATTTGATGAGACCGTAGGAGAAAACTACGGGTAATTATACTTTATTGAGACAGTAACAGCCCATAGCCCATATTCACAGCAATTCAAGTTTAACAAAAGGCTTTTCATATTACACTTAGTGTCAAAGGATATGTTTTGTTAACACTGATACATGAAATGATGAACAGAAGTATGGTTGGAAACTCCCTTTACACATCATGAATGTCAAAGGAACCTTGGGAGCATGACCAATGATATTTTAGGCAGGTCTACAACACTAAGTGCTATGTGAGATTACAGCAGTCTCATTCAAGTTTGGGGATCACACAACCCCTTACCAAAAATGTTAGGGAAATTGGATCTGCTATTTTGAGGATCTGTCAGCTTCAGTATGGCACAAGCATTGAAGTACCCCTCTCAGTTTTCATTTCACACTCATAATAATCTCAATTTGGGCTGATATTGGGAGACACCGGCCATCGCCACGCACCAGGTGATACGGTCCATGGATATTGGCAAGGCATACTGGGGCTTCTACCTGTAAGCACCACCAGGCTCTTATCCTCATATTTGATCCTAAATATAGATACGTAGCCAAGATGGATTCCCAGCCTGAGCAGACGAGAATGGCACTGGGTCAAGAACCTCTCCAGGAAATATTTGTCTACCTTGATCCAGTGACTGACTGACCTTCAGGAGCGTATAGGAACACTCCGGGGAGGGAAGGGAAATCATTTCAGCGTGTTTTGTTTGGGCGCATAAACTGAGCAGGATGCGGAAGCCGGCGAGTCGAAAAACGAGCCCGGAATAGACTGACACGCACTTTGGAATTACACAGCAGGCAGAGTGACCTCTTCAAAGGTGAAGCTTTCTAAGAAATTTTGTTTGGGGACTTTAAAAAAAATAGTTCCTGGGAACATGGGAGAGTGACAGGAAGTGTCTTGTTTGGCTTCAGAACAGACTGACCAGCATTGTTTCAGGTAATCACCTCTTTTTGCTGTATGAATAAATGTAGACTAACTTCACACATGTATGCATGCACACACATAGCTCAGTATAGACAACAGGCTTCTTTACGTGCGACGATGAATCTTATCGCCAACCAGGTGAGCCTGGGCACACTTACCTTGGTCTAACAACAAGATGACCTTGAGGAGCAGGTACTCATTCCTCGTGATGCCCAGGGTCCTGAAGGAGGCTGCCAGCTTGGTGACCTTCTCCACGACCTCCCCCATCTCCTCCCGGAACACGTCCATGTCCAGCCGGAGGTCCAGCGTCTTGTTCATGCACTCCTGTAGGAGCAGCAGGTTTTTGTGCGTGCACTGCTCGAAGCTCAGCCCAACGTCCAGCCCGCCTCCGCCGCTGGACTTGCCGTTGATGCCGCCCGAGGAGCCGCTCCCGCTGGTCTGGGGCTGCTTGAAGTGCATGGCCCGGCTGATGGTGCAGAGCAGCATGAGCTCCAGCCACTTGGTCTTCAGGAGATAGGTGTGCTCCACCGCCGAGAGCTGCGTGAAGAACGGCAGGTGCCGCACCCACTGGACCAGGTGGAACACCAGCTCCTCCCCCAGACGGCACTGGAGCCGCAGAAAGTCATCCAGCTCCATGGTGGCTGGGAGGTCGCTGTACTTGTGCTCTTTCAGATTGACACCTTCTTTCTCTGCCACCTGTGATGTGGAGAAATTTAGGATGCAAGCTAAACCCCTCCTTACAATGTGTTAAAATAAGTTTTTGAAAAAAAAAATGCAGAAGAAATTAGGATAAGGGGACATTTTAATTCAGAGTGGGATGCCACATATCATGAAGAATCAGTTCATCGAGATGAATAGAGTCTTGAAACCATACAAGGGACATGACAAACACCCTTAGGTCTTTAGTTTCTGCAGATATTCAGACTTCTTTATATGAACACTTTTCAGAAGAGTCCATCAAAATGAATACAGAATTTCAACAGCAAAAGAGATATCCATGTCATTCTTCAACAAATATTGAAGCTATACCTCTGTACTGGCCAATTCATTCATTGCATTTTCAGATTTTTCAGTCATGTTGTGAGGTTCCATCTGAGCAACAGAAACATTCATAACAGTCAAAAGTTCTCTGGCACGTTGTAAATGATACAGAAAAGTTCTTTGAACTCTCCTTTGATTGACACCATTCTCTCAAGAGTTGAGGACTGATGACGCCAGCGCTTAAAGTGTGTTCACATGCCAAAGTCAATAAAATGTCAGGGGCAGGGACGTCGTCGCCTATATCACGAAAAGACTGGTGGTAACAAACTTTTTGGAGATCTTCAAATTGTTAGCTTATCACATCCATAGCTTGCTGTGTAAACAGACATTTTTGAAGTGCCAAGATAGCACAATTTACCTGCCGTATGATTAATTATATTGTCTGGCCTGTTATATCAAAACAAACATTCATTTCCTTCTGCGATGTAATGCTGCATGAGAACCTTAAAGGGATTGTACAGTTTTGGTTGAGACCTAATTTCAAGTTTCTAACATTTTTGGTGAGATAATGAGAAACCTCTTATAAAATGTGAAAGAGCATGTAGTTCTATGAGGAATTCAACGTTTATTTGATGAAAATTGGTTTTGAAATGGCTGAGATATCAAAAAGAGCGATTCTAATAAAGTGTGGGACCCACACTTTATTACGATCGCTTTGTTTTACTTTGTTTTTGGATGTTTCAGTCATTCCAAACCCGATTTTCGTCAAATAAACTTTGAATTCCTCTTAAAATGGCATGTTCTGTACTATATCATAAGTGTTTTCTTGGTATCTCGCAAAAAGTTAAAAACCCAATTCTCATCTCTACCAAAACTGTACTTTCCCTTTAAAGTGAATAATGACAATTATGTCTTCTAAATTCTTACAATATAAACCCTTTTTATAAAACTAATATAATACTTGTCACATGATGGAAGAATTAGTATAAAAGGTCAACGTGATCCACACATCCAATCTATATTTCACCACCTGTAGAAGTCTAGCCACTGGCCATTGTATTTTTCTTTCTATATATAAATATATTTCACACAATATTTACACCGTTCATCTTATCAATTATCAAAATTGCATATCTTCAACCAAGCTACTGTAACATACTAAAGCAATGAGTAGAAGGACTCAGTCAACATTTTTTTGTGGACTATTGTCTAATTTAAGAGAGATCTATTTTATGCTGGGATGTTTGCCTGTAATATGGTTTAATATCATACAGACTGATGACAACCCATTTTCGTAGCCAACTGCAATCTCTTTGAGTATACAGATGTAGCAAGGTAAAGACCACACCCAAGCTCTCCTTGCCACAATCCCAAAGGTTCTTTATTGATAGCTCTAGCTGTCAACTTAGCCACAGTCAGGACTGGATTGGAACTGGATTGGGAGTAAACCTCCTACTGATAATGATTATATAGTCTTGTTTACCAGGTACCAAGGGTACCCACTTCAGTTCTCCTGCATGACCTTGCCATTTACATTGCTCCAGCATTAATAGGCACCATTTATACACCTGGGTTGAAGTGGGACATTAATAGTCGACAAAACATTTTGTCCAAGGACAAATGCCCCAGTCAGGATTCCAATCCAGGATCTCTTGTTTGATGGTATGGGGCCTCATTGTATATAAAGTAGTGCTTTTGTTGAAGTTGTGGCTCTATGGGGGGGGGGGGGGGGGGGACCTCCACCCTTCCATGACCACACCCTGGTATAGCAGCAGTGCATATGTTTCCCCCACTCACCTTCAGTACAGCTGATTCGGTCTGCTGAAGTACCTCAATCAACTGGGCAGTCTGAGGTTTGAGGGTGCGCACCTCTCCGCTGGTCTTCCCTACCCCGCCCGCTCCGCCACCACCACCTCCGGAGACTCCGCTCACTCCAGCTGGACCCCCTGCTCCGCCCCCTCTCGCACCCTTGGCCTCCTTCTCGGCCTTCATCGCCTCCCGTGCAGCCTTGAGTGCCTGCTTCTCGGCCCTGGTCTTGCGGTTGAGCTGGGCCTTCTGCTGCGCCATGAGCTGGAACTTCTTGCGGAGCTTGTCGTAGTTCTTTGGTTTGCACTGCTTCAGAAAGAGTGTTCGCCACGGATGGTAACAAGACAAGATATTTGAGTCATTCCTCTACATTACTGAATAGCAGACAGTAAACAGACCTTTCTACTGGCATCATTGCAAATGAATCAAATAAAAAATAGCATTAAACTAAAAGCCCTGATATGTTTCAACATAACCTTAGTGAATAGAGTAAAACTGAACAAACAGAACAGTTACGTTCAGACGACAAGCCCTAACACCTTGAGGTTAAGCTCTTGCCCCCTAACTTTGACGTGCGTCCACACAACGAAGCGTAACCTCGAGGTTAAGCTCCTGCCCCTTTAAGTTGGTTGTTTTTTGGGTCCAAACGGTGCTTAACTACGAGTGGGGACCCCCGTGGCTCGTGGTTAGAGAGCTAACCCTGAGATATCTTGTGGCTCTTGTGAGCTAACCTGGAGGTTAGCTAACTACGAGTGTGTCTACATGGTCCCTAACTACGAGCTTAACCTCGAGGTTTCCTAACCCCGAGGTTAAGGCTTGTCGTCTGAATGTAACTTATGTTAAAATTTCATTCATATTAGACAATGGATAAGAAAGATAAATCGTATGGAATTTGGCATTTTTCCAAAAAGATATCAAGATTGATTGCAACCACATGATGCCAACTATATGAAGTGGTGGTCTTGTCATCATACAACTCTCCTATCTATTTACACAAAAATAATACCACGATATCATGTTTTTCTTTAACAATAACACGGCAACAAAAAGCCCTTCAACTTCAAAATCATAATTGCTTAGTAACTGCAACTGTCTACACATTTGATATGACAAATAAAAATCATTCTCTTGTAAGTAGCTATTTGTGTGGTGATAAAAAGGAGATGTGCAAAGGAAATCACACCAGCCCCTCATCTACTTGGCATATGGACTCTGAAAAATATTTCTTTTCATGAAAACATGTAACCATTTAGAATTTCACCACTTTATATCATACACAATGTTGATTAAACTTCTACCATGCTGTCCCTTTTCATAGCAGATGCCACAGGGATGAACCAGCTTCGATGTTGCTTTGGTTATAGTGTATCACTGCACGCGAACACATTTGACTATCAAAATTGAATGTATTTGAACATCACCATCAAAACAATAAGAGAATATGTTGGTAAAACAGTGATATTGTATGCCCTGAAGGCTTGATAAATAATTTATGTTGTAATGCTTCTCATTCATGTTGTATACGCTCTAATGATTACTGCTGTTTATGCCAAACATCATGACAATACTGCAGGAACATTGCCATTTTTCCACAAAGAAGGAAGTCATAAAAATCCAACATGCTGGTTGGTATGCATGATCAGATACAATGCCCTAAACACATGTTCTTCTCTGACTGGTTGACGCTACAATTTTATTTTTATCATAAAAACAGTAAAATACAGTGGACTTTACATCAAGGGGAACTGATGATAATGTTTTTAGGCTAACAAACCCATGTGTGTGTGTCTTTACTTGCATTTTCAATCACTATATATTCAAATCTTGGACACATTTGTGTATTTTAGGGTTTCTTGGACATTGCCCGAAAGAGGCTGAATATTCATCAGAAGCATGTTGTGGTAAAAGTATCCAAATAGAGGAATGAATTGGGTTCGTGAATCTCTTACTACTTGCTTATGGAGTGACATACGTGTAAATCCACACAGAAACACATAGATATAACTAGCAAAATAGTAAAGTCAGTATTCATGTGCTTGAAAACTACATGCACGCTTACATCGTAGTCACACAAGAAAGAGAGAAGTGCAGCCACCAATCTACACCCAAGAAGCTCTTTGCACACTGCACTCTGTGGTACATGCAGTCACTATGTGCTTAATTTGCAGTCACTCTCTATGTGTCTCCCCCTGACAGACAAGAAATGTCTCTTACATCGTCTTCAAATGTTATTATGCAAATGAATCATGCAGACGAGAGAGGGCAAAACAGACTTTTCGATGAGCCCGGCAGCGTGGCGACACACTTTGCTGCAGCAGGGCACTTGCTGCCCCCTCTACGTACCTTATAAGACAGTCCCGTGTTCCGTCCGCCCGGCATTCGATCTTCTCGAACAGCTGCAGAGGGAGATGAAAAGAGAAAAATGGTCAGTGAAGTAATGCATATATCTATGCATCATCATCATATGTATTCAGTGCATCTCTTGTTGGGCTAGTATATCTTTAAAATGGTGGGGGTGGATCCATGGCAAGGCACAAGAACGAATCTCTATGAGTACTGCTTCAATCTTGAATCCTCAATGCCTAACAATGAAACACAGCAATGGTTACATAATGAACTTGGGTCAAGACTCGAGTAGTAGTGAACAACAACAACAACAAAACATTGTTTGCTGATCATAACTCAACTGGTCAGGCTGTGATCAGATAAGCAGCCATAGTTGCAAAGCAACATCGATATGTAGAAGTAATTCTCGGATGAAGAGGTCTTTATCTACGTTGTACTTGAGCCATACAGAAAACACAGACCTCAGCAGTCTCAATACTATAAAGCTGTGCTATAGGCCTATAGTTTTGCTTTCAAACTCACATCTTGCTTCATTTTGACTTTGCTTTTCCCTGGATTAATGATTCCAACTTGAGAAAAATTTTGGTCCATGGCAGATGTGAAATAATCAGTGGGAAATAGAGAAATCTTAAAAAAACAACAACCAAACACTAAATGATAGACATATTTACCTAATGACTCTATGATTGGAAAATCATCTATTTAAAGCTAATAGGCCCTATAGGGTTAGTGACAAGTGAGTAGGAAATCAACACTAAACTTCTGATATAGCTCAGAGGGATGCTACAGTAGCCTATATAGGGACAAACAGAGCTTCGAAATGCTGTTTCCCCCTTTCTTTCAAGAAATAGAAAACGATACAGAAATAGAGCAAATCCCAAGGATTTTGACACAAGTAATCCTTACACTATCTTGAGAAAAAAAAAATGAAATAAATTTCAAGTCCCTACGTACAATTGGGGTCTTAAATGGACTGTACAGTACTGGTTGAGGTGGGGATTCTTCATGTTTTGAACATTCTTCAGTGAGATAATGAGAAACCTCTTATGAAATATGAAAGAGCATGTAATGCTAAGAAGGATTCCACGTTTATTTGATGAAAATCGGTTCTGAAATGGCTGAGATATCCAAAAACAAGTTGAAACAAAGAGATCCTAATTAAAAAGGGGCCTGTAGTCTTTTATTATTTTCACTTTTTTTGGATATCTCCGCCATTTGAAAACCAATTTTCATCAAATAAACGTTGAATCCTTCTTGAAATCACATGCTGTTTTATATTTCATAAGAGGTTTCTTATTATAGCTATCTCACTTGGAAGGTAAAAAACATGAATATCCACCACAACCAGTACTGTACAGTCCATTTAAAGGACAAGTTCACCTTCATAAACATAAGGATTGAGAGAATGCAACAATAATAGTAGAACACATCAGTGAAAGTTTGAGGAAAATTGGACAATCGATGCAAAAGTTATGAATTTTTAAAATTTTTGTGTTGGAACCGCTGGATGAGGAGACTACTACAGCTTGTGAGTCATATGCGTACAACAGTATAAAGAAAATGTAAAAGAAAATTCCACATATTTTCACTTTTTTCGCATAATAAAAAAAGCACTTGACTTGCCTCTTTCTAAAGGCGGGGGGAATAATATTACCCATAACATTTGTCGGTAACGAGACAGGGGAATGTGTACTTCTTTCAAAAGATGGGATTTGTGAAATTCTCTTTATATTTTCCTTATATTGTTGTACGCATGTGACATCTAAGTTATACATACACTGCAGTAGTCTTACTCATCCAGCGGTTACTGCACAAAAACTTCAAAAATTCATAACTTTTGAACGGATTGTCTGATTTTCCTCAAACTTTCACTGATGTGTTCTACTAATATTGCTACATTCTCTCAATCCTTATGTTTATGAAGGTGAACTTGTCCTTTAAGAGCCATTAAGACCTAGAGTAGTCTTATCAGGTCTTCACTTTCTGGTTATCATCTTTTTGATGCTCTGAAAAGGATAAACACTATCTGTGGAATCACTACAAGCTTGCTTAAATTGGGGGGGGGGGGGAGGAGAAGGGATACATAAAATTGTAGTGCATGAAAAAAAAAGTGGAGATAAGGTTAGAGAGAGGCCTAAAGATTGCAAAAGGAATGCACAAAGAAAAGACAGACAAAAAATAGGCCACTACTAAAAAACAAAAGAGAGAGAGAGAAAAAAAAAAAGCAGAGGCAAAGAGAGAGAGATAAAGAGATGGGGGGGGGGGGGGGAAGATGAGAAAGTAGCCAAGCAATAATATGACTGTCAGTCCGACTAGGGAACTGGGAGAGGATTCCCCCCCCCCCTCCCCACCTCACCCCACCCCACCATTGCACTGACGTCAAATGTGCCCTTCCTACTACTGACCACAGAGCGCAGTACCAAAGCCAAAGTGGAATTTGCTGGAGGGGATGACGGCTGGCCTTCATGAGGTAGGAACATTATGTAACATCCAGACGGACTCTTCCATTCCAGAGGGCAGGGGACAGGGAAAAAAAAAGGTACCCCGGGGACACCACCAACCATCAAATATCAAAATTGTTGTTGTTTTTTTCTTTTTAGCATTGCCCTGGAGTTGAATCAAATACGGTCATCTTGTTTGTGAAACAGATCCAGAGAGCAGTAGTCTCATACTGTATATCAAACGAAGTAGAAATACCTTAGCACTGCATCCAATTCATTCTGGAAAACAAAACTAACAATAAATGCAAAACTAATGCTCATTTAGACAAACCACTTCCTATTATTTCCCTCTTTTCAACCAAACGTTCCTCTCCAGCAAGTGCAGTGTGCAGTTGTTATGTACAGTCTCTATAATAAACCAGAGAGGAAAAAAAAAAAAGAGCCATTCATCTGGACCAAGTTTCGGTCAGAAAATGGGTTCTAATAAACAATAGAACTACCATGGAAACTGAAATGTTCAAAGTCTACAGCTTAGATTAGTAGGATTAGGCCTAAATTATAGGCAGCTCACAGCATAGCTTTGGGCAAAGAATAAATAGAAGCTTCTCTTCCATAGAGAACTCTGGGATGTTCATGGGACATTTCTGATGCCCTGCATTATCACACCAAAGAAAAAAAAAAATCTACTGGGTCAAAACCAGCAGATCAATATGTTCAATACATACTGATATAATTTAATTCTTGTTTTTTTTTATGAGACACAAGCAACAACATCGTTTAATTGTGTGTGTGTGTGTGTGTGTGTGTGTGTGTGTGTGTGTGTGTGTGAGTGTGTGTGTGACACAGCAACAACATGTGATGGAATAACTTTCTTAGATCAAAGAGCTAGCTCTTTACTTAGATCTTGCACATAGAAGTAGGCCTACTAGAACCATCCATCTTACCTCTCTCTCTTCTATCTATCTGTCTCTCTCTCTCTCTATCTATCTGAATCTATCTCTCAATCTATCTCTTCATCTATCTATCTCTCTCTCTATCTATCTATCTATCTATCTACATGTCTATAAATCTATCTATCTATCTATATATATATATATATATCTATCTATGTCTCTCTATCTATCAATCTATCTATCTATCTATCTCGAATAGAAAATGTACTCTGAGGCGAAAGTTTGTTTCCAACATTTTGTCATTTTCACTACTAGTATTGCCCAGCAATCTATATAATCGTCTAGGCCTACACATCACTTGCAATGAACACATGCTCATACTTTCAAAAATGAGTTTTCCAAGGTAAAATACAGATTTAGGATGGCCAATACACTTTTTTTTTTTATATGATCACAAAGTCAGGGAGGGGGAAGGGAAAGTATGGGTTGGCTACCAATCCATTACCATGTCAATTATACAATTTGTACATGCAATGAAAGTTTTCTGTACTTTTCATTCTGTGGCAATTCAATGAAAAACAAGTCATGCTTCAGGTGAAGAGAGAAAGTAAACTCTTCGAACAGTTTGTGGGGACTAAAATTAGATACTGTGGTTTGCATAGACAAATATTGTTCAAGATTGTGGCACTACAGTGAGACAAACTGGCTCACGTATGTATTCCATCAAAGTATTCTTGATCTAAATATTTCAGGAATTCAATTTCAAGGACTTGGAGGATACTACCAAACAGATGACAACTTGTCACCATGGCAATGGCAAGAGGATGAAGTGAAAACATCATTCCTTGGAATTAAAAAGAATACATAGCTACATTGTATGGCTACATATTGTCGACTGAAGTCTTCTACAGTCTTCCTATCACTTCATGAGGCTGTGAAGCAGAGTACTTTACTTTGAAAAAAGTGCAGACACAAACTTAGGTTTCACTTTTTATAATCATTTGGCAGAAGGCACAAAATCTTGAACATGCATGTATCTCAACAAGCATAGCAAGAATTGAAGCAACAACAATAACAACAGCAAACAAAAAAGAGTTGGCATTTCCATTTGCTTAGTGATGTGTTGATGACACACCACAGAAGAGAAAGTTGGTGATGAAGTTTGGTCACAGATTCCTGAAGGAGACACGATGCTTGCTGCTTGGTTGATTGCTAGTTTGAATTATGGGCACAACTGGCTCTTCCAGATTGAAGCCAATTTACCTAACATGTCCATGCATTCATGGGAATACTACAGATGTTTCTTCACTAAAAATGAACACACTCTCTCTGATTGCTTTCATCAGAAATGATCAATTTTTCTCCTCACGAGGGAACCTGTGACAATTCTTTGCAAACAATGAGGGCATTACTCTTTTGGTTATTTTGTTCTTATATTTCATTTATTTACTTATCATTACTATTATTATTTTTTTTCTTTTGCATCCTGAACTTATGAGAGAAGAATGGGGCAGAATACGAAATAATCACATGATCGTCCACACGAGACGCAAATACCTCAGGACTCCACGCAATTGGACACTCAAACTTTTTGGGAAGTGACAAGTGATGGATGGAAACCTGGATTAAGGAGTAAGTTCATTCCTTGGACACATCTTTCCGTGAATTTTTAGAACTTTTGTTTTTGTTTTCTCAATTATGCCAGTGGCATGGAAAATAACTTAAGATCTCTCTCCAAACTACCTAATGGAGCACAGGCCATTATAAATTCTTTCATTTGAAAAATCTGGCACAATATAGGATGGCCACAGCACTTGCATCCAAAGATTGTTGAAAAGGGTCTGCTTTCAGACAGAGGGCAGCTGCAAACGAACTTTCCCCCAAGAAAGGAATGGTTCTGTCTCTCTGTCGCTATTCAGGTTCCTATTTCACAAACTAGGTTTCCAGGATTCAGGGAGGTAGAATTTAAAAGAATTATAACGAGGATCACTACTTCAAACATGAAAGTGTTGTGGATGAAATACAATTAGGCCCTATGTAGTTCTAAATTTGACATCTGTTCAACTGAAGGTGTAACAACTGTATTTCAGGAAAGTGCTAATTGCTTTTTTTAAATGCAATTAGTGTAAGAATTATGAAGGTCTACCTGAGAGGAGGCATAAAAAATGTGAATGATAAACATGGCTGAAAATTGTGTGATAATGTTGATTTCCCCCTACTATGGTGGAAAAAGAATCTTCACAGAAATTACATGAATGTAAACTGGTGTCAACTCCTTCACAAAGCTTAATTACTTTTTTGGGGTCTCCATGGCAACTGTGTACTGGACTGAGATTACAGCCCATAAGCCCTGGGGGAAATTAGCTTATCATTTTGTCATCATTACATTGGTTGGGATCTCTGAATTTCATTTCATACCTCTTATATTTGTGAGGGATGAGATTGAAAGGATGAAAGTTATTAAATTGGGGGAAAAAACACAGATATCTACATGCAACTGCCAATTTGAGGGAGAAAAAATAGCATTAATTTTTTTTTTTTCATGTGTTGTCAATGTAAGAGTCCATCACAAACTTAGCAATCTAAAAGCTTCTGAAGAATCTGCAGCCCAAACAAATTCATATGAACAAGAAAAGACCTATAGAAGAAACATTTCTCTCTCCTCCGCCAAATGAAATAATCTCAATAAATTGTGTAGCATTTCTTCATAAAGACAGGATCAAACCTTGATATGTCAAAGAGTCCCACCTACACTTGTACAAATAAATTCCCTGAATCATCACAAATGAAATGATTACAACCTTCTTTCACAGAAAAGAACAACGTGTTTAATAAACATGAAAGAGACAGAGAGAGAGAGAGAGAGAGAGAGAAGACAAAGAAAGAGAGGGAAGGCAAATTCCTGGAACGATAAAACTAATGCCAAAGTTATTCATGAGGTCAGTGTCAAGCGCTTCTTTACAAAAAAAAAAAAAAGAATATCCAGGGAGGTGCCTCCCTGGAATATCTGTTCCTGCCAGTAAAGCCTCAAAAAATTCCATGAAAACCTCAACAAAAACCTTCCTATTCTCCTATTCAATTCTCTCTCTAACCCCCCCCCCCCCCCCCCCCCCCCCCTCCCCATCATCCTCCACTCATCAAGGTTATACCAAGGATACTAGTACCTCCTTGGTTATACATAGCTGTACTGCTCAGTTGTGACCAGGGAGGGTGGGGTGGGGTGGCTGAAGTGGTGGACCGTGACTAGTGTCCTTGGTGTGGGCCTGGCCAGTGACCTGAAGAACTGACCAGGCTGACTGACCATGCTTGCCACATCATCGTCTTGCAGTCTTGCAGTCAAGCAGACCGTATCTACATAAGTAGGGACACATCCGTTTGATTGAGATCTGTCCACTTCTTTCTTTTCTGAATTATCCTACAGTGGGGCAAGTATTGTCCAAAGAACTTTCCATGCCACACAGCATACACTGTGACACCATGTAACTCATACATTGGGATCAAAATCAGAACATTTAGATACTCCTACTTAAGTCAAAAAGTTGCAAATCACTGTGCGGAAGGCTCAAAACTACAACAGAAAAGGACTGCTGATTGTAAGGAGATTTCTATATCACATATGATGATGTCCTTCCTGTTCAACCATTCAGAATGTGTGTGTGTGTTTGTTTGTGTTTTTGTTTGGCTACATTTCATGTCATATTCCAAATGATCTTTAAACCACGCCATACCAAAAACTGCTGACCAATACAATCTACTCTGATTGTCACTGCTATCACATTTACATTGTCGGCTGTTCCATATCCATTGTTGCATAAATCTAACAATTTCATGGCTATCTGCAAGACCCTAACTGATAGACTGATTCTGTCCTTCACCTGTTTGCTACATATTACGTCTAATCGCATGCAGAGATTAAGACTTATGTTCTTCGCTTGGCGCCGATATCTTCAATAGTCGAGATAGGTCTGACAGATGGAAATGCCACAAGTCAAGAGTGATAACTGCGGATTGGTTTGCTCAGTTACCTTACTCCACTTCCTTGTGTCATTCTTCAGAACCTATTCCATTCCTGGAAAGATGACAAGCATATAGACAGGACAGTGACAGACAAATAGAAGGAATGACAGGAGACACACCAACAGACAGCCAGACAGACAGACAGACATTCAGTTTTAGGGACAGGCAGACTGTCAGCTAAAAGCACACACAGACACAGAAACAGAAACAAACCGGGGAGGTGAGCTGAACAAACACAGACATCCACTTGCCAGAGATGGCAAATGGTACAAGCACAGGGTCTGAATTAAAACTACAAGGTCCTTGCTGGTGAATATCCCTTCAAGTGGTCAGTCTGGACCAGTGAGGCCTTGGCTGACCGCCAGCAAGCTTCTGTGCAGCTGCTGTGGACCATGCCAAGGTCAGGCAGACAAGGAAGATGATTAAAGGGACACATAACTCTTGTCAATGTGGTTTCAGTTTGTCAAAGTGGTTTCAGTTTGTCAAAGGATACAGTGGATAGGCCTAAAACTCACAATGCTTTCAAGACCTAAAAAGGTTCACCTAATCCTCTTGAAAATGTCACAGCAGACACACTAAAAAAATGTCACAGCAGACACACTAAAAAAAAAAAAGGCCCAGAAGAAAGGGATTGGTATATGTTCAGTGTAAAAAAGAAAAGTAATGCCTGACAGTATTTTGTTAAAGTGATCATACAATAGCTGCATTGAAAAAGAAAATTGGAGGGGAAAATATGACCTCAATAAAAAAATCATGTGGAAAGATTATAACACTAAACTGGAGACTATTCATTACTGAGAGTAAATCTTCCATAACTTGGCCATGATAAGTAGTAGGAAGTGTAACTTTGTTCTCCGGACATTGTTGGGGACCTTTGGCATGGTAAGGTCTGGGGGTTTTATTTTTTTTTTCTCATAATACGATTTTGCACATTTTTATTGAAGAAATAAAAAGAAAAGTCTTCTCATTCTTTCGTTAATTGTGCTGTCTTCTAAATGACCACCCTTCCCAGAAATTTTATAATACATTTTTGTAGTATATGCCAGGCGATCCGGTCCATTGGTAGGGATCATTCCCGCCACTACTTGCTTTTATCATAAAACTTGAGTTTCGAGGGGTTATTTGCACCCGTTGAAGTCCAACAGTTGTCTTGTTGCCCCTCACCCCTCCCCCCCCCCCCCCCCCCTCACGCACACACACATTTCCATCTCCGCAGGGCAAAAAAACAAAAACATTCAGGGAAAAATTACCAAAAACGCAAATGAGATTCCCCGAAAGTTCTGCCCACAGGTTGTTCCCGTTGAAACGGGAAGATATTAACACTATGACTTTGATTACCCCCTGCTCTTGCATCGATCCACGCGGGCACCCGCGGGAATCCACGGCTGGTCTCAAGGCCTCGGTTTGTTTTGTGTTTTTTTTTTCATGTTTCTTTTCCCCACGTTATGAGAGAAAAATAAGATATTTTCGTCTTCATAATTTTGCTCCCTCCTTGTTGTTTTTAATCACCAAAACTTGGCTTGATATATCATATCAATATAGAACTACATCTGCTTCAGATTGTACATTATCATAATTAATATTAGGCCTACAATTATTGCTCCTATTATTGTTATTATTATATCATTATTATCATTATCCTTATCATTATTATTATTATTATTATTATCATCATCATTGTTATTATTTGGGGAGGGGGAGATCATAGTCATCAGGTTTAATAGGCACCCGTGGGAGTAGGTTCTCACGACCTCGTATTTTTTTTCTTTAATATTTTTCCCATGTTAATAGTTATGGAAGAAAGAAGAATATATACATCACTGCATTCGTCTTCATTTGCTCCCTCTTTTTTTGTCACCAAAACTTGGTTTGATAGACCATGGAACCACACATTCTATTTCCATTTGCAATTTTAAAAATAGGCGGTCGGCAAAGCGAGGTTTTCCTCTACGTCCGCTCATCTTATGAATATGTATGATTACAGCAGCTCTGCAGTAAACGAATGGACACAGCTGCGCGTGTAATCTGATATGTAAGGGTACGATCGGCAAATATATTTAGCCGCGTCCTAAACAGTCTGCGTACAATGACACCGGACTTGAGAGCAAACGGTGAGCAAACTAAATGACGTACCTGAGCTGCATATAGTATTCTGCAGTTGTGCAAAATACAATTACATAACCAACGTTCGTTGTTTTCATTTGGGGACGCCAATAATGGCGAACTGTACGTAAATGCCCTTGTAGTCCATGTCACGCACACACAGATTCGTGAAACCATCGTCAATACATTCAGTACACGTAACAGGCGGAGGCAAAGGTACATCACAGAACTATATACACACAGTGTAGAGTGTGTATAGAGTTCTGCGAGGTACATTGTGTGTGTGCGTGCGCGTCCGCCGGAAGATGTCAGAGATTTCGCTGCACCATCATCTTTAGTATCCCCCCAGTGTCTCTGCAAGCTAAAAGATGGAAGATCGAGAAAGCAGGAGGCCAGCGCAGGTTACGTGAATATTGAAACGCTCGGCTCTTTCGTCACGCACAAAAATGCATTATGCATGTAGCTAATTAATTTTTCTTTTTCGTCCTCGACGTCGACACGGAGGCGGAGAGGGGACGAAACCCACGCCATTCGATGTAGGATACTCTCCTGCGGCCGATGGCACCGGTCGCAACTGCCCGGAGCCGACGGCTCGGGAGGAGATAGAGAAACCAGCAACGCCGAAATAAAACAGGAAATACATAAGGCCGCGACAACAACAACAACTTCGAGTATTATAGTATAGGATATAAAGAGAATTTCACAATATTTCATTTTTTGAAAAAAGTACGCATTCCCCCGACTCGTTACCGACAAATGTTATGGGTAATATTATTCCCCCTGCCTTTATTTAAACAGGAATGAAAGGTGCGTGGTGATGTATGGATATTTTATGTTGTGCTGTTAAAGACCAAAACTGCTTCTATTCTTCAAATCGGCCTCAACTCATTTCACAGGTACATCCTCATCACAGGTCAGAGAGCCTTGTGGAGAGCATGGCAGTTTCCCCGTCAGAGGCATTCTGGGAATTGGATGCGGCCCTATCGCTGGAAGTGACTCTCATACTTCCTGCTGCTAGTTGAGAAATAACTTGATCTTATCTCTTTTAAATTGTCCGGTTTCCCTGCTTGTTTTTTTTTATGTTCATTGTTTGCTTGATCGTTTCTTGCTGTCATTATTATTATTATTTTTTATTTCATTTTATTTTATTTCATTTTATTATATCATTTTATTTTATTTCATTTTATTATATCATTTTATTTTATTTTATCTTATTCTATTTTATTTCATTTATTCATTCATTCATTTATTTACATGTATTTATTGTTATTATTCTTATTATTATTATCATCATTTTTTTTTTTTTGGGGGGGGGGGGTTAGTGATTTGGGATGGGCAAAGGCTTTAATGACTTTTTGCATGAGAACAATGTCATATGATCTATGACATAAAAGCTAAAGGGTATTATATATAGGGGCCTAGATGTTGTGAAGTGAATATCGACTTACACTCGTCTATTTCACAACCTCTAAAATCCATGCCCATTCTCTCTTATAGATGTTTGATGTTTCATTCTATGCTATGCCATATTGTGATGTCATGCCATTTGAGAGATATCGTGAGTTTTAATCATCACAATGTGCAATTGGCTCCCACCTCCCTGGTTGTAGGTAGTGGGCAGCTACCACTATGAATGTAAGCAATTAGTTAAGACTACAAAGCCTACAAAGTTTGTGCACAGCCATTGAGAGAAATCTGTATAAAAAGAACTAATGGGACCACTTAGAATCCTCAGCTTTCTTCACACATTGGGCAATCTCAATTGTAACTCAACACTCAAAATTTCATGCTACATTTTGATAGAAAAATTGCACTTGCAAGGTGCTCAGAGTTTTGCGGTGACATTTTAGGCATATTTGGCATTTCGCACGACATCTTTAACTTTAGACTGCATAATTTTCCCAGTCACTCTTTCTTGGCATGATTGGTTTCTAACTCCCTGCATCAGACTGAGTCAATTTGTTCCATTCCCATTTTTTCTTGCACCATTTCCTTTCACACAACCTCTCAGTACCTGCATTTTTCTCAAATGGCAATACATCGTATATTGTGTGTTCCTCTCTACTGACTTTCATCTGAAAGTATGCCTGCCTCCATAAAAGCTTAAAAATTCAAGTAGGCCAGTGATCTTACTGAATTTTGGTGTTATGTGAATGTTGATATATGGCAATGGCAGTTTGAACTTGATCTACTTATTGTTCAACGTATGATGGGAAAGAATGGGAGCTTACTGAGGGATCATAAGACATACTATTGTCTCTTTCCCCAATCCCCGTTGCTGCTACAAGTAAGAGAGGAATCAAGAAATTACAAAAATAGATAAAGAGTCTGTCATATACAGCGGTACGTCTCTCTTTACATTCTCAGACTGATTGTGTTAGAGTGTCTAGCCGAAAGGCTCTGGAAACAAACACTATACAGAGTTCTTATTCAACAATGACAGAAAGATTCCAAGCTTCCAAGGAAACACCCAATCTCAATCAGAACATTTTCTGGCGAAGCCCGCGCTGGCCCGCATCCTTATCACTGCGCGCACAAAAAGTGCAAGGCTGCCGGGCGAGATAATTCCGCAACATTCAAAGTACACACCAGGACGGCTGATAACCAGTCCCTGATTGCAGCAGTTCGCTTATCTGATATCTCATTCGAATTTCAACTAAGGCCGATGATGAAGGAAGGGACGGAGAGATACATGATATTTGGGAGGTATCTTCTCGGGGGAAACATTTTCCTTGAAAAAGTACAGCACCAGAAAAGAAATGTCAAAAGTGCAGACATAAAGCGGGGATGGCCACTAACTCTTTTCTGATGAGCAACTAGCCATTCTGCCTTGGAATGCACATGATAGCATGGCACTTTGTATTCTCGAGAGCATCATTCTATTATCTGTCACGATATTACTAGCGTGGCACATACAAGATAGATGACTCCATTATCTACTAACATTAGCTTTTTTCAGCCAGGCACTGACCACAGAGTGCACATATGGGACTATCTGCTATAATAATGGAAGTGGCTGGAGTATATGCAAGGCCCTTGTTTAACAGAAATATATATTGTAATTTTATATATACCATCAATAAAAGCACTTGCTGCCACCTAAATCCTACATGGGGGAAATTAGAACTTTTTCATGAATTTAATTCAGTAAAAGTCATTGCTATTCCATCAGTGTGCCACAAATCTTTCTTGGCTTACAAGTTTTCAGGAAGCAATTAGCCTACAGGCCTACACGATAAATTTCCAATTCCAGCAAGTTCTGTCAAAAGTTTACTGATTACTATGTAGGCCTAGAGTTCAAATTTACAGACATGGAATCACAAGTGGGTAGGAAAATTTAAAATCACAATAATGGATGTTTTAGTGCACACATGTGGCCTGATCAAGATAGCAATTACACATTATAAATTGAAATTTCTTGCTGTTCATTGCTTTCCTAACCAATCAACACGTCTAGTTTTATTCCAGTGAGCAGGCCATACGTGTAGCTCAGCCTGGCCGATGACATTACAAAGAATTTATTTTGCAGTCGGATGAATATGAACAGGAGGACTGGCGCCGGAGGCTAGCAAGTATGTGGCCTTGCCATGTAATCTCACTTTGGGGCATCCAATGTCCACCTATCTCTTTTGGCCATGTTATCGCATAATTAGCTGACCACTGGTCATTCCAACTGCCAGGCCATTGTGGCCAGACAGCCAAGGTTGTCAAGGAATGATCATGTGACCAGGCCTAATGTCCAGGGATCTTTGATGACGGCCAAGAATGTCATAAAAGGGAAGAGAGCTCAACTGGAAGGCCAACAGGGGCCTTCCTCTGGACATCTGAGGAGGAGAAAGAGGAGGAGGAGGGGAGAAGGAGGAAGGGGGGGGGGGGGGGTAGAAGCATCTACCCCTTAAACGATCAAAAAGCTCCTAAACTTTCTCATTCCAACAGGTGTGGATTTGTTCTTTTCTTCTCGCCTCCCTGTTTCGAGTGAACTCCACACTGTGGTCTGGTTGATTTGTAACACATGAAAAGCACAATTAGGAAACATTGTTTAATCAATGCCCCACACAAATGAACACCTGTGCAGTTCAGTATTGCAAGTTAACAGCCATACTTACATAGTATGCAGAAAACAACAACAACAACAAAACACTGTTTTACAAGAGCCTTTTGCTAAGAATAAGACGAGCGTATAATGAGATAATGATGTCATAGCTTACAAATCTTTATTCCACTGAAGATGTGAAATTCCTCACATTGCAATGGCAATCAGTCTATCAAGTCTGAGACCTAATCATCTCATCTCAGGATTGTCTTAATGGGAATACGTCACAGACTGGAATAAATCTCTAGTTTTAAAGTAGTTAAAATAGATGCAAAGACCAAAAACTCATCGGTTTTCTCTCACACATGATTGTTCTGATTACCTTACGAACCCACAAAATGAAGTTTTCTGATAAATTTCTTCAAGTGCTGAAATGTAACTTCAGGGAACATGAACAGATCTACTGCTGTATCATAAGATATAGGCACCTACCCACTGTTTCAAAACACACATTCAAACACTTTCAGGAATATGTAAATGATTTTCACAGTTTTGTAAAAACTGGCAAACACTTTTCATTCTTTTCTCTTGCTTTTTTTTTAACATTTTGAATCATTGGTTTGATACAAACCGTCCAGCCATCCCATACCGAAATATGTGTATTGCATTCACAAAGCTAGCAAAAAAGAAAAGAAAAGAAAAGAAAACTTAAAACTACATCAATCATAACAGCACTGGCAAGAGAAATGAGATCTATAAGTGACACAGGGTCCTCATTGGAGGATGGGCCTCATTTTAACATCACCACAAATACTTGATGGATAAGCATGGAGCTTTGATTGTTTGGATAGTTATAATATCAGGAAAATATATTTTATAGCTGTTGCACAGGCCAAGGTCTACCAGCAATAAGTCTGACAAAGAGCTGAAAAACATGCACAGACATAATTAAAGTAGCACCGCCTTACAATATCCCCCTAGACACCTACGCATAACACCCACATATCCAACACACACACACACATCCATACACACATACAGCAAAATCAAAACAACACAATCCTCACTCAAGTCAAGATTTTTTGGCTGACAGCAAAGATGACTTTTTTTTCATAGTTCATCACGTGTGTGTAAGGAGAGGGCAACTCCTTTAACCCTCACTCATTACAGACCCCCTTCCCCTCTGCCCACTGTCATTCATACGATTAAATGAGACTAAAATTGCAGACCATAAAATCACAATTGTATTGGTGGTCAAAACCTCATTTTTTTCTACAAAGGGAGATATGGACGGCTGCTTTTCTGAAATTCAAAAATAATGATGGCACCAATAAAACTGCTAGGGAAAAACTGGGAAGAAAGGGAAATTTTTGATACTCATATAACACCTATATTATACTTTTCCTTCTCATTACTTGACCCCTCAAATTACAGGCCATAGAAGACTGGTTGGTATGATGTCAAATGGTGATTTTTCTTTTCCCCGATCAGTGCGATGAACAAAAGTTAGTGGCTCTGGAGACGATTGTGTCAAATCTGACCGCACAAGAACACAGGGTGGACATGGTTGCCTCCAGCAGTAATGTACCATGGTGAAGCATGGGTCATCCCGAAGAAAGAGTTTATGGGAAAATATTAAAAGAGATGGCACATAAATCATAATGATGAGAAAAAAAAAAACTATGAATGCAGACCTGTAAGCTCTATAGATTTATATCAACCACTGGAATGTCAGATAGATAGATAGATAGATAGATAGATAGATAGATAGAGAGATAGACAGATAGAAAGATGGATGGATAGAGAGAGAAAAAAAAGTAAAAAAAAGATTTGGAGGAAGAAAGCCTAGTGGGCGTTGTGGCATTAATCTTCCAATTTGGATGACCACTGAGTCTGGCCACTCTATTCACTATACTTCTAAAAGAACATTTCTAACTTCCTCATTATCTACTTTGGAGGATCAACAGCCCACATAGAATTCTGGCGCTATGATGGCCCATTGCAGAACAGGAAAGAAAGTCAAATAATGCCTTGTTCTGCTTACAAACACTGAGACATCAGAACTGAATAATACAATACTGAAAATTGAGTGACAGCGAATTAAACAGCTGAATATTTCCTGATAAGGTGCAGGCCATAAACTGTGAAATTTGCTGTATTAGAAATACATCATGTGTACAGAGAAGGAAATGAGTGGAGGGGCTATGGGTGTCCTTGCCCCCTTGGAGAAAAAAAGGGTCTAATGCCTTTCAAGGAGAGGGAAAGATATGATGAGGAGGAGGAACCCTGGATAAAGGACTGGAGGAGGAGGAGGAGAGAGTCTAGGCAAGGGGCGTGGCAGAAAGGCGTGGCAGAGGGGTGCAGAAGAGGCAAGTTTATATTTGACACATTCTCCTCTGTGTTATCATCATGAGCAGTGGGCAGAGGCTGTTACTTGTATCTCACACCATCATTAAAAGACTGGGCAGGTCAGTATAACAAATACCTGCCAAAATCCTCAAAGGAAAAAAAAAACTCTACATACACTGCACAAATGATGAACGTTTTTTGATGATATAAACAGTTTCACATCAGTTGTGGTCCCTGACCCGCAACCAAGCCATGTAGCTTTCAGCTGAAGGCTCTCTCTTTTTTTCTTTCTTTCTTTCTTTGAACAGAGAGCAAAGCTTCCCCTCTGGAGCTCATATAACATTTGTTTAGATCAGCTCAGAAAAGAAGAGAGCTGGAAAAAGGGGGAATGACAGACCAGGAACAAAAAATTTGAATACCATCTCAAGGACTAATGATGATTATTTCTATACCACTTGTGGCCATTGTGGCATAACCTTACAACTCTGGTCTCTAACGGATTTTGTCATTTCAGTTATGTAATGACATTTTTATTACTTGTGCAGTCTGTTCTCTCCTACATTTTCACTTTATCAGAAATGTTTTTTTCAAACCCCCCAATAAAAATGAAAACATAGTCATGCTCTTGCAGACAGACTGAAATAATAACACAAAGTAAGAGATAGTCCATGAATATGAGTGTGTCATTGCAGCAATATTACTCTCGCATCAAGTTTTCCCTCTCCAATTTCTTTTCAATCCAGGCAGGCCTGTGAGAATTGGTCATCTGTCAGGTGTAATTAGCAGGACAACTGACCGCCTGTGACCGACTGTAATCTACATTAAAATGTTTCACCTTGAATATGGTGCTGTGACAGGGTGGGGGGGGGGGGGGGAATAGTTTAATAACCAGACATAACCACAGCCATGAAAGAGCTGCAGGTAAAATCTGCCTGTACTTGTAGATTGAAGAAGACAAGCTTGCAAAATGTGATGACAGAAAAAAAAAGTATCAATGAATAGGCCCTGAGGACTAGTGATGGATTATGACATATAGCCCCAATTCTGACATCTTACTGTATGTGTAACATGTCATGTTGACATCCATGAATATGAATTTACATGTGTTCTGAATGAGTATAAAGGAATGAAAATGCTAGCACATTTCTACTGCCAGTATTCCAGTGGGTACAGAATCCTACGGATAAAAAATGTTGATTTCTGATCTCTCTCTTGCTCATGTTATAATTCATGTTAACCCATCAACACTAATCATATCACAATCTGGGCAGGTCAGTCAGGCAACCACTTTAACATTCTGAAAAAAAGAGCAATAGTGATGACACATACTCTGCATATTTTTTTTCCAGACTTATATGTAAGTTTGTTTCATTTCCATACAAACTTCACAGATAATTAGCATTGATCTTGGTTTTACTACAACCAACATGGAAATGTGGGGATGGATGTGAAGCCAATGATAAATGGAAGATAATTCCTAACATTCTTTTTTTTTAGTGAAAGTCTTAACATTTTTCTCTGAAACATTCTTAACCTTCTGCATGCCAAATTATTATGTCCATAGGTATTTGTGTAAAACTTGTGCACATTTGACTCACTGGCAAACAAAGAGTCATACACACTTCCATGACTTCATAACTCCTATGCACTTTCAGAAGTTCTACATCCCATGTCCAATGCCCATTTGATAAACTACTCTATGGCCTCTGTCGTTCCCTTGGCATTTCATGAATACAAGGTAACTCACAACACACACAGATACACACAAGAAAAACAATTTTCAGGGCCTAAATCTGCTGAAGAGATTGAATGGGCAGTCCTTGACCACTGACCATTCAGTAAGTTTAGTGGAAAAATGAATATTCAGAGAGCCTGGTGCTGACTAGCACGATATCTTTTATGATACAACACAATCTGAAGCAAGCCGATGTCCCTGGGCTAAAGGCAAAGCACGAGATTAATGGGGATGATTTAAAGGTTGACGCAATTACAGTTTCTAAGTCGTAAACCAATTGTGGTTCACTTGAACCTGCAAATTTGTCAAATCAGAGGTTTACGTTTAAAATAACACTTAATCATTCAGTAATACCTAAAAAACACAGTTTCCTGTTTACATGGTTCCAAGAGCAAAGCAAAAGAGGAAGGTATTATCTTTACCTGTGGAAGTTTCCTTTTGTATTGCTCATTACACATTGCACTAAAAATAAAATTGGCTCATTTGATTCTTCTGAAATCCACTTTAGACAGAACCAAGGCAACATCCACTCACTGATCAATCAAAAATGAGTCCCTATTGTGAATCTCGACACCAAGTAAAGCTGATTTGTGACCAAGGATAACCAACCTGGAGTAAAACACAGAGTTACTTTATTTTTTCTTTATAAAAGAAGCCATGTGGATGTATAACAAAGACATTCACGCCACTTCAAATAATGTAAGCCACCTCATGTGGCCTTCCATAGAGAGCTATGAATAGCCATCTTGGTCATCATTCCAAGACTTTTTTTATATATTCTCCATCAGGAAGCTCCAAAGACTTTCTTCTCATCAGGAGAAACCAATTCCTTCAATTTCATGAAATACCAGTGGTTTTGTGCCTGATGCATGTGGAGTGACCAATGCATGGACAAGGCAGCTATTTTGATGAGTGCAATGAAAAACTTTTTGTATTATTCAATTATGCTAGTACAGTTACATACATGAGATATACAGGCGCTCATGCTAACATTTTGCTATTTCTGTTTATCATTTTGTTTAGACATGCTCACTAATCTCCCAGTGGTGACTGAGTTAACTTGAAATCATGTAGGCCTAGAATTAGTACTAGGTATGATAGATATGGGGGGGGGGGGTTGCTAAGATTTAAGTTTGATTCTGAATTGACTAAGCCAGAGTTAGGCATAGGTTTCACTATTAACAATGTGCAAAGAGGGAACATTGTGGTCCTTGCAAATTGATAGTAACAGAGCTCATTGAACACCATCATGGCATTTAGAAAAAGAATAAAAGAAAGAACAAAGAAACAATCAAACAAAGAAAAAAGTTTTTTTTTTTTTTTTTTTTTTTTTTTTACATTTGTGTAGTGAGGCCTTGTACAGACTGTGCCAAAAATCAAGACAATATTTCTGGCTTATTCATATCTGGCTTATTTATGTCCATGGAATGATAATAACAGAGAAATATTTTGAGAAATAGTTTCTCTCCAGACTCAGGCAAACTACTGAAGATGGAAAGGTGAGGTGTGAGTGAATCTAAATTCACTTCTGAATGCAAGACTAGCTCAATAAAGACAGCAAGAACCATCAGTCGTTTTTTTTTCCTCCTCTTCTTCTTTCAAGTTGGGAAGGTAAGAGGGAAACTTTGATAACAGAGAACTGTGTTTGGACAGAGCTGACCATCAATGTCCTCAGATGCCAAGACAGTGAAGGGCCTTGACCATTCATCAATCCAGGTGCTGGAAAAGCAATCTCTCCCTCCCCACCATCCCCCCCCCCCCCCCCAAAAAAAAAAAAATGGCCAAGGTCATTGAACCCTCCTTCTGGATCACTGACCCCTGTTTGATTTCCAGGTATGCGTCCATTCTACTCCCTCTCTTAGCCTTACTTCAAGACCTGCAAACTTTTTCATGTGAAGTTATCAATCCACCTCCTTCAATAGGAGCAACTGATTTTCTTTTCTTTGTTTTATTACTGATGCTGTTCGAACTAAATTAATGTACATTTGTATCTTGTATCCTGCTTGTGAGTGCATATTTTGTGGTACAGTGCATGAGATCTGGATCTTGTTTGCCCATCTGTTGCATTACAAGGCCGATATCAACAAAATGGAAATATCAATTAATAACATTTAGTGTAATGACTACTTAAAGGACAAGTTCACCTTCATAAACATAACGATTGAGAGAATGCAACAATATTAGTAGAACACATCAGTGAAAGTTTGAGGAAAATTGGACAATCGATGCAAAAGTTATGAATTTTTAAAATTTTTGTTTTGGAACCGCTGGATGAGGAGACTACTACAGCTTGTGAGTCATATGCGTACAACAGTATAAAGAAAATATAAAGAAAATTCAACATATTTTCACTTTTTTCGCATAATAAAAGAGTACTTGACTTGCCTCTTTCTAAAGGCAGGGGGAATAATATTACCCATAACATTTGTCGGTAACGAGTCGGGGGAATGTGTACTTTTTTCATAAGATGAAATTTTGTGAAATTCTCTTTATATTTTCCTTATATTGTTGTACGCATGTGACATCTAAGTTTTTCGCACACTGCAGTAGTCTTCTCATCCAGCGGTTACTGCACAAAAACTTCAAAAATTCATAACTTTTGAACGGATTGTCCGATTTTCCTCAAACTTTCAATGATGTGTTCTACTAATATTGCTGCATTCTCTCAATCCTTATGTTTATGAACGTGAACTTGTCCTTTAACAGAAGCAACAAATTTGAGAAATGTACCATATTTCTTATTTCCAGTGGTTGCTAAGTCTTCTTTCAATGATTTTTTGCTCATATACGGAGGTATTAAGAAATCGTAATATTTGATGTATGTCTACGTTTGAGTCTCCTCTTCCAAGTTCCTTGTCATCAACGTTTCTTCTGCTACAAAGTTCTCAAAAAGTTCGCCAAAGTTCTGAGGGGCAAATGTAGCTCTGAGCCCAAATGTTTACCATTGTGGTCCCTGCACAATGAGAGGACAGACAACAAGAGGACATTTAACAATCCCTGACAAATCACAGCCTGGGATAAAAGCATTGGCAAATTCATGTCCCTGACCCGCTCATAACAGCACAAGAGTGAGATAAACACCAAGGAGAAAAGATAATAAAAATCTGGTAATTTCACAGAATGCTAGAAGGGACAAAGGGCACGGACACTATTAAGAGACCATAAGATCTTTCAGGAAGTTACATTTGACATATCACCTTGAAATATTAGAGAGGAAGTAGAGAAAAAGAAAGAGATAGTTAGAGGGAGAGAGATATGGTAGAGATAGAGAGAGAGAGAGAGAGAGAGAGAGAGAGAGAGAGAGAGAGAGATAGAGGGTGGGGTGGGGTGAGGTAAGAAGAGCATGTAAGAGTAGGGGTCAGATATCTTTGAGTTGTATCTACCTAAAGTGAAATTCTCCATGGAATTCATCCTCTGACCCAATCTCCATCACCCTAAAAAAATCTCTCCTCAACCCTCTGTTCTTCCAAACCTGTATAGGGCCTATATCTCTTCTTTCTTTTTTTTTCAGGCACATCTACCAGTACTCCTTCTGTTTCTTTCTTCTCGGATTCTAATTCTTCCGTCTTCCAGTATTCCCCTCCCTTCTCTTTGGGATCTGCTAGCAAGTATTAATGATGATTTAATAGAGTGTGAAGGATATAGCAGGAAGTGATGGTGTCATGATTTACAGACAGAGGGACGGACAGACAGAGGGCGTTATCAGTTTATCCAGGAAAATTTTTCTCCAACAACTTTGTATACCCTATTTTCGGTCCATGCATGGCTCCTACCTAAACAACAAAATAACCTTTTTACAAATGTATCAGATTGTCTGATCCATCGTACAATGGGAATGCCAATTTCAAGTCTGTGAGCACCACTCTTTGCACTGTCATTGTTTTTGAAAAGGATATTTCCTGCTTGAAATAAAGAAATAAAGACACAAATATCTTCTTGAAATATCTATTTCCCAGTACTCCACTGTATTTATCTCTTTCTCTCTCTCACTCTTTTCTTAATGAATGCTGGATAAAAAGAACAGACCACTAATAAAAGGGGGGAGGGGGGAGGAGAGAACTGAAGAACCAATTTCAAGTGAACAAATAACTCGAGTTATCTGTGACTGGATGTAAGGCTACAGCTGTGAAAACATGAATGGGATATTACTGTAGGCCCTACAATTGTACTCACTGATTCTTTGCCTGCTGGCCTATAGACTTACTTCATGAGAATAGATTTTATCCAATGCACTGACAGATTAATATTAAAGGAAAGCAAAACCATTTAAATCATACCAATTAATGAGGAGCAGCACCCCCCCCCCCCCCATCTCAGTAATGTTGAGACCATTGTATTCATGGAGTACAATATCTTGATAGGCAGCTACGGTTTACAACCAATGACCTCACAAGTCACAGACTCTATCAATATCAGGCCTACTGGGAATCAGTGAAGTCAGATATGACAAGAAAGGCAATACACTTGCCAACTGAATTCAACCACAACTCCGCAAGGTGATCTTGACCCCAACATCATAAAACCTGTTACATAACATGGCAAACAATTTCATAAGAACCCTGAGGGTGCTATAAAGTTGCTTCACGCTAATTACGCTACAGTCCTCTTGATCAAATTGTTATAGAGCTTGCCTTTACTGTCATACCTACCAGTAATTCTTTTGGGAATACAAAAAGAAGAAAAAAAGAATATCCGTTAATAAAACCATTTTTTTTGTCATGACCTTCATGCACAAATGGCATGCTGGAAAATTAATGGCTCATTAATGAATGCGGCTGCTTTCTTCCATTACTAATCAACATGTTTAATCAAGGCCACAAAAAGTACATGCTTTTAGGATTTGCACAACACCTTTGTTTATACAAGGAGTGGGTGCTCCCCAACACATTTTAGATGCTGAATTTGTTTAGATTGCAAACCTAATCAGGCCAGTCATATCAACATTACTAACTGTGAGACTATGATGATACAGAGTAGGCCCCATGTCTATTTCATGTAAGACTTCAGCCGAGAAATTCTCATTTTCTTTTGAAAAAATATTTGACCCCCCCCCCCAGCCTGATTTCAATTTATATCTGCAACTTTTTTTTTTTGAAAGAATAAAATGCACAAATGAAAATAGAATAAATATAAAATATAGGCCTAATAATACAAACATTTGGTAAGATACAATTTTCTGAGGAAAAAACAAGTTTGGCAAACAAATTCAATCAATCATTTAGACTCAAAAGACAGTAAATTGTTGCAATTTCTGTCCCATGACATGTTCCTTGTTGCAGGATCTAGAACCATCAAAATAAACATACATAGGCTTACAGATGCTGCATGAGAATAATTGAGATGTTTGAAAAATCTCTTGCTGTTACTTTAGTTGGTGGGCATTGGAAAAAGTCTAGACTATCTCTTTTCAGTTGAGTTAATTGTAACAATTGAACAAATCAACCAACCCAACAAGAAATTAGATAAAATCCTTGTGCAAAAAAAGTACCTATTGTGCAAATCAAGGTTTGAGGAAAAACATATTATTATTATTATACAATAATGTTTCCTTCCTGTAATGCTCACCTGCTCGATTAACCCCAAATCTTTGGTATTACATACCTGCAGATTGCTATTCTCTGATCATTTTTACATCTCACCTGCCATCTGCAAAGGAGTTACTGTCATTTATTCATTGTGATTATAAAAACAACATAAAGAAAATTCACACAGTAGGCCTATTTGCAAAAGTTTCCTATCCTTGTCCAACAAATAAATAAATATATTTTATCTAATGTTTCTGCAAAGTCTGCTTCTTACACAATGTACTCCCATGGTTTGTAGCTCCATGGTACTCCTTATGAAATGCTTCAGTGTATGTGAGAGCTATCAACCGTGCAGTACAATATCCCAGTATTTGAGTGGTACATTGAGCCACAAATGCAGTGGATTACTAGGTAGACATAGTGCCCAGTGCTGTTAATTTGTTCCATTGTCAAATTGTAAAGCCAGTAACTATCTTTCAGAACATAAAACACATGTACACATATCCTTACACGCCTGACCCTTTCAAGAATCGGGGGAAGATGACATAACTTGGCGAGAGCCAACTGAAAAACACAAACAACAAGAAACTCTTTGTCCGGAGTCTACTCATGTTGTGGACAAGGTCGTGATGTTTTGGCCGGAGTTTCCCTGAAGATGTTAATGGCCAGGCCGTAGTCCTTCAGCTGTCTGGACACTCAAGACAAGCAGCCAGCCGCGGTCAGCTTGTTTGCCAGACCTTGAGCTATCTGGTCAGCTTTGAAGCAGGACTCTGGATAGTCTTTCACCCCAGTCTTTTCAACAGATTTTTTTTAAACACTGCTACTAATGAAATGAGCTAGACAAAAACAAACAAGCAAACACAAAAGAAACAAAAGACAGATCTGTGCAGCATCATGGGGGATAATCAATGGTCCCTGACATAAAAAAGGAAATAGTCAGCTAGCTGCAAGAAGCTGACTGCTCATGTAAATGTTGGTACAGAAACCAGTTCCAGAGGCAGGATATTTGTGCCTCAATCAAGACAAAATATGAGAAATCATGATGTAACAAAAGATAACAGAATGGAAGCTGTAATACCTATGACCTACAATGAGGTGACTGAAGTTAAAAAGAGTAACAAAAAAATCCTTCCTTCGGACTAATCCTGCCTCATGGATCAATTACTATTACAAAGATTTTCTGCCTCCAATTACAAATCAATTGTATCATTGTTCCATGGTGCCAAGACACTGAGATTAAAAAAATATATATGTTCTTGGCTTGAGCTATGACCTTTAACATCACACCTTTTCTTCAGGTGGCTTTCACAAACATAGGCCTATAGCATACTATTCATCGAATGCAATGCCATGATTGTGTAAATGGCACTCCTTTCATGTATCTGCCTTGTATCAGTCCTGAGGGAATTGTCAGAAACATTTTCCCTGGTCACAGTTCATCCATTTCACATGAGAATGGTTTATTTTGACTCATTCGTCACAGAGCAACAAACCTTGCTTAAATCTGAATCACTTTAATCTCTTTCCTCCTTTTGCCATTGCTGTTGAAAGGCCTAGATACCATTCCACGTAAACGAAGCTGAATGGTTTGGAATACACACATACATTTGTACATGTACATGATACTGTACCAAAGAGGTATGAGGTGAACTCGCCCAGTATATCTCCTTGACTGTACGGTCAATTAAAGACGCACAAAACAGAAAGTGAAAACAAAACCAGATGTCATATATCCAACAAGGATGTGAAAAAGATTCTATAGAATAATCTCATAAGTTTGTCCTAGTGACTTTTATTATCATTCCTCTTTGATTAAATTGCCTAGTTACCTCCTTGAAGCATTTTATGTTTGTCCTCTTCATCTGCTTGTCTAACAATACCACTCATACTTCAATCAATTCATTAAAGGACAAGTCCACGTTCATATACAGTGTACATGTACATGTGGATTGAGTGAATGCAACGATATTAGTAGAACACATCAGTGAAAGTTTGAGGGAAATCCGATAATCCATTCAAAAGTTATGAATTCTGAAAGTATCTGCGCAATCACTGCTGGATGAGAAGACTACTGCAGTGTATGATGTCACATGCATTGAACGATATAAGGAAAATAAAAAGAGAATTTCACAAAACTTTACTTTTTGAATAAAGTGCACATTTCATCAACTTGTTACTGACGTATATTAAGGGTAATATTATTCCCCTTGCCTTCTGAAAGAGAGAAGTCAAGTGTTCTTTCGTTATGCAAGAAAAGAGAAAATATGTTGGATTTTTAAAAAATACTTTCTTTATATCGTTGTACACATGTGACATCACAAGCTACAGTAGTCTTCTCATCCAGCCGTGACTGAAAAGCAACTTTGAAAATTCATAACTTTTGAAAGAATTGTCCGATTTGCCTCAAACTCTCACTGATGTGTTCTATTAATATTACAGCATTCACTCAACCAAATGTCTATGAAGGTGAACTTGTCCTTTTATACACTGTATATCTCTTTAATTCTTTGTGTGCCATATTGTTTACTGGTCCACACATTTGTAGGTCTGTGTATGAGATTTGTGCACATTTGACACATTGGCACAGGAAGGGTTAGAGGCAAAGAGACATTTTATTCAGATACAAAGGAGCCCACAGACCTCTTTGCAAATTAGAATAATTATTTGCACGCTTGCCATGGAATTACACTATATAATGCAGGCATAGTCACATCTTTCCTTACTATCACCTTTCCTCCACCTGTTATACACTCATCTAGCCATTCATGTGTCTGTCTGTACATCTATGCATGAGTCAACCCATGTGTTTTTGTCTTTGTTTCCACCCCCACCCCTCCCCCCCACCCCCATCACTGGAGGCAGCCCTAGAAGTGATGCCAATGTCGACTCTGAAGCCTGGATACTTTGTACAGTGATGGCTTGAAAGCTGAGGTCAATGCCTCACACTGGTGTGTTTTCATTTAGAATTCTCCACTGGAACGAAGAGGAATGGATATTTCAAAGTCATCTCTTTTTTTTTTCTTTTCTTTCTATTTTATTCACAGCCATCAAAACCTAGGCCTTCCAAAAGCGATATAGGCCATTGATAATACAGAGGGTAAATTCTCTTTTCTTAATGTCTTCTCCATCACAAGTTCATTTGTTTGTCTCGCTGGGGAGTTATGACTGCATGATGACACCAGTGCCCTGAAGTTGAACTGTCATCTGATTGGACCGCGGAGGTGGGACTGGCAATTTTATCTTCGGGTACCGCCCAGACCACTCCAACATGAATTACTCAAGACCAACTGCACATGGTTGATCATTAATGCATAGCAGGGATAGAGTGGCACTGCTCCCAAAAACTCAGATATTACCCGATAGAACCCTTGAGCAAATTTGTGCCCAATTCAAGGCCAGGGTGGAGCAAATGATGATACACAAAGGGAAGACCGCATCACAGAGCCGCAAACACTGTATTTGATCCTCATTGCTGGCTCCATCTTAAAATGGAGTAGATTGCAACTAATGCAAGCTCAAACAGCTACAGGCTAGAGTGATGAGTGGTTGCCATGAGCTGTGCACTTCTCGAGGGGTAGCTACAGTACCTGGTATGGTTGCTGTTGTGTAGGCCTACAATGTACCTACCACCCATGAACAATAAACAATGTTCCTTTTCAAATTGACCTACTGCTTATGGGCTACTTATATGTATATGTGTATGTGACAAATATACGGCAAATTACAACCCCTGCAACAAGAGGTTTGACATTTAAGCAAAGGCATGTCACCAAATTCAATTTTATGCCTTCAAAAGCATAATGATATTTCTACCAAAAATGATTTTACAGAAATTGGAGTTTCAAAACTATAAAGGGGGAAAACTCAACTGGGTATGTGTTATAGGGCCTAGTATTTCACAGTGAAGTGCTCTAACATCTGAAACAAGTAGGCCTATTGATCAATTTGTCCCTGTCAAGTGTGCTGAAAACAGTCCTCATGCCATGGAGAAACTCTTGTTCAAACATTTGAAATATGAATATTTGATAAATCCCTATAACACCAGCATTACCATGACCACACCTCCAGGCTCCATTGGTATAGGCCTAGTAATCCAACTTTTTTTAATCTCTGTACTTCCTCCCCCAGTGCTTTCACCCCTTCATTCAAAGCAAAATCTTAATTTGACTGTCCTGGCAATTTTCCCAGTATCAAGGTACTTTTTTTCATATCAATAAGGCCTACTCCCGAAACAGTGATGACATCACAAAGTTATTCATATAAGCCCCCTGACTATTGAATCCACTCATGTGATAAGATATCACAACTTCTTCAATATCTGAGCAAATAAGAACTCGAACAACACAAAAATAAGAACTCATTATGAGTTGATTAAAAACTCAAAGTACACAGAGTAAAGTAGTTGTGTGAAACATCTATTAGTCATGCAAGTGCAAAAAGTTCACATTGCATTTAGTTGCGGCAAAAGTGGAAGAAATCAGTTTCTGAGCAGAAATGATGTTGATTATGTTCTGCAATAGCTTCAATGAGCTGCTAAAAGGGCCTACAGTTTGTAGATGACTTCAAGGTTTAATCTTCAGAACAATGTGGGTTTGTTAACTAGGTGTTATTCATCATGCATGTAACATAAAATAGTACAATTACTACAGCATTGGATTTCATATATGTTGACAATGATATAGCAACTCAAGTTTCAAGAAGAGTCTTGATTAGATATGTTTCCTAATCTTCAATAAGAAATCAGATTTGAACAACCATAAGGACTGGAGAAACATTGTTCTCTTTTTTTTATCAAAATCACACTTTTTGTACACTTTTTTATTACATTGTACTTCTATGAATGGATGAGTGCTCCTTCTGGAGCTGCTGGGTAAAATTATCTTCAGGGCAAGACTCTTGTAGCTTTAATTTTTGGAATCTTAAATCTTTGGATTAATCTTTTCAATCTTTGGAATAATTGTAAAGAAAGGAATTCTACAGATTAGAGGGTTTTCATTCAACAAGACTACTTGCAACATCTACCAAGTTATAAGATATACACTGTATTCCCAATCAGATAAATACTGCAACTCGCATATATCGACTCCAGAACAAGTCCTGAACACAAGACACAATGGATTTGACTAGACAATGGTTTCTGTCACATTGTAACATGCATGAGGGTGGCACATCAAGAGCAAAGAAACAGCTTAGAAGAGTCTAGCTTTAATTGTCTACCCTCCTATGACCTTGGGTGTGCCGAAGCAGACAGCTCTTGCACACATTTGCTGCTGCCCTAATAGGAAACAGGGGAACCAAGGCCAATCCTATTCAAGCCTGTTACATAATACCCATTGGTCACCTGATAAGCAGAACCCAAGCTGGCCTTCACAGGGGAAGACTCCATCTGTAAGTTTCTAGGGGTGTTCAGATTCTCAAGATTGAGGGATTGTTCTGTCAGTTCTTTCTTTATTTTCCATTCACAAAGGATACATCACCCTGGTCATTTTTTTTTAAATATATAATTATATCTCTCTCTTCTGGAAAAAATCTGGAAAGGTCAAGCAACTTTGATGCATTGAAGCAAGGGGATGGAACAATAGGACACATCGCAATGCAAATAATCAAATTCACAACTTGAAACTTTACACATTTCTTGAGATAAGAATGAGTTAAGATTTCCATACAGCTAAGGAGCTTCTGGTTTCTAGAAGAGACAACAAGCATATTTGCATTTTAGAGTGTCTGAAGACTGGTTCAACACTAAACCACTAAACCACACAAGCAAAATAATAAAACCTAGAACTATAAATATTGCATGTGTGTGTCCCCATCCCATGTACAAGTATATATGCAAATTTGATCATTCTCTGCCAAGTCTTGTTGCACATTATTTTTGCACCAGCATAATTGCTAACATCCTGATGTTTGGGACCGGGTGTACACAGAACATTGCCATTCTAAATGGACAAAGACCTATCATATGGGTTCCATAAACAAAGTCACAAATCTCTGTACTGGATTGAAACTGGCTGTAATTGAAGAGCACACAGCACATAACAAAATAATTTGTGGAAATACTTTTTAAGATGGGGTTTTCCTGAAAGATATCATGACAAAGCCTGTTTTATCAAATGTTCCTTAGTTTTATCCATCAATTGCTCACCAAAAAGGTTTCACAAGACAAAGGAAATCTGGTCTTGTTAGACTGTGAGTTCTTTACACCTCAATGCATCATAGATATTTGGCACATTATTTTCACAGAATCTCCGCTAAGGGCCAGCCCTATGCTGATCAGGTGGACTTCTGTATCAGAACAAAGGTCTCCCTGGAATTTATTAGCCTTGTTCAGGTTGACCAAAGGTATGAGTCAATGACAAAAGAAGGAGTTGAACAACTGCCCCCAACTGCCCCCCCCCCAATACTCAGTGGTCATCGGCTCATCAGTGTCCAACAACACAGGGGCTTTGCACTGCTGGCCTTCACACCCCAGCAACTAAGGACAGTAAAGGTGCCAACAATGGGATATTTTTACACACTGACCACAACTCCTTGTGAAGTTGATTTACCATTCACACTCTCCCTCTTACTGCCCCCCCCCCTTAAAAAAAAAAGAAAGAAAGAAAGAAAGAAAGAAAGAAAAGAAAATACATGCCATACACCTTCAAAATGGTACCCTGAGCTTGGGAAGGTAATTAGGTTCTTCAAGCTCAGCTCGCAACTGCAACAAAGAAGGCTCCGCTTTACATCCTTTTACATAACTCTGAGTGCGAGCATGAAGCCTTGTGTTTTTGTGTGTATGTTGGTGCATGTGTGTGTGTGTGTGTGTGTGCTGCTTCTTTGTTGTTGGGGAAATGGCTTAATCAATCCTCAAGTGGCTACCATTCACTATGGAAGCCAATGGTTTTGACCTTAGCTCATGAGGGTGAATGGGGGAGGGGGTAAATGGAAGGATCAGGGGTGTAACAAACTATGGAGTCACTTGTTGGGTTATTTGCAATCATAAAAACTGAAAACAATTGAGGAATTCTGAATAAAATCCCACAGGAGTTCCATGTTGCCACAGGTCGTCCAACTCAACAAAAATGTCTAAATGCACACCAACTCCAGGCAATGACCACACAGAAGCTACAGGCCAGTTGGTATATAAGGAATTTGTAGGTGTGTGTTTTTTATCCCATTCAGAATTTGAACCCTGTTTTTGATATTTGTGAAGGGAAAATTCATGGTCAGACAATCATCAAACTCGGGAGGCTTAGCTTTCTCAATTCATCTACCTCCTCATGACATACAGACTAGGTTCATCATCCCAGTAATAACTTTGCATCAGAGCTGCAAAAAGGTATTGTATCAAGGATCAAGGTACAGAAGGCTGAGTGGCTAACAGTCCTCAACTTCAAGAATTTCCAATGAAAAAAAGGAATAAAGACTATGGTAACGGTATTTATTTTGATATCTAGATTACTTTTTGTTTCTTCCTGTGGCATTCTCTAACCACTGCAGAAGTGTGAAAAGTAATGTGCATAATTAATCTATGCCAGAGAATAATAACAACTCCACTATTCAGACATAATCTAACCAAAAACATTTGAACTAAAAAAAAATTAATGAAAATCAATGATACAGATACAGATACACTGTAGTTTCAAACAACAGCTGGTAAGTAACAGCATCATACAAAATATCATTTTAGCAAAAGAAACAACAAACAAAACAAAGATAGATGCTTTAAATTGAGCATTTCATCCTTTCTCCATTTTGTTTATCTCAAACTGTTGTTTTGGTAATCTTCTATAAACAGAGCTGCATATTCATACAGATTCTTCTCTACAAATAGCTTTTCACACAAAAAAGGCAAACATCTAAATGCTAATATTATTGATAAACATATCATGCCCTTGCAATATCTTGAACTCAATCACTATGAACAGGCTTCTTTTCTATTGGGGGGGGGGAGGGGGCAGTGAAATTTGTAGAAAATACTCAAGAACTTATTGGGTTCTATTAAAATGCAGGTAATGCCTATGTTATTGGATAAGAGCACTGTTAGGGTTTGAAACAGGGTGCCATGTTATCCGATCAATAGCTGATTGACTCATCTCTATAATAATATTAATATCTAAGATAGAAGCAAAAACATGAACAAAATAGGCCCTAAACACACACACAAAAAAGACAAATCTAAAATACACTTTCCCTCCGGATGCTTGGCTAACACAAACGAAAAGACCAGTATGGTCACCCATGCATGACTATTGAGCATATTTATAGTCAGGATGGGTATAACAAGTATCGAAAGCACAACTATTCTTTTTTATCCTTAAACGGTAGTTTGACCTCAGGAAAGAACAAGCTGATCAGCAGGAAAACAATATGTGCTAAGACTAGCCATAATCATTTTTTCTGTTATCTCGCTTTCTTGGGGCAGTGTGCCTCTTATGTAACATTTCAAGGCTATGTCTATCCCTTTGGACAGGATTACACGGACAAAGAGTGGTCAACAACACACGATAGTCTCTTTCCAGACTGTGGAGTACACATTATCGTGATTTTTTTTTCTTCAATGCATTAAAAAAACAAGTTTAATCATTGTGAGTTAATCATGGAGCTACGGTTGTAGCTCCATGGTTAGATACAAACCTTCAGATCATGTCCTGTTTTCCTAATCTGGTATGAAAGAATACAAATGTTAGCTCAGGTATTACGCAGGGCCGGGCCTGGTATTACGGCAAATTCTCTTTTACTTTCCTTTCATTAATCCACATGGGGTTAGTGACAAAGCTTTCTGATGGTCATGTTAGCTAGGGATACTGTGTTCAAAATACTCCAAAGACTATTTTGAGTTGCAATTGCCTCAAATTTATCTCATGGGCAACTTTGAGTCATCCTGGCATTTATACAACGAAATAGACAAGTCAAAAGTGATTTCTAATCTGAATCACATCTATCATATGTGGTGCACAATCGCCCTACATGCAGGCCTAAACATATAAAACAATGATGGAGTATTTGTATGCAATATGTTTACCACACAATGACACGCCTAGTGCAGAAAGGTGAGACCTCTTTCTAACATTCAATGATTGCTTCATTTAAAAAGAGCCATGATTGGAAAAAAAAAGAGTTATGAAACAAAACAAACATTATTGAGTTCTTTCTTGAAAAGAGGGAATGAGGTTTCCATTCCCAGTTTCACAAGAAATGAGCTTGACAGAGAAAAAATAGACTGGGATATAAATATGTAGGGCCTTATGCATACAGGCATATATATATATATATATATATATATATATATATATATATATATATATATATATACATATTAGTATATTCCTGTAGTGATTTACGAGCCCCCCCCCACCCCCCCCCCCCCCACCAGCAGACACACAAACAAGTACTTCACCTCCACTGTTACGTAAAGGGCATGAAGCCATGATGGACTACGCACATTATCCGAGTCCCTGTTTTAAGCATCCATCTATCGTGATGTTATTGATGCCTCTTGTATTCAGATCTTTTCATTTTACCCTCACTGTCAATGCAGCCAAACACCTTCTGAGAGCATTTTGAGTGGGTGCTTAAACTCAAATTATGGCGGTTCTCAAACATCAACGTGAAAGGTATCCAAACTGTGCAGATATTGCAGAAGTGTATGAATTGGGAGCTGATGCTATATAATGCAGAAAGGATAACATAAAGAGAACTTCATGACCTCAACTCCTGGGAGTGGGGTTGCTCTTTTTGGAGATATAAGACAATAAAATTCTTTACCCTTTACTTTAATGGTGCCTCAGGCAAACATGATAGAGTGAAAGTTTTATTGAGATTGGTGACATAAAAAACAATGCACCTTAATAGTAAAAGTTTATTGAGATGGGTAGCATAAAAAAAAGCGATGCACAAAATCCTTCCCTGTTCCCCAATCCCATTACTAGATATAGTATATATGTTTATGTATGCTAAATTTTCTGTACAATTTTTTTCTGCAAGATTTAGTTTTTGATAATCAGAAAAACAGATGATCCCTTTACTTGCTCCTGAGACACACAAGTCCAAACACTTTAGCTTTCCTACAATGTGGTATTACTCTGTAGTTCTTGGATGTAATTTATTTATAATGGCATCTGCGACACAACTTTTTGTAATCATATCTTTCGTGTTAAGGTCTGATGAAATGCCTAAAACATGTAGTACAAGAGTCTCCTCCACTAACCACAAAACATGCACACCATTTCAGCATAAATCAGCTTTGGTGCAGACTCCATATTGAGTGAACCTCACAAATGCATTGTATTTATAATTATATGGGAAATGCTGCCATCAATAAAAAGGAATGTAGTGGCAGATCCAGGAGGGGTCACACCAGGCGTGCTCCCCCTTTAATTTTTTTTTTTTAAATTAAGGAAATAAGAAGGAAAAATTGAAAGGGTGCATGCGTTCCCCCTAAGTTCTGTTTTTTGAACTACGATGTACAACCATCCAAAAATTTGGGGTAAGAAACTCTACATTGGAAAACACCCAAGTACCATGATTAGCCAAAATGTCAAAACTTGAATGTCAAATTTGCTTTCAGGCACACAAGAAAATTTTTTTAAACACATGCTTTGTCAACTTCTTTCTACCTCTACTCCATTGTAGTAACGACCAGTTTTACACTCCTTGTAAATAAAAAAAAGGATAGAACTAGTGTAATACCTTCAGGCTAAATGCATTTTTCCACAAGCTCAAGAAAAAATGAATCACAACTTTCAATTCACATAGGTTTTTATTGTACATCTTCATCAACTTACCTTCTAGCATCATGCCCATTTGAAGGCATTTCTGAAAGCGGCAGAACTGGCAACGATTCCTCTGGGCTTTTGTCACCTCACAGTGTCCATTCCCAACACAGGTGTAAACCCGTTTGTTCTGCACTGTCCTCTTGAAGAAACCCTTGCACCCCTCACAGGTGATGATACCATAGTGGAGTCCTGTGGCCTTATCGCTGCAGATGCTGCACAGCATCAGTGACTCATCCTCGTCGGAATTGCTCTCTTCACTGTGGCCCTGACTGTCCAGTCCGGAGGACTTCATCGAAGCAGCATCGCCTTCCGACTGAGTCCGCAGTTTGTGCTCGGTGGATTCTCGCAAGAGGTGCTGCGTCTGGAATGGAAGGTGTGGGGGGAATGGGAAGTGGGTTGGAGTTGTGGAGGTGGGAATTCCCGGACCGGCCGAGAAAGGGGAGAAGAGGAATGTCCCTGCTGTCATTGGGGAGGGGAGAAACCCGCTTGAAACTGGCGTTGGGAGGGACGTTAGAGGAGACATTCGTGGCGTTGTTCCTGGGGAAGGGATTGCTGAAAAGGGACTCAGTGTGGACATTGGCGATTCCACTCTTCCCACATGGTGGGCATGAGGGCTTTTTAGAAAGAAGTTATCAGGAGTCCGCTGGGTCATCTGTGGCTGATTTGGGACCAAGCTTGGGACCACCAGAAGTGGTGGGGGTGGCATCATGTGGTGCGGAAGCTTTCCCATATCTAAGTGGCCGCTGCGAATTTGAATGTCCATATCGGCTGACGTTTGCGGAATGACACCGGGGCTCTTGGCTTCTTGGGCAGAGTCTTTTGGTGGGGGCGAGAGAGATTCTTGGTCAGCGTGCTTGTGGTTGTTGTTGTTGTTGTGGTATTTGCCTGTCCATCTCTTAGAAGGAGGGAGCTTCAAGACCGAGGGATTCTCGTTGTTGTTGCTAACATCACTCAGAGGGGAAAGGTTTTCTGGCGTATTAGCTACTTCAGATATGTGAACCTCTAGCGACCGCTTCATGCTGGCTCAACCTGTTGAAGTAAGAACAAGAAGAAATGAATTATGAATAGATAAAAAAAGGTAAACTGATGGCAATGCGTAGGAAAATCTGTTTTCCCAATGAGCAAAATGTGACAGGCTTCAAAATGTTCTTATCAATATGCAAACACTTTCAAGAATGTCAATTTTCACAGAGAATAATGTCCAATAGCAGTTAAGCCCTTTTGCTTTCTGCATTTTCACACTGCCTTTGTTCTATTTTTGGGGCGGACAGGTTGGCTCTAGAACTACTAATACGAACAATGAAAACAAGTCTTGTGTAAAATCACCCATAAGAAAGCCATTTTTGAAGTAAGAAAAGAAGAGAAATCCTGCTTTACACAAGGCCAAACAAAATCCCATTCCAAACTGAAAGAGCAACAACTCTAATAAAGAAAATTGTTGAGTATCACTATCAATAAACATTTTCCATCTTTCACTGAGCAATTCATTTTTAACCTGTCGATCAATGACAACAATGCATTGAAGTCTTATATTAGTGTGTCTCAAATATTCATTTTTTCACTTATTCAATGATTCATTCATTTATTTTGAATTTTATTTTAATATATTATTGGTATTCAGTTGCTATCACATCTAGGTACACTGTAGGACTAATAGACAAATACACAAACATACACAAATTACAAAACGGAAGTATTTATCATGAGAGAAACTGGAGATGATAAAACAAACATGAAAGAAAAGAAAATGTCAATTTCTGACAAAAGAAACACAGGAATGAATTTGGCAGACTATAATTAAGTTGTCATCAAATATTAATTGTATTGCACAATCAAATAACATGACTGCCCGAATGAAGATGCTAGAGTCTTCTGTCTCAAAAGCTTTCTAACAAAATGTGGATGAATTCAGTTTTGACACAATGTGGGGTAGGCCTACACTAAAATAGGGTGGACACACAAAAGCATCAAGACCAGATTAGACATTTCAAAGAAGAGGAATTCAGAAGAGAGGGGAATAATCATAACCAGATTTCATTCAGACTTTGACTGTTCCCTTTGACGGTTTGATGGTGACCATAAAAATTAGATGCACAATACAGCAACGTTACAAAGTCCATTCCTAAATGCCTTCACCCTCTTTGACTTTATTGAGCAGGAAAATATATTACTCCAGTTTCATTTTCACGTGTTTTCAAACAACCTTTGTCGATCCGTTTTCTTCTCCTTCTCTCTCTATCCGCCTCTTTCTTTGTCGCCATTCAACATGTGTTTTGCAAGAGGCAGACATGTGCTGTTTTGTCGGAAAAAGCGCTGGAAAAAAAATGGAATGCTGTTGTTGCCGACTTTTCCTCTTGCTTCGTGTGGTCTTAAAAAACCCGACAACCGGGTTTGTTGTTGGATGTGAAAACACGACTGCGTAACGTCTGTTCTATGCGTCTGTTCAGTCTTCCTACTGTATGTCTGGCTCATTCTTTCTCTGTGCTCTGTTTTCCGCGGTCAAGTTCGAGGCGGTGTCAACGAACGGGAATAGCACGAGCACTGCACTCCAGTCTGCAAATCCCCCAGATATTCATCATTTTTCAGAAGCGGCGAAAAAGACGTCTGTCTCTTGCATTGGACTCCCTAGATTCCTGTTCAGAACGTGTTGTAAATAAATAAATTGCGAATCCGCTCCTCGCGTTTTGTTTTGTTTTTTTTTTTCCATGTATACTCGCAGGCGATCCCAGTACATGAATGCCAACTTTTTCTTTCTCTCATATAGTTCTTCTCTTTTTCTTTTCTTTTCTTTTTTTTTCTGCGCAGAACAGCAGCAGATTTTGCCTCTACGTATGCGAAGCCATGGAGAGTCTGCTGCCAGAACACAGCTCAAACATTTTCTTTCTGCAACATACGCAACAACTTCACATACAAAAACATTGCGGTAACGCTTTCGAATACTGACAAGGAGACTACAAAAAAATAATACACAAATAACAAAAAAAAAAATCCGCACCAATGTCTTTATTTTCAGAAAAAAAAATCGTCTTTTGGGATATACCTATTCAATCAATAACTATATCTCATTAAAAGCGGGTTTGATTTGACATAGGGTTTCGTCATTTGACACCAAAATTTCCACTCGGCAAAGTACAGGGGTTAGGTGTATTGAGCTACACACAACCAGTATTCAAATTGAACATGCTCATCAAGAATCATTCATTTATTTATAATTATTCTACTTTGAAAAAAAAGAAGAGATATATGCTATAATTAACCTTCTTTGGGGTAGCACTGACCTTACAATATCGTAGCAATGCATCAGGCACAAACTGGGTAATCCCTGGCAGACAACCACACCCAAACATGAAGTCATACCCGAGTACACGCTGAGGTACTGCAATCTCCTCTGTTCTGAATCATTGTGAATTTGTTCTCAATGTCATATCGTGTGTGCCTTTTTGATTTTCTCGTTTGTTGTGTGAGGGATATATTATTTAAAACACAAATTCGTGAACAAAATGGTATGATGATTTTAGATCGAGTGTCAGTCAAAAACTACACGTTTGTTGCAACCAGTTTAATGCTAAAAACAATGAAACAAATACAACCAGGCTATACAGATAATCAAATAAACCTTTGGATGACGCTATTCAAACATGTGCTCTTTAAGTATAGAATCTAAATTTGGACTTGTATATTTGCCTGCGTCTGCAAAATAAATGACGTGTCTGAGTATAATAAACTTTCATAACCTTTATGCGGATCAACGTGGCTCAGAGCATCTTCTTCTTTAATCTTATAATTACAGCCGAGTAATACTGTTGGCTTTAGTACCTACACTTGTTAACTAAAAACATACGAAATTATCTACAATTTCAATCTTAAATAATACAATACCTTATCATTTATAACTTGAAAAAAAACGTCATCCTTGTAGTGTCGCGTACTGGAGACGACACACAACGCGCTTTTTAGTTTTCCGGGATGCGGGATTATCGCGGCGGATTCCAGAAGCTAACATTAATAGTTATATTCTTACCCTGTTCCTATCTGTAATCTAAACATCGCGGCAGCCCAGTAACTTTTGAAAGAAAGAAATTCTGCTTACATTTTTCTAATCATTACTACTTCCATAATCAAACATCCGAACACGGGCCAAGAGTTGCGAGAAATAAGCGCGCGAGTAGTATTCCTCTCTAGAGTTGCGCCATGCCACGCACCATGCCATGCATGCAGCAGAGATATCGGAGTGGCGTACGGCGAACTGCTCTGCTCGGACGCGCAGCGGCACGGCGCTGCATCTTCGTGCGTGCCTGGTGCTAGCGAAAAACGCTCCTCGCTCGGCGGGCTGAGTGGAGGTCCCTCCTAGATCCTCATCTCGTCCAGAGCTGCGGGGCCTGAAGGATGACGCAGCGAAAGCCAGTGGGTTTCCCCTCCAAAGAGATAAGCAGCTCGCTTTTTGTCAGCAACGCTTTGCAAAGCAATACGCCTATAAACGTCTAGGTTTGAATGGCAATTTCCAGGAAAATTTCCCTTCTATGTCTCTGGCTCTCCGCTGTGCGGGGAATTTTCGTTGTTGTTGTTGTTGGCGATCATGATGTATAGTAAAACAAAAAATATCTCACGCAAAAACCAACATCCTGCAATGTACACAAACAATAACCCACAACTCATAACATCACTCTTTCTCAGCAAACCGCCAAATCAAAATTGTTAAGGTATATTCTTGCAAAAACCCCATGAAGGAATATGAGCGCAAATAGTAATGGCAATCAATACTCAATGATGAATTGCATCCACAGTAAATGCACATAGCACAAGCAGACTGGCATCCATCCCATCCCACTACCCACAACCAACACTCCGCATCAATTAAACAGACTCATGCGAATCAAAACCCAAAGCAGTTTAGGAGGTAGAAAACTAAACAAAGCGTCTAGTCCGTTAAACGCGGTATCTGCTCTCACAAAATAGTTTTACATCCTCCAGGGAAGTTTCACTTTTATCGGTTTCAGAGGTGGTATTCGCAAGACAGAGAAAGTGACACAATACCTTGGTTTACAACAGCGGGATGGCGACGGAATAAACTGTCGCGTCGTGTTGCTACGATGCGAGGGAGAATCGGCAAAAATTCAAGTTCAACTGGATCGAGGCGGCAGCAGGGGATAATGATTATGAACTGGCCTCGCAAACGCAGGCAATCGGGTGGTGAATAGAATGCAATTCTGAAACTTCTAAATGGATTTCACTACTGTTTTCATCGTCGATATGCAAAGAGAAACACTGGTCACAAACAAACACAAGAACGTCTGGTTTATGGCATGACATTCCCGCGAAAATTGAACGACGCGATGATAACACTTTACGGCGAACCCGAAAATAGAAATGGAACTTCGCTGGAGTAGTTGTAGTGGTACACACAAGAGCGAAGCTTGGACGCCACTGACCAGTCTACTGCATTGAATAGTCGTGTCCGAAATACCTGAATGAGTCGGTTGAGTGGACAAGCCAACAGCCATTACGTCATAGTGTTTATTCACCGACCTTGAGAATGAGTTAACACGCTGACCACTCAGCAACGACTCACCCACACTCTTAGCAGCATAATGCAAACAATTTCTTACAGGGAAAAAAGCACACCACATAGAATATTACCTATAAACATTTGTATCCGTCGCAAAATACATTAATATCTGACCAAAAAAAGGCAGATAACTGACTCTCTATTGGCGAAGAAACTCACACGGTGGAACGGTAATCACAACACAGGATTTCCCCCCGTCCGCTGACGGTTACCACCGCCGCAGGCTGAGGCGACCTTGGACTCGCTCAGTGCGTCGGCCAACGAAAATTGCCTGTGCGGCCGTGGAAGCAGGCGGGCGCTGTACCACTTCAGCGCACGATGACGAGGTGCAGTTTTTGCTAGAGCCCTGTTGTTGTCACCAGCGATGCACATGGTGACCATCACAAGCTGAAGGGAAGATGATTATACACATCGTAGAAGATGATGAGACTGGAAAATTGGTTCGCACATATTATTCGATGCGGCCGAACTTCACAAAACCAAAGCGAGACGAACAATTTGAGATAAGGAAGCGATGCTACTGTACCAAGAGTTGTTTGCGCGAAGCCTATGCACACATCGTGTTACGGGCAGCTCACTACCAATTCAGGCAGTCACGGCAGTGGTAATGAATGGTAGGCTATCGGGAATGACATAGGAAGCTGTGCTGTGTATTACCTTTCGGTTGAGCCTTCGATTACGTTTTCCCCTGTCGCAGGTTACACGGTGTAAATTTTCAGATCATCTCAAGAAAAATCTTTCGTGTATTCCATTTTCCAACAAATGGGAAGGAGCTCTGGAATCGCGCGACCGAGAGAATCGAAGAAATGGCCTTGAAGCCCGCTGCATTCGCTACCGTATCTCTTGCTAGCTGTTCGGTATGCGGGGCTGCGGTCTAGTGTACGGGAGACTAGTGGCACAGACAAGTTCACGTTTCCTCGGTCGCGCGGTCATTACTCCTGCTGCACTCTCTGTTCAGTGTCCCATGCAAACACTCTCCAGTACTGTAGGGAGAAGAGGGGGAGACTGGAAGAGAGGGAGAGAGAGCTGGAGGGGAAAAATTCTCATTTACTCTTTCTGCGTGTGCGTTGTTATCAACACACGTTCGTTGAGAAATGGGACGGAGGGGCTCTGTTTCTTGTCTGTGTATGTAGAATCTTGAGAGAGATTTTGGAGACAGAAATATAGTGAAAGGGGGAGAGAGAGAGAGAGACGGGGGTGGGGGTCGGACAGGCAGACAGGACAGAAGAAGGAAGGGGAGGGGGAGTTGGAAGACAAGCAGAATAGTGGAAAGGTAGAGAAAGATGGCCGGACACACGGGGGAAGGAAAGAGCACACACACACAAAAAAAAAGGGACACGGAAAAAATAACTAGGCTATTAATACAGCCCGCATTAGGCATGCCCCGACGGACTCAAAGTGCATAAGGCCAATCACCATTTATATGAGCGTCGAGAGAATGCAGCAGCGGCTGCTACTTGACTGCTTCTTGCCATCCAGTAAAGTTGAATGACCAAACAGCATTGGCACTGACCTTTCGAGTGAAAGCACTCGCTGACAACTGATAGAAGTGAAATTAACCCCCTCAAACAAACAAAAAGTCTTGACACGAGGCTAGTATCTGGGTCAGCTGACCCCCCCCCCCCCCCCATGAAAAATAGGCAGGAAAGATAAAGTGATATTAATATCTAGCAGTGTTTTGTTTCTCACTCTTCCTACCCTGTATGATTGAGTGCGCGGAAATTGTACATTTTTAGATCTACTAGGGGAAAGGCAGGCACCTCTGTTTATGTAGCTATTTCCGCAAGAAAACAGTGAACTTTTTGCGTCATCAATCACCGGGTGCATTCAGCGACTTCGTGGAAAAGGCTCATGGATTCACCAGCATTGCAGTAATGACATACACAGAGCCTAGCGTGAACAAAACACCGAACTTGAGAAGGAGGGAGACATACGTATATTAAAGAAGAGATAGCGGATATTGCAACATACCTACTCACTGATATTTCAATCCGCTATGCCTTTGCGCAAAGGGAATTTCAAGTTTCATTCATTCTTTTTTTTTTTTCAAATTGAGATCTCGAAGCTAGAGCAAGATGATTTGCCTTTTTACTTTCACGACTATCTAAATGGAGATATATCGATCACTACAACATGATATCCGCAACGGCAAGATTTTTTTTTCTTTCGTAATTGAAAAATAAGCACACGGTCATGACGGTTCAGGAACATTATGTCTCAGATATTTCAATATTTTCTTCTCTTACATTTCTTCATTTCCCATGGATTTTCTTTTTTTTCGTAGCAGCCTTTTCAGAGTGAGATTACATGGTTCTGAAGACATAAAAAAAAACATCCGATGACGCAGGCCTTATTATAACATGTACAGCGATTCATTGTGTGGTCACTATACGTACTGCTCTTTCTGCACTATAAACCAGTCTTCAATATAGGCCTACATTCTCAGTTGCCTCAAATTCATATATTTCTTTATTACTACCCGCAGCATATAGTCTTTGTATGGTTGTACTGACAGAATTATGATATCGAAATCAAATCATATCAAGTCATTGCAGCTTTTTACTTCTGAAATACACCAGTAGATTTTAATACCGGTGCTCTTCAAACGCTGTATCTAAACAGAGGCAAACAGTCAGCGAAACTTTGGAGTGAAAATGGGTATAGAAAATAGAAAATTTTGACATTTGCAATGCCGGTAATCCAGTGATTGTTGACATGAAAGACGCGATCTGTATAAATCGCATGAAGGTGATTTCGCTATATTGGCCTGAATTTGTTATTTGTTTCCAGGATACGGATCAAGATCTTAATATCAAGGTTATTTATACTATTATAATCCTCCATGCACTTCGTCCTGAAATGACGAAGGAAATGAACCCCTTCTCAGAAATCTAAGAGAAGCCATACAGTAATATAAAGAATAAGACCTATTATACGTATAAGACACATATGTTTGTGCATGTATAATATATAGACAGACAGATAGATAGATAGATAGATAGATAGATAGATAGATAGATAGATACTAGATAGATAGATAGGTAGATAGAGTAGGTAGATAGAGAGAGAGAGAGATAGATAGATAGATAGAGAGAGAGAGATAGATAGATAGATAGATAGATAGATAGATAGATGATAGATAGATGATAGATATATGAATAAATAGATGTACATATATATAGTTCATAATAATCATATCTTGGTGATAGGGCTTCATCTGTTCAAATAAAGAATAAACAGGTCTCAGCAGTAATCAACTCCATTGCGCCCTCGCTTGCTTTTTATCCAAAGGATCCAAAATGTCTTGAAAAGGCATTGAGAACACTGACTGTGTGTCGTGCGGATATCAGAACATGGAAGTGCAGAAATAAACTTAAGCTGAACGGAGAAAAGACTGAGTTTCTGGGTTTGCTGGGTCACCAGAAAAGCCTTCGCAATTTGAACACTGTTATAATATAGTCTTACCCTTGGGGGACAGTCAAATATTCCCGTCTTAAGATATTGGGGTGTATTTTGACAGCAACATGTCAATGTTTGATCAAATCAATGATATTTGCAAATCTGTTCGGTTTCAGTTAAGAAGTGTGTTACAAATAAAGAAATATATTATGACTAAAGATGCTTCTAATAATGTTATAAAAAAAGTAATTGGATTGTATTGTAACTGTTAGACAATTGCAATTTTTTCACGAAAACACCAGCCTGGGATAGAATTAAGTAGATTGCAAAGGTTACAGAATTGGGCTGCTCGCATTTCATTCAATGTGGAACGTCGTCATAAATCCTCCTCTTCTTTTAAAGTCTGTTCACAGGCTTTCAGCTAAGGGAAAGATTTTATTCAAGATGTTGTTGCTGATTAATCGCTTCTAAAACCTGGCATGACCAAACATCAGCCATCAATTCGTCTGTTGTCGTTTTACCTGGGAGGTTCTTCGGCCTATAGGGTCTACATCATTATAAAATACACACACACAAAAAAAAAAACTTACGTGAAAGATGTTTATCATAAACTGACTCTACTCCTTGCTTACTTCACGTGTATCGATAAAAACGAAGCATTTTATCAAATCAAAACCCTTCAGATCACATTGAATGAAACTCTATATACTACAGTAAAAAAAACAACAGCAACCCGAAATAAAAGCAATACAAAAGCAAACAACATGATAGGAGATTAGCACAAGAGTGTTGTCACGGAGCTGGCCTTGGATTTCTCGGCTATTACACTTTGCTATCAAGGTCGAGGTAACATCAAGTCTGTTTGGATGTCGGGATGTCCTTGAAAGCAGAAGAGAAATGGGATTCTGCATTGGTTTACGCTTGACTTGTGATATTCCTCAGAGTCCTTAATTATTCATCCGTTTCAGAGTAGATAGATAGAGAAATACAAAGATAGAGAGATAAATAGATAAAGACATGATAAATAGAGAATATAAACAAATAGATATATAGAGAGAAAGATAGATAGATAGATAGATAGATAGATAGATAGATAGATAGATAGATAGACAGACAGATATAGGCAGATAGACTGATAGAAATATAAATAGGTACAGATAGATTGATAGTTGGGGACATAGATAGGTAGATAGGGAGATAGATAGATAGATAGATAGATAGATATCGACAGTAGATCGAAAGGAAGAGAGAGGGAGAGGAATTGTAATTTGGGGATTGGGAGAAAATCATGCTAGTTTCGAATACTAACCATGAACAACGCAATCCAGAGGGTACTATATTCAGCAGAGGACAGTGCCTTTGCGCATCCCTCGGCAGTGAGGGACTTAATAGCGAGCGGCTTTTTTATCGGGATAATGATGGGCCATACAGCATCAACGCATCGGCGGGAGCGGTGATTACAGAGGCCTTGAAAAATAGGCAGAAAACTGGCGTGCATTGACGTCATGGGAGGGGCTTAATAGCTGCACATTAATACTAGAGCGGGTTCGCCAGAAAGCATGATGGTCCGCCATGGATACATGAATAAATGTTTGCATTATAAATGGTGCGCGGGCTCTTCCCTTCAACCTGAAGTAACCTCGCGTGCTCAAGCTGTTTTTCGCATCGGGGGAAAAACAGCTCCGTCCCTCTATCTCTCTGCTATCCTCATTGGGACATCATTCTGTATGTTCTGTAGTCTATACACACCTATTAACCAATCTGTCCTTACACAGAGGTCTATTGTGCTTGCTTCACACCCACTTGCTACATGGAATGCAATTCGGGAACGTTCTATCTATTCTAGAGAAGATAAACAGAAATTTCGTGTAGCCTTGACGGGGACCTGGAGCAAGATGACCTGTAGCAAATCTACTTCCGGGTCCACGACGTCATTCTGTAAGCTTCATGTTATCGAACATAAGTAGTTCGGGGTCTCGTCGTCTGGAAATACCACGAATACAGCGAAGCGCATTTTGCGCATAGAGCCTCACGGAGAACGTGGGACTAAAATTCAGCTTTCCAGGAAAGTAAATATGCGCCTAATACATAATTCGTCTGTATTTCACCTATACTAACACAGAACGAATGTACGATGTAGTGTTATAACGTAAATTAAAAGAACTATGTCATTGAACTGAACTGACTTATGATAAATCGCCGATGAGTGCAATCAAAATGACCAGTTACCACACGAATAAAGCAAGAAGTGTAATGCTGATGGTAGCAGAGCAAGCTTACCAGGAGCAATTTCTACTGATAATGATAACAAAACGGTGGCAATGAGGACATTCTTGGGAAATAAGTCAAGGTTGTTGTGTTTTGCTTTTGATTTTGCTCCATTAGTGTCCTATTCACAGCCATTTTAAATCGCGCTATGTGGTTATAATATGGACAGCTTTCGTGTTTCAAGAGCAATTGATTGAAGAGTCTAGTGTTCAAACACATGTCGGTCAAAGTAAAGCTGTCCGTATGAGAGACCCATTCTCAATATAGAAAGAGGAACTCCGCTGTGTGTAAATGTAGTCTTCTGCCATTAATGTAGAACAACCAAATTCAAGTCTTCACTGACCTTCTTGCTCTCTAAGGCATTCGAACCAAACATTCAATCCTTCTGGCGTTAATCATAAAGCTTTGATGAATTGGCGATGATTTTTGTGGAGATTCACAGCTTCTCGATAAGTCCAAGTACGATTCTTATCTCTTTACGATAACAAAGCGCACGGGGGAGATTAGAAGAGCTGACTTATCGCCTTATGCAATTTGCTCATGGGTCACGTGACTGATTGATATTACTGATTCTCATTAAAAGATGAGACACTAGATTCGGAATCCCCAAAGCGTTTTTTTTTTCACAACATATTTATCGAACTTGAGCATGGATTGGATATAGTGTCTATAAATCTTTTGAATCTTTCACTTTTCAGAATGAAAGGCAACGTATACCTATCTGGTGTATCTATCGGTGCTACATAAATTCTGCAACGCCAGTCGTTATCCCCATGGGAGTTCTGTGTAAAAGCTGACATTTGATAACACATTTTCTCAGAAACGTACAAAGTGGACTTGCCTCCTTTTTGAAATTATCAAACTCTCTTAAAAAGAGACGGATGAAACCGAGAGAACATGTGGTCGATGTGAACAATGCGACGCTCATGATTAATGTCGAGTTGTGACAATGAGTTGAGGACGCGATAATAGACCAAAAAATGGTAAACAATGTTTGTGGAAGAATACGAACACTGGGAAAAATAGGCCATGCGCATCATTTTACCTCTTTTTATTAATGTACGTTCCTGTAAACAAACAGCCCAACGAAGTACGTTATTGGGTGGTTCTATACTTCAAACTAGCCACGTTTGGAGTAAACACTTCAGTTGTTGATACTCCAGACCAGTCACCATAATATCTTCTGCCGGGCTTTTCGCTTCTTGCTGGGAGTACGTTTAGTAATTAATTCCGAAGCAGATTATACAGTACTTCTGATATCAAATACTAGTATAACTCGTTCTCGTACGAATGTTTTTTTTTTCTTTTCTACTATACAGACAATAGAAACAGAGACGTTATTAGTATGAATTTGATAACAAATCGAATGAGACAAATCATCAACGTTTAGGTATCATTCTTATCATCGTATACCTACTTTTGCATGTTTTCTTGCTACATCAAAATATATTCTATCTTTATCATAAGAAGGTACCATTTTTTTCCTCACTGAGAGCATTTGATACAAAGAAAAGTAGATTCTTATGTCTTCAAGCTTAAAATATGATTTTTGGAGAGGAGAACGACGTCAACAAGACGCGGAGTAGACTACTTACCAAAAGTCTTCACAAGACAGTTAAAGCTTAATGAAGAAACGGAGAGCTGACCTTTAGGGTCAGTATTCCTCAAATGATGTGCCTCAATGCAAAGCAATTTCTCCCAATATCGGATGTCTACACATTTTGTAGTACCTAACGATGTACTACTTTTGCTCCCTGCCTGGACTGATTCTCCGTGTGCCCAATACCCGCCTAAAAATGTATGGGGGTAGAGCCTTCTCTTCTGTTGCGCCACGTCTGTGGAACTCTCTACCAGTCCCAACCTCATTACCTTCAAATCTGAACTGAAGACCTATCTTTTCCAGCAACATTGTGAATGATGTGTGACATATTGTAATGTTTTTACAGATAAATGGCGCTATAATGCTGTTTCATCGTCATCATCAGCATCTGTTTGAAATCATCCAAAAGTGGAGGAAGGATTGTCAAATGCCGAAATCTTTGCCCGAGGTAATGACTTTCGATGGTGCCACCAATTTTTTCATCAAAGCTTTACAAAATGCTGGAGTATCAGACAAGCGAATTCAGGCGAATTACTACATGGTTGCATGCGAGTCTCGGAGCTGCTGCAGCAGATGTGGCGTACATGCCCACTGTGGCATGCCCCCTGCGCATCCTTGCATATTGGAGTTTCGCAGCGCCCCCTCGTGGTGACACTGATTTAGCTTCAATGACCGCGCATAATGAACTACAGAGTATTATCATTGTCATCCACTACTGGCTACGAGGGCCGCCACTGCATCCCGACCGATTTGGGTGGGGGTGGAGGGGGGATACTAGTACTTATGTGGTTGTCAAAGACTTTTTTTCTGGTTATGATTAAAGAGCATATGCGCACCATGCTCAAGTTGATTTTGACGAATAGTGTCACACCAGGCGAACAAATTGATGAAGTTTCATTAGATTGACATTTAAAACATAAGACTTCACGTGTTTTCATCGAATATGTAAATTGGAAGAGGCGATGATGTCATCACCAAACGACTCTCCCATTGGTCCGCACACAAACACATTATCATCATAGCATCATGTTCTTAGTCGATGATATAGCAACTGCGATATACTTCGGATCCCACTGGAACTTGTCGTTGCTAGGCTGTTACGGCCTATAACACACTGTCTTACTATGATACAAGTAATATTATGAGTAATGAATGAGAATTCATTCTTTTTCTCTCTTTTTTTTTCGTTTGTTGCTAAAATAGGAAAAAGCTGGTGAAGATTTGTGTACATATCAATAGAAGACTCATATGGAGAAAACGTGTTATCATGACCCATACCAATTTAAATATTCGGTTGCGACTGATAGTACTAATTTGTGAAAAGATGGAAAACTCTAAAATTCCTTAACTAGATGTTATCTTTAATCCGTTTTTGAAGAAATTGCTCATACTTTAGCAGCATAATATGCTGCTAAATATATTATAAAGGCAATTATAGACAGTATCTCGGTCCAGAGATACTGGTTCCAGTCTGATAAGAAATGTTGGGTACTGGTTCCGGTCAAGGTCAAAGTTGACCACTGGTTTCAGTCTGATATGAGATATTTGCACAGGATCTGGTCTGATATGAGATGTAGGTACTTCCGGAGGTCACTTTTGACCAAGGTCATTGAGGGAGGAAAAAAAAAGGAAAGTAGTCAAAAATAAAAAAAAAAGATCTGAGGTAGAAGTAGACCTAAACTGAGTAACTACGTATCGAGGTTACTAGTAGTTATGATAGATGATTTGTCATCATGCACTGTCACTATTGTTGGCATTGCTACTGCTACTGCTGCTCCTTGACCTTGACTTTGACAAGTACCCAACAACTCTCTAACCGGAAACAGTGTCCGAACTTGACCTTGACCGAAACCAGTACCCAACATCTCTTAATCGGACTAGAACCAGTTCTGGCCTACCTCCGGACCAGATATTGTCCATAATCGCCTACTTAATGCTGCTCACACTGTGCACTCTAAAATCATGCCGAAGCGGCGGCGAAATGTTGATGGTTAGTTCCACGCCTCTATACATAATTCTGTGAATGGTCCCAGCTAAACCAGTTTGGAAAATATGACTCAACGCATCATTTTTAAGAAAAAAAAAACCCAAAACAAAAAACAAACAAAAAACAGACTGGTGCAACTGATATTTAAAAGTGAAAAACACACAAAGTTATTATCCGTTTAAGGTAACGGAGTGAAATGAGTGTGAACTCAGAATAAAAGATAAAAGATTTTGCCTAAACTGGAAGTGCATTATCGTTATTATGTTGAATCTCAATCTATGGATATAACGTCCTAGCTACAACATCGCCCCCCCCCCCCATGGTTTAAACCGGTATTCATCTTACAACATCGCAAGTTAATTTCCCTAGTGTTTCTAACATGAAAATGATGGTTTTTGTATATGTTTTCAGAAGATGCAAATCTAACATTGTACAAAGTATATGAAAAGATGCAGAAGATACTAATCGCTGACATGAGAAGATAACAGGTAGTTGCGGAAAATTTCCTGACGATAGGATACTAATGGCATTCCAGAGTTTGCCAAAGTTTTCGTCCGAGCGTGGTGCTCGTTATTCGTATTATCATCGACTTGGATTTACAATTGCTAACAGTGGTGACACGAGTATCCCTTTCATTTGTCGTAATGTACGACAACTATATCTGAAGCCTTTATCCTCGTCAAGCGTTTGCTATTATGATGATGGTCACCTGTATTTCTGCTATATTTAGAGTTGCTTAATTTATCTTTTGGATGGCAGGTAAGCCTACTTACTCTTCAGTTTACATACTGGTATACGCATAAAATGACACTCGCTCGCCTTCATTTGTATCATATCAATGAAAAAATATCGTACACATCTCAATTAATCACTTATCTTTTTCAACAGTGAGATTCTGACAATACTCAACATAACTTTGTTCAATTGACTTTGTGTTATACATCTATGTATAAAAAGAAGAAAAGCAGAAATAACATCAATCAATCAATCAATCAATCAATCAATCAATCAATCAATCAATCAATCAATCAATCAATCAAGCAAGCAAGCAATCAATCAATCAATCAATCAATCAATCAATCAATCAATCAATCAATCAATCAACGATGTTTATCAATGCTGATGTCAAATATTACATGGGTATCATTGAATGTTTCTGTCCTCGGCGGGAGATGATGACATCAACCGATTCTCTGTCTCTTTTTTACCCTATACTAATAGAGAGTTCTTTAGTTGTCATCATCATGGAAAACTCTATCTGAAACGAAAGTTGAGCAAACCGGATTTTTCTGCTAAGCGTTAGGATAGACGGTGTCAGATATGAAATGAATTGTCTCGTATTTGGTTAGTATTATGTAATGGGATGGCAATTTTGAGCGCACTGTCTACACTGGCTTAAGAGAATGGATTATACCCAGTCACACACAGACATGCACATACAAAAACATAATGATGAGATGAGGTATAAATGAACACCAGGAATATATCACTAGAGCGACTTGTATCCTCTCGACGACCAATTATAGTGATAAAGACAACAAAAATGGTTGGTACGTAACGAAATGTATACGAACCTCGCCAAGAATGTGCTCTGCGCAAAGTATGGTCTTCCTTCCGTAAATCGCAAAGATCATTTGACAAACTTTTGTAAAACAATGATTACACTCTTTCACTAAAATTATTTCCAAGAATAACAACACTGCTGGAGGATAGAGGAGGAGGAGAATAGAAAAGACATAACCTGACTGTTCACGTTTACTGAGAGATTATCATATAAACTGATATCCGTAATAATATATTGAATGATATTATTCAAAAGAGCAGTCCTTCACAGATATTTCTTGATGTGTAAACAAAAACTGATTAAAACTGAATATCTCTGGAACTTTGATTCTCTTTGACAAGATTCATATTGACGCATTGCTGGCAAAAAGAAAATAAGAAGAAATAGGAGCAATCAGCTCAGGGAAAATGAAGCGACATTATCAAAAACATTACCTGTGATAACCAGGTCGCCATACTCACTCCTGTATTCCCCCCTCATCGGACATTGTACCGGTAAGACATGACATGCCCTGCGATTACGAGCACTGTTCGGGGAAAGTGATCAGCTCGACTCCTCGTGATATCCATATTCACGGTAAGTCGCCGTCATGCGAAAACTCATTTGTTTTAATGACGACTGTGGTGACGTCACACTGTTGCTAGGGGTGATCGACACTAAATAATGCATGTTCTGGTAACGCCGTGTTTGTGCTGGCGGTCGAACCAAGTGAAGTCATTGACGCCAGGCGTCGTAACCACATTTTTTGACGAACCTCGATCGAGTCGCGCGCGCGTTAAAGGCAACTTTTGCTGGCTGCTCACGGCACAGTATACCATTAACGCGGAATCGAAAATGCTAAAGGTGAGAAAAGCAGTACATATAACTTCACATGTCCTACAGATCTATAGAACTTTCCATTTTTACATGTACCGTGGGAAGATTCCTTTCTGTATTGTTAACTGTTTCAGTTGGTTACATCGCGCTTTTTTTTTGTTGGATAAAATCACTGCAAACTCTTAAGATTTGCATACGCACGGCTGGTAACGTCATTACTTTTGCTGCGAAAAAAAGGTAAATCACTTTTGCTAACAACAGAACGACGCGCAATAACCGTATAGCACATCTCATAATAAAATAATTTGAGGGTAAACGAGCGGGAAAAGCATACTAAAGAGTTGTGCAAACAAACTCATACGTCAAACGCCATTTATCCGTACGTCCAAGCAAACAAACATTAGAATTACTCCTGGTTTATCTATGCCAAAGTGGTAGCATCAGTGTTTGGAAATCGCCCTAAATTTTATTATCCACCCCGACGTCCCAAAAGAGGAAGTTGATAAGTGCTACAACTGGTTCCATGACATTTACTCCTGCGACAATTGCTCCCAGCTATAAAATATCTGCCCGCTGAGCCAAACATAAATTCTACGCACAAGCATAACCCTAACACTAATCCTAATCCTCACATTAAACTAAACCTAAAACCCTATCACAAAACCAATCCTAACCCTAACTTTAGTCTTTGGAGTAAAAGACACTGGAGCATTGTCGCTGGAGCAAGTGTGTTACCGCTAGAGATGCAGGCGCAAGAGGTATGAGCTCTAAATTCTTCCTGGTATATCGATAGCATAATGAAACTTATTCCTCCTGTACTCCTTATAATACTCCGTAAGAATGTACCATTGAATGCGTCGACGTCTCATCAGGCCCTCAAAACTAGTGTATTAATAGTGTCATGGTTCTCCTATACTTACCATTTTATATTTACCCATGTATGTGGGGGTAACCTCTTGTTGTTCCCGTTATCTTACAACCCCCTTCTACCCAATTCCTTTGACCCATCACATTATTAAATTCAGCGTGAGGTTTTTCACGTGTTGCGATATCTTATGGGTACATGTATCAACCAATTTTACTGATGATGATAATGAGGATAATTATAACGTTAAAGATAATGATAATGGTTACAATAGAAACCACAGTAACAATAACGATAATGATAATACTGATATTTCTATTCGCATTATTATTGTTGTTATCATTATAATTATTATAGTTACTGTCATTATTATTATGATTATTATTATTATTATTATGATTGTTATTATTATTACTATTATTATTATTATTATTATTATTATTATTATTATCATTATCATTATTATCATTATAGGATATAGTGACAGCAACAGAAATGATGACGATAAGGATCATTGCCACAATCACCATCATCATTATCATCGCTGTGATAGATCAAGATGATGAACCGTGTTACGTACTTTTCGGAGAGTTGAGTTTTACATGCAATGTAATGAACCTAGAATTCTCCTAGACCTTCAAGAAAACAACTATATTGGGACCTTTAAATCTTTAAGGAATGAACGTGTGCGACCTTCGTGCGAGCTTCCCTCATACCTACTTTAATGTCTTAAAACAGGAGCTTGCTCTTACGTTGAGAAGTAGACACACACGCCACCGTCGTCAGATTCTGTTCTATCTGATGTCAGAGACCTTAGCGCCACTCAGAATGCGACTCGTTTGTTTTTGTTGCTTGTTTGTTCCGTAATCAATTCTACACTCTCAGGCAGACATGAATCCATTTAGCCATCACCACGCACACATTCGTTTAATGACTTTGAAATTTCTCTCCTGGTAACACAAGGTGGTGGTGGGGGGGGGGGGGGGGGAGGAGGAGGGGGAGGGGGAAACTAGGTAGCATTAGTCTTCATCAAATGCTTCGCATTCATGAAGTGAATCGAAAGTATACGGTATCATCGCTTCATTCTTTGATAATCGATGTCTCAGTATAACAAGGGTTTGTTTATTTGATTGTCCGTGTGTGTGTGTGTGTGTGTGTGTGTGTGTGTGTGTGTGTGTTTGTGTGTGTTTTTGTTTGTGTGTGTGTCTCTTTTCCTTTTTCTTTTTATGTTTGTCTCTTGTCCTTTTTACATACAATTTTTTTTTTTCATTCCTAAAATTGACAATGTGGAATTTATGTTGGTATAATGAAATTTTGTAATGAATTAATTTGTATATTGCTTATACAAAAAAAGTTGCATCTCGCGATTTGAATTTTGTACACACGTGCAGGAACGAAACACTCCCCGATACAATTTTGATGTGATTCTACAGATACCACACAATAACGTGTAATGCAACATTAATGGACGGATGATATATGATGGGCGAGTGGAATGGATTATGAAAATAAAACAAAATCCTATTAAGTTGACAGGTACGTGCGTATGTTTGGACGTATAGGTCTGCATTTACCACTGGGACAAAAAAAAAAATCTCCATGTCAAACGGCGATTACAGGCAATTTTCGTAATGACTTCAAATTTCGGCGTGGAGGCTTTAATAATCAACGGCGTTACTATGACGACGTTTAAACACGCCTGAGGCTAGTCCGACTTAAAAGAGAAAATAGTTAAGAACTATTTACTTAATTTCCAAGGAAGTTCAGCTGTTCGCATCAAGTTAAGTGGAATCTGCATTAGTACATCATTAATAAAAGCAGAACCATCAAAAATTAGATATGCCATGACTCTCGGTCTTTCATTGGAATAATCCCTCCTCTAACAAATAGTGACGAACGGGAAAATCCTTGACTTTCATCTATGTTTTCGTGTATACATGGTTGGTAGGGTGGCAGCTAGATCAATATATATGGAATATCAGCGGACTAGGAGTTTGAGAAGCACGTTATCATTTGTCTATATCGGCCAAAATTGAATTCCAAGAGAAATGTTTGCTGTTTAAATGGGATAGCTAGTAACTGATCAGTGGGAATGCTGGGGGATGATTGTTCCAATCCTTGTGGAGTTCATTCAAGAGTACATTATATATTAATTGTTGTGTGAAAATTATTTGCTTCAGAATGGTCTCATATTCAAGTAATGCGCAGTTTAATGTTTCCAGGTTAGCATGCCTGTACAGTGACTGGACATTAGAATTGCACATTTCTTGAATATGAGACCGTTTTGAAGCAAATAATTTTCATACAACAATAGATATATAATGTACTCTTAAATGAATCCCACAAGAATTGGAACATTCATCCCCAGCATTCCCACTGATTAACACTGATCAGATACTAGCCATCCCCTTTAACTCATATAGTCGGACTCCGCATTAGGGTTTGAATTTTTGTCATGATTCTCTTCGCTTCTTTTGTGCCGATATAACTGTCATGGCTTCTGCAAAAGCGAATAAGCAAACAAGTGATTGAATCCACAAAGAAGCCATAAGCTTGAGGAAATAAGAAATGTACTGTCACCCACGCAGCTCCACACAATATTGAAAACTGTAAGAAACACTACAGACGCAGGGATATGATTGTCAACCTTCTATTTTCGTTGTGGAGGCTATATTATGTTACTTGCGATCTATATCTCTGATAAACCTCAGTTTGTCTGGTGCATTGAAAGGAGACTAGCGTACAGCGGGCCGAAACTAGGCCAATAGCCGTGACCTGACCCATTTGTCAAGTTCATTGCCTTGCCGCTCACCCTTCTCCTGTTTCCATCTCCAAGGCTTAGCGGACCTACATAGCGGGTCGGGCCTTTGGCCTGATTTCAAGTCGTACATATGAAATCTTACCTGCAGCCCTTCGCCTCCACATCTACCTCATCACCTTCTCCCACGCTCCCCCCCCCCCCTACTCTCTCTCTCTCTCACTCTCATTCCGTTTCCCATGCCATCTCCCTCGCCGATGTTGTCTTCTTCTCTTTGTACTGGCCAGATACAATTTGCAATGGCGATAAAATCTCAGTGGAATGATAAAAGTGATGCTGCTTACAGTCATCATCGTCCTTTGAATGTCAATTATCCTTCACATTCATCATCATTATTATCGTCATCATCTCCTCCAACCCTTTTTTATTTTCCGGTTCTTATAGACTTCTAGTGTCGTCTCTTACGCCTGTCTGACACTTGAACAAAATCTACTGGGACTTTAATCATAATAAGTCATACTGCTCACTTTTCGGATAGAATGACTGCATACTGCGCAGTCTGGGAGAATGTTTTGCCGTCATTCAAGGATTATACGCCCGATTTGATCATCATTAGTAGAATTAGGATTACATGCCCAGGAACAGCACAAACTCGTGTGATTTCATAATACATCAGCAAGGCGTAAAATATATTTAATCTCTCACGTGCCCTTTGCTCTGACAATGGCAAGTATTTCTTGCAGTATTGATTTATTGTGTTTTCAGCAACTGTGGAGGATCACTCCAAACCGACAGTGCTTCTCCCACGTCTCTCCGTGGGGGGCTCACAGCCAAAAGAGAGGAAAGAAAACCCTCGATTTCTGCTGGATGTTTGATCGCTCTCATCTCCTCCTCCACCCCAACCTCCTCCTCCTCCTACTCCTTCTTCGTCTGCAACTGCGCCCCCGTCTCCTGTTTCTCCGATTCATTTTCTGTATTTTCTTCTCGCGCCCTAATTTCGGCTCTCCACCTTCTGTCTCTGCACCGCCGAATCGGGGCCGCGGTTTCTAGGATTACCTCCACTTCGCCCAGCGCCGCGATGAAAAGATGTCGGGACGACGGCGGCGAAGTCAAGAAAGCGAACAGAGAGGCGAAGAACGCTTCGCGTGCCGAGCTCTTTACTATTCCTGTGTGGCTTAACCGATAGCGTCTCATGGCCTACATATTTTTTTCTTTCCTTTTTTTTTCCCTCTCCTCAGAGATAAATGAGACCTTGCACATCCCTCCACAAAAAAGCACCTCTCAAATCGTGGCTCCAGGGCTCGGGTATGGAACAAAAGCCCTTCCCAATTGTACGTAGTACTTCGGAGACACAAGGGTGAGAGTGGAGACAGAGGAGCAGGTATACGGTGTATGATGGAATCGATGACAATTCTTCCGTGAAACAAAAACCTGATATATATTTTGCCATCGCCGGCAGATACGGCAAATTATTCTGGAACAAGTATTGTAAGCTGCGAGATGTCCTCAGATCTCTTTGTGTTCCATTTTTTTTCCACAATAGAAACTCAAGATCAAGAACATTGATTATCCACGGTCACCGTTTTGATGTGAATTTCAGGCTATTCAGGTAAAATCTTTTACAGCAAGTTCAGCCATTTCTATCTCATCCATTCAATCGCCACCGTATGTCTCCAAACAGCCGCATTTTTCTATCCATTAAAGAGTCGTAAATTTATTGGAACACTCTTTTTGGTTCAGCGAGCTGCTCAAATAGGTAGCTGTTTAAGAGAACACGGTGATTATTTATAGTTTTAGTGATTAGAACAGCGCAAAAAAAAGACAAAAATGCAGAATGGATGTAATCGCCAGACCGATACATTCATCGTTTGTATTCTCCACTTTTCTACGCTCCTTTTCTAAGTGTTTCATAGAGACTTTGAAAAATTACAAGGACTACTACTACTACTACTACTACTACTACTACTGCTACTTACTACTACTACTACTACTACTACTACTACTACTACTACTACTACTACTACTACTACTACTACTTCTACCTGCCAAAAAAAGAGATGGTAAGAAACTGTTTTATTTTCATTCATAAATTAAAGAATATTTCCTGTTATGCAACAAGTAAGGTGTCATTGGACAGGGATTTTTGTTGCATTCTATCTGATGATGGACTTACATTAAAATGTTTAAGAATGGCGCTTAAACTATTTTAGCTATCAAACACTTCATATTCGAAAATAAATGAATGAATGACTAAATAATATCAAATGAACATGAGATGGACATAAAATACGTGTAATCCACAGTGGTATGTACAAAGGACACCTTGGTGACCATGCTGAAGACGGTTACATCTCGTTATTCCGAAGGTTCGTTATTCCGAAGGCTCTTTAGATTGTCCGATGATTCGTTATTCCGAAGGTTCATTGTTCCTAATTTCATTTTCGGATTAACGAATCTTCGGAATAACGAACCTTCGGAATAACTCCACAAATGTTCGGATTAACGAACCCTTTTTCATTTTCGGATTAACGAACCTCTATAGGTATAGGGAATTTGTGTGTTTCGGGTGAACGACCCTTCGGAACAACGAACCTTCGGAATAGCGAACCTTCGGAATAACGAGCAGCACCCGCTGAAGACACGTCCTCTCAGAAGTGTCTTCTGCATGGGAGCAGACTTATGTTTTGTACATCTTATGCGAATGTTTACAGGTTTGCCGGCAGAAAAACAGGAACAAAAAAAAAAAAAATCTAGCAAAAAAAAAAAGAAAAAGAAAAAAGAAAAAAGAACACACTGAATACCAGGAAGGAGGTACACGAAGACCACTTTATCCTAAAATATCAACAAACAAACTCATTCTATGCTATTTGAAACCCGGGAATAACTGGTGACTTCAAACCAAATACTGTCACTGCGCCACTCAAACTTGTTTTCCGCGCCCTCAATGACTGTTTCAATCTTTCCCTTAAAGGGTAAAGGGATAGGTATAGTTTTGGTTGAGACCTAACTTAAGGTTTCTTAGTTTGTTTGGTGAAATAATGAGGAACCTCATATGAATATGAAAGAGCATGTAATTCCAAGAGGGATTCAACGTTCATGTGATGGCAATTGGTTTTGAATGGCTGAGATATCCAAAACACAGCGATCCCGATAAAAGATGGGACCCACCTTTTATTAGGATTGCTTTGTTTTACCTTGTTTTTGGATGTCTCAGCCATTCCAAAGCCAATCTTCATCTAATAAACTTTGAATTCCTCTCAGGATGGTATGCGCTGTAATATTTCATAAGTGGTTTCTTGGTATCTCGCAAAAAAAGTTAAAAGCCCAATCTTCATCTCCACCAATACTGGACCATCCCTTTAAAGTCTCTCCACGCGGCTTCGTGCTTTCTCTTCCTCCCCATCCCTCTCTCTAAACTGGTCCATGTTTTTTCTTCCCCATCTTTCGGAAGCATGGTTCCTCAAATTTCTTGGCATTGACAAATTTTTACGTCAACTTTATAAGTTTGATATTCGACATGACAACCCTTCTTGGGTTATCTGTTTTCTCCTTGACAGCTCATTATTAGTTCAAATTGCATTCTCTAGTTTCAAAATATCATCTTTATTTACATCTCCAGTATCGTAAATAAAGGGAAGAACATTAAGAACATAGCCTAACGGCCTGGTCTGGTATCAACTTGCTTCTTTAACACATAAGGTCACTCTAATTTGCTTGTAACATAGAAACCCAGGAAGCGGAAAACAAAACAAACGATCAAACATTCACACACATCTAGGGAGATCCGAGATACAAAACTGACTTTATCAACTGCTGCTTGAAACATCAATTTGGTAAAACTTCTGGAATCTACCGAATATTCGGGCCAAAAATGTTGGAAACCCAGGTGTTGTTGGCAATACCTTTACATCGATAGAAACTGGTCAAATATCTCTTTTCAAAGTAGCTGTCTGAGCAAATTTGGAATAGTTCGAATGGATAAAACACAATAATATGAAGTGGTGGATAGTATCTGTATAGAACAGAGAGACATATGACACAGATACGCATGTGTGGGACTAGAAAACCCAATTTTCATACTATAAAAAAGAGTAGGAATCAATTCGTTCTGTGATTTCATATCGTAATTCAATTCTTTCAGTGATTTTCATATCCAATCCTTGTCTTCATTCTTGGGCATTATTCTGCAATTTGTGACATAACAGTAGAAATAAAAGTATGGGTTTACAACGCAGAGCAAGGCAAACACCCCACAAGTCTCCAAAAATAAATATCCGACATGAAATGTCATGATGAATAAACTTCCAAACGTTTGTAATGACCCACCGCATTAGAAATTGGATTACTGACAGAAACATGACGCATTTAACACCGCACAAAACGAGAAAAGCTGAGAAAACGCACACAAAAAGAAGGATAAACATAACTACACGATGCTGCGTACTTCTCTAGCTACATTCTGACCTTGGATAGTTTGTTCAACACTTATGCGAAGGAAACTGCTCACGGTTCCGGGATAGTGTACGTGAAATAATATCCTCGATTAACTCATGTGAAGTGTTTCTTTTTTCTGACTATAAGTTGACAACCAAAAACACACATTTTTATCTGATTGGTCTATTTCCGAATACGATGACGAATCCGAAATTATGTTTTATTTCGTTTAGGGGAAGGCGCCCTCTGTCTTATATGATCTGTCGTAAGCAGCTTGAGCAGGAAATATCAGTCACCGATTTGGATAGCATAGTTCCGCTGAAAAACAAACTGACAATTATCTCTCTTTCTCTCTCTCTCTTTCTTTCTCTGTTCAGCTCATTCATTAATACGTAATATTCGATATCATTCAAGATCACGGCAAATGTATTGGTACTACATCGTAACCTTGTTCGTTAGAAAGGAAAATCCTACTACATCAATCTGGTTATTGAAAAAAGGAAGAAAGATGTTGATTTCTCTTTCATGTATGTATAGAAACCTCTCGCTCTCTCTATCTCTCTTTTTCTCTCTCATTATATATATAACTAACTTACGATAAAGATTACAAAAGTAAGAAAAAAAACACACAAACAAAAACTTACCAATGACCACTCATGAATACTAATGGGTGCTCCTAAGCTACAGTTTACTTATTTGAAGAGACGTGGATAGGAGAAGTATGATTTTAAATTGTCAGAAGGTAACATAACTACATAATAAATACAATATACGTAACATAATTATGTTAGAAATCGAACTCTACGCATGAAGGTTGTATTTCGTTTCGAGAACCTGGAGAGTAAACAGTTAACTCGTTGGTTGAGAATGATAAGGGCGTTAAGTGATCACAAAACCCATGGTGTTCGAGACAACTTAAATCCCTTCTCATTCTCAACAGACGAACTTATTATTTTGTTCTTTGAAATCAGAGGTTTAAGGTATTAAATATCTTTTTATATAAACCGCATTTATATGATTCCAAAAATATGTAAAATCCGTGGCGCCCACTGAGTTCTTATTGTTGTTCCTTGAAAAGAATTGAAAGAGAAATTTAACGAGAGATATATGCCACTCATAATTCTCGAAAATATTTACTTAGACATGAAATCACTCAAGGTTACTGACTCCTCATTACCGCTGGAGTGTAATCTGTAACAAAGCCTCTGGATGGTCTCCTGAATGCAGTCTCGCTCTGTTTCACTGGCGTCAGTTTCTGTGTTCTTTCATTCATGCCGATTACCACTGCAGGGTTACAGTATGTTTTGGCGTACACATGGAATCATGAAATGAGGGTTTGGCTGTATTATGAAGAAAGCAAATATTGACTTTACTGTAGTCACAGCCAAATGAATCAGTAGGCCTAACAATGTTTGCAAAGTCTTGCGCATCACTTGCTCCCACGTAAAGAGGAAAGTTACAAAAAAAGTTGACAACCGAGGATACCAAATAAAAAAGACAAGTTTTGATGAACCAAAAAAAAAAAAGAACAAGAATCTGAACCATTTCTTTCAATAATCGTCAAGATGAAATTTTCCACAAATAAATCATTCCTACGCACAACATTCATTGGTCCACTTGATAAGACTATAGACAAAACATCAAACACAAATAGCTAAGATGATAATGGGGTGTATAGCCAGAACACAAAAATTATTAAACCTCTATCTGTATATTTAATATTCTTGTTTAATATCTCTAAGATTTATGATGTTTGTTTTATATTAGTGTTGTCTGAGTCAAATTATTTGTATAGGGCCCCACTTTTCTCTCTCTTCTTTCTTTCTTTAAAACAACAACAACTCTATAGCTGTACTGGTTGTACGTGATGAACAAAGTCATAAACAACGATGCCACTTATGAGCTGATAATACTTGAAAGAGGTAAAGAGCTATTTAATAGCGGAAATAAAAATTTCGAGTACTGATGTTTTGTTATCGGACACATGTCACACATCATACTAAATGACGACGAGTTTTGCTTGTGAAGGGAAGCAAGATGTAGAGATTTTGATATCCAATCTGATAGCTTGAGTTCACAATGAAATATGAGTGAGTGTATACATTGTCACTACTTCGTTGTTAAAGGTACAATTGTTTACCACTGGGAGCAGTGATTTCAAAAATGTTCAAGATATAATCATTTGATGCATATGTAGGTCAGTTGTATCACAAAACATCCCACCATGTAAACAATTCGCAATAAAGTCTAAAACATAGGGAGATGTCACTATTTTTCTCAATAAAGCATATCTGTAGACGGTTTAGTTTAGGAGCACTTTTATCATAACCTTTTTTTTCCAACTTTATTTTCCCAATTCACATGCTGCTTCATATACCAAATATATGCAAAATAATGAATAGTACATTATGGAAAAAACATATAACATAGAAAACTATGGTGTAAGAGCTTGTCATTTGCTCACATGAAAATCTAGACGATTCTTTTTCATAGCTTTGATGCGTTCTGTATTTTCCAAATGCTTCATAGAAAACAGAAACGGACTTGGAGTTGGAATGATATTTTTGATTTTACAAGAAAATATAAAATATTTTGCATAATAGATAATTGTATTCACGAAATGTCCCCTTTCAACATGCAAAGTTCCAAAACAGATTTCTTCATCTGTGAACATAACATTGCGGATATTTTTAGCTTTGAGCCAAAAAAATACTTCATACCAGAAGGATGACACATGGGTACATTTCAGAAATAAATGTATTAATGTCTGTGGATGAGAGTCACAAAAATTACAAATTGCAGAATCACTGATACCTATTTTACATAGATAATATTGAGTAGCGATTTTTCTATGTACGAACTTAAATTGAAAATTACGAATTCTGCTCTCTATCGATGATCTATAGATCAAAGAAAATCGAGACTTCCATAACAGAGAATCTTGTTAAGTTCAACAGTAAATCAGTTTCCCATTTTACTTGATGGTCTGTCTCTGAAAGTGTGGTTTTATGATTCTTTACAAAGTATGGGTAACACAAATTTGAAACTCTTTTGGATTTAAGAAAATTGTTCAGTAGAAGATCACAAGGATTCGAAAGTAATACAACACTTTGACAATCCATATTTTGTTGTATGGTGAATTTCCATTCTTGAGGAATTGCATATACTATTGAAAAATAAATCAAGAATGACCCTGGATTAATTTCTGTAATATTTGGTCATAATTCATGAAGGAACCATCAGGGTTGATAATATCTCCTATGTAAGTCATGTTTGATTCAAACAAATTTCTAGAATGAATAGGCTGACCATCAACTAAAATATGGGAATTAAACCATAATGGCTGTGAAACAATTTCCTTGAATTTAACTGGATTGTAGTACTTGTATAAACAATGACACCATGCAAAAAGAACATCGTACCAAAAATATCAATATTATCATTTAGAATAAGGTGCCGAGGTGAAAGATTCCATTTAAAGAACATATCACCGCCCGTAGTTTTTACATACATTCTAAGAAAAACTTTGTGTTTACTCTCATTTTCTCTATCAAGGTACCTCTTTACCCAAGTTATTTTCATACCAGAGGTAAAAGATTGCAGATGCGGCATTTTCAGACCACCCTCATCATAATCATTATACAACAAAGAACGTTTTATCTTATCGTTCTTATAACTCCATAAAAACCCAAAGAATAATTTTTGAACCTCGTCAAAGAAAGATGGAGGAGGATTTGGCAATATACTTAAAGGATAAATCAATTTTGGAATCATTAAAGATTTTATGATAATAATTTTTCCATACAGTGTCAAAGATCTACAATTCCACAAATTCAAAAGTGCTCTTATTTCTGCAATTTTTGGTTTGAAATTCAAATCATAATCGTTTATACAATCAGAGAGGGGAATCTTTATTCCTAGATACATAAACAAATCTGTTGGCTAAACAAATGGAACGTCTCGACACAATGTTTCTGAAAAACCTCCAAGTCTGACCACATTGCATTTCTCAAGGTTTATTTTTAGGCCTGACATTTTTCTGTAACTATCCAACACTCCAAGACATTTTCTTAGATTCAATTCATTCGGCTTCAAAAACATAATTGTGTCGTCTGCATATTGACATATTTTCACATCTATATCGTATATTCTTAATCCCTTGATCTCCTCATTTTGTCGCATTAAACAGCCAAGTAACTCAACTGCAATTATAAAAAGATATGGAGATAAAGGACAACCTTGTCTCACTCCACGTTGTATATCAAAAGATTTCGAAAAAAAAAACATTATTTATTACGCAACCCTCAATTTTGCAGTATAGCAATTTGACCCACTGAATAAAAGACCAATCAAAACCAAAGGTATAAAGAGCATAATATAAGAAATCCCAATCTAACATATCAAAGGTTTTTTTCAAAATCAATGCTTAAAGCAATACCTTCCATGTTATGCATTTCACAATAATGTTTTATATCAATGAACAACCGTATAATTTCTCCTATGTATCTACCTTTCAGGAAACCATATTGATCCCTACTTATTATATAAGGCAAAACCTTTTTAAGTCTTTGGGAGAGAATTTTTGCCAAAATCTTGTAGTCACTATTAAGAAGTGATATTGGACGCCAGTTCTTTAAAAGTAACAGGTCTTTACCTTTTTTTGGAATCAAAGTTATAATGCTTCTTCGCATTGAATGTGGAAGAGATTTTTCCTCAAAACATTTATTATACATAGAACATAACAAATCTCTAATCTGAAACCAAAATATTTTGTAAAACTCAATGGGTAAACCATCAGATCCCGGTGTTTTATCGTTTGCAAACGACATTATAGTTTCATAACATTCTTTCTCTGAAATCTTTCCCCCAATGAATCGTTCTTCATTCTGATGCAGTGTAGGTAACACCAAATTTTAAATGGGATCAACATCTAACTTTTTCAGATTGTCTTTGGTATATAACCGGAGATAAAATAACCTTTCTTCTTCAAGAATATCAGTTGCATCGGTTAAAATGCCACTGGTTGTAGATAATCGAGAAATACACTTCTGTTGAAAATTTCTCTTTTCCAAATTAAAAAAATACTTAGTATTACGTTCACCTTCAGCAATCCATTTGGCTTTGGTGCGGACAATTATACCACGCACGACTTCTTCCTGTAATTCTTCATATTCCCTTTCTTTCCTTTTGAGATCATTCAATAACACATTGTTATCATTTGAATTATCTATATTACGCAATTTATTAATTTCTGATTCTAATTTACTCAATCTTTTCTGACGAACACTTTTATTTCTTTTGAAATTTGAATACACTTTTGTCTTACTTTATTTCAAATATTCCCAAGTCTTTATTGGGTTCGAATCTTTGTTTTCAGTCAAAACTAAATCTACTACACTTAGTATCTTTTCCACGTTTTTTGCCGAAGCTAAAATAGATGTGTTGAGTTTCCAAAATCCTGGCCCCCGCTTTGCAACGGACATCATTAACATCAAAGAAATCAAAGAATGGTCCGTTTTATATCCAAAGCGGATATCACATTTTTCAACTGAAGTGGTTAAGCTCTGGGATATCAAAAAATAATCAATACGACTTCCTATCTTACTGTCATGAGACATCCACGTGTATTTCAGTTTTGATAAATTAAAGGATCTCCATATATCAATCAAATCAAAATCTAACATTATATCAGTTATGGCCTTGAAGCATCGTGGATGATTTTGAATCAAATTCGGAAATTTATCTAACTTAGCATCTAAAATTGTGTTAAAATCACCACCGATTACATATGGTTCTTCCCCGTGCATTGCAAGTAGCTTATGCAGATCAGCAAAAAAAAAAAAAAAAAAAAAAAAAAACTATCGTTGTCATTATTGGGGCCGTAAATATTACCGAGTGTTAACAAATTTGCATTTAATTTCAGGATGACCAACAATATTCTACCATTGTCATCCCTAACAGTGTTTACTATTTCAAAAGTTGCAGAAGGTTTCAGAAGCATACATACTCCTGCACTGTCAGATCGACCATGGTTGAATATGATTTTATATCCCCATTCTTGACACCATCTTTTTTTCTGAATCTGGTGAAGAATGTGTTTCTTGTAAGAAAATCACATGATAATCTGAATTTCTTATCCAATTAAAAGCGCATCGTCTTTTAAAGGGGTTTCCAAGTCCCCTCACATTCAAAGAACAGAGCTTGATATCAATTGGCTCACTCATGACGTACGTAAAACATTCTCACAGTATTATACGGATTGTACACTTTTATTATAACTACTGTTTACATTTTGTATATTTATAAGAACACTTAGAATTAATCATACTGATTCAAATTTTTACATTGGTTGCTTCTATCCCTAACTCACATTTTAGAACTATTTTGAAGCGATAAAGGTGCGTGTGTTGTTTTTTTCATCTGCAAATGGTAAATTATGACTTTAAGATTGATTTTGAGAGTATGATCAAGATTACGAGTGTATTGCCGAAAGACCTCGCACTGGGTTCATGTGAACATTCATTATTATGCACTATTACACTAAGGGCTTTCAGCGATAAAAACCGCCTCATGACTGGTAATTCTGATCCATTATTTTGCATCACTCTATAGCGAGCTCGCTCAAGTATCATTGAATACGTGTCGACCTAATGCTTAAATTTCCATCGTTTCACTCCCTGATAATAGAAATGACTGATACGGATTATCTTTGCTTCAATAACGACTAAATGCCAATACCGTATGATAACGGAATTACATCAATTTGGGCCGCGAGTGCCGGAATGATGTCCACATTTCCCAGCGCCAAGGAGATTGGCCTAATTGTTTGAATATTTCTTATTCTCATTAAGTAGTTTGCGAAGTGATATTGACGCTCGCGCAATATTCCCGCGCAGTACAAATCACACCTATCAATTCTAAACCAAATTTGCAGACATGCAGTGACCAAAGAAGGCAAACCAAGACGTACCTCGCTGTCGATCTCCACCCCCCCCCCCCCAAAAAAAAGAGAAAAAAAGAGATGGAACTCATTTAGATACTATTTTGAATTTCAAATGACGTGTGATTCATTGACTTATTTTCCCGCTCCGGTCATTCGACGAGAATCGTCACTACATATCGCGAGGTACCAATGCTGCCCTCTCGCTACTTCCCGTCCCGTCTCCCCTTTTTCTACCACTTTTTTCTCTTCCTTTTTCCCTTATAACTCTGTGAATATTTTATACGCTACCCTCTCCCCCAGCTCGCAACCGTGTGCGCCATCTTAGCGTATTAGTGCGATCATACATAAACAGGACGGCATTCCATTTAGCCGGTGTCATTGACTCTAGGTGGCCCCATTTCTCGAGCAATCACCCGCCATATATCCCAACTTCGCCTTCCCCCGTCTCTCCTCTCTCACCCCTCTCTCTTCCTGTCTCCCCCTTTCTTTCTCTCTCCCTCTTTTTCTCGCGACGCCTGCGGCTATCCAAACCCGATGAATGCGCTCTTAAATACATATATCTGCGCTTACATTTTCTCAGATGCAATAGCAGCGAAAAATGTTGATTCCTTTGTCGACAAGCGCCATAGGAGGCCCTCATTTTTTTAGTTGCAAGCAAGAAAACTTCTTCCAAGCTGTCACACACAGCATGCAAGACTTGATGTCAAGTACTCGGTCTTTATGTTCTGAATCGGTTCACCTGAAGAGTATAGAGCTCGGCAGCGTTAGATTTTCGAAGCGATTGCCTTTGAAGTTGGCAGTCGCCTCGCAAGAAAAGGCGAAAGCTGAAAGACTAGGACCAAAAGCCTCACCGGAACTCAAAGTAGCTTTTCCTACTCCATTCGATAAGCACGTCGTGAAATTTCAATAGCTATCCGCCAGTTTATGTGCATGTGTACGTGTGTGTGTGTGTGTGTGTGTGTGTGTGTGTGTGTGTGTGTGTGTGTGTGTGTGTGTGTGTGTGTGTGTGTTTGTGTGAGTCTGGGTGCATGTACAGAACACATGCAAGAAGACAGATGTCACGACATTGGGTGATGTACACACCATCATATAGTCTTTCTAGCTCGCCGCTTTGCAGACGGTACATCACCTGCGGCGCATCAAGCGATTTACATTTTTTTTTTTGCTCTCGTTTAAGCGAAAAACGGATAGAAAAAAAAATGGAAACGAGCTAATTTACCGCGGGAGCAGGGAAGCAATTTACTGAATATTTAACCCAGTTTTGTCAATATACCAGGTATTGCAGCCTTTTTCTTGACGGCAATAACGGGTGGTATGACGTATTATACCAACCAATCTTGATTTCTCCCTATATCACTGAAAAAAAGAAGAAATGATCCTAGTTCTTCTTCAGTTATTTAGTGGCTTGAAGATTTGACTAGTCAATCCGATCCAGAAAGCGGTTATCTTGAACAACCTGCGCACAGATTGTGATTTGCTTTTAGAGTTTATATTAAACTTTGTGACAATTTATTTCTATTTTTAATTTCAAATGCATGATAATCATGGGTGGCACACCATTACTGTGGATCATCAGCAATTTTACCGCCACAAATACTTTCTAATTCAACCAAATTGTCGCCTCTGAATTGAAAAAAAAAATCACAACAGCGTGTGCTGTTACACACTGTGTACATTTGTCACATCCACTGTCGCCAAGTACTCACAGAGCAATAGATATACAGTCATTGATTTTGTAGCCACATGTAGGTCCTATGTCCTCGTTATCGGCATCGTCGTTCCGTTTTACTTGAAAACAGTGCGTTCACACTGTGAAACTCTCACACTGTGGCATTGTTACAATTCGATGATCTTTATGGCAGTAATGAAATATGATCGTAACTCATACTAGCCTTTCAGTACATCCCCACCGACAAAGGAGGATTTAACATGACGGATGATAAATATGATGCGAAAACTGAAAAAAAGTGAACATGAGAATACTGTCGGTGATTTCCACGTAATTTGATAGAAAATACATCGAAACGTTGAAATGTGCAATAATTACGTGGAAACCCCCAAACCACAGGAAAAAAAAAAAACCCACACACATAAGAGAACAAGAAATCCTGTACCGACTTTGAATTCTGATAAATCTTACTAAGACAGAAAGCATGCAATGCAAGTGAAACATATTGGCGCGTCTTATGTAAATATATCGCCGAGCGGGTTAATTTAAGCGAGCCGCGAATTCACCGGGCCATCTGATCAAATAATAACACGCAATGTCCAAGTGTACGCCTTATATAGGACAAAACGAAAAGTGACGGAACCAAGGTCCGTCGAGACGCAATCTTGTTTTCTTTGCCCCGATCCTCCTGGCTGCATCCTGCTGTTCCCTCCTCGGCGACCAGGGACCTCGTACACCGACGAGAAGGAGGAATGAAAATCAGGTGAATTGTACTTTTTACAAAGGTGCCAAAAATCTTGTTGATCCAGCTCAAGAGTTTCCCTTAGTCATTCAAGGTGTGCTATGTTTGGAATATCTCTCAATATTTTTTTTTCCAAGTATGAAATCCGGACACTCCTCAGAGAGTGTCATGGTATACTGTACGCAATGTCAGATGGCGCCGAAACATTTTCAAACTTGCGTCCTCGGAAGGCTGCGAATGAGGTCATCCGAGCAATTTAACTACTGAGGACAGGAACCTGATGTATATAGATCATTTCACACACCTTGATGTGTGTGTGTGTGTGTGTGTGTGTGTGTGTGTGTGTGTGTTTTGAGCGCGCTTTAGAATAAGAATGTGTGTGTGTATAATGTTTTAATGATTTGCAAAAATTGTACGATTTAAAGATAAAAAGATGGTCAAAATAATTTTGAAGAAAAAAATCAAGGAAATATTTGTTACACCAAGATCTACAACTCTCCTCAGTAAACACAGAGAATCTCAATTTAAGTTATTACATGGAGTTATCTTTGCTAAAGAGCAACTTTAAAAATTTGGCTTTGTAGCAGATAGTTTGTGTTCATTTAGTAACCATGAAGTCTGCCCCTGGATCCCATCCTTTGCCGCGCATGGCATTGCAGCAATACTCCGTCTTAGTATGATTTAACCAAGAATGTTTTGCAATTTTCAAGTTCTATTATGATTATTATAAAATATTCATACTGTTAAATTTCTCTCACTGGCTTGAAATCTTTCGCGCATTGAACTTTGAACTTAAATTCACAATCTTTGTATCAAAATATCATATACAGTTGGAATTATCTATAAAGAGACTCTTGAAGGGGAATTAAAGTTACTAGATTACTAACAAACTGCTCACTTGTATAACCTTGATATATCTCAATAATCATAAACAAACCTTTGGGATTGTTAGGAGCTAGGTGATGACGTCATCAAAAAGTCTTAATAAATGAATGAGAGGGAGTCAAACACAAATCAATGATTGATTGTTGTCTTCAAATCATTGCATAATGATCATGTTTCCAAAGTAGTGAGTAATGTTGATGAAATCACGTTCCGTCCTTCGGTGGGTAAGAGTTTCCGTGTTATCACAGTCAATTAACCTTGAACAAGAGCTATGGAGCATTTATTTGTATTTAAAAAAAATAAACGCAAACTGCGTCAGATTGCATTCCCTGGTGATGATTCATTATTCATTTTATCTTTCTCCCTATATGCGTCATATTGAAAGATGGATTAGTTAACGGCTTAAAGCAGAATGAACTCCAAATATGGATTGAGGGAATGCAGTATTATTAGAACACATCGGGGAAGTTTGAATCAATCAAAAACAATCTGTTCAGAAGTTATGAATCTTTAAAGTTTCGGTACAGTCGTCGCATCAGCGACGTTTGAGGAAAATCGGATAATCTCTTCAAAAGTTATGAATTTTGCAAATTTCGGTGCCGCCATCGCTGGATGTGACGCCTGTAACGTCATTTATGGAGGTCATTGATGCATGGAAAGCGATATGAAGAAAATATAAATAAAATTCAACATATTTTCACTTTTCTAGCACAGTGAAAGAACACTTGACTTACCTCTTTCAAGAAAGCAGGAAAATCATATTATCGTTAATATATGAGTGAGAAGTAGAGGGAATGTATACTTTTCATCTTAAAATGAAATGATATCAATGCGTGACGTCACGAACTGCAGTGGTCTTCTCATCCAGCGATGGCTGTACTGAAACTTTAAATATTCATAACTTTACAACGGATTGTCCGATTTTTTCTCACACTTCACTGATGTGTTCTATACTAGTATTGTTGCGTTCACACAATGCACATGGGTATTCGGGTTTTGTTCCCCTTGATTAGCCCAGAATTTACTCCGGCAAATAGGTGATGAAGGTCAATGGACGAGTCGTTAATGTGACAGGGAAAACTTAGGAATTGGTATAAGGCATACAATAATATGAAGGTTCAATATTATCGTATATTTGGCACCGCGGGGAATCGTAAAAGGAGCATATGATATTATCCACAATTGTGTATTTTCATTTCTTGTTTCGTGTTGCATTCAAAAATAAAGGATACAGTTTGTATATTTTGAGACATTTCCACGAGTCGCCTTTCAGAATAAGTAAATTACTGTGTCTCAATGATTACATATGGATCTCATTTCGTGGCAAAAGTAAATAGGATATACAAAACTGGAGCTCGGATTTCGTGTAGACCACGGTGCAACAGATCAATGAAGGAAGCAATGATTGCAAAGTATTTTAAGTCCCTAACACGAGTCAAGTGTAGGTCAGGAATTATTTGACATCATGGAAAGTTGGCTGCCGCTATAAGCACGAAGAATGAAATAAAGTGAAGAGATTACAGTTTGAAATCAAATAAATGTAACTAAAGTGAGAATTGCTGTTCCCCTCCACACTCGCCACTTATCATGAGTCACAAACTTTGATTTTGATGTGCATTATTTTGTTAATGACTGTTTTTTCTGTATGTATATTTTTTTATGCTTAAATGAAATCACATTGATTTCATTTTTCTCTTTTTATGAGATGTGGAAAATAAACTTGAAACTTGAATTATTGAGTTGTCACAACTGACGATAACCTAACGAATTATAAACCATGAATACTTGATGAATTTATTCTTTTATCGACACATATTTATTTACCTTAAAATATATGTATGATATACATGAAATTTATAAATTTATGAATACATTAAATTATTGAAAGTGTATCTCGGTTCAAACTTGCTGCCAATGTGTTAACTATTGACCATGACATTCTTCTTTATAAACTCAACCACTTAATGGTATATATGTGAATTCCTTGGTGTATAGGTAATTACAGATAGAAAACAATTCATTTTTTTTAATGATTAAAAATCCCCTTTGAGCACAATTGATTATGGGATGCCACAGGGAAGTATACTTGGACAGTTACTGTTTATCATTCATATCAATAATTTTCCAAAGTTCTCAACGTAAATGTTCTCTCCTTTGATATAATTGCCGACAATTCTAATCTCTTTCCCTCTAACTCAAATCCCGATACTTTAGTTAATACCATAAAATAAAATGTAGAACTGAAAAAAGTAATGCAAAGATTAAGAGCAAACTGATTATCGGTAAATCTGTGTGATGTTATTAAGTAGCACTCTTGATAAATTGCCGCAAGATAGCTTTTCGTGCAATTTCTAGAAATATAGACGTAATCAATCATGCTAAGTTTTGCCTCTTTAAGTTTGTGTAAGGTATGATTTTGCACTGTTTTATTTAATTTGCACTTACTTTATTTGTCAGCTTTATATACAGTGTATTATAATGTATCGTTGTGATGTACATTAACGTACTGTAATTGAGGGGACTGCATCCATCGTGTCCAGAAGTTCAATTCTTAGCACCCCTCCATTTTCCTTTACAGTCTTCTATGAAACAAGATGTGTTTCTATATGGTATCATAAGTGAAAATTTGAGCAAAGAAAATGGGATTCCAGTGATATCATATTACAGGGAATGCACCATTATTCTGTCGTTTGTAATATACACGTATATTGTTTGGAAATGACAATGAAATTAATGAAGTAAACTCTAACGATGCATAGATCCCTGATGAATGTTGAATGAAAGCATGGATATTGGCCATATCATATCAAAGTTATATAAGGCAATTTCAACACACTGGTTTAGTAATGTCATAGCTCGAACCTTGGGATCGAACTGGCAGAGACCGTGTATTTGTTCAGGCATGTTCCGCATAAGGCACAGTGCCATATGCTGTTTACCAAAGGATGCCAGTTTTCGGAAAATCGATAATTCATGTCGCAAACTTTTCCTCCACTTTTGTTCGATAATTCCACAATGGTATCGTCTCCTCAGTCATAAACGCGAAACTGTTCGCGCGAAAAGAGTATGTTTGCCTCCAGTCTAGGCGTATCATATATATTTATCTATCTATCCATCCATATCTATCAATCTATCTATGTATCTATGTATCTATTTTTCTATCCATCTACCTACACATCCACGAACATAAATACATATACACGTATATAAACACATGCACATATGAATATATATATATACATATATATATATATACATGTATTTATTTATAATGTATTTACATAAAGAGAGAAGAGAGGGAGAGAGAGAGTAGTCAATGATAGATAGATCCTATGACCCGTCATAAACTGTCTTATGGTGCAGAACAAAATGGTGTAGAGATATAATGTATTATACCGATGTAATTTCTTATGCTACTGCCACAAAAAGTCAAAACAGAAGTAATATACGCCAGAAAAAAAATAACGACTGGCAATGCTTCTAGCAGTTCAGAATAAGTCAAGTTTTGACCTAAAAAGATGAACTTTTTCCCATGCCATCTTGACTATTCAGATCCCAGTGCCGATTATGTTTGTGCTGTTTTTACATTGTTAGTAACTCCTTTCTACAAACATTATTGTTGCTTCTTATCATTCCATGTTCGGGAAATATGAGTGAAGGTGAAAATGTAGCAGCACATTGATTTATCCCCGTCTTTGTCAGAAAGCTTTGTGAAATGCTTCCACGATGGCTTGCGCTGATTACAAGTTTTCCCAATCGCTGCAACTCTCTGAACGTTTCGCATTTGCATAATATCTCCGCGCCCCGTCCACCACGCAGCGCAGGCACATGCAGTGGAGCGATCACAATCTACTTTCTATTTTTTTTTTTCACTGACGTCACCTGGTGATTTGTCCATTAAACGGACAGGCAACCTCTAGACGGGTTCAACAGCCAGATAATTCTCCAATTCATTTTCCCGCCCGACCATGATTTCTAATAAGACCACCCAACTCCATCACGCCGCTTCATCTTCACTTGTCACTTGGCAAAGGTCTTCGGGGTTTTGTCCTGCTACCGTTCTTCCGCGGCCGACCCATTTTCTGGCCGTCCCCGCACTCTGGCCGGATCGCGGGTCGTGTTGTTCCACGAGTTCCCTTGTCCCCAAACGCACTGCTTTCAAACCTGCCTTTCCCCCAAATTCTTCTGCTAATGTCACACCATCCCGCGGGGAGGAGACCTTTCATCTCATCAATTTTCTCCATCTAACCGCTCTGTACTCGTAGAAGAGCCTACATCATCTCTGATTCCATATAGCCACGAGAGATTTTTCTAGTACATACACAAACACGCACGCTCTCACACACACATACACACACCTACACACACACACACACACACACACACACACACACACACACACACACACGTACGCACACACACACACACACTTTTATTTTACTCTCTGCTTTTCAGGAGGACTCTGTTTACCTGATGATTTCGACAGGGAGATATTGTTGTATCCATATCTCTATAATGACAAAACGAGGCAGTTGCAATAGTCGTGAACTTCCATCACATATGGTGCGACAAGGTTGGAATAAACCAGGGAAAGAAGATGCGTTCAAATTAATCTACATACAACAAGCTGCAGCTCATTCTGTCTGTCAGCACCTGGTAACTAGCTGGCTGCCTCCTCGCCTTAAAGGTGATATAAGATAGGAAGATAGGGAAGTAACGATAGCTTGTTAATGACTATGAGTGATCTTGGGTTGGGGAAGCGCTTCACTGGAGAATCACCTAAACATCCTGCGATGTCTAACGAACATGGCCGGTGACTTGCACAGAAATAGCCTGGTATATGACAGTATCTTTATTCCGCCATTATGAGCTAGGTTACAGTTTGACGTGTTTTCTCAAGCTTCGATGACTTATCCATTCGTACCAAATAAAGAACGACTTTCACTGAAAGTTGAACAAAAATCATGGCAAACATACATAATGAATATAACTATTTAAGTATGCATATACACGTTTAATAACTATATGTATATATGTGTGGATATGCGAATGTAAATGTATATGTATATATGGTGTATATACATACAGACTACATATATAATGCTTCGATGACTTATCCATTCGTACCAAACAAAAACGCCTTACAGAAAGTTGTACGAAAACTATGGCAAATATACATAATGAATGAAAGTATACATACAAGTATGTCCATGTATATTATTGTATTTATGTATATACATATATATATATATATATATATATATATATATATGTATATGTACATGTATGTATTCATATATCTTAATCATATGTATAGACTACACAAGCATACAAATGTATGTATATCATAATTACATATGATACATTCGTCTATTGAAGACAGCAAAAAACACTCAAAGCGAACGAGGCTCTCGAGAGAGAGAGAGAGAGAGAGAGAGAGAAGGAAATTAAACAAGTACCAACAATAGCAACACAAAATATGAGAGTAGTATAAACAGAAAGTAATAACATAATTTTAATTGACTTTCCTTTGTTCCTTATATGCATTCATTGCACTGATTGATGATGAATACTTAATGGCGGAATGATGATAGTCTTAACAAAAGAAAAGTAGATAGAAAGTTAAACTGAGACATACAGAGATACCCTTGACATGCTTGAGGAAGAGAAAGAACGAAAAAGAGAAGAGCACTCGAGAGTGAAATCAATAAATTGATAGAATAAATGACGACAGATTAACAAAAAGAAATCATTGTGTTCGGTATCTCATCACCATTAATGTACAGAAAATGTAAATCCTGTTGGACTGAAGTAGATTTGATTATCTCCCAAGTTTAAACTGAAGTCGTTACTACATAAAATATGTGACTTGTCCAAATGTGACATGGACATCAGCCTACAGAGAGATTTGAATATTGTCGCTTTCATTGAAAACCTATGAAAAGCTTTTAGTATTTCAGCAGTGGAAAAGCAAGTATCAATAATTCAGTGAATTTGCATTAATCTTTCAAACAGTGGCGCCACGCAGACGACAGTTTTTAAGTTAATCGTTCTTCTCCTCTGTAGTCTCAATACGAGTTGACCGACTCTTCCCGCCTTTTCTGACAAAAGAGATGACAAAAAAGATGGAGTCAGAAATCCGATGAAGAGGATTGAAGATAGATAGAAAGTGAGAAAGAAAGAGGGGAAAAAACTAATCAACTGCCGCCTATCCTCCCATCCATTTATTCAACATACCAATTAATATCCTAAGAGGCGTATGCAAGCGCGAAATCTCTCGCGCCTAAACCCCTGATCTCCCTTTCGATCCAGACGATTTGGAACATCACTGAATTCGACCATGTTGGGCAATTATCGATTTAGGTTAATGGGCCAAGGAGATATCTCGCCCGACACCCAGCTACATTCTCCGCACGTAGGACGCCCGAAGACACGCAGACAAAAGTAGTCCGATCACTTCGGCCTTTTCCCGATCTCATTAACCTTCTTCCGAAAACCGGGTGAGCCCAGAAACTGTAATCCCGAGGCGATATCACTTTCCATGTAAACGATATTCAATTTGAATCGGATTGTGAAAAACACAAATTTCTACCTCGTTTCGATTCATAATTCATACCTCCAGATCCTCTCCCGTACACGTTCATCTCTTGTAGAAGAAGCGGGGGAAATATCTTGCAGTGTGCACTGAAACGAAGAATTGTAATGACTTACAGTCTCCAAAGTGAATTCTAAATCTGTAAAGACACTTTCCTAGCAACATACATTCATTACATATTCATTGCTTATTGATCTTATGGTATGTGGAAGAAAAAAAAAACGTCTCTGTTAAATGTCGTGGATCAGACTAATTTGATTCATGGTCATTACAATGACCATAAATACTGAATATACATCAAGAATCAGTACAAGCTGTTGGAAATGATAGATGATATTAAAAATCGATACACCGGTATTGACGGTATTGAATAAAATTGGTAGCGTTCCATTCATAAAATACGTTACTCGAGCAGTCTTGATGATGCTAGAAAGACGTTATTTTGCTCTTCATACACCAAGACAAACAAACACTCGCGCCAACGAACACGGAAAGCATGCTCCCGTGCACACCCAGCACCCACACGTACGAAAACAAAAATACAGTTCAACACCCACTCGCACTCACACCAGCACCAAATTTAACCAGACTTCCCGAAGAAGTTTATGAAGAGTGCTGGATACCTTCTTCATGTGTGAAGGACATTCAAGCCGCCACTTGGGGCACAGATGCCAAACAAATCACGGAAGAACTTACTTTCTTCCCCTTTCTGCAGCGAGTAGGTGGCAGGCACCTCCATGCACTCGATCTAAGTTACAAGCCAGAACTAACAAAGATGTCAAATGCATCCAGGTCACTCAACACCGATTCTTACGGAGGCCGTAATTTGTGTCCACTTACTTTGGGACACGCTGTTTGCGTGTTCGAAGTCTCGAGATCATCATTTCCTTGATTTTGAACACCACATAAATGACGATAGCAGTCTTTCCTTTCTTTCATCGCTAGTAGATGACGAAAGCCATCCATCTTGTAAACCAGAAAAATGCAGTTATTTGCCTATCAAGGCAACAAAGGCCTGAATAAATATCACACCACGTTCGACAACCTCTTGACATATTCGACTGGAAAGCAATGGGCGAGGATATCACGTGTTCAACTTAAGAAGAGAGAGAGAGAGAGAGAAGAATTATTAACCAGCTACAGAATAGGCTCTGTAAGTGATAATATGAATAACAAAGGGATTGGATACGCTGCTATCTCAGTAAGACAGGGAATTTGAAGAAAAGAAGAAAACAACAATATTCAATTTCTCGGAAATATGTCGTCATCGGTGCAGTGGCACGGACATGTTGTTGCCTATGACAACTGGGACACATTCGTCAAAGATACATTTTTCAGTAGTCAAGTTTTTGGACCCAGAACATAATCTGTAGGTGTATGTTTGGCGAACTCCATCAATATTTGAGTTGAAAATAAATCCAAACAAAGCACTGTCTAGTATGGCTGTAAAGTGACCGCTGCCAATACAAAAAGGGAGCAAAATAACAAAATAACGATATAGCACAATGATTTGATGATTATAGAAGAATTGATTTCCTTTTCTATGACATCAGTGGTAATAAAGGCTGTTTGTTCTTGTCAGTTCACTATTCCAGTTAGTACACTGTCAAACTATATGATATACATGCATTATCGTTGTTCCGTATCTTTGTTTCGAATTGCAGCAAACACCGGATAACTTCCGTATGACATGAAGGACAACTCTCTTTGGGATTGTTTCGAATTAATAGCAGATCTGAAAGACAAACTAGAATCGACAAAAACACTTCATTCCCCTTAAATTTTGCTTCCATATTTCACAGAAAACGTGACACAAAACTGAGTATATACGTGTTCAAATACAGTCAAACCCGTCTATAGCGGCCACCCAAGGGAGACAAAAAACAACAACATACAAACACTGCCGTTATAGACAGGTGGCTGCTGCTATAGACAAGATCATTAAAGTGGCTTTTCTCTTAAGGGTATTTTTACAGTGTATTTCTTTTTAGCAGCCGTGTACAGCAGGTGACCGCAATAGGTTGCCGCTAAAGCAGGTTTGACCGTATATAGGTTTAACAGGTAGGCCCTATAGCGAGTGTGACATGGAATGCAACTGCAAACAAATTAAAAGATATCGAAAGAAAAGAAGACCAGTTAATTCATCGAGGGCAACTATGCAAGGAATTGGATAGAGTTTTGAAGGTATACACTCACTGTTCACAGTAATCAAGAGACATAATATGCGGGTTCGGAAAATTATTATACGGTGCATAGACTATATAGAATTAGGGTGTTTTTCTTTTGGAGGGGGTGGTGGTGAGAGGGAACTAAATGATTGTATGTATTGTACAGCTCCCTCAGGAGAGAATGAAACAGAGGACAGAGAGAAAAGGGGAGACAGTTGAACATGTATACAATACACAAACACTTGCGCACAAAAAGTGCACATAAACATAAACATTAAACACACACATAATATAGGTCCAGACATAAGTATTAATCGATCAATGCACGATTCGAATTAAGCATCGATCGGATCGTCCAGACGAAAAACAAACAAGCATAAAATAGCAGGACTGCATGCAAGCAGTGGCAAAGTGGGATATCTACCTCAAGGACGAGTTCAGCTAATTCCCAGCAGTAAAATACGATATCATTTCAGCGAGAAAAAGAGTGCAACTTCTTGCTATGTATGATCCCAATTCAGATGAAATCTTCGAGACATTGACAATTCTGAAAATTGCGGTTGTATGATGATCAGTGCAAATGCATTGGGGAAAATGAGTGCAACTTCTTGCTACGCATGATCCCAATTCAGATGAAATCTTCGAGATATTGACGACAATTCTTAAAATTGCGGTTGTATGACGATTTGTGCAAATGCATTGGGATATTGGTTAACACACACCAAACGAAAAACCTTGTGTATGACTGTCTAATACCGAACACGCTTGCGTCATACGGATTTCGCAGGCTACTCAAACTCGCTACTCAGCAAAAGCTTGTAGGCATTGTAAAGTGGAACACGCGATGGGATTTGCTAATTAGATATCACGGCTTCAGATAATCACCATCATGTTAACACAGCTATTAAGAATTTCATATGCATTTCTCTGCTATTGCTCAAGAAATCCACTACGAAGCAGTTGGTACAAATAACGTCAGAATAAGAAATACAATATTGATAGATTTTGACATGTTAAAGTTGAAATCAATCCATTAGGCGTAATGAAAAATAAGTCTGAGGGACGCAAATCCTTTAAAGAATTCACCCCCCCCCCCCCAAAAAAAAAAAAGAAAACTGAAAATGATTAACAATCTTGATACAACGAATCGTACGCTGTACCATCACGTTCAAAATATTGTCACTTATGGCAACATATTACAGAATTCTGATGATGGAAAACTAATGCAAATTATAAAAACTCTATAAAAATAATGGGGATCCTTTTTTTTTTGTTAATTCGATAAGGAAAAGATCAGTTAAGGCAATCACTACGGCATATTGTAAACATCTTAGAAACACGATATCGATATGCCACTGATATTGTGTAACAGACATGTCTGTCTTAATTCAGTGATTAAATGTTTGTAATCATCTTCTTAAAGGGACTGTACAGTACTGGTTGAGGTAAGAGATTCATGTTTTGAACATTTCTAAGTGCGATAATGAGAAACCTCTAATGAAATTTGAAAGAGCATGTAATCTTAAGAAGGTTTCAACGTTTATTTGATGAAAATTGGTTTTGAAATGGCTGAGATATCCAAAAAAGTGATGATAACAATAAAAGGCGACATGCCACAACTTTATTAGAATCTCTTTGTTTCACCTTGTTTTTGGATATCTCAGCCATTTCAAAACCGATTTTCATCAAATAAACTTTTAATACCTTTCAGAATGGCATGCTCTTTGACATCTCATAGAGTGGTTTCTGAATATCTCGCAAAACGTTAAAAGCTAAATCCTCACCTCGACCAGAACTGTACACACCCTTTAATGTTTATGGTCAGTTTGTTCCGGGTATCAGAGCCCCCGTGACCAAGAAATTGAGAATTCCTTTATCGAACATTCTGAGCAAAAATTTACGAGTTCTTTTTATCATTCCTCCAATATGGCGCTATAGAATCCACAGGCACACATTTATTTCAATTAAAGAGGGCAAGGGGGAGAAAGCGTGTCAAGAGATACAGATTTTGACATTTGGTGCCGCTTTCCAATACTTTAGGCCAACATGTAGTGGATGGCTTGCCTTCAGTGGCAAAAAAAAAAAGTCTCGCCTTCATTGTCGCCCAACGATAACCCAGATCGAAGGAGCGGTCTAATCTCGCTGCTGTATCGCGTTACTCGCTCACCTAGCCACGTGCATTAGGCCAACTTCCACGGCGATTAGCACGTAAGCCATTTCCTCGCGTCTATCCGCGAAAACTATCATCGAGAAAATGTTTTTCTTTCGGCTTATTTTTAGAAAGAGGAAATTTCTCGAAGGTTGAGGTAGATCAAGCAGAGCATGATGGCATCACCGTAGGAAACATAGTTTGATGGAGAGTTTTACGCCCGAAGCGGGCATCCATGAGAAATCAAGGTGATATGAGCTGACTTTTGACCAAAATCCCCTCGTGTTCAATCGTTAATCCCAACTCGTGACTCGTTACTGGCGTTGAAGACAGTTTTTACCATCATACATCAACCAGAGTGCCCCACATAGGCTCCGGCGTTCCACATGTAGGTCCTAACTCCTATGTGAAAAAAAAAAAAAACCTTGTTACATGGACAAGCTCGGTGAACGTTTGGTTGGAGCCATATAAAATTATACTCGTAAAAGATGTCACAAAAATTGAATTTACAAGGACAGTTTTTGTCTCAATATTTTTTTTTTTTGCCTTTTTTTCTTTCGCTTTGTATCCCAGCTATTATGTGTGTCCATGGCCGCTGGCAGACGAACATGGGCGCTCTCGATGGTCAAAATATACAATAGGACTGAGCAATTAAGAAGAAACAAAAAATCCCATTATCGATGAATGGACTGCATTTAGAACTAATACGCCCTGCCGCTACCAGGTCCCGAGTAGTCATTTTGCTTAGCAGTTTCGCTACGAAGGTGTGACTCATAGCAACATAAACCCTAATCTTCCACCGATTGCACACAATGATAAAAAAAAAAATCACACCTTTCTGCAGTGTAAATCTAACTAATCAGACCTCCTCAAAAAGCAGATTGTTAAGCATATTATTACCGTTCCTTTCATGAGAAAACTGGACCAGCAACACAAATCACCGTTTACGACAGAATCGCCAACAAAAAGCATGTGATGGTGATATGAAAGATACTGTGTAGTGTATAGCCACGAAGTAAGTAGGCCCTATACAAGACAACATGAGTGGGCAGTTTAAACGACATCCGACGGGTGTTCGAAATACGTAATACAAATTCTAAATTATTTGAAGAACGCTTGCACAAAAAAAAAAATTGAAGAAGAAGAAGAAAAGAGAAATCGATCACGACCTCGCGCTCTCCACAGCGAAATTGTAAGAAGAGATCATGTCAGTTTATGTCCAGTGTCCATAGCATTAGATTTAGGTAGGTGGACCTTTCGAAAGAACCATAGGTATGCCAAAAAAAGATGATTTTTCTTTCTGACGTCACGAAGGCTGATGAGTGATAGATTATGTAGCTCATATAAACACTGTTCAGGTAACAATGTTTGAAAACACAACATCACTGATGACTTTATGAAGCTGCCTTCACTTTCGCACTGAAATCGAAGGTAAAAGCCCACTTATTTAAAGAAACGCGTCTACATTGCAAAAAATAGCAAAATGACTCCTTTTCTCCTATTTTACCTCTTGGGAAGTTCACGGGGAAATTTGACATCAGAGCCATTATTTCCGCTATCATTCAAATTGCTCTATGACTAAAATCCTCGACTCCAACTGGAGCATAATGTACAATCACTATAATTATTTATGATTCAAGCATCCATGGAAAAATCATGTATCAATTTGAATTATAATCTACATAGACTTGACCGAGTACAGCTCTAAGCTGGAGTCCTGCTTAACTTCAAACTAATTTATAACACGACTGTATACGTATAGAAGATGTAGGTGGGGGTCAAACAGGAGTAGTTGCCTTGTATAGGGATTTCGAAGAAGGCCTATTCATGTGGTAAACATATCTAATAAACTTTTGGAAACAGTAAAATGTGAAAAAGAGGTTTTATAAAATTGTATCATACTACTTTAAAGGATATGTTCACCTGACAAAATTTCGGACAAATAGGGCCCATGGTACAAGTCAATAGGACCCTAAACTTCAATAAGACCGTCTTATCATTAGAACCATAATTATGCAAGGAAAGATTTAACACGATGCACTGTAAAAACATCGGTGTTAGATTTAGCACCACGGGTGTTAAATCTAACACCGATCAAACTTCAATAAAGGACCACACCCACAGGTGTTAAAAATGCACTGTGATGGTGTTGAAAAGTGTTCACCTGACACTTCGTGGTGTTAATTTGACACTGTACCTGGTGTTATTTTGACACTGTACTGGTGTTAATTAAAAAATGACACCACATGGTGTTGATTTGATATTTGTTGGTGTTAATATCAATGGTTTAACACCCGTCCAGATCCAATAAGAGCCCACACCAGCTGGTGCTACTTTGGTGTAAATCTATTTTCACATTTTTTCAAAAATCTAGTATTTTAATGTAAAATTCTTGATCGTCTTGTTTAAATTAAAAATCAACAAGAAGTGCAGTTACTAAGAAACTCCTCAAAAAACAGTTAAAATTTTGGAAATGACACCCGGAGGTGTTAATTTAACACCATAAATGAGCACCGAATATTTAACACCAGCTCGGTGTTCACTTTTTAACACCGGACTTCTTGCAGTGTGTGAAAGACACTATACAACAAGTGCGGAACAAACAAATCCCCCTCTTGTCCTTGATTTAACACTGAATCTACAAGCATGTTTCATGTCTCACTTTCACAGACAACTTAACTAGAAAGAGAGTTGTGAAATTATGACATCATCACCCCAGCTAATACCAGTCATGGCCATGTGGTTGTGACCTTGACGGTTTTTCTTTAAAACATGTTAATCTTTGATTTTTAATCTTTGATATTCGGGGATTTAATATTTGACGTCTGATTGTGAAGCAACTTTGATTAGTCTGTTTATTTCACCGTATATATATACTTTAATGTCCGTAAGTTATATTACCATCGACAATTGATATTTCAGTCGCTTTTCAGATGTATAGGGATGATGCAGAATTACGAAATATTGGATATATAATATATATGCTATATGAAATAATGATTCGACGATGTTTTGAGTAGATGCTAAAATTAGTGCTCTATTCATTTAAACTATGCACGTGAGTCCATATTTGGGACACGTGATCTTGGGAAAGTGTGCCAAACGTATAATAAGTACAGACACTGTCCTAAGTACATATTTTATGAACAATACGGCTTTTTTTATTGTGACTGGAACTTTGATAGTTGGGGGAATTCTACAAGCTTAACATTCCAGTTCCTCTTCACATAAAAGTTGGTTGAACCGAAGTTTCTATAGACGGCATCGTCTGTTCTAATTTTGCACGCTCAAAACCTGGGATTTCAGTCCTATGAACATTGCACTTGTTCCACCCATCATAAGAGGGTCTTTTTTTTAGGAAATTTGCCTGATTGTGGTATCGAATATCAGTTTACATTCTCATGACGTCAGCATAGTTGTTGAGAGAGATTCTTTCGTTGAGAAAAAATGTGAGCTAAATGAGCTCTATTACTTATAGTCCATACTCATTATGTGTAGAAGATGTACAGTCACTATGCGCTTCTTTTCTAGAAATATAAGATATATCAGAATGAATGCGAACAAATCAACTATTATCATTATTATTATGATTAACAAAAGGAGAAAATTGGATCACAGTTTGAAGCAAGTTTTGTATTCTGTCTTCCAGACTAAACTGCTAATGATATGACTTTCTAAACGACAAGTGCATTCAAATAGCTATAGGTCCGTACAGGTATAGAGCACATGAGGAAAAGAGGGCGACCAAGAGAGATGAATAGATAAAGAAGGACAGTTAAATAGAGAAAGAGAAAGAGATAGAAAGGGGAGATTTATATATAGAGAGAGTGTGTGAGAGATGGATATATATTACTTACAGAGAGAGAGATAAGGAGAGAGAAAGTCGAGAGAGAAAAAATAAAGCACGGTGAAATGTAGGTCATTGCTCTGAAGAGGGATACAGCTTCAAATGTCAGTAGAACGATTTAGTATATTGCCATGCATTCTAAATGTGATTAGATGCTGTTAGCAAAGACGTTACACTTGGTTTAGGCTGAATAATGTGTAGGCTGTGATTTTCTAATCAGACATACAAGTCCTTCGGCGATCATAGGACAAGCCGTCTAAGTCCGACCTGCCACGACGAGTTAGAATCTAAATCGAGACATTTTTTTTTCCGATGAATAGGAAACAACAAAAGTCAACTATAACATTTCACTCGATGTCAGAATGCAATATAGATTATGTATGGGAAATTACAGATTCCTAGAAAAACATGGAACCGATGAGAAACGTAAGATTAATCTTAATAACTAATATGGAAAAGAAAATACAGAATGAGAAAATATAAGGTTAAGATAAGAAAAAGATGAGAACAAGAAAGAATCTGGCAAAAATCGCAAAATTGAGCTCTAGATTCTATCTCATTCCAGACGACATGAAAAACGGAATGAGGACAACCTTAATGAAGTTCAATGAAGGTCAATCAAAACACGTCTGAGGATGACTTTAGTACACGAAAATGGTAATGCTGGCAGAGGATTCGCTTTAGTGATCTTTTTCATGTTTGTTTGTTTGTCTGTATTCTGAGGGGGAGGGGGTTGAACTTCTTGGTCATAACTATAGCAAGCTATGGCGTGAACATATTCGGTCTTGTTTTTTTTTGTGTGCTCTAATCAATATCCACGTGACTGCATGAAAAATACTATATCTCTTTGGAGAAAGGGGTTTTAAAAAGAGTACTGGTCGTTATTTCCGAAGTTTCGTCATTCTGAAAGACATAAATTCCGTATGCCTATTCGTTTATCCGGAAATTAGATAAGGTTTATCATTCCGAAGGTTCATTATTCTGAAAGACACAAATTCCGTTGACCTAAACGTTCGTTTATCCGGAAATGCAATAAGGTTTGTTATTGCAAAGGTTCGCTAATCTCAAAATGAAAATAAGATTCGTAATTTCGAAGGTTTGCACATCCGAAAACGAAATAGGGTTCGTAATCCTGAAGGTTCGGATATCCGAAAATGAAATATAGGGTTCGTTATTCCAAAGGTTCGTTAATCAGAAAAAGAAAGTGCGTACTAACGAACCTTATAGGAATAACGAACATTTTTTTCGTTTTTAAATTACCGAACCTCGAAATTTAAGAACATTATTTCATTTTCGGATTAACGAATCTTCCGCATCGTGAACCTTATTTCGTTTGAGGATTAAGGAACTTTTGGAATAACGAACCTTTGGAATAACAAAAATCCGACATAACGAAATGTAAACACACACACACCCAAAATATTAACCCCAGCAGGGAGACAAACACAGAGTAGAGAATCAAATGATACAAGATATAATTTTTTCACATGGTTTCTTTCTTCATGGCTGCATTTGTTAAAAAAAATCTCTCGTTTTTTTTTATTTTTTATTTGATCTCCTGGTCTCCTGCATGAACAGGCTAATGAGTAATGCAGAGCCCGTTACTATTCTATCACAATTTTTTTTTTTCATTGTGGCCTCACATTGAAGCCATGATTTTCTTCTTCTTCTTCTTCTTCTTCTTTGGTCAATATAGTGCAATATGTAAATGTTATGTCATTTGCTTATGGCGAGTGAAACGTAATTTTCACTAAAACAGGTTGCACCACTTACCTATACGCAAGAGAGTCTTTCACAAATGCAAAAAAAAAAGAAAATTTGTTATCTCTCTTTCAAATAAAGCTCACACGTTTCAAAACAAGCATGAAATACAAAACTCTAAATGAATACAGAGACTTTATAGAGTTGAACATAGAGAATGGAAGAAAAGTCCCTTTGAAAAGCTAGACTCTGAGGTTTATATAAGACCGCGTGAGAATTACTTTCTTTTGCGTATTATGAATGGTATAGTGTATGGCGTAGGTTAACAATGGTGTGAGAGGATACGCCGCTATGACACTCAAAAAAAGAGACCATAAATTTCGAATCTTGCCTCATGATATTTACATCCCTCAGCCGATTTTTGTAATGGTAACCTGTCAATGCTCGACTTAAAACAACTATGGCGTAACAAAGTGTGATGTCATAATCCATAGCGATTCATCGTCACGGAAACTGGTCCTAATCAACCTCACATGGCCTGGTCTGCGAACACTAGTTACAGAATTGCTCATTATTCTATAGGAACTATTAGTAAAGTATCTCATAACCACATGCATATTAGAGAAACTGCCTAACTTGAAATGCTTTTATGAGAACGTGCTTGCCCCCACCCCACACACAAATATACATACACATACACATATATTCATGTAAATAATACATACTTTTGAATGCACTATACGTAATCTAGTATTATGGATATACGCCCGAGGAATATGTGTGAGTATAGCCCAAGTGCAGTCGTATCGTAGCAAGTATAATTCACATAGATGCCAAAGACCGAGGTGCCATAAAATTACACGAGGGCTAATGGTGCATTTGGAGGGTATGTTGGCCAGGATAGTACATGAAAGAATGCCATTTACCCGCATTTTGTTATAGTAATTGAAGTGTATTTATACTATCGATTTGTCTGGGCTGGATATGGCCTACAGGACACGATGGGACAATTTTTTTTAATACTGCACAGACTGCACAAAGCATTTACGATATCGAGTGATTAAAGCGATAGTGCAATGTCCATCTGCATAACGAAATGCCATAGATAAACCTCATTAGGTCGTTTTTAAACCAATGGATGAATGTGTAAAGTAATGAATCTCAAAAAACTGATTGCAAAATGATAGCAGATATATGACTAATTCCGTTTTGTTTAACACGGGATTCCCCGTGGAGGAATCAATGAGAATAGTTCACGAGCGTGAACTATAACGAAATCAGTGAATGTCACGTGGTACCTTTTTGACCAATCACAAATCTTGCTATATTTCAAGACACTTTCTATTATTATTTGTCTATCGATAAGAAAGAAACAGAAAAACACGAAAAGGAAAAAAATATTGTTCACAAGCTTTTCTCAATCTTCAGGTGGATAAAGGGGATGTCAATGTGTGTGTGTGTGCGCGCTGTGCGTGCTTATGAGAGTGTTGATGAGTTTGATTAAGTTAATCACGGTGAATTTTGTATTGTGAGACGTCAATGTCCAATTTTGTATTGTAAAAAAGCAACTGTTGTATACATATGGTTGTAGGTTGTCTTTTTTAAAGTCTTTTTGTTTGTTTGTGTGAATCTGCATAAAATTCTTGCTTGTATTCGTTCCATTGTGAATACGATGTCGATATCGAACGAAATTCGAATAAAGAATATCATTTAAAAAGTGTGTGTGTGTGTGTGTGTGTGTGTGTGTGTGTGTGTGTGTGTTGTATATATTTAAAGATTGAACATCCCTGGAGGTTAATAGTAATCAAGGTAAATATTCATGGATTGATCAGCACCAGTGATAGTCTCAATATCATTTGTATTCTCTCTTTTCCAGCCTCCCTTAAAGTTTAAAGGTGCCCAGTTATATTGACCGTAATTATCATGGTAAGATATGAAATCTCAAATGCTTCATTTCAACCCCGCTGAAGATTGAAACGAAAATATAGAGAACTGCGATAGATTGTTTACATATTTCGGTAATTACATCGGCTGATATTTGTTATTTTATGGCAACAAAATAAAGATCTATTATTTCCAACGACACACAGAACGCTCATTTTGTGTATTTTATTTCATTTGTGGCACATTTTGTGAAATCGTTATATCCAAGCCTTGATTGGGGAATGAAACGCTGAGATAAAGAGATAATTTGATAATCCGTCCGCTTTACAATACAAAGTCATAGGGGAAACTGTGTCTTTGTTGTCTAGAACATTATGGTGTTTAATGTAACAGGTCACGTTCGATGTGGTGAGCGGAAAGGTATTGTGCGAGGGTACGGTGCATTGAACACTGTAGTGGGAGACATACAGCGTACCCTTTCATGTCATGACGGGCCAAGAATAACAGATGACTATATTCTCACACCGTCGCGCGCGGCTGTTCCCGCGCGTTCTTGATTATGAGAACCTATGGGGGGAAAAAAAGAAAAAAAAAAGCTAGGCCGCTCAGAAAGGGGGAAATGATAAAGGTAATGTTGGATGTTGCCAATACCGTTTGTTCAATGTGCTGGAATAGCGTTGAGAAAGCTCCTACAGAAAACGTGCCGGGCAGACCGCTTGACGCAGCCGGAGGGCGACTCACACCCGCAGATCGCGCCCCGCTGGAGTAACCGTACACTTGGCGCACATACTGGGATTCTTGCTGGCTGGCCGCTGCCCGAATACTCGGAGAAGAGAGAAGTACATTCAACTAGATCGGGCGGGTCAGCGACCTCGCTTGCCTTCATCACGGAGACACTACAAACCTATACACTCCACCCACGCAAATCAGCCGCACAACGCCTAGCCTGCCTAATAGTCGTTTGGTGCATATTTGAAGTAACTGGTCCCCATGCTACTGCCGAGAGATTATCATTTCAGGTCAAATTATTCAACGAGATGACCTCTTCTATACACCTTTTGTCTACAGTCGTTTCGAAATACGCTTCGACTGATGACAGTGAAGGAAATGCTCATGTAACTCCTAGTCGACGAGCCTACATACTAAGTGCAATGGTAGCATCGAGTTATCAATCTGACGTATGTAGACGGGTTGTATTAGGACAGCTCAGCATCAGCCTCCGGGCTAGCGAGGGTCTACATCACCCGTGCACGGCCCATCAATCTATTCATTTGACTTTTCTGGATCAGACACTCGCCTCGAAATCCCACTCTCTCTCTCCCCACCTCCAAAACCCTTTTGTCCTCCTCTCGCCAAGCTCACTCAGTGCGTCATCTCTTACGGATCACATCTCCCTCCTCCTGAGCCCTTTCAATTTCACCGGTGTTTTTCACCTTTTTACTTTTCCTCTTTTGCTCCAAATCCGCTCCTAAAAACATGCTCCGGGCGATGCAAACGGCTCATTTGCGCACGCCAAGAACCGGCGCGCACTTCTTGCGCACTTCTTGCCACTGTTTGCTATCTTACCCTGTAAGTATTGACAGCCGCGCTTTCATAAATTTGCCTAGTTTGGGGAGGAAGATGATAAGAGGGCGGGAGTGAAAGAAAAGAAGACGGGGAGAGAGAGAGAAGGAGGGAGGATGGGAGAAAGGAAGAGGAACTATGGAACATTGGATTAATATGATGAAATAAGGAGCCTGTGCGTCATCAACTGACACCCTCAACATCTGTGCTTTGTAATTTCCATTGTGCAATATTGCCAAAATTGGAGCAAAAATCGACAGCTACTTTGTTGAGGGGCTATGACGGACGTGTTTGTTGTGGGGAGGGAAGAGTGTTTGCTCGGGCCTTTGTTCGGGCCCGAAGACTCGCAGCCCCGGTGCAAATAATTCATAGCCGACTCAAAAGCGCGCTCTGTTGATATGCGCGCTGGATTGGGGGGATGTCAAAGAAAATTAACGCAATACGAAATTGGCGTCAGGTCGTCGGCAAGAGATGTGAAAATTTCATTTGCTCTCCGAGAGACTGCTCCCCAGCCACTCTTTTGAATACGATGCACAGGGATGGGAGTTATTCCCCCGAACTAACCTTTATACGAGAAACTATAGCAGAAACAAGGAGCCATGCTGGAAACCGAAAGGCGGAGTGAATGAGAGCAGAAAATATTCCTGTCAATGAACTCGCAAATCTAACATTTCTGGCCGAATTAGTGGACAGATGATGAGCGCGAAATGCAACTTTAATGTGATCCATTCACCTGAAAATGATGCAACGGAAACTATAAGCTATGTGTTACGCATTAGCTTTCCAGTTCAATTGCTATAATATGTATGGTTTAGAAGAAAAAAAAAAGAATCCCTTGCTTAAAAAAAAAGGGAATTCAATTGAAAACCCATAAGGTGAGGAGTTCTTTTAGTAATGTGTTGTAGAGGAATCAAAGTTGCGCAAACATTTTGGTGAAATTAGCCCGTTGATGGTAAAATTAGCCCGTTGATGGTGAAATTAGCCCGTTGATGGTGAAATTAGCCCGTTGATGGTGAAATTAGCCCATTGATGGTGAAATTAGCCCATTGATGGTGAAATTAGCCCGTTGATGGTGAAATTAGCCCGTTGATGGCGACATACAAATAATGGCTTTTCAGTGAATCTCTGCTTGAGCAGGATCCTAAATTAGGGAATGAAAAAAAAAATTGAAAGAGAAAGTTAAAGTTCGTTGTTAGAGGGAATCAACGTCACTAGCTCACTTCATCCGGAATGCTATGGTTAAACCCCTTTCTTTCAACGGAATATATTGGTAGTCATACAACCTGTAAGAGAGAAATTTGATACAAATAAATCCACAAAGCTATGGAAGTGCTGTATAGTAAAAAGTTAAAGTAAAAAAGGTGTTTGATAGCGAGAGATAACGGCATTTTAAACTTCAGCCGATATTATAGTATTCAATGAGCAACCCCATTCAGTCGTAATGGTCACGTGAATATGCCGTATTAATCTATAACAGAAGAGGAAAAGGTACTTCTAGATGATGTCCTCGCGACACTCAGTTGAATGTTTCATAATAATCACATCCATCAAAATAATGTAGGTTGCCAAAGTCATGAGCATGCCACTTAACACATGCTGACATAGATAACCAAAATGCTACCATGTTGATTTAATTGTTTACTGTTATCATTAGGCTAAGTGGAACTTGTACACAGTAATTTCTACAGGAAAAAATCCCCTGTTATCGACGCATCTTGCCGTAAGGATAAATTATTAAGTCAATGTGTCATCTGGAAAAACACAAGAAAGGCATTTGAACTTAAGCCAAGCTAAATGTTGTACGGTATATGTTTCCCCCCCCCCCCAAAAAAAAAAAACTACCAACTTGGGCAAAATTAAAGGATTCTGTCAGACAAGAACTTTTGTTGTTGTTGTTCTTGATGTCGTTGCTGTTCTTGATGATGCTATGAGTCATTTCGTAATAAGCTCATGAGCACATTTCCGAATATGACCTTTCTTTTTCCTCAGTTGGTAAGGTATTTCATTCGGTTTTTTAAGCGACATAATGCATTAACTTGCCTGACGTAACAATCTACGGAATAAATTCATGCTTGAAAAAAAAAAAAGACTGAACTTGCGTAGACCAGAAAGGCCAGTTTATCAACACTTAGGGAAGCATCCATTCTGCATCCATTCAATTGCTTTGCATTGAATGCATTAAAAAAAACACATTAAAAATCTTTTATTATTGTCAAATCACAAGGTTACGTATTGCTAGCAGTTCCACTGGTTGAGTTTGCTGTCTGTTTGTCCGACAGCCACTATTATATTGTTCAATCATCAACACAATCAATTATTTAGGACCCTATACTTGGTCTGCCAAAATGGTACACCTGTCTTAACTTATGTTTCAGCACATTATGCACACGGGAAAGTCTTAGGCTGGACAAACGAGGGGAAAAGGCCTAACATTTTTCCCAAGGCCCACCGCGTTTCGCCTCTGTTGTTGGTGCCAAGCACAAGGAGATGAGACGACTATGTTGTACGAGCACGGCCGCTAAACTCTGATTTGATTTTGATTTGATTGATTTCTGTATTCCCTTTTCATACAAAAATATAACAGAAAGCCAGTTGAACAAAGTTATTGAGTAATAATGTTTGAACGGTGGAAATACATGGAAACAGGTTCTACCTCTGCCTCCTGTCTCGCTTCCATCCTGAAGTGAAAGCTCCCTTTGATTAAAGTGGACACGATGATTTCTCAGAAGCAATACACATGGACATACGGGTATCATGACAACGCACAGATGAAAGTCGCGCACGGAATTAGTATATGCGCTTTCTGTTTTCTCTTAGGAGTGATCATAGTTATATTTCATTGGATTTCATATATGTATATATATATATATATATATATATATATATATATATATATATGTATATCAAAACCAAGTAAACAAAAAACTTCTTAACCTTGAGCTCCCCTTTAAAACTGTGCAAACAATATTTTACCTGAATCATGATATCCAAACAAAAGTAAGGTTACAAAATTTCGCTTTCAACCTACTTTTCTTCTATAACACGGAGTGTACTTTCGTACAAAGTAATCTTATTACAAAAGAAAAGTTAGCAATATCTTTTAGACCAAGCTTTACTATCAATATGAGAGGCTCAAATGATTAATCATTGGACACGTTTACGGAATGTACGTGTACTGGTCAAAGTAAGCTGCGACCCAAACAAGTGTCCTTAGCGTTTGAATAAATACGTTAGTGCAAGATATGGCGCCAGGCCTGATAATTAAAGAAAGGAAACATTGAAGGCTGTTATTTTAACTCTATACCACATCAGCAATGACAACATGGCTGAATCTCGATTATATCATTTGATGCCATTGGGAAAGGATCGGATAGCAAAAACCCTCGCTGGACCTGTTGGTCTTAATTCAAATCAATAGTGTGTTGATAGTTTTTTTTCTCTCTTTTTTTTTTACATTTTCTTTGAAATGTTATGAGATCTGACGCTTGAGAGTTGAATTCGGAACATTTGACCACTTCCTTGTGAGCGTTAACTTGACTTCTCAAGGCTTTTACCTGTTATCCTGTACAATTTGTAGGGTTTGATATTATCATCTGAAAACAGTGTGAATCAGGTAATATATTGACTTCAAGCAATAATTCATGGTGCAGTTGGCTGTAATTGTCAGCCACATAATTTTTTTTCATCCTTTCATGGTTACTTGTACTGTTTCCCTTTCTACCATTGTCAAAAAAAAAAATCCACATTCCCGCGTTCGTCCTAAGACGCACTGAGACGCACAGGGTCTCCAGTTTTTCGATCTCAACCACAACCTGTGGACCCAGCAGCCATTCACATTCATGGTCCTTTCATGCAATGGTCCTGGTACAATAATTTCCCTCCCATTTTCGATACCTGCATTTCCATGGCTAGAGGCTGCGCAGTTCGGCTCCAAATGTGGAGTGTAATCGATTCGAACGTAGATGCCGCCGAGCAAATCTCATCGATTGTTGAGACCCAGGCAGTTTGTCCGTGCTTCGTGTCGTTTGACGCATCAAAGCATGCGAAGAAAACAAAAATCGAGTGGAAAATACTTTCAGCAGACATAAAGTTAAGTCGTCCAGTCTTGGATTTTGTTTTCCCCTTCAAGGCCTCTTTCTGCTTCTCATAGAAACCATAGTTGGGTGATCAGCTTGAACGGGATCATCATATTTTGAGACTTCAAAAATCTACATAAAGAATCATGATGAACTTTATGATATGCTGCGCTAAACCCCAGGTTGCTAACAATGTCAAAATAAAATGTGTTGCACTTGGTGTACTGTTCATATTTCTGTTTGAAACAAAAACCGACTGTGTTGCATAGAGGTGTCATCACATCGTATAACTAATTTTCTCTCTCTTCCACAGAGATAGGAACATTCGTGCGATGTCAAAAAAGGACTTTGGTCCTGGTAAGAACCTTAAAAGACATGCAGGCGACCTTGCATAAGTCTATTAAAGGACAAGTTCACCTTCATAAACATAAGGATTGAGAGAATGCAACAATATTAGTAGAACACATCAGTGAAAGTTTGAGGAAAATTGGACAATCGATGCAAAAGTTATGAATTTTTAAAATTTTTGTGTTGGAACCGCTGGATGAGGAGACTACTACAGCTTGTGAGTCATATGCGTACAACAGTATAAAGAAAATGTAAAGAAAATTCAACATATTTTCACTTTTTTCGAATAATAAAAGAGCACTTGACTTGCCTCTGTCTAAAGGCAGGGGGAATAATATTACCCATAACATTTGTCGGTAACGAGTCGGGGGAATGCGTACTTTTTTCAAAAGATGAAATTTTGTGAAATTCTCTTTATATTTTCCTTATATTGTTGTACGCATGTGACATCTAAGTTATTCACACACTGCAGTAGTCTTCTCATCCAGCGGTTACTGCACAAAAACTTCAAAAATTCATAACTTTTGAACGGATTGTCCGATTTCCCTCAAACTTTCAATGATGTGTTCTACTAATATTGCTACATTCTCTCAATCCTTATGTTTATGAAGGTGAACTTGTCCTTTAATCGCCTCAATCGAACGTCTTTTCAAGTCCTCTTCTCTTTACATTCTATTAATCTTAACCCCATATAAGTCGAAGCTATTTCTTCAGTCCAAATAGATTCGATTGAGGCAAGGTTGACTGTATGGTACAATTATCTTGGACATGGATGAAGATTGAAATTCAAATCTATGTCCAATTTGACTTTCATGAATACAACAAAGGAAAACAAAACATATAGAAAAGTTAAATTCCATTGAACTTTGACATGATATGTATTATACATATGTATATACCTTAAAAAAAAAATTGAATTTATGTTGCTACTCGTGATCACATGTATTTTGTTAATTTACGTGGGTTTTTTTTTATAATTACAAATATGTTCTGTTAATGCAATGTATATAATTTTCCCCGTTTATTTAATGGAAATGAAAAATAAGGTTGAAGTTGAAGTTGATAATAAGATTGGGCGCAGCGTGTACATATTTCACATGGGATATCGACTGCAGTCACATTTTATGCACAATATAATGACGTCACACGTTAGCGTCTATCGTTGACTATATGTACAAAGTCTTCAACAAGATGACTACACTTCAATAATTTTCATGTGACAAAAGAAAAGAAGGTAAATGCAATTCATTTCGAGCATGGTTTGGAACCCCCATGACTGTAAAATACATCAAAAGCATAAGACATTCTGTGCCATAATCGGTAATAAAAATGTAATCGTGCGTTGCACTTGGGAAAATAGACCATGTTAAAACTGTGTATGTACTTTGTAGCATTGAATTTGTTACGAACACCTTTCGTGCCAACAAATCACACAGTTGTGGCAGTCACGTCTCTAAGTGAGAACCCCGTGATCAATAGCGTGAGAACAGAAGTTAGACAAGAAGAAGCTTTAAGAGGCGAATGGAAAACCCGGATACAGAAGAGAATTTAAATCAAATAAAATCGCAAGGAACACTTCCACGATAAGCACGTGGCGCCACAACGTGAAGTAAGTACTAGTAATCACAAAACACCATGGGACATTTCCCTGCCCACGTGTAAAGCAACACTGGGACTAAATCTGCCAAAATACAGTTCCCTGCCCCATATAAAGCAACACAGGAAATAAAGCTGCCACGGCTCATTGCGCGGGATTAGAAACTTGCTACGAGGATTTTTTTTTCTGCGATTGGAATAAAACCTTTAATGAAATGTAAAAGTAGGGGTACATAATGGGATACAATAGATATGAGTATTTGGGACTACTATATGCAAATTGCAGCTTAAGCGGCTTTGCCACTTCTTTTTTTTCCTCAGAGTAATGAAAAAAAAAAACACGATTAAATCTGCGAGTTTCGCTCTTGAATGTGGTACTTATTCAGGGAAAGTTTCCAGGAACTAAATTCTAGCCGATATATGTAATGCTGACCGACGAGTAAATCTTCGGCAAAGCCCATCCCGGAAATGGTTGTTGGAGCTCAGTTCTGATATTTACTTTGTAATCAAAGAATAGATAAATAAACATAACGATCATCATAAAGATAATAATCATGAAAAATAAAGCATAATAGAGACGTATCACTTGCCGTAGTAAATAGATCGTTCGAATTGAATTTGAGGTTTCAATTCAATTTCAATTTTCAATTTATTCTTATTATTCTCAATGAACATGCATGACATGTAACAAAATATAACGATTCATGATATCTAGCTTGGATGTAGCCTACACACAGCACAAAGTTGATGCCAATCTTCGGCGTAAATTTGTGTAGAGTGAAGTGCATGAATGCAAAAGATGATACGCAAGGCTGAAATTCGTTTATTGGAAATTTGAACAAGGCTCGTCATAAAATTAAAGGAGACCTCAAGATGATTTGCAGGGACTTTTGAATTTGAGCATCTATGAGATGCTTAAAGGGATGGTACGGTCTCGGTTGAGATGGGCCTTCGGGTTTCCAACTTCTTTTGCTAACTTTTTGAGATAATGAGAATTTTTTGTGCCATTAAAGGGCATATAATTCTGAGAGGAATTCAAAGTTTGTTTGATGAAAATTAGTTTTGAAATGGCTGACATGTCCAAAATAAAGCGATCCTGATAATGGTGGGGCCCACCTTTTATTAGGATTGCTTTGTTTTACTTTGTTTTGTATATTTCAGCCATTTCAAAACTGATTTTCTTTGAATTCCTCTCGTATAGAATTGTATGCTCTTTAACATTTCATAAAGTGGTTTTCAAGTACATGTATCTCGCAAAAAGTTAAAAGCTGAATCCTCACTTCAACCAATGCTAACTATACTATCCCTTTAAACTAGGTACCGAGTTTCAGAATTTATAGCGATCGGGGATGAGGAATAAGAATGTTTGCAAACTTCATAACAAATCACAATGAACAAAGATGATTACATAGCAGCTTAACATAGGGATACGTGATTGGATGCTCAAGGAGAAAGAACGCAAAAAGAAAGCATGTACAAATTCTATACTAGTGAACTTGTTAGACAAGTGGTGTTGTAATGGAATTACATTGCTGCATTACTGAAATATGTCAGCCTCCTATGTCATCATCCTTGTTCAATGTAGTTTTATTATTAGACTGTATTTTTTTTATAGCATCGGTTTATCTGCTCAAGGACCACAATAAATTCCACAAATATATGCAAGGCACCATCGATTTCTGTACTACATAATGTGAAATTTATACAAATTGTCTAGAACATGCCCCTTTAATGCCGATGTCTCTTACGACTTTGATCGACTAACATGAATCTCCACACACACACACACACACACACACACACACACACACGCACGCACTCAAACGTATCTTTAAAGTGCTATACCAAGAAACAAATGACTCCTGCACTTTGTAGTTTTATACGGCCGTCATCCAATGGAAATACAATGTATGCATGATAAACCCAATAAATGAGGCATTGCACTTATATCATCCTTCAATAGAACAGAGAGAACAAACCCAATCAAGGACCCACTTATGTCTTTTTAATTTCCACAAGCCTCGTATTAAAAAGAAATCGCAACTCAAGCATAAGGAATCTGGGAGAGATGCAAATTTCGAAATAAATTTTGTGTGAGAATTACGAAGTGTTTTTTTTTTATATTCTTTTATAGTACGAACAAAGAGTGAATGCATTTAAAGCAGGCGATCGCACAACAAGCCAAATATAAATTTACTCAAGCTTGTCCTCATGATTTTAAGATGGCTCTGATAATTGTGCGTGTGCTCTACTTTAAACTTTCTCGTTGAAGTTCGTAATACTTCAACCCTGCATTCCAGTCCATTCTATTTGCAAATTCACATGTTATTTTCCACATCACACATGTCATAAACACCACATATACACATCAATAGTGAATACGTACGAGTTAGGAACATACATGACTGCAATGGTTGAATGGTTGTTTACAGAATACAGTACGAAGCGAAAAGGAACAATGCTTTTGATAAGAGCGCCGCGGCAGTTGCGAAATCAAGCTGGCGTTTCACGAAGTAAATACAACTCGCCGACAGTTTAATGATGTTCTTGTTGAAGTACTAGTAGCACTCTTGCTGCAAACATTTTGTTTGCTTGTTGCACTTTGTTTTGCATGTATGTGTCGCTGATTTTTTGTTCGACCAAAGAAACAACTGCCTAGCGCTGGAGTGGAAAACCAGATTTCTGACGCCTCCCCGCTTTCCTACCGCGATGCCTGGCGGGGGAAGGTCGTAGGGGGCCTACCTGCAGTACCAGATTCACATCATTTTGTGCTAAAGTCTGCTTACTTCGCAAGGCTAAACTCGTGTTAAAATTGCCACACAATGACTTCACTTGTCGGATTTTTTTTTCAAAAGAAAAGTCTATTTTTCTCTTGTCTCTTTTCTTTTTCTACTCTTTCTGCATTTTGGTGGTACCTTCAGCGGTATTCAACTGGCCGGTTTTACTCGCAGACAGATCCTGAATACGCCGAATAACTGGTATGTTGTGATTTGAGTTGCCTGAATTTATAACGGCAAAATATTTTCAGGGTTGGAATCTAGTGGCTTAAGAAGTCGAATCAGTGAGGACAGGTAAGTCAGGGAGGTGAATTCCAACGACGAGGTAGGGGGTAGGTTGTTGGCCTTCGGATAATCAAAATGTCTTACCTGTTTCGAGTCCACATCTTGCTGCGTGGTGTAATTGAAAACCGGGAACGAATCTCCGTGCTCACACGGGCCGCCGAGACAGGTGAGGCAAAGGATCGCGGGGCGCCCCTGCAGGGGGAAAACCGTCCAGCTTCGGGACCCGACAGACTCCCTTCACAGACTGTCGAACAGGAATGCTGTTTTTTTCTTCCTTTCTTTCTTCTTCAAACCAAAAGTTTTGGAAAGAACTCTCTGGGACCTTCTTCCTCCGCTGATCCAAGTGAGAAGGTAGATGTGTCGGTTTGCTTGGCACTTTAGCGGTGTAGGTTGATATCCGCATCAACACGCCGTCGGCTCGAGTTCTAGAGAGGATGAACAACAGCGAACGAGGAAATACGTTGAGCACAAGTGTCTAGTCTAGTGAAGAGTAAATACGGCTCTCGAGACCTTTGTTGTGTTTTGATAATCTAACACGTCTGGCGAAATTATTATGTATCTGTGTCTGTGAATCTCTGACGTGACCTCATCGCTGTAGACACGCTATTAATGAGATTCTCTGCATGTATCATATTGTACACCTGTATACATGTATTCATGTATGTATGTATATATATATATATATATATATATATATATATATATATATAATTTCTTTATTCATTTATCTATTCATTTATCTATTTACTTACTAACTTCATTGACTTATTTATATATTCATATACATGGCAAGACACCGCAGCCTTGTGTTCCCTGAGGGTATATCTGTAACACAGAAGATTTTCGGGACTAAGCTACTTGACAGAAGAAGTAAGGACTATCACATCGTTTCAGACTTTCAAATTATACTAAATTAATCCCATGGCGGGGCAGGATTTCAAAAAACGGAATTTCAAAGCATGGATAGAACTTTTAAATGAATGCAGGTGCTTTACTGGAATTTGAGGACACCAAGTGCAAATAGAATCCGGGTCGTTCCCTCACTCTACTTTCCTTGATTGTCGTTGATGTAAAAGCAGATTTGAATATATGCGTCTGTCGATGAAATTAGGGCAAGGTTCTTTAAAAAGGAGTAAGACAAAAGCTTCACATGCGTCGACACAGACTTTGTTTTCCTACAAAACTTCTCAGTCTCTGAACAGACCACTTCCTATGTCGACTGCTAGACAGCGCACTCAGCTTTTTATGGGAGAAGACGAATTCACGCTCGCTATATACACTGAGCCTAGACGAGATACCTGATATTTTAGAACTTGTATGAAATTGACCCGGCGATAGTCTCTTTACTCTTGGTCACTTCTGACTGATGTTGTATATCTTCTTTTTGTTTCAAGTGCGATCCACTTCTTGGATCTGGTGATACATAATGAAAAACACTCCTCGCTTCCATAATTGACTTTGATTATTCTAGTGTAAATTCCCTTGATACATTTCTCTCTTTCCCCTCCTTCTCTCTCTTTCTCTTTCTCTCTCTCTCTTTCATTCTTTCTCTATTGAACTGTGGCCAAAATACAAGAACAAAAATCAACTTTCATAGGTTGTATAAATATACTGCGCGCTGTTAGAGATAAAATCCAGGACGCAAGTTGTAGATGTCTCAGGAAAGCCACTGAACTTTAAATGCTACTTCGTGTAAATTAAGACTGACATACATACATCTAGGTATCGTGTGACTAGGAACAAGGTCCTACGGTCATTGTGACGGTGAATATCTTGAATGTCATATAGAACAGCATGGCCAACGTAAAAGAAGAAAAACAAAATAAATCAAAACAAAACAATTGCGATATCGCTATGAATAAAGATAAAGATATTGGCTACAATACTTGTGCTTGATAACCATTCTGGAGTACAGAATGTATTTTAAATTGTGAGATATTTAGTCTTCATTACTTCCTTCTCAGGTGACGATTAAATTGAAATTTGACTCCGTCGTGAAGTTGGATCTAATTAAAGGGGTAAAATCAGATAAACAGCATGGTTGCAAGGCTTCATCCAAAGTCAGACGGAGGAAAAATTATGGAATTTCAAGGTTTATTTTTCACAAAAAGTAACACTGATAGCAAACTAAAACATTCACTGTACAACTTAGATGAGTTGATGACGTCAGAGCTTCAGAAGTCTTCAACTGACCGCCACACAATATCTTCCCTTTATATTTTTCGATGTGTTGCAATGTCATTGTGTTCTTGCTACAATACTGAATTGAATTAAATTGAATTTATTTCTCATATTCCACGACAAAACCAAATACGATACATATCACTGGACAATTTTTTTTTCAGAATCATCAGATTACAATTCAAAACAAAGAGAGGTATAGCTACAAAAGTGAATGCAGTGATATAAGAGCAAATAAATGCACAACACAAGGCTGTATCTTAATGTGAATGGCAGAAACAAGGTTTAGGTCCGTTACGAATAAGATTGTGAAATATTGCATCTTTATAGGTGTGCTATTTTTTTTTTTTTTTGGAGTGTGACTATCTGTGTGTGTTTGTTTGTGTTGTTGTTTTTGTCACCATATTTTCGTGGTAAACACGACTCAATAAAAGAGTGTCTGTGTCATAACATTGATATCTCCTTTCACATATGTATTTCCTCTGTTCTTTTAATTGTACTGGTTACAATGTCCTATTATCATTTCTATATCACTTAACAAAATTCTAGCTGAGCATAGATATCTTTTTTTTTAAATAAAAATGTCGTTTTGTATAGGCCTATTGCTCATCGAGTGATCCACGTCTTGTCACTGTCAATGCCAGCTATCATTCACTTCCATTCAACAAAAAGGTGACACTTAATACAAAACATGAATCATACAAATTGTATTGTTGTATCATTTTGTAAAAAATACATAGTACAGTGTGGACTATAAAGTGATCCTTAGTATATTACAAAATATTATGTGCAAATAAGTAAACTGATAAAAGCAGCAATGCAAACTTTGCAAGGTAGACAGAGAAGTAATTATAACGATAGAAAAGAGTGGTCCTCTGAAATACTGAGCTTGTAAAACGTGGCTCAAAAAAAAAAAATATATATATATAGACTGCGAGAAGAGGTCTCGACCATTTACAGCACCAGTGTAGCTCCTTCATTATTTCTATTCAGTGCGAGAAGAAGAGCAATCGTGGACGTAGCTAGTGGTCAACGTGCGTGTTTATTTATTGCCGAGCTTCCGGTCCCGTTAGGACCTTCATCAGGGCTGTAACGATACAAAAATGACTCACTCGTATGGCTACACACACACACACACACACACATATATATATATATATATATATATATATATATATATATATATATATATACTGACATAAATCTAACTGGCATGAGTCTATAATGACTATGTAATCAATCAATCCGTAATTATATAACAGAATCCAATAACAATATACATAATCAATTGCATATTATATATATATATATATATATATATATATATATATATATGTTACGTTTCATCCAGAATCCATTTATGTGCAGGTAGAATACTGAATAACTGTTAGAAAAACTCCGCTTTTCAGTAGATCACTCTTCTCCACCGCCAAATTTACTTTTCGTCAACATCGAAAATTATTCAATACTGTCTTCTCTCATTTGTTATATTCATTCATATGTACATATATTTTGTATTATACTTCATGACTTGTACTTTGTAGACATAGTCAAAACAATACGATTTTTCAAATGTATACTTTCTGTCGATGGAAATAAAGTATTACTGAATTATATTGAATTGCCTTATTTGACACGAAATACAATTCCTATATACACCTATATACTAGTATACCTAGCATAAAACTTTGGTCCCATTATGATAAACTAGCAATTGTGACTTTCAGCAGAGAGGCTTGTGTGTTACTGAATTATTGATATAAGAATAATTTGATATGTTTGATACATTTGTGCTCAAACAAGTGACACATTTGAGAGTTGGTGACACCATCACTTCGGCTAATTGCCATGTGCGTGGTGGCGACCAAAATCACAAGTTAGCGAGTTACACACGAGAAACTTTTAAATTTTATAGATATCTTTTTAATTCAGATCCAATTTTGACGATTTTTTTTCCTTCATTTCATTCCTCCAATCTAACTCTCCTTTCAAAAACAAACATGGCAACAACATGCTAAAAATCTCACTCTATAATAGATATGATTATGTTTCATCACTAAATCCCATACAATCCACTATTGGAGGAAGATGATTTAGTTGAAAAGCAAGAACGTATCTATTCTTTTATACTAGCTCCTTTTGTATTATGCACGATAGTTGGTACTTTACACCAGCCAGTAATTATATTCTTATTTATCTAGTCAGTTTTATGTTTATTACTTCTATTTTTGTAGGGGGTCGGGGAGAGTTACAGTTGGTACAAATTTAGGAATAGATCTAGTTAAAGACAATATGCTCTACTTTTAGCGTGAGGAATCAATGTTTAATCTACATCCAACATACAAATATAGCTTTCGCCAGGAATAAATCTAAATCTGCCGATTTGAGCCAAATGTGGAGATGTAGGAGATGTTGGAGAAGAGGAGAAGGGAGTGAGAAGGCAGCGAGAAACCTCCTGTAACAGCTGCCACCACTTTACGGCACATTTTCAGAATGTAAATATTTAACTGACTTTCAAAAGCTTTTTGTTGTTGAAGCGTACAATACGACTTGCCATTAAAATCTATTTGCCAAAAACGTTTGATATTGTAAAAAAGCGACGATGTTTCCTTTCAACCGAACCGAATATTGACTATCCAGCGGGGGAGCTAGAGAAAGAAAAGGGAGATATGAAGATATATATAGAGAGAGGGGGAAGGGGAGATGAAGAGAGAGAGAGAGAAAGGGGGGAGATAGCGGAGAATGCTCTACATCCTCGATCCACATGGATGCAATCGCGATTTGAAAGAACTAGCAGTTCTGTATTTGTCCACCTTGCTAATCTGTGTTTCATGTTCACTTACAAAAAGGATTTGAATCCTCATTTCACAATTCTACAGACGGATGCACAAAGTGACCAAGGTATAAAAAAAAATACCCGATACCGTGAAACTACCGTAGAGTTATATCCTACATCATCTCTGAAACAGAAGGTATTCAGTTGTTCAGGTTAACCTTAAAACTCAGAGATGTGCTTTCGTCAGACTTCAGGTCCACTGCGCGTGATGTCAGGGCCATTGATACCAAGAAACCATTCTCGAGTATTTCAACCTGTGTCCTCTGATGTTTCTTTACAGGCGTGAGGTTTTCTATTCTCATTTTTATTGTCTTTCTTTTACAAGCTTCTGAATTACCTTATGGCTAAATGGAATCCATAAAGGATTGACGTGAATGTAAACACATCCCCCTAAAATATAAAGCCATACTCAAACACACGCTCAAACACACACGTGAATATATATATATATATATATATATATATATATATATATATATATATATATATATTTATATACTCGAGATGGTATAATCCCGTAACTCTAATAGCAATGAGAGATAAGATAATGGTGTACAATTTGCAAAACCTCTCAGTCTAATTGCATTTCACCTTAATCCGAAGCATGCTTGCTCCTCCCTTTCCCTACATCTAAACATTGTATAATGATCCTAAAAGTCGTTGGAGTTGTGAACAAGAATGGGGGTGAATGCAACCTGGCAAATACGCCCCGACTGATTGCTTACGGTTTAATTGATTTCGCTTGCCCGAAGTGCATCAAATTTTGATGACTAAAAGAGTGCCTTAATTGCAATTTCGACGGAAAGGGGGGAAAACGCATCGAAAACAAACAGGTGCGACGCACAAAAGCGCCAAAACCTTGTTTGCAGACAAAAATCTGGCGGATGACATTGCCCAGTGGTTTGTGGTGAATAGACGCATTCATCTCAAGTTCATCTCAAATTTATGAGCTGAAGGGCTGGGAGGTTAACAAAGACCGCCGACAGTCCAAATCCATCCCATCCTGATGTTTGAAAAAAAAAGAAGAAAAAAAAAGCGCTTCTCTCAGACAACCTGGTAAAGCGAGGCCCGGATACGCCAGCGTTCGGGTTTGCATTAGCTATTTATGCAAGCAAGCGAGCGGCCAGGGATAGGATCCGCACTGATTAACGATTTGTGTGTGAGCGGTCGATGGATATAACAATTTCAGCCTGTCGCCTTTCACTCTAAAACGATAAAAAGAAGAGGGAAAATGAGAAGAATATAGACTGTGGACATGATAACCTAATCCCATCTCTCGACACAATAAAAATGGAGATAACATTGAATTGAAATCGCTCACAAAATATCACAATCGTAAGGTAAAGTTATGGGTTTATTGTCACGACGCTCGACGCGTAAGTTTGTTGTTTTCATGCCATAGTACGATTATCAGATTTCATCACGCTTCATCCGATCATTTTTATGAGAGGAGGATGTAGCGTAGGTAATCAGTTATACAGAATTTGCCATCACTGTCCAATAAACCGACTTTAAATCTAAGGAAATTTTAATTCTATCAGATTGTGTTATCAATAATGTAAAAAAAGAGCTACATACATCGCTGGAACATGGCTAAAATGTAGTCAGATTATCAAGGTCATCTTCATAATATCAGTTTCAAAACGGCAAAAGAAATAACGTGAATATTAAAATGCCGAGAAATCAATGGTGAAATTTGTATACCGTGGATCTTAATTCTCCTGTATACGATGCAAGTCAACTTTCAGGAACATCATGAAAAAGAAGAAGAAGAAAATGAATGGGTATCGTTTATAGTAACCATTTGTTTTGCTATAGAGGAAGTCAGGTTTCAGTGATTACCAACTGTCTTTGGAAGTATGAATAGGAATAGAGTAACGAAAGAAGTTTACAAATTGTGGCTTTGTCTCTACGTTTCTAACGTTTCGCGGTTTTCTATCATATATATTGATTAGTTTAATGAAGTTTTTGTCAAATTTATATTCGGAACTATTTAATGGTATTCGAATGGAAAACCAACAACGAAAGTTAATCTTTCTTTTCTGACTTGATAACAGTATGAGCAAGTGTTGCATGATACGTACAAAATCTATATTACTTGACATGACCGGCTTCGTGGAATGCTGTATTGTAAAACTATCGATGTACAAACTATGAACAAAGGGTCACCAATTTTCTTCCGATTGTAACAATAAGATACGCACGGGCATAAACAAGATCATTCTTTTATGTGATGTAAACTAATGTGAAACATAATAACCGAAAACATAATGAACATACCCTCATACATCCGTGAACAGAGAACGTTATTAATTTAGCTGACGCCCTTGAGTTTCACACATGAAACGACTAGATTTACTGGGCATTTAAAATAACAAACATGCAAAGAGGACGAGGAAATATCTGCCAAATTTCCGATAACACTCTTCACATAACAAGAAATCCTGGGTAATATCATCCTTTCACAAGCCGAAATGTGCATGGTGTCTCTTTTCTTGTAAACCACGTATCATTCACGGAAACTTTCATATTCTTATCCCATTTTTCTTTCAGCGGTATTACATTACGTATTGCCTTTCATTCACTCATTTAGTTCGTGGATTCATATTTCCTCGTAAGTGTATCTGACGCGAGCTTGTTGCCACTCCCATAAAGATTAGCTATATAAGTTTTTCAAGAAATGCTTCTACGGTAACATGTTTATGGTTACTGCTATAGTTTTAGATTCATCCATGGCGTAGGTCACAATCTCTAGTTCTTAGGATTTTTTATTTTGTTGTACATCTTCATCAATTGATTATTCTTTGAACGAAATGTGGAGGCAAAGGATGATAACGTTACAAATTCATGTCACCTTATTACTATGTCATTCCTACTTTGCTGCTTTTTATACCAGGAAATAAGCTAGAAACGGACTTTCCATCTAATTTGATAAATTTTACAGCGGACGCAGGTATTCAAGATCTTTCGGCGGTCAAAGAGAGTTCAAACAAATTTCGAGTGAATTTCTAGATGAAATTAAGGAAAAATTAGACACTTTAAAACAACAAACATGTCCGCAACGGTTGTACTTCGTCAAACATATAGAGGATTCCCCTATCGCTCCCTTTTACTTCATCAATGAAGCCTTCGTGTGAGTACACGGTAAATGCATGTACTGGATTCCTATAAAATTATGATGTTTTATGTAATTGTGTTTTATAATGTATCAAGAGACGTTCTCTGTTTCGTTAAGGGGACAAGAATACAATTGTAATATGTCACATATTTAAACAAAATGTATACATAATCATACATACGTATCATATTTCTGTTGAAAACATGGGAAACTTTGTAATTAGCTCAGCTGTCTGTCTGCAGCAATGACTCAAGAGCGTCAAGGCTGCGATACAATTCCACTGGGACAACTGTAACTGTGTATGAATGTTCCCTTTGTTTGGCGTGGGTGAATTAAAGACAGTACCATTACTAAGGTTGGGGGGGGGGGGATGAAAGTAAGATATACGACTCTTTTGTCATGTTAATGTCAGTGAGAGTACTAGTATTAGCCGTGTTTTCTTCAGTGCCAGGTGGATGGTCGCGTGCGATTGAATCAATCTCGCTGGGTTCTAAGTGGCGCATATAGCTCACTATAGTGATAATGATTATGTACGTTATACATAGACGACATCCACAAGTAGTCTCGATACATTGATGTGTACGCAAATGTATGACAGGGTACTAATTTGATGAGCTCTGATATGCAAGTTGTAAACCTATAGGGCTCAACTTGTGACGACAAATTGAATGCGATATCAACTGCAAGAGTACCTCCAAATGCACAGTTACTACACTGCAAAAAGTCCGGTGTTAAATAGTGAACACCAAGCTGGTGTTAAATTTTCGGTGCTCATTTATGGTGTTAAATTAATATCTACGGGTGTCATTTCCAAATTTTAAACTGTTTTTTGAAGAGTTTCTTAGTAACTGCACTTCTTGTTGATTTTTAATTTAAACAAGACGATCAAGAATTTTACATTAAAATACAAGATTTTTGAAAAAATGTGAAAATAAATTTACACCAAAGTAACACCAGCTGGTGTGGTCCCTTATTGAAGCTGGACGGGTGTTAAACCATTGATATTAACACCAGCAAATATCAAATCAACACCATGTGGTGTCATTTTTGAATTAACACCAGTACAGTGTCAAAATAACACCAGGTAGTGTCAAATTAACACCACGAAGTGTCAGGTGAACACTTTTCAACACCATCACAGTGCATTTTTAACACCTGTGGGTGTGGTCCTTTATTGAAGTTTGATCGGTGTTAGATTTAACACCCGTGGTGTTAAATCTAACACCGATGTTTTTACAGTGTATTATTATTTCAAGATACGCAGTCTTATGAGAGTACTGATTTTGAGTTCTGGTTTGACGAGTTCTGGTATACGAGTTGTGTAGGGCTCCACTTGTGACGACAAATTATTGTATGCAATGGTTACTACAAGAATATACCTCCAAGTGCATTGAGTTATCATTTTTTTCAAGTTATGCAATCTTGAAAGTCAAAGGCATATTTACTGGGGGTCATCCCACTAGACCGACACCCACGAGTCATACAGCCCACGAGTTCGACATTGAAAATAGGTCCATGAGTCATACAGCTCACGAGTCATACAGCCCATGAGTTCGACACTAGGCAAATAAAGCCCATGAGTTCGACACTAGGTAAAAACAGCCCACGAGTTCGACAGATATAACACGGCTCTTAATGCGTCGGTCTCGTGGACCTTGTTAGCTTAGTGTCGAACTCATGGGCTGTATGACTCGTGAGCTGTATAACTCATGGGCCGTATGACTCGTGAGCTCTATGAATCGTGGACGTGCACCCATACACTGTTAGCAATGTTTCCGATTTGAGAAATCGCAGCTTGCTCATGGACTAAAAAGCCACATGTGCCCCGTATGTTGAAGTTGAGACATTGTAGATCAAGCGCCCTTCAAACGAGGATAACGGCGCTATACGAAAAGCTCTCATCATCATCATTATAATCATCAGCATCATCATCACCATCATCACCCTGTAAAAGAAAAGCTTTGAAAAATGCTTCGAGGCAAGTGAAAAGTCTGAGAGTGAACGGAATTACCGCGAAACGGTGTACAAGCTTGGAGAATTTTTTTTCAAAATATCCTTATAGTATGAAAAAGGCAAATCATTTCAACACATGGCTAACTTGAATGTATTTCTTATATCTGCATAAACTTTGTGTAGCTCGACGTCAGTCAGTAAACTTTAAGCTTCATAAATAATATATGCTAAGCCGTCATAATGTTGAGCAGTGGGGTAAACAATTCTTCCCCCGACCCCGTGCCCTTTTATTTCGTCTCTTAGCCATCCAACCTTTCTTTTTGTTTCTTCTTCTTCTTCTTCTTCTTCTTCTTCTTCTTCTTCTTCTTCTTCTTCTTCTTCTTCTTCTTCTTCTTCTTTTTTTGGTAAGAGGCAGCAACTGCAGTGAGCGTGGAATGTCCGCTGCCGTGCGGGTCATTTCCGCTCACTTCAGGTTATTATCACTGATCATAAAAAGAGATGGTCGTGAAAAGTTTAGAAATTAGCATAAAGGATATCATGGTCAAATGAGATACCAGTTGAAATCGCTTAAAACATGAAAAAAGGCAATGAAGAGGTAGTGACTACTGACTGACGAGGGACGGAGGACGAGGGACGAACTCTCGCTGCCTGATCTTTAATTTCCCTGTCCAGATGCTTCTCTACTGTACGATGCATTATAGAGTACATCATGACAAACTGTCGCTGGTTACCTTGACCTAACAACTATCGGCCAAGACCAACTGAGATATGGCTGACCTTTGTTAATTTCCTCCCTATTCGACTTCTACAGGACACATACAACTCACACTTCAACACGTCGTGTCTCCTTAACCTAAAAGACTATAATCGTCTTCAACGAATGACGTGCAATTATGTGAATTCGAAAACGTTTTCATACTTTTGTTGTTGCTGTCGTTGTTTTCATCAGTATTGTTCAGCCAACTTAGCTGATGCATTTACATGAACCTGGTTGAGAGTAAGAACAAGAAATTTAGAGTAGTTGGTCACCTCTCTTGATCAGCTTATAATCAGTTCTCTCATGAGTTATCATAAATTAAGCTGAGCCAGTTTCTGAAAACAAACAAAAATCTGATATTTGTTCGCAGAACGTAACTTCCTCTTTGCCTCTATGCCTTGTATTACCAGACATCAGGAATGGAGATACACCGCATCAAATTTTTTAGAATAGTCAAGGGGTGATGCTGACCTTGTAATGCAATGCGATACATTTCCATAATCTTGTAAGACGTTCAGATTGTGACCTTCATTGAACACACAAACAGCGCGAGTTTTTTGACATACATTTATTCCACTAACTCGCAATGAAATATCCATGCAGGACCACGATTAAAACACAAGCTCGGGTATGACGCACACATGACTAACCGCCCTTTTGTTGCTAAGATGTGAGACTCCTCAATAATGTTTCGTGTGTATCTCGCAAAAAAAAAACCCAACCAAAACGAAACAAAACAAAAAACCTGAAGGACATCTTAGTCACCGCTGGCAAAATATTTATGCGAAAATTCAAACGGGCAGCGAGTGTCACGGTTTCAATGTTCACACGTGAAGATGACACAGCATTGTCAATTCGTGAAATTAGGCCGTTGATACTTTTTCTGGCATGTAGTCAAGCTTTCTTCAAAGTTCATTTGTATCAGCAAACTGATTTGAAGTAGAGAGACACTCAACTCGAGTTTGGTGAAGTGAGCAAACTCAAGCAATCAGAAACGGAGAAGCTTAATCAATCTAAGAAAGTTAGGGAATCCACGAAAAAATAGGTCCATGTTTGTTTTCATCACACAGTAAATGGTCGTAATATCTGATGCAAATCAGGGGCCCGTTTCATAAAACTTGTCATCAGTGACAACTGCCACATTTCTATGACAAATTTGCTCTCAGCCAATCAGATGCAAGGATTTCAGTAGCTTGTCACATCTATGACAAATTGTCACTGATGACAAGTTTTATGAAACGGGCCCCAGATGAGATGATATTACTTGACAACTCTACTGATTTTTTTTTTTCACAAAGTATTATGCCACTCATGATTTAGTAATGACTCCCTACTCTCAAAAGTCAGCATTGTTAATGAAATACAATTGTATTCTTTACAAGTACAAATTAAGATAAGTACAAAAGGAATCAAGCTATAAGATTTGTGTGTATATTAATAGGTCTATAAGGGACCAGTGCCATGACATCATTACGTATGTATATGACTGTGAGCAAAATCAATTATTGAATTCATTCTTTCTATCAATGTCAACGCGAACTTGGAGAGAGTGTGTGTGTGTGTCTGTGTGTTTAACCAAAGAGTATGTCCATTAAGTGTGTTTGTCATCGTGCTTATTTCCTCTCTATTTTGCCTCCGACCAAACTCCGACAGATCCGGCTGAGTATCAAGAAGATGCAAAGCGCTATGCTATACCATTTATTTACATTTCGGTCAAATTGCCGATTTTAGGGATATGTCACACTGCTATGTCGATTTTCGTTGGCGTGAATAAACATCTGTCGTGTCATTCCTCAAATTCCATCACGACACCCAAGATGACAATATGATGTCCCTCGTGTACGATTTGTCCTTTGTCAGGAAGCAACCCACTTTTTTTTTCGAACAAGCTCATCGTTGAACAACGGGCATAAGTTGGTTTTCATATCAGTAAAAATAAGTTCTATCTTTTTTTATTTCTGCATGATGTCAGCATCATTACAAAATCTTACGCACTGCCGCGCACTTATCACTATATGGTCAGAGTACCAAACCCAATACATCCGGACGAGCAAATAATTCGTCAGATTTGATCATGCGATACCCTTACAGACATATAAATAGACACCTGGTTGGCTATTGTAGTTCCTAAACCACTATAATCAGGATTAAATGCTCCTGCACTTATGATATTCCTGGCCTGATGCACAATCTAACTGGTGGGAAGGATTTTATCCTCTCACTTTCGGTTGTCATTTTCAGAGATGCGAAATCTTCTGTTATTTCATCCGTGGCTTGATTCAAGTGCATGACCAATTTTGCCAATGAATGGTGTGAAACTGAATGGGGAAGCGGCCACGCTATTATTACACAGGCAAGAATGACTTCGATCATTTACATCACTTGTCAAGGCGAACTTGAATGTGGGCCTCTCTTTTCCAATAACAAAATGATTTTGAACGAATAGTTTCATATAGGTTATGCACTTGCTCATTTTCTCTTCCGCTTTCAAGCGTATTCATGTTTATATATTTTGTATTACATTGATTTGTTGTAATTGTTGTATATGAAAACATTTGTGATATCGGAAATAAAACATGATTTTTTTTTTTGTTATTTGAACTGAATGAACAGAAGTGAAAAAATTTATGAAATTATGTTGTATATCTCCGCATTCGGCGAAAAGAAGGTTTGTTTGTGTTTTCTTTTCTTTTCTTTTGTTTTTGATCAAGTCGAGCCCCGCAACATCCAACGCAAGCTTAAAATGTGTGAGCATTTTATGTTTACATGTTTTGATTACTTTCTGGCTAAGATGTTGGGATAAGGGCTGTTCAAGGGAGTCTGACACAAGTGGTTTCACTGAGACTAATTGTTCCGCAAAACGGAGTGCCTCAAGGGCATTCCTCAAGTAAAAATGTAGCCGGAAAACAAATCGAATGTTGATATCAATATCACTACGTTACAAAGAACGGTTTCGTTGCTTTGCGGTATCATATTTGAGGTATTATTCATGGTGTGCAAGGAATAAAACGTTTTAACCACAAAATGAAGGAATTCAATCAGTGTGTTATTTTTGACATGATGAAAAAGTGTGGGAAAGGTATCAAATGTTTAACTGCTTAATCCCGTCTACAGGGAGATCTATCTTTAGTAACGCAAGATCCCGTCAAAAATTTCACATCGGAGTGATGATTTTCAAGACTCTGAATAATTTAACATCTACCTATTTACACAAAAATATATCCTATTCTCCCAAACCCTACCAATTTCGGCACCGTAGCCTCAGCCTTCCAAAACCTTGAACAAACTTTTGCAAACGTGCATTTTTCTATAGGGGAGCCAAATTATGCAATAGCCTGTATGTATGTTTATGACGGAAATAAAACAAACAAACATACAAACAAACGCATTTCATACCAAAATAAAGAAAAAATTATTGTAAACGCTTTTTGTTCGACGTTTTTTTATATTATCATGATAATTTATGTTTGTCATAGAAGATAATTTTTAAGGTTAACAGTGGATTTTATTCAGATGGTATTCCCTCATTTAAGGCCTCCGAGTCAAAATGATCAACATGCAAGACGCAAATTGCTTCCCGAGCGTAGACATTTCCCAATTCATGAGTCTTGAAATATGGTTGGTTTCGTAAATCCAGACCGTCGGCAGAGCAGGCGGCAACAGCGCACTATAAGTCCCCCCCCCCCCCTCCCAAAACAACCGCCACTGACCTATAGTCCATAACAAGTGTGCAGATTCATATAAATGCGTTCTTCAATTCAACCAGCTGGACATCATTGCAAGCCTGTACGAAGATATACCGGTCATCGCACAGCAGAGCATGCAACCACCATGGATCTACTATATCATACATACAGCATCTTTCCTTCGGGGTAAAATTTGGCGCTTGTGTCCAGTCCAGTTCGTGTTCGAGTAATATGTCATTGTGTCCACACACTCACTCGATGATACGCATTCTATGTCGTTTTGTGCGTGCACCTGTGAGTGACCGTGTCATGGCGTGTCGACATGATCTAACAATGATTCTTCCGTGGCCGTCACGAATGAAAAATCGCCGTCGCGCAAGATCTGGTTGCCCTTTCCGTTCGAATCGTAGTGAAACTATTCGTAGATTATATATAAAAAAGTAACCGACGGTGAGAGTTAGGGAAATGTATTTGTGTTGTGAATAATGCAAACAAAGGGTGCAGTGCGTATAGAATCGTAAGCGAACATGGACGTATGAAGGAATCGCTATGGGAAGGAAACATGGACTCGAGAGTACTTCAAGGTTTGATCACTACACGCCCCATGCATGGTAATTTATCTCCAGTTTGTTTTACTCCATGCAGTAATTACGGGCAGCACGGTCATTTCTGGAGGAAAGATAGATTGTATGTGTGTGTGTGTGTGTGTGTGTGTGTGTGATATTATGTGAATGTATGTGCGCGCTTCTTAGACAGAGAAGAAAGGAGAGGATTATGAAAACAATAATGTACCTTGTTCATATTATGCAGATTATATATACTACAGAATGCAGATATTGCCTTTTAGACGAGTAATATAACATTTGACATCCAAAAGAGAAATTATGAAAGTATATTGTCTTGAGGGAAAGATATAACAATGGAAAAAAGAGTGTTACATTACGACAGACAAGGCAATATTATGTTATACAAACTGTACTACGATCTACACAAATACACATCATTTTATTCTAGCCCCGTTGTCAGCCGGTCAAATCCTTGAATTATATTGCCTGGCATGACGTCACTGTTCGCAATGTAACGATTTGGATCTTCGCTGCTGGATTACTCACGTGAATGTATCATGACCACTCACCGACCAGTATCGATACAGACCATTTAATATACAGATATATATATATATATATATATATATATATATATATATATATATATATATATATATATATGATATGATATATGACATGCCTATGTAGATGTGTGTGTTTGTGTGAGGTTGTGTGTGTGTGTGTGTGTTTGTTTGTGCGTACACTGCTTGTAAATTGTGTCCACAGTCTGCAGTCGGTAGGATGTATAGTGTTTGGGTTTTTGTTGTTGGTTGTATGCTTTTTTTAACCTTCCTACACACCCATAACTAACGCTTCCCTGGCGGTATCAGCACTGTAATTTGGTGATTTAAGTATTTGAGTGAGTGAGAATGTGAGCGTATTCACCAGGCATGGGGTTGGGTGGGTGGGGGAGGGGGATGCCTTGTTCCCTTCTGTTTGATGCTTTTCTTTATCCCTGTTTCTATATACAAAATTCTTATTTGTTTATTCGTAATATTGACAATGAGGAATTCATTTTGTCATAATGAAATTTGTATTGTTTTGCAATTAACTAATCTGTATCTTATTGTTCACATGAAAAAGAAAGAAAAAGAAAAGATTGACAAAATTAAAAATTGAACCGGAAGGGCTGATCGATAGTAAGTCACAGTAGGCATAATTGGCTCTGAATCACTGTCTAAGTTTGACTGACCTAGTCTGGCAAGCCATCAAAGGCCATTCTCGTTTACTAAAGTTCTTGGAAGAAAATAGCAGCTCGTGGGCGTTTCGTGAGTTGAGCCAACGTTTGCTATTTGCGGATCAGAGGTGACTCAGGACGACTCCCATGGTTATATAATGATAAAAGCTGTATAAATCACTATAGACGTTGGACTAAAAGTGGAAGTAAATACATTATGCAGTATATTAATAATCCCCGAAAATGATATAACTCTCCCAAAATTCCGACCGATGTGACGACGACCCCCCTCTCCCCGACCCATTGGCACACCTAATTTCAGTTCATCGACGGTGATGGAAACCGAAACAGCGAATTCATGATCGACGGGTAGAAGCAGGCCATGACTCATCTAGTACTGGTTTGTCTTATGAATTATGAATTACGCATTTTTCTTTTATTAGTATTGATTATCATGTTCATTCGGACAGGATGATGGATGGCCATTGAGTCCCCCCCCCCCCCCCCTCCATCTTCCCTTCCCAGAAAAAGATACATGGCTGGCATTCAACAAAAACAAATTTGGAGATTATTTATAATATTCGCCTTAATAGCCGCTTCCCTCAATTTTTTGTACGATTTTCAAACCGAGCACTGCCTTATTCGTGTTCAGTTTCTGTCTCAGGCACTACAATAAAGGATGCAGGCGGATGTACGTGATAGATATTACAGAGTAAAAATCAACACAAATGCACAAGTATATGAATTTAATACTGCTCGCAGTATCAAATTCAGGAAAATTTTCTGATTGCGACACACATAAAAATGTATGCCATAATCTCTTCAAGAAAAAAAAAATACAAACCTGAAAAAAAAAAACGACAACAAAAAACTCTTAGCTATAAGCTGATATTCTTCCTCAAAGATCAAGGCAAAATGTGCTGCATTGGGCAACATGTATAAAGAGCCTGAAGCATGTAATCAAAACGACGATTTAGTGGACGCATTCTGTTGGACAATGAACTGTGTTTAAGTGGGTGTATGGGCTTGCATGCGTTTCACATCCTCAATAAAGTGATAGCAGGAGAGAGGAAACTTGATCACATCAAGTAACAGATTTTACACAGTAGTGTTTCTATATGCTGTTGCGTGTAAAGGAATTAACGAGACGATCTGCTTGGTCAAATAACGGGGCTGCAGTTGTTGTTTTTGAGGTTGTTGTTTTTATGTTGTTGTTGTTGTTGTTGTTTGTTGTTGTTAACGTGTAGCTGATTGATCCAAGCAGGGTCGAGTTTGTCTTACGTCTTCCAACATTTTGCAATGAGGAAACGGTGGCGAGTGGGGTACTGGAAAACATTATGACTTACCATCTTGACGTATAGATTATATGCTCACACACTTAATATTACACCGTGTAATATTAAGTGTGTGAGCATAAGTGGTCCCGACATGAACTAAATTAACAGCTTCAACAAAAACAATCACAATTCCGACTCATCGAGAAAATCAACACAATTTTCAAATCCAAACCATTGTGCAACAAGACCACATTTAAGGTCGATATCCATATTTTCAGTGGTCTGTCGCGATCAGAAAGAACATTTACAATGGAACTGTATAGTGAATTAGGTACGCCAAACAATTGATTTTTTCCTTCTTCTACTACAACGAGTTATCCGCAATGATAACTTTAAAATGAGCAGGAAATAAACAGTGACACTAGAGTGCCGACTGATGCACGACGTTTATAATGTGACTCCTTTACATACATGTTTGAAAGTGGACTCTGTACGTGCGTGTGTCTATCTTGTTAAGCATTGTTAAGTGTGTTTATTGCTCAGGCGCGCTCTGACAACTTGACACGAAAGGTCATAGACAGGAAACAGACGGACACGCACTGCAGCGTCGTTTATGCGCGGAACGTGTAGTCTGGCGTCGATGCGTTGACAATATCCCGTTGACTTTCGCGCGTAAAAAAAAAGCACAGAAGAACATTATGACGATTAATAGATTAATAGATAAACAAACAAACAGATGGTCAATTAATCAAATTAGGAATTCGATACAAAATGCTCTGCCTTATAACATTTTTCTTTCAAAATTTAACTTAAGTAAACGAAACAAAAACAAATCAAGGATATAGCATACATTACAGTATACATAAAGGGTCTGATCAGTCGTATAATGTCATTCACAACTGTGCGTATGTTTTGCCATTTCTATGATCTCATCGCAATAGTAATAAGATGATGACCGTAAGATGTCTTTTATTGAATATGTCTTAATATGTCTTCTTGAATGTGAGCGAAGATCTACAAGATTACGTAAGAGAAAGAAGCCCTAAAAGCTGTGGTCAACAGTAGTCGTACAATGACCAGCAAATAATGCCATTTTGTTTATCTTAACTTGCACTGATAAAAAAAAAATGCATTAAATAACCCCTCAAAATAACTTATAAAGAAGGCATATTATTCTTGAGTAAGCACGATGAAACAAAGAAACGTTAGACATTGCTGTTTTTGGGTCGGCATTATAACTGAATGCTGATACACAAGCCGTTCAGATTTTTCCCCGTAGATTTGTAGAAATCACAACTTGAACTTAGTGGGTATGCAAATGTATTCATCAGCAACTATCAAACTAGCAATCTAGTTTAATATACCTGTTATACTTTTTCAATGGCAGGGTTATTTAACAACCCTTGTCAGCTAAACGAGAGCAGAGCGACAGACAAGAAACCAATCCGGGATTGGACCATAGAAAAGGTTGATTAGCGATGTATTCGCATGGTATGATAATACTGGGCGAGACAGCTCATCAGACTCAAATCAGAACCTGATCATGGCGCTACTTCGCTCCATGAACTGACTACGAGATCTCACATACAGTTTCCAAGACGTGCTTATTAATTGCTCTGTCTCGATAGTATAATTGCCATGTTTCTGTAATTGTTATCGATATTAAACAGCAACGGCACACCACTGATAGCGCAGGCCAGGCAGTGCAGTATTTCTGCCAAGTGCGGCCATATAAACTTGTTACCGGCAGTGACGCACAGTGGCAGTCCTCATCCGTATGGGTGTGCGAATGATACTGAAGACCCACTTGATATCAATACATCTGTTTGATAACAAGGAAATGAAGGAAGTGATGGGTGGCTGAACGACTTTTTTCGTCGACATACACTCATGTAATATACTAATCAGGTTACATTGCAGAAGGTAACAAGAAAGGATTCAAACGTATAGATGGCAGATACACCCAAAAGGCAAGCAGTAAGACATTAGCATAAATGACCTATGCTCATTGGATAAAAGTGACCAATGATATCATTCATGATGAAAACGTTCACTTCAGCATATGGAATTCTACGAGGCATTTCCATAACCTGCCAGGTTCTGGCTTATATCTGCAGCATATTCTCGCGTTGCTGTTTCAATTCAATATATCCAACTTTCTTATTTCAGACACGGGAAAGAAAAATGGACATGGACTATGTATACTTCGAATAATTTGTCACAACAAGCAATAGGGATCTGCTCTGAATAACTCTTAACGTGCCCTGCCATAATGATGCCACCAAAAAAAAAAATGTTTCGTATTTTGATGCTCACTAATTGGCGCATGTGATATCTCAGCCGAAGAGTTCATTGATTAAGATACACGAACATGGCACCGCAGGTTAACGTGAAGTCTTCTAAGATATTCGGTTACTCGGGAAACATTAAGTGAATTTCGATTCTTTGCAACTTGATAACTTGGCATCATAATATACCATGTTGCGGTATGTAATGTCATAAATCATCCGTGTTGGATGTTTAATGAAAGTAACATCTTGTTTTCAAAAGTGTGCCACAACCATTCGAACAGAAGGTCATTATCGTGAGCATCTCTGATGGGGAATAAATCGTGCTTTCCCATTATTCTATTCTTAGCCAATATCGTGCCATGATGTAAACTTCAGAACAAAAAAGACTTTCCTACGATGTTCGAGTTTTGTTTGGATTGATGTACGTCAGATGCTGCTATTCTGAATTCCTTGTTACAGAGTACAACACATCTCTTGGCTGATTTAACATAACCACTCAATTGTTGTCACTATAAGCAATCCTTCAGAATCTTATAATCCTTCAGAAAAACTACTTTAACTCCTTTCAGTTTCAGCAGTGAATATACGTTCATTAAAACACCGCGTGCAAACAAGATATAAAACTAAAGATTCCTAATAATATACCACGTTCCTTTATGTGCACATTTTGAAGAAAAAATGTTAGTTTCGAAGAGCAATACACATGGACAAGTTTACGAAAACAAACCATTATAATGTTCTCTTTAATATACGTCCGAGAGCGATTCTAATGGACGCTTTTTATTTCGGAATTGAACAACATGTCTCAGTCATTCATCCTTCTCAGTGATATCATTGTTCAAATATACTTGAACACAAACAAATCACTGGCATAAAATATAGTGCATAATACGATACCATGCAATACAGGCAGGCAACCTACTTTTGATTGTCAAGAGTGTGTAAAACACACCGGATAAAGGCAAGGCGGAGACACTGGCATTTTAAGATATCGAGTCAGTGACCGCAGCTGAGCCCAGGGACGAGATTTGGCCTGACATTCTCTGATAGGCAAAGTTGCTAGTCGGGAAAGCAGTGCGCAGTAGATACAACGTCGGAATTAAAGGGCTGAAGAATTTTACGTTGCTATATCCTTCTTCTTCTTCTTCTTCTTCTTCTTCTTCTTCTTCCCTTTCTTCTTTTACTTTGTCTCTTCTCTCTTCTCTTCTTCTCATTGTTCTTGTTCTGGTTCCTCCTCCTGCTCTTCCTAGTCTTCATCATCTTCTTCTTCCTCATCTTCTTTCGATTCGGTTTCTCCTTATTATTATTATATCGCCTATGACTTTCTCCAATAGCGCGTCCATAAATTAGATTCATTGACTTATATCAACCATATTGTTGTTGATGTGGATTAGATAGAATACAGCAACCTGAAATGCTATTGCAGAACATTCACCGGCAAATACATTCTTCCCTATTCTTAATGAAGAATGAAGACTACAATGTCATGTATTTTACAGTTGCCGATGTTCTAAAAGCAAATCGTTTTTAGACACTAAGACTCACATAGCCTGTGATGTTTGGAGCACGCCGACATTCCTGCTAGACTTGTATACTTAATCATACACACACACACACATACATATAAATATATATATATATATATATATATATATATATATATATACATATCGTTATATAAAACTGCGACACCACATGAATTTCTACAGAGGGCACTGCAGGGGAAGAAATTAAGATTGTGCTGATTGCAAATTTGAAGAAAAGAAAAATGGTGGCATATGGTTCGGAACTGTTTACGGAAAGGGTATAAAATGACAATAAACACTAGCAGTCGGCGTTCACGGAGAGTGAATGGCAGATGATATGATGTAGATATAAATCAAATTGATGATAGGCAATAGCGGCCATAACACGGTCGGTCGTGAGCGCCGCTGTTTTGTGGTGCACCATGCGCGACGGGCACAGACCAAGCAGGGCGTCGCACAGTTATCATCACTAAGCCATAATCTTATTCAAATGCAAATGATATGCGTAGCAAAATGTTAAATGCTTTCGTCGAACTGTGGATGATAAGATATGACCCTACACTCACATATACACAAATTAATGCCGAGCTGAAAAAAAAGAAGAATGCTGTCATAAATAAGGGATGATTCAGTGAGTAGGACTGTTGCACAAGTCGGTTTTGTCATGTAATTTTTGACAACTTAAATTGCATTACCTAGAAGATTACGAACAAATGTCCAAAAAAAAAAAAACCGATGAAAATTTATTTGGAAAACCTAGCTTTGGGTTTTTGTAGGTAGGTATTGGGCAGTAAATGACAAAGTTGGAACGACAACTAGCTAGCTTCACCAACCTTCACATTTTCAGGAATGGATATCATACTACATTGTACTATGGATTAGAGAGTCACATAAGACAAGGTAAATTATCTCATACCACTCATAATCAAAATCAAGTAAAGCTAGTCTAAATATGAAAAACCTCTTTATTTTTTTATTTTTTTTTGATAATCAAAATGATCTACTCCTGCACACTTATAACACAGTGTGCATAGAATGCGGGTTTGGATTTGTCATTCGAATTAAACTTTGATGAATACTAGTACTGGACAAAATGATGCTAAATTTAGTGCTACTTTTCCTGTAGGCCCTACATCTATTGTCCCAGAACGAGATTTCAAAAGAACGTGGGACAGACTAATAACGATCATTGACATGTACCTTCACTGAGTAGTATGTGAGAGAACATTAATTGCCAGATACTTATAGAAGCTCCACTTTATTGAATATCATTAAAAAGTAGAATAAAGTTGAAGGAAATGCCCCTACCTGGATTGGCTTGGTAAACGTGATAAGATGAAGTTTGTGTGTTGTTGTTTTTTTTATTATTATTCCAGTCGACGCGCGAGTTGTACATCATAAGTAGCTAATAAGAATACGGAAAAGGGTGATTAAGGCCTGCTCTTTTGTGAGCAGCAATGTTGAAAATGTTCAAAACAAATCCCGGTCAGTAGGTGCCGAATTTTAATTTCTCTTTGCTCATCCGTTGTATACATATTGATAATCATAATTCGTTCTGACCATGGATTTTGGGAACGTTCAGAAAAATATGTTGTTATCAAAAAAATCCCTCTGGTTAATTTGTAATTTTTGCGACTGATTTGGCATTCAGAATGATCATTCGCATATTTTGTCAGAGAATGCTTGACCAAAGCGCAAGATCAATATGTGTCCCTATTTCGATATGTTTTAGGGAAAATAAACCACAATTTTCCCGTGAATATAAGCTCATCACATTTTACTCTTCGATGATAAAACCCGCTTGAAATGGATACCATTATAAGGGAAGTTAGTTAGATGATACAATCCTAGCGAGATACCAATGAGCAATTAATTTAGCGCTTGGGATTGCACATTATCGCTAGGCCGGCGCAGCAAAGCCCCACAATATAAGCGAAATCAGCTGCATCGGCTACATTGATAAACTGCAGGGCTAAAAGGCAAAGTACGATAATTTATATGATCCACAAACTATTAAAAATGCGGCGTATATCATGACCCTGTCTGAGACGGCGACAGCAATCGAATTTTTGTGCGCGGGCAACAACTTGACTGCAAAATATTATAATATACGACATTTTGACGTGGCCAAGGTTGTTACCTGACCAGAAGGAACAAAATGCACGATTAGCAAAAGGTGAATGATTCTGAATGTAAACACGTAAGTAGTGTAACCTAAAGATCAAAGTATAACGTCGAAAAAAACCCGGAACGTATGGAAATTAAGTCTCGTAAAGTCAAGTGAAGAGACTCATAAAATTCAGATTCTCGTTGAATAGTTGCTTCGATTATCTCATCCCAACATGTAGGCACAAAATTACGCCTACACGTCCCCGGTGTATACTAACTACTCCTAGGCTACTGACGGCAAGTCACAATAAACATGGTCAGGGGGAATAGGAGTGGATAATACTCAGCTTCCGTATGGGCTTCGGTAACTAGGGCAAGTTATGTATCTTGAACGTCGCATTCTAGTCATCGGAAAGGAGGTGCTCTCTAAGTGTGACAGGCGTATATTGTGAGTGGGTTTTTTTCCTTCCCATTTAGGTACGACTCTCGACTTAACACAAGGGAAATGAATGATGACAACAACGCAGACACAATTATAGTAATGATGATATTAACACTGATAACGTTGCATGTGAAGGTGATATAGAATACTATAGTAATCATAAAAATAAACAAAAGCTCATAACAAGTGACAATGGTCAACATCATTGTGATAACAACAATTGAAATCAATAGATTGTATTGATTCGATCATTCGACAATCACGCTGTAATTGTTTGCTTATTTTGTAGTATTGCTCTTATCTTGTTCAAATCTGCACAAGCTTTCATCCTCATAATGATCTAAAAACAGAATGACGGCATGAATGTGTCATTCTTGCAATCTTGCATTCGTCAAAAATAACAGCAAATATAATCATGCAACATTTCACAAAATCTTCACTATTGTTGACGGGATTTAATGAAAGTAGAAGCTGAAGATTTTTATCCACGACATCGTAAAATAAGCTATCTCGGATAGGCCTACTATGAAATGCAATGCTTTGCAGGCTAAGAGAGTGATAACACTTCAACAAATGCGAAGCAGATTACAAAATGTTTTGAAGTAGATGTCTTTTAAATCGAAGAAAAAGTAAATGAGGTCCTCATTTTTGTCTGACTAAATGAAACAAAGCTAGGATTAGGGCCGAAGCAACAAGCTCGATTTCTCTTCAGTCACTTACCGGAATCACACACAGCGACGAGACATAACGCCGAAAACTCAGGCGACACAGACCGGTATACAACGGCAGCGAAAATCTCGCAGTGGCTGGCGTCCTCAGCCTAAACGCCCGTCTGTTCAGCTCGCGCGACTCGCTCAGCTCGGTGTGGATGCCCTGTAACTCGGTCAATGCATTCATTGCCGTCCCAATTTTCTCTGGCAGGCTCACAGCCCCGTCTACTCTCCTCTCACGTCCTCGACCTTCGGTTGACCGTGACTTTGATGCTCGTATAGCCCACAGCGTGAAAGCAGCGGCTGCGCTTGTTTACACGCCGTGTGCTATTTTCAGCCTCCATCGCTCGCTGAAAATCCGCCGTACGCGTGGGGGTCACCTCGGGTCGAGCGCGCGGTTGTTGGGCAGAGCCAGCGAGCTGGCGAGGAGTTTGGGGGCGGCTATTATTATTTATGACTTGACAGACAACTCGCCGAGTGCGCATGCGCCTGCATAATGAACTTGGCATTATCGCTGGCTCGGGGTCGTAGCTTGCAGACGGTTTCAGCCTCGTTCGTGACATTAACTGTGAGGGTTTTTTCCAGGGCTTGCAAGCTGCCAGGGTTTGCAGACTCAATTTAAATTGTCAGCGATTGAAGTGATCCTTGCATCTAGGGCACGGGTTGTGTTGATATGAAGGCTAATGGCTGAGGCTATATTGACTATTCAAGAAAGGGGGTTCCAGAAATGGGTTTTGTAAATAAACGTACATGTCAGGGAGAAAAGCTCAGTATTTTAGTTTGTTCAATCTCTTGCCACAGTTATTTTTCTTTCGCTTGAATCCACTAATAAAAAAATAGAACATTCGTTACTACCTGATATTTAATCTTCTAGCGACATTGAAGTGTAGAATAGAAAGACTCTACAACACAAATCATTCTCCAATGAGTAGAGTAAATGCAAATCAGGGGTATACATTAAATATTTTCATCAATTTTGCTTCTTGTTGCTGCATTTAATACCGGGGACATGTTGCTCGATCTTTGCCTAAATCGGAAAAATGAAACTTTGGCTCTGTTTTGATCAATATTACAACAGATACGGGAGATATGCATTTTGAGTAACTCTAAACAATTTTCCATAAATAACAGAACGTCATATTACTCTTTAAGGTTAAGAATTCAGATATCCAAATATCACAAGCACACGGAATGCGAGTGCACACAATTACTTTTCCCCATCATGGAAGGAACATATTTGTTTTATTGATGTACAAAATGGAGACATTCAATTAGCCGTTCAGCAGACTTCAAAAATATTTTATAAGCCCAGAAAATATGTCAGAATAAATTTTCAACAATAAAAATATTCTCACTAGGCATCATGAACTTGAATTTTTGAAAGAGGTGATCACATCATCTCAAGCATAGTTACTCCTTATTAGGAGTTTTTGTTTTTGCTTTTGTTTTTGTTTTTCCTGACGAAACGTATCTAAAAGGCATCTACTGATTAAACATCGACTGGGTTTTACTAACACAGTAACATCAGAAAAGCTTTTTACATTTTGTATAATAATGAATGTTAGCATTATCCAAAGTTACACAGCAAAGCAAACACAAAGCGCACTATCTCAATGCAGGCATTCGACAACATGACATCACCTGCACAAAACAGCAATGTCGTTAATTTGGACCGATCTATTAGAACAATTTTATCTCCTATGTCTTTCACAAATACATCTACGATGTATATAGACTCGTGAATAATTTTATTCATAGAAATTTTTCCCAGTCATTACTGAAACAACCATCAAAATGAATCTCTGTTTACAGTGGTTATTCGGTGTAGCTTCCCCCTTTTTATACATTATACCATATACAATTCGCAAAATATATTTCCTGTATGAGAATGAACATAAAATAGTTGAGAATGGATTTTTCACAATTGAGTTCCATCGTGTTCTATAATATATCCGTACGTGGTCATTGTGTGTAATTAGAATAACTAAAAAACCACAAAATCGACCTAATAAAGCTGAACAGAATAGTGATGGGAAAGCCGATCTATAAATCACTTCCTAACTCACTGTTATTTGACCCATTGTACAGCTGATCGCCTGACTGCATATGAATCGGCAGAAAATTGGGTTTGCACATCCGATAAACGGCTAAAAGTGCATTGAATCTAAGTTTACTCGACAAAGGTGATTTGACTTTTAAGTTTAGGGGAAAAATGTTGACAAAATTAACTCAATAATTTCAACTTTTATATATATATATATATATATATATATGTATAATGTAGGCCTCTCTCTCTCTCTCTCTCTCTCTCTCTCTATATATATATATATATATATGTATATATGCGTTTATACATCTGTCATTTGAAAGAAGTAAAAAAATTTAATATTTCAAGGGCGTATATATGCATATAATTATGAAAAAAGAAAAAACAACAACAAAACTTTGAAATGTAGAAAACAAAATAATGTTCATCGATAAACAAGTGATATGAGCCTTTAAAGGAGGTTACATTTAATATTCATGCGAAATCATATAAACACGAAAACATAAAACATCGACAAAATTTAGGGCAAATATGTAAATAAAATAGTTACATTAGGTGTGTATGTGTATGTGTGTGTGTGTGTGTGTGTGTGTGTGTATACGAGTCTTATTGCAGCTATTTATATAGCTGTGTATAACGATAACCCTTCACAAAATGCCTGATAAAGTCGTTTAACGTCTATATTTTCCGATTTAGGTACATGTTCTTTTAAATTCTAAAAAGACTTGGTTCTGCAATTTTAAAACATTTGTTGCAGGAAACTTACCATAAGCAGGAGATATCGTCAAAAAAGGAAAAACAGATAGCTGATGGGCCTGTGTCCCATGGATAGCTTCGGAAATAGAGGATATTTAATGCTGCACTGCATTTTGGCTTTTTAGATTTGTTAATAATAAGAAATGTCGACGTTGCAGTTTGTTCATTTTTTCCCCATTTATTGACTTTTCATATCCGGCAAAATTATATGCAATCATAAACACAACATGATACTATATCGATGTAGATTTTGATTCATCCAGGTAGAATGATAAAGGTGTGTAAGTCCATTCGAACATATTTAATTTACAACATGATAATATGAATACAAAATGTGTCGTTGTTGCTGTTTCTGCAGAGTCAAGTCTTTTGAGGGACGGCATCATTGTGAGTGAAGAACGGTGAAGCAATACAAAGGGCTAAAAAGAATCTTCGTTAGGGAATTGATTTAACCATTACAAGCTATAGGGCCTCGGATTAATTGTATTACTTTAGGGAGCAAGTTGTTCAAATATTTGATGTTCATCCAGTAATTAAAGAAACTACGAATTCCTTATTTCTTACAATAAATGAGAAGGCCTTTTCAAGGAAATAATGTAAACCAAATCAATGCTCTCTCCTCATAGCTTGCCTTCTTTGGTTCTTTACTCTTCTTTCCTTTTTTTTTTAAAAACCAGAATCTAAAGAAAATCTCGTTGACAAAAGGTTCATTTGCATTTCTGCAAATCCTCCCTCGACTTGCCGTGTTTAGAAGACGGAACAAAACAAGTACAAATTGAATCTCATGAATAAATAATACTGTTTAGTTATTTATAAATGATTTAGAATGAGTCGAAAACATCTCAGTAAATCCTTTGACCGTTTGTCGTACTGTCAACGTCCCAAGTAACCTTTCTTTTCATCAGGAATAGTCTTTGGACGAGCCTGATGTGGTGGCAATGCTCTCGTGGAAAAGTGCACGGGTTCATTGTCTCGTCGGCTGTCACCCAGCTGCCCATAACGGGATCCAAATTTATCGAAGCAAGCACACTAGGCATTCTGATCAAATGTGTCCCAGTTCGGTGGAGACACATCCTTGCAGAACTAGCAAACATCGCTATTTTAGTCTTCTATCAGACGTTCGATGACATTCAACAACACAGTGGGCTTGCCATTAAAAGTCGAATCGGATTTGAAAGAAGTCACTGGCATTCAGTCTAACCAATCATTTACGGCTCATGCGTGCGTACCCCGGGCTAGAGAGTGCTTAAACATGATTAGGCATGGCCACCACCGATGTCTAGAAAACAGTATAGTGACGCTTGAAATGGAGTCTATCACCATACCTGCCATACGATGTCGCTGAATGATAATGTGTCCCCAGCACATGCCATTCACACGCTAATGTGCCTAATCCTATTACTCACGCTCTAATTTCGAAGTTCAGGTGTGACTGAACTTGCATACACAAGTGTTGGCGGCCATGTTTTCTTTCGCTTGCCACTTCCTCCTCGAAAAGTGTGGATCGCATGAGCGATAAAGTAGATCCAGAGGCCATTGCAGAAAATAAATACCTTTTCTGTTCGATTTGTTTTACCTGCGAATTTCCGGAAGAAACGCCGAAGGGATTCCAATGCACAAGCAGAAAAACAATGTGGTAAAATCTTGTGAAAACAGTTTTATGCAGAGTTACATATTGCCGTCAAAACTATCCCCCCCCCCCAAAAAAAAAAAAAAAAAAACCAACAACCAAAAACTAAAACTTCAGTTGAATCTGAGAAATTAATATTCTGAGTCATTCCATGTATACTTTGGATTTCTTCTTTTTTTTTTCTCCTGTGTGAACGAATGATGAGCCTTGTTGCTCCACAGTCTCAATAGATGGTTTCGTGTCTCGGTTCATTATTTGGCAAAGCATTTTCACTAACTTTCTTTTTATAAAAATTATTTGTAGAGTAGTTGACTGACAATTCATTTATTAAGTCCTATCTGTAATGTCAATTCCTGACATTTAACTTTATGAAGGTCTAAATTCTAAATTGTGACTAATGTCCCTCCCCAAACCTTCGTCCTAGTCTGAAGACTACCTTGTGTTATCACTTTTCAGCCAAATTGGACAAGGCTTATAGGTGCAACCCTTCCGCTGCGATTCCCCCGGACCCACTGTGCCAGGTAAAAATGTCAGGGGTAAATATGTCAAGGGAAAATGTCAGGGGTAAACACTCCATGAATGAAAATGTCAGGGGATAAAGGCCATGAGTAAAAATGTCATGGATAGAAATGTTTGGGGTAGAAATGTCGGCAGGGAAAATGTCAGGGGTAAAAATATTCATGGATTAAAAATAATGTGATGGAATAAATGCCAGGGGTAAATATGGCATGGATAAAAATGTTTGATAAAAAATATCAGCAGGGAAAATGTCAGGGGTAAAAATGTTAGGAGAACGATGTCAGGGGGAAACATGTCAAGAAAAAATGTGAGCGGAAAGAGATGTGGGGGATAAACATGACATTGTCAAGGGGTAAATGTTGAGAGTAAAAGTGTCAGCGGTAGAAATCTAGAAGCCAAAATTATAAGGGATGGATAATGTCCGAAGTGAGGATATCTGGAGCAAAACGTTTGTTTGTTTGTTCATTTCCATCTGAGAGATGGCTGGATAGCCCATATTCAGCTACGTTAAGCTGGTCTTCCATGGGGTCCAGTTGGATGTGAGGACTGGTGGGACCACTTCACCGGGTTAAACACCCTCCTCTTTGCGATGAATGAATGAAGCGGGATCTTTTACGTGCATGAGTTGTTACTCTCTCATACACGGGACCTCCATCTTATGTCCTATCCGAGGAACAGAGTGTTTTCCTCGTGCTAGAGGGGACGGTATGCTTACACACAAAGAAGTAATATGACAGAGGTACATTTGTCAGAAGTAGAGATTAACAAAAAGCCCCTGCCAAATAAGCCAGCGGTCATTAAGGTATCAATTTTACCTACCACGTTAGTTTGTCAAAAAAAAATCGTAAATTGGAAGGTAAAATGTGTCAGCTGTAAGAGAATTATGCCAATGTGGAAAAGTGATTTTTCAAACCGTGAGCCTGAAAGGTATATTGAATTTGCCAGTGACCAAACGGAAGGGATTTTTCGTGACCTTTAGTTTTAAGTTTGCGTATGTCTTAAAGCAAATAAGCGTAATGCATCACGCACGTAACTATTAAAGCGTGGTTGGTTAGATGATAGCACAAGTAACTGTTTAGGGGCTGTATTGACAGGTTTAAAGCATATCTTGCACATCATTTTGTAACTGTCAACCTTCAAACTAGGATTAGAAATAAACCAATGGGGAGATCTAGCAAAAGAATTTACATACAGTCAGAAACAGGTTAAACTATTTCTGATATGCACGCTGTGTATGCCAGGAGTAGATTATAGACAGCCTAAAGCAATTTTGAAAATTATGAAATATATAAGAAAAGAATGGCAAGGGGTTTATAAGTTTATGTACTCATGCAGCTGTAAGATTGACAAAATTCAGGAGTTCATTGAATTTTTTTTTATAAGAGTATACAAGCATGATTTTCTGCACAAACAAAATCGATCATATAATCATGACCGCGAATCAAGGACAAAATAATTCCAGATGTTTCTATGTTATAGTTAGAGTTTGGCAACATTTTGCACGCAAGAATCAAGATGGGTTTTCTAATCTGTTTCTTGACAATTATCTTACCACGCCACCCTACTTTTCTCTTTTTTTTTAACCCATGATATTTAACAGTGACATTTTTACCTCTGACATTATTTTCTATACCCGTGACATTTTCCCCTGACATTTTACAATTGATGTTTTCTCTCCTGATATTTTTAAACAAAACCGATCCCATAAACCCCTCCATAATTATACAAACATATAAAAAAGTTGTCTGATCAATCTATACAACGACGTGTTTTTCATGCAAAATTTTGCAAATAGGGATTTCGTGGGAACGGAAATCAATAGTAGTCACAGCACAGCTTTGGAACAGGCTATCATGGTTATCTTTACTATACTGCCTCAAGGTGATTAGCATGCAAATCATTTTAATTTCGCTCTCCGAAAGAGTTCAAATCAAATTTCCAGATAGAATTGAAGACGTAATTTGATTTTGCCTGTGTCGTACAAATATGACAGGAAATGAACAGGAATGCATGTAAATCGCAATTTTGTCGAAATGTCATAGAATATACGGAAAGCTATTAAAGCAGAATGTTTTTCTGTGGTAACAATACAATTCTAAGACACTATAGAGAATGTAATCAGTCAAAATGATAAACATAATAAATGTAATACCACGCCTTAACTGTGCAGCATACTTGGCAAAAAAACCCCCACTAATTTATGAGAATGAGAATGAATATATTATAACAAAACTGCATAATACAGTACGTTCGGCTTGAGTTATCATTCCGTGCTTAATTCAGTCAAGGACTAACAAAAACAAGCTGAATCATAAAACATGGGATTGATTTTGAGCTTATTCAGAATTTCAAAAGAATAGCAAAAATCAATAGAGATGAAACACTCAAAACTATATCTGTTTTTAAAGTAACCTTCAACCATGAAGCATATGTATTGTTTCATATTTCATATGACAATGCGTTGTTTCAAAAAGACAGACATTCCTCCGCCACACGCAAATACAAAAGCACTCGTTCACACAATCACACATAATCTGTATATCAAGTGCACGCAAACACAAACACACGCACACACACACAGAGACATACACGCACACGCACAGCACACACATGCACGCTCACACACACATATTTGTAGTTCAAGGTTCTATTCTTGCCCAAACTTTGTCGAGAGCATGCAATCAGAGAAGAATGCGTTGCTCTTCAGAGCCACAAATTCATCATATAGCAAAACGATCAAATGTAAAAATATTGTTATCGCTTCAATTTGATATTTCTAGGGCTGTATGGAATTGATCTTTGTATTAGCATCACGGACGGAATATTTCATAATGCAAATTACTACAGCTACGTGAGGGAAATATCTCTCGTTATTGGCATTGTACCTATAGTTCATGTTGCTCCATGGTTGGAGCAGCTCATGTACTCCAAATAATTGAAGTATTACCGCTCAAATTATGCTTTCTTCGGAATTGATTATCACCAGATCTATGAAATATGTTATTTCCTTGAATTGTACATGCGTAGAATTACTTCTACACGCGCCGCATTCAATCACCACTCAACAAGTAGTAGCTTTTGTATATGATTGTGGTCATTGAAAATGCTACAAGAGTAAGTGAGGAAATAATATGAGAATTGAAATGAAGAGGGAGAGAAACAGGGATAAGAATAGTAGAAATAGTAGGAACAAAAGGGATGGCACCGTATTGGTTGACCTGAGGATTCAGCTTTTATCTTTTTGCGAGATACAGTACTTAGAAACCATTTTATGAAATGTTAAAGAGCATACAATTCTAGGAGGAATTCAAAATTTATTTGATGAAAATTGATTTTGAAATGGCTGAGATATCCAAAAACAGAGTAAAACAAAGGGATCATAATAGAAGGTGGGTCCCACCGTTTATTAAGATTGCTTTGCTTTGGATACTCTCAGACATTTCAAAACCAATTTTTATCATTTAAACTTTGAATTCCTCTTAGAACTATATGCTCTTCCATATTTCATTACAGGTCTCTCATCATTAAAAAAATCATCATCAGCTGAATAGAAAACAAAAAACACCCCCCCCCCAAAAAAAAAAAATAGAGACCGAATCGATGTAACTCTTTCAATTGTTAAAAAAAGACAGTGTTTGAAAATGTGTAATGCATCCATGCTCATGAACAAACAGACGGAGCGGCCGCTCATACTTGGCGAAGTAACCGAACGATAGCGAGAATTATAACCACTCGTCTGAGAGAACGAGTGTACTTGTAATCATATAGAAAGAAATTATAGAGGATATACAACAATGATACTATTAATGATATTGCGCTGCCTACAGCGTTTCTATGAAGCGCTTGGAAAGAACATAAAGTAAAAAAAGAATCACATTTCAAATACACAAGTTCAGAAGTCTTCAGAAGACATGTTATCATAAGATTTTAAAAAACTTTCTTTATATTGTATAACATGTAAAAAAAATCGCTTGCCTATATCATTTTGTAAAGATGTATTTTGACTTTAGACGTTTACCGTTTTCTGTATTTCTAGTGACTTGAAGAGAGTTGAAATTCTTCTAAAGAATGGCACCAAAGATCTTCGTCAGGAAAAAACAACAACTTGCATTTAAAATCAATACTTTGATATATATCATCTATTTTCAATCTTGTTTCATTATAGATTGTCAAATTGTTCAACGAGAAATAAATTTAAAATGTAGAATACCTTTGATATCGAGTAAGTTTGAAATTTAGATCGACTTCAATGCAAAAAAAAAGGAGAAAATTGAGAATTTGTAGCAAAGAGTAACGTTCAGAGTTTATAGGCGAATCAGCGTTTGGTTCTTATTAGAGTCTTAATTTCCAATACTTGACTGTTTAGGTCCTTATTTGAAAATCCTGTAAAAAATGTATATTTTGTGTTCAATTTGTTGAAAATCAGAAGAAAATTGAGAAAACAGAACTATTCTCAAACAGTATCATTCATACTGATAGAAAGGAAGATCGGGAAAAGTAAATTTCGTATCCTATTGGGAAAAGTATATTTCGGATAACCAGTTCATGCTGATAGTTACTAAGACTAAGAGTTATTAATCATAAATACTCGGTATCATCCTTAATTCCTCCTACTTAATGTTTTCAATGATTTCGTTAGAACTCATTTTATGGTACCTTATACTCCGGGGGAAGTGGGACATAAATGGGAGTAAGGTCGGACAGATGGGGAGAATTGGGGAAACACTTGAGAGAGCCTCATTAGACGCTTTCACATAAATATTCCAGATTTGGGGGGGGGGGTTTTCTTTCAAATTTTGCATTCCGTCCAAACTGTATAAAGTACATCAAACTGTCATTCAATAAAAGTGAAGACCACTATATATAGACCTAATTATATTTTCAAGCATTCTTCCCAGATGCGTTGCTGAAACATCTTTACATACGCCGAGTTAAGGAAAACTGAATCTTTGATAATTTAACACTTGTGAATATATCCACTCGATCAAATGCAATTAATTTTGTGTGTGTGTGTGTGTGTGTGTGTGTGATTTTGTACTTTATAAAACTTTGATAAAAGGCTGTTATTCAACTATGACTATGCTATTTTACATTAAACACTAAAAGCACGATTGATCCGCATTTTCATTTGTGACATAAAAAAGCAACGAACTTAGCTTTAATGAAGCGTTAAAATCGTGGGAATAGCTAGAGTGGCTTGCATTACGAAAAAAAGGAGACATTTGCATTTTGGCACAGATTGTGTACTTGTTATCAATTGGCACTTGATACTGTAGAAGAGTTTCGCAACTCAACTGAACAAAGGAGTAAGAAGGTTTCTCGCTGTATTTTTTTTTCTGTTCTTTTTCCTTATTCAATGTAGCTATGCCACTAACAACATCGTCCATTGCCTAGAAGGTGGACATACTATTATGATTTAAAGTTCCAAACCTGTAAGCCAAGGGCCGATGTGATCATTTTAATTTCTTTGCCAAGATTTCAAGACCTGAATTTCCGAAGCAACATTATGGCACCCACATGATGGATAGAAGCATACAACCACTGCATATTTCTAATTATGTAAATTGATTTTACAAAATCTGGATTTTTATTAATTTGTTAGAAATACAGAGGCCTGTAAAATATTTGGGAGAAGGCAAACAAGCATAAAGTTACCAAAATCACAGAGTATATATACCTAAAGAGCACAATCAATATTTGAACAGTTATGCCTTCTTTTGCTGGCAAGCGTAGAAAACACACAAAAAAAAGAGTGAACTCGAGGACAGGTGGGCCTATATATAATTTCAGTAGTTGGCTGTTGTTCCTATGAGAGGTCAAAATGATGATCAGTGATGTACACGTAATACTGACCTCCCAGATGGAAGGAGAATTACACAGAGTCCATATGACGTACAGTCTGTGTGATTAGCATCGTTGACTCGATCGTGTTGATCAGAGGCTTGAGTCTGTCCCATCTGTGCTGTTATTAGCAGTCAGTCTAAAAACAGAACACTGAACATAACACAAAACTAAGCAAACATCCTAAAGTTGTAGATTTCCCAAATCTTTCCGTATGCTTATGCAAAAGACAACATAATATTATGCAATATCATTTGGAAGCTGGAAAAGAGTGATGATGCACAGGTAAAGATGATCGGTATCAATAGAAATTTGTTCTCAAATTTCCTTCTTTGGAGTGATTTTTTTAACATTTTTAAAGGAAACCAAAACACAAATATAAGTGTGGATTGAGCAAAAGCAGCAACATTAGCAGAACACATCAGTGAAACTTTTTATGAAAATCGGACAATCGATTCAAAAGTTATGATTTTTTTTTGAGATTTCAGTGCCGTACGTCATCGATGGATAAGAAGACTACTATAGTTCATGACGTCATACGTGTACAACAATATACAGACAATGATATATAGAGAAAATTAAACATATCTTCAATTTTCTAGCACAATGACAGAGCACTTGACTTACCTCGTTCAGAAAGCAGGGGGAATGATATTACCCTTAACGTATGTCAAAAGTAATAGGTCCATGGAATGTTTACTTTTAATGAAAATTAAAATTTTGTGGAATTCTTCTTATATTTTCTTTATATTGTTGTTCATACATGACGTCATGAACTGTGCATGGTAGTTTTCTTACCAGGCGATGATTGCACCGAAACTTTAAAGATTTCAATAAACTGTTAAAATTTCCTAAAACTATTCACTAAAGTGTTCTACTAATATTGCTGCTTTCACCGTTCAATCAATCTACATTTGTCTTTGGGTTTTGGTTTTTGGTATTTTGGTATTTTGGTTTTCTATTACGAGCTCCAATCAACTCACATTCTCTAGAGACGACGTAACTATAAAGCTATAAGACAGGATTGATTGGGGACAAAGAAATTGAAGAGTTCCAAAGCAATGACTTATTCAGATAATTTGCTGATGATGTTGTAACGGACACAATTCTATAATTTACGAACGCTTTTACAAGATGCTCATATTTGTGTGTGTGTATTTTTCCAGATATTTCACTGTGGTCCTGTCAGTGTTTTCACACCAATAAAATCTAGTGTGTACATAGGGTCTAGATAGTCCTTACGTGTACTTAAAACTTCACAAGCTAGGGTATCTTCTATGAAAGATTTTAAAGTATTTCTGCCTATATATCTAGAATGTAAAAATATACATAAGCTGGATGAGAGAGAGAGAGAGGGATAGAAAATGTGTGTCACAATATCATATAGATCGTCTGTTTGTTGTTGTCGTTTTTTATCTTACAAGTTTGTGGTTCAAAGCAAATGCTTTGCCTAATTCCAAAGAATAATGTGTTGCCTTTGAACATGAGAATAACTAGCGCTGGACAGTGTTTTCCATCTGAGAGTATCTGTATCGCTGTATGTAACAAGAAAATCAAATGAAATAGAATAAAGACAAGCGCAAGCTCTCGTTTTCTTATTGACGTATTCCACGGTCTTATTGTGCAACCAGAAAAATGAGTAGCGACACCTCCAACATACCCCCAACATGATGGATCGTGTAATCCATCGCTCTTAGATTTGGCATCGGCGGATCATGGGGCGCATTAACAAGAGTAAGCGCTGGGCCATAGGTGTATACCACTCGAGATCTAGATACATTATTGATTTGCCTAGTTTTCCCCTTGATCCCTAGCTGTAACTGTGCCAAGTACCCTGGCTGCAGTATTTCGGCAGCCCACAATACGTATATCACGCGCTCGGTTAACGCGGCGTATGCAAAGCGAACGCCCTCGAAATTCAGAGGTGCTAATGTTATGAATGATATGCAATGAGGCCATGTTTCCTTTATCCCGGTTCAATCTCCTAGAGTGTCCCACGGCGACGTGACTTGAGACGCCGTGGCACGGTTCTCGCGCAGGCGAGAAAGAAAGGGGGACAGAGGACCCATGACAGCCAAAGGAAAAGGAGCGAGCTGGAGAAGGAGAAAAGGAGGGAGAGTGATGGGGGAGGGGGGGGGAGGAGGGGACAGGGGAGATGAGGAACCAAGTCGTAAAAGATAACAAAATCACCGAATCCACCCTCCCCCACCCCATATACACCATTCACTGCTCTATAGGCTGCCACAGAGTATGTAGGCCTAAAGACGAAATATGCATGTTAGTGTGGTATGATACATGTTCACGAATGCAGATTTGCAATCACCGACACACACGCACACACACACGTACATACACATGCACGCAGGCACACACACACACACACAAGATTACACACACATTGTTGATGAATATGTTCATCTTTTTAAATATGTCTTAATGGTGTGTGAGTACATTATATCGTGTTTCCTGTCCTTCATGAAATTTGAGTGTATAACAGTTATTTCTAAAAGGAAGAGCTACATAACAACAGGACCTGAAGGGGCGTTTACGCAGTCACATGCACAAAGACAAGTTGTAGAAAATATCTAGAGCAACAAGAGGCATAAGAGAATAACAGAAGTGGAAAGCAGAGTGAGTAGGACGGACAAAGACGGGGGGGGGGGGAGGAGGGCGCAATGAGATTCAGATTCAAATGAAGAAAAGATATATAATATTCATGATGAATGAGATGCAAGGACCAAGGAGAGACAGGGTAAGACATAGAGAAAGAGAGAGAGAAGGAGGGGAGAAATAGAGAGAGAGGAGGTAGAGCAAAGAGCACAAATTTAGGTTCCGCGAAGATGAACGACGGTAGAAATATTGAATCTAGATTGATAGAACGAGGGTGACATGAATAGACACATTACAAGAGGGAAAGTGCGCGTAGGCGTAGTCGTCTGGCTACTAGGGCCATTGCTTTACTAGAACTCTAGCCTCTACAGGATATATATACATATATAGAGAGAAAGAAGCAGAATACAGCAAGAAATGTAAAGAGATAGAAGGAGAAGGGGGACTTGGTAAGAGAGGGAGAGAGAAGGGGAATGAAATACGGGGAGAAAAAATAGAGTGGGGGATAAATCCACCTATACAGAGTTAGATACACAAGAAACCTATAGCTTCCGGCCCGTGATGCACGGTAATGAAAGGTGATATGATGTATGGAAATTGAATTGACTGCATCAGCAGTGACGATGTAGCCCCGATCTGGGTCTCCTTTTGCTTCGAAATCGTGTAAATATTTGTAGCATGGCCCAGAAACTGAATTCCATGTTGCGCAAAAGCGACGGTGATGAATTTCGCTCGACGAGGTTACATTAGATGTTATGATTGCAGTGAATCTCTTCTTAAAACATTTTCAGCGTTTGAAATACAAACTTTCTGTCAATATCGTACCCTCCGGGGGAGGGCGTGGGGTAGGACTTTTAAGGTATTTCATTGGCCCATCTTTTCGTCCGTTTGAAGGATCTTTATCTGAGCTTCATCGATATCAAATCATCCTCTTTTTTTGTTTTTTAAAGTTATCTCAAACGCAAAGTTATAGATACACCACTTTTTTTATTCATAGTTCCATATTCCACATTTCATGAAAATTTACATTCCATTAGATTCAAGATAGGAAGTTCAATACAAGACAATCAATTTGAGATGAAAACAAAAATAAATAATATGATTTTAAGCAAATATGAATAACGCGTAATGTAAGGAACCTACACTAAAATCAGAAGCTTGTAGAACGTAGGCTCCACAGTAATAATCTAAGAGTTTAGCACGATGTATTAATGACTAAACATGACGAAACAGAGGAGAACACAAGATGTCGAGAATATAATGAAGTTACGAAATGCACAAAATATTATACAATGTTCATATTGTGCATATAAGGTAAAAAACTTAGTAACAGTTCAGTCAAACAAAGTTGATCACCCGAGGCCTCAATGTGAGTACACAAGGATATTCCCAGTGATCAGGGTAAAACAAGTAAACGTAGGATTTTATGAAATTTTCATTGAGAATTTGCTTAAAGAAACTTAGAGTTCTTGATTGGAAGAGAACAGAATCTAACTCATTCCAGAATGAAGGCCCTGTAGAAGTAATAGTTTTTAAAAAAGAGCTAAAACTGTGAAATCGAAGGAAAAATGATAGGATCCACTGTGTCTTGTAGGGTAAGTTTGAATAACACTGTTTTAAAGGAACAAATGTTGAGAAAAATGTATTAGGCAGGTCGCCAATGTTCATCTTATGCATAAATATTGCAACATGATGCAAATACAAATCTGATTTTTTTAATAGCAATTTGATCGAAACAAATGTATATCTATTGTAGTCCTCCTACTCGTAACTACAGGTATTGTTTTGAGGAGAGTGATGTTGCATGGAGTCATTTCCTTTTGTATCTTAATGTAGCCTGAGGAAATTATAAAAAAAAGAGACCGAAAGCTCAGTCAATAAAATACTAAGTTACACCTGTTGAAATCTAGCCACGCCAACCGCTCCTTCCTAAACTTCTCAATATGGAAGGTTATAGTATGAAGAAACAAGACTGCGTCTCTACACGGTGCATATTCACACACACACACACACACACACACACACACACACACACACACACACACACACACACTCTCTCTCTCTTTCCTCTCTCTCTCTCTCTCTCTCTCTCTCTCTCTCTATATATATATATATATATATATATATATGTATATTATACATATATAACGAAGAATAAACCGGTAATGCAATATTTCGCCAATATAGAGTTTATTGATAAACTCAATAAACTATATTGGCGAAATATTGCATTACCGGTTTATTCTTCGTTACATTGGAGCCAATACGTGAATTCGCAACATGTTCGTATATATATATATATATATATATATATATGTGTGTATATATATATATATATATATACAGAGGTATTACAATATTCTATATGAATAGATTGATTGCAAAATGGGCTAAGTGCCATTTTCAGACAATCTGAAATAAGTCCATCATCAGATAGAACATAAGAAAAACTTTCCAGGAACAAGGAATGATTACTAGTAGTACATTTTCTTACTATATTTTTTTTAGCATTTTCAATCTCATGTATCTCAACTTACCATGAATATATCTAACTCATATATATATATATATATATATATATATATATATATATATACAACACCTTAGAATGATGTCGAATTGTGATTGGCCAAGAACATGTCACGTGACATTCAATAGAAAATACCTATCAAATCATTGAGAAAAGCCATGCATTAGGCCCCTGATCTAAGCCACTGGTCTATTCAAAGTGAATAAATTTAAAACAGAATCTACACAATGGCTTTTACTACCAGTGGCTTTTTACCATAATAAAAGCCACTGGTCTACGCGACTTGTTGAATAGACCAGTGGCTTACTAGTATCTCGCGCTGAGTGCGATAATCGTGCCCAATGCATTCACAACTCATAAATTATTCGTATAATATATCTGCGTGTGTGTGTGTGTGTGTGTGTGTGTGTGTGTACATTTGTGTAATCGCGCGCGGGCGCGCATTTAACAGCATGTGACTGGTATGCGTTAATATGCCAACTTGAATGCACACAACGATTGATTGATTGCTTGCTTGCTGGCTGGCTTGCTTGCTTGCTTGCTTGATTGATTAATTGATTGATTAATTATTACTTTATTGCCCGCAATGGAGAGTCTTCGTACATTGGATATAACAACAAATACATTAGATATCTTACAATTAGGAGGCCAAAAGACATTGCACAAAGTGAAATTGAAACTGAAATATATCAGCATACAATATCGCATACACCATAACGTAATACATTGACCTAACATTTACAATGACATTTACGAATGACAACCTGAATGTACTTGAGTTATCTTGACTTTTAAAAAAGAGAATACGGTTGATTTTCCTTTTTTCACTTTGATCTGCTTCTGTCACTGTCTGTCTGTCTGTAAAATACGTATGTATGTAGGTCTGCATGTCTGTATGTCCGTCTGTTTTTTGTCCCTCTCTCTATTTCTCTGCCAGTTTCTGTCTATTTGTGCTGAGTTTATTGTTCGTTAGATTATTTCTTTTTAACATTAAAGTATCATGCTGTCATACGTCGCATCGAGTGGTCACAATGAATTTGTCGTACACGCCAAATAAAAAGGCGTCATTCAAATTCAATCCGGTGCACAGATTCAAGTCGACGTCTTTAACTACGTATACAGTAATCAATTCTTTCTGAATAATCCAATCTACTTGAAACCTTAGTATGTCATAGCTTGAAGTTGTTCAGACCTTCGTTGATATGTATTGTACAAATTCTGGGTCTTCAGTGGGTGTCTAATACTGACCCTGGCTTCTTAGGAATGAATCAAAATATTTTTGCTTCAGCAGCACAAGTTACAAAGATTAGACATGTCCCCTAAAGACAGCTACAAGATACATAAATAAACAGAAATGGAGAAGCCATTCAAGTATACATGACGGAGAGCACTATAATTATGAAATCTTAATATTTGAATGTACTTGTTTCGACTGTATTCGACATTTGCAGATACTCTGATTGATTTAAGTGACTAAGAATGATAAACACTCTGCAGTATACCCTGATGAAATGTTTATGGCGACAGTAGAGCACATGCATCTTCCTTTTCGTAGATAGGTGTTTTACACTAGAATTTGCATGAGATTCATTATACACATTACTGCAATTTGATATTAAGTCATATCAAGTCTTAAATCAAGTCATTAAGTCATTAAAACCTTTGGCAATACAGTCATCGCTTTGTGAAAGTGGAAGGCGAGCAGTGCATTGAAGGAATAATGTGAATAGATATTCCCTGTCAGGATTGAGGGAAGATGGCTGGATCTATAATTGGTTTGAAATAATTATGAGCTTGACAATTATCTTGTTTCAGTTGTTGTTGTTTTTTATTGTGTTTCTGGAACACTTGTGTCATATCTTTGCATTGCCCAATGGTAACAACAACAGCAGCATCAAATATCAATCGTGTGGCGTGTCCTGTATATTATGCAAAAGAAGTCATGTTACTTCTTTGACATCCCTGCTAGTTGCTGGCAGCCATAGACCTAGAAGTTTTCAGTATTTACAGAAGTACTTAACTTCAGTCAAAGCTTATCAGAAGGTGAAGTTTGCTACACGACTTATCCTGAATCCCACATAAATCTGTCAAGCACTCAACAAAAGCGTGGATCTATAAAGACTGCAAACAATGTATAGATATTCCACAAGCTTCATCTGCCTTATCTTAAGCGCTGGATATCGCAGAGAAGAGTCAATTTGTTTTTATATGCGTACATAAAAATAAGATTCCAGTTGAAAAGTTTTCAAAGGAAGCGAATCCAGTAAAGTTTACATCGTGATTAGTATAGGCGCTGCAAATGAGCAAAAGAAACACTCGAACTCAAAACCACAGACATCTCGAATAACGATTTCTGAGACGAAAGCATGAACATTTTCTGTTCTACTCTAATTTGACAGAATCTGTATTCCCGCATGCATAGCGGTTCACATTTCAGCTGATATTCATTGAAAGTTTATCATTTTCACACAGAGGAGAGAGGAGACATGTCAGATGTTGTTCGATTATTTTCGATCTAGTTTTAAATATCTTGCCTCTCATTTCCCTTGGTATTTGACATGTGTGACGAAAAAGACACACTTAGTGAAAGATATATGTGGGGAAAAAAGAAATATATAGAGCGTGATTGATGAGGTTAATATTACTGAAGAGATGTCTTCCCCTCCTCATCATTTGGGTGTTGTTACGAACTTACACCAGCGTTTTATGATGTTTGCCGACTCCGCTTTTTCAATGCAAGACTCAACTATTCGCTGCACATTGGCGCCCACATTGTCGGAACCGTATTGCAAACAATAATGTTTTCTTTCCAGATCCTCAGTTATATTCTCTTCCGTTTTCCCATTCTGCTTTGGCCCCCTTTCTCCAATGTTCTCTCTCTGTCTCTGTCTGTCTGTCTCCTTTATCTCTCACTCTCTTCTATATCTCTTCTTCCTTCGGGTTGTGCATCTCACCCAGCGTGGTTTTTGCTATTCAGAAGTGGAATACAGGTTGATGGATGAGTCCGGCGTAATGCAATAAGCAATCTTCTCCCCCCGCGCCGTGTTTGGACTAGAAAATGTGTTTGGTTGTAATGATGATGATGGTGGGGAATAATGATGACAGTGGGGTTTATGAGAGTGGATAAGAAATTTGAAAAGATGATTTCAGCGATAAGGACGCACCCCTCTCAAAAAGTCTAGTCGTCCGTTCTTGATGTCGTGAGTGTTGCCTCCCGTGAAACCCTATGACTTGTAGTACAATGTGCAATTCAACAGGGTAAGCCTTTTCTATTTCGCAGTTTGAAACCAAGAAGCAATCATGCGCTAGGCAGGGAAGATTGTTGCGGTGGTATTTCAAAAGAGTTTATACACGAAGCAAATCAAGACACGAAGTGATGTACTGTATTAGTTTTTAAATTCGTTTCAGAGCCCGTCAGAGCGCGAATATATTGCAACTGTATTGTGGGGTATCCTATATTAATATTGTATTCATCTACATCTATTAAGATTCATGGGGCACTGAAACTTATATGGTATATGTGGCAGTACGTGAATCCTTAATTTTGGACAATTCCTGGTGCTAAAATGGTGGAAGAATTAGATACGTTTGCGCTGGTGTGTGTGTGTGTGTGTGTGTGTGTGTGTGTGTGTATGTTTGTGTGTGTGTGTGGAGTGGGGGATACTGTCAATACTCCATAATTACCAGATGTAACATTCGAAATTACATACTAGTATACTACTAACACATCCTAACTTACTCAAAGCATCGATAATCGACACTTGAATATTTTCTCAAACGGCATCGACAATTTATAGAAATACTTAAAGTTCTGTTCATACTACAAGGAAGCATGTTTTAACATTTGAATCGTATGGCTAATATATATATATATATATATATATATATATATATATATATATATAGACAATTTGTACCGACTATGCTTGAGTGCGACTGCACGCATATTCATATGCACATTGGCATTGGCATTTTTTCATTTTAATATGTTCATATCAGGGTCAGATAGCAGAAGGATATACACAACTACTCTCTCTCTCGCTCTCTCTTACGCTCTCTCTCTCTCCGTTTCTCTTGCTCTTTCTATCTCTGTCTCTCTTTCTTTTTTTCACTCTCTCTTTCTCTCTCTCTCCCTTTCTCCCTGACCTTCTCTCCCTCTCTCTCTCTGTCTGTCTCTCTCTCTCTATCTTTCTATCTCTCCTCATAAGGGCAATCTTTGGAGGAGAATTAATATATTAATATATGACTCTCTTACTTTATGAGTGAAGAGGACAGGTGAGCTGTATCCAGGGCCGGCACAACCGGGCTGGTGGGGGGGGGGGGGGGGGGGGAGGAGGAGCACTTTTTTTACAAAATACGTAGGAAATACATAGGGTCTAACCACTTGCCCCCCCCCCACACACACACACACACATACACACACACTTTTTTTAACCTCGGAAATGGCACCAGAAAACTGCCGGTGAAGGCCTTTATTTTGTTCCTGGTGCCCTCACTTTTAAAAACGCGGCGCTGGCCCTGGTATTCGCATCGAAAGTTCACTCCAATGACTTCATAAACGAAGCTAACTCCACAGAAGATAGTATAATAGTGTGCCACGAACAACGGTTATATGAGCATTGCACTAAACCCACGGAAAAACAAACAAACAAACAAACAAACAATGATTTGACAACATTATAGGGATAAATGATGGTGTTTTTACAGCGTCCACTCTCTTCCAGATGTATTTGTCAACCGTATGCCCTCTTGAATTCTTGTTGAGAGATCAATGCCGATTAGTCTACCCTGTGTTGGTATATCCTAGCGGAGGGATGATAGCGCGGGTCAGTATCAACCGAAGTTGTGCAAGATGCCAGTAGAAATCTGTGTCTCCATAACGTGTGAGGATGTGTCCATGTGTGTGTATGTGGGTGTGTGTGTTTGTGTGTGTGTGTGTGTGTGTGTGTGTGTGTGTGTGTGTGTGTGTGTGTGTATGTGTATTTGGAAGGAGGAACTGTCTTTCCTTTTCAGTGGTATATATACACCTTGACAATGGTCTACAAAGAGAAACGCCCTTCTCAAAAGTCAAGTTGACCACCGGAACCGAGTACATTATACCAGGATTTAATGAAATTTCTAACCCGTTTGCGTGCTATCTGCACTACAACTCCAGTTTGTGAAAGTGAATTAAAAGGGAAATATTACAGTATCCGCCTCCGAATATGAATCTTATTGCTCTTATGAATGAGTACTGACGAAAGTTTAAGTGTGTGTGCTTCTGTGTGTGTGTGTGTTGGGGGATATGTATCTAGTGTTGACTGAATAATGGTCTTGGTTTTGATATGTGCAAGCTGATAGAAAAACTGTGACGTCATCGCCATAGGATGACGTAATATGCACAAGTGATTGTCACCGATATCAATTGCTTACCGAAAGCAAAGGAATATTTCACCACATTTTTGTTTTTGTTTTTATTCTAATGAGATTTTCACTGCATGTTTGTGTGGCAGTTTCTGCCACAAAATTTCTCAAGATCTGACGGGTGAAATGAGTGGAGCTTGGTATAAGGATCAAATAATGTCATAATGACTATACCCGCTCTTCCCCCAATTTTTATCAAACGAAAGGAAAAGAGAGGCAGGTAGATATAGGCTATATACAGAGATGTATTGAAGGGAGGATGGATAAAAAGATGGAGGGGATAGCAAAAGACACGGATAAAAGGAGAGATAGATAGGATAGAATGAGGCAGGCATGCACACTCAGAAAAGAACGTGTGAAGCCAACAGCTCATTGTTACACTTCTCGATTGGAAAATACGCTGCGCACATGGCGCTGAGCGAAGTACGCCAAACAAACATTGATATAGATTGCCCCCCTTTTTTCGTGATCATACCCTGGCGCGTCACGTGACCATCTATCGGAAGTCTGATCTAGTTCACCGTCAATCCATGTTTTATTTCTGGTCTCAGTAGCGCGGTAGGCAGATACCATTCTAGTCAGTCATACACGCACCCAGCTTTCCACATAAATTGACATTCGTTGAAAGGCTCGCTTTTCAATCGAAAGTGCTTCCCACCGTAAATGTGTGTATTATGCATGACTTTGGCCCTTGGTTAAAGGAGAGAAAAACTCAAGGCAGTCTTGAATCGATAGTCCTTCTTTTGACTGGCATTTCGTCAGTGTCATGGCAAATGGCAGTCATTCTCGTGTTCAAGAAGAACTCAAACTAAGAACTACATACGACCTGACTGAACATCTCAGGCACTTCAAGTCTTTCAAAGCAAATCTTAGATCCTACATCCTTATTGCCATACCTACACGGTCCCTATACACCTTTCAAGTTCCCTCATAGAGGTACTGATGGACGTAGTATTTGAAGCGAACCTGCCCTCGAAGTTTAAAATAATGTATTGATTACTGATCTTAGATTACACTGAATATTCAAAAAAAAAAACATTTTAGAAAGAAGGACAAGACCCACTTTACACACTGTGGAACCCTTTAAATATGTAGGCCTAAGTAATTTTTCACAAGGAGCTGACACGTGGTTCCATGACTAATCTAGAATAGCGTCTACTTTTGTCACGATAATCTTATGTTGCAAGATAAGGTGCGAGACAAATATGGAAGATAAAAGAAATGGATGAAGAATTGAATGAACTGTGAATTAAACGAATCTTTCGGGAAAAAAAAACCCCAACCCTGTCTGACCAACGCTCAATTTTCCTATTTGCCCATAAAATGCCCCCGTGATTGCGCCAAACATGGCACTGATGCGAGGAAATGACAAACAAGACAAACAGACTTTCTTCTTATCACACAATATTTACTGCCCTGCTAGTTCCATTGTCTGTGAATGGCACGACAGTGACCAGTGATATGACGTCACCATATGCGCAGTCACTTAAAAAAAAAGAAGAAAAGAAGGTGGCTTTTCTAAATTCCTTCTGCAATTCAGCGTCACTGATTTTCGCGCGGGAAAAAGAATTCTGTGCAAGTGTTTATCTGTCGAGACACAACAGTGTCAACAAGGCAGCCGGGTTAAAGGGGCCAGGCTGAATTACGGACATCCCCAATGATCACCGTGACGTCATCGGATGACGTCATTAGCTGCCAGTCGCTTGATAAATGAATGGGTCTTGGCCTGATTTCTCGCAACCACCAACGATGACAAATACGTGCGCGCGGAAAGGATGAACAAGAAGAGAAAAGGCTTGCATTCTACACAGATCAACGAAATCTCTGGAAGGTCATAACAGACGCATAAAAGAGTCAAAAACATGACCAAGTGATGACACAGAGATGTAGTCACAGACACGTTTATCAAAAAGAAAGTCCATCCTAATATCATGTTGCTTTGAATGAAAACAGAAAAATCATAGAAGCAGATCAGTGAGAATTGGGGGAAAGTCACACACACACACACACACACACACACAAAAGTTATGAACTGATAATGTTTAGAGTTTAAGAAAGATTGGCAACTCTGTGTGATGTAGGTATTGAGCAGCTCTCCATTGGTTTTGTACAAAAATCTTCCTCACAAAACTTCAGTAATTTTCATTCTTGATTTGATTTGATTTGATTGGTTCCTGCATTATATCATTGCTCATGCAGATACATACACATATATCATATACATTGATGGTACCATACATACAAATGGATATACATAAACATTAATTGCTAACAAGGTAAGTTTCTTCATCACCTTTAGAATGTACAGCAATACAGTTTCTTCATTGCCTTTACAATGTACAACAGAACATATCAGTGATGCAATGAATAAAGCAGAAGGGCTACAGCTTAAGCATCGCTTGATTTGCATGCAGCCCTCGTACATAATACATAACATAATAGGAAAATAAGGGGGAGGGATGACTTGCATAGAGATAGGATAGGAGAAAGGAGAGAGGAGAGGTCTGTCTGCTTTCGCTAGTACACAAAGTGAGATCACCTGGATCGCTGAATAGTAAAGCATGGCAAAATATTTTCTCACCGAGGTACAGGTGAACAGTTACAGGTCATGGTCGGTTACGTAACATTACGCAATAAATTCTGAACGGCGATAATTCAACGAGGGAATTTCATATACAATACAATTGCAATGACATTATAAGATCACTGATATCCAGAGAGCAGCATTGTCTTTACAGCTTTCTTGAAAGAATACATAGACTTTAAAATTCGAATTTCTGAAGGAAGAGAGTTCCAAATATCAGGTCCAGTGTCTCTGATAGATTTCAGAGCCATCACGGTTTTGGGATTTTGTAGATGAAATTTATCAGATTGCCTTGTGGGATAAGAATGTATATCCTTGTTTAGCTGAAATAAAGAGAAGAAAGAAGATGGCAACTGACCGTTATACAGACGAAACATAAAAAGTGAATTTTGCAAAAAATTGATATCATTTACCTTTAGTGTTTTTAATTCTACGAACAAAGGATCTGAATGGTCCCAATGACCTGAATTGGTACATATACGTATAGCTTTCTTTTGTAGGAGCAATATACTGTCAATGTGACTTTTCGCAGTTGCCCAAACAATGTTACAATATGAGATATTCGACAATATCAACGAATTACAAAGCATAAATAAAATATTCTTTGGGACATAATACTTAAGCTTACAGAGTATACCAACGTTACGAGACACTTTATCTGAGATGTATTGCACATGAGCATTCCATTTCATATTTTCACTGATATATACTGATATTTTTCTCAAATATTTTGTCACAGAGAGAACTTGTCCGCTGAGGAACTGGAATGCGAAATCATATAACTCTCATCATATACCAAGAACAAATCTCGTGAAAAAAAAAATAACTCATTGAATGTTCGGTGAACAGTACTTTGGGTGTTTTATGGTTTGTTGTGGTTTATATTTCTCGTTGTGCCATTTCACTATTTTCACTATTGGTTATTTCACTATTGGTTACGAAAATGAGGAAATGCGTGTCCATAAATGGAGCATACTATTTTCTTCTTTCTTCTTTCTACTATCTTGGAAAAGTGTTTAAAGTAACGTAGCTAAATATAGGGTACCCGCTCACAAAACCGTTATTTTACATAACTTTATGATTTCACTTTCAATAAAGTATGCCAATGAAAAGTCATACAAATAATGAAATAGGAAAAAATAAATGATTATTGGAAAACAAAAGTTTAGATCACGCAATGGACGAAATATACGAAATGAAACGGGCTGATATCAATATTGCCCCTTTTGAAGTCTTTGAAAAATTGTCATTGACAATTATGCCACTCAAACATTTTTCAAAGGTTTTACAAAAGCATTATGAAAGCATTTTCTGACGTCATAATTAGGGGTTCATATTTTGACTCTTTAGGTGTGATTTGTGATCATCAGAACTCTTAAAATAAATCAATCTACAATTTAGGAAATGCACAAGCAAATACTCTCTGGAAACATTTGGGTTGGCACTCTTATCATTATTTTGTGCTGAGCATATTATTATGCTGTTTTGGAATGCTTTAATTCTCGAAGACTCTAACGGACTAGCCAGTCGAAGATTTGGGAATAGGCGCTTTAATGAGATTCTCAGTTGAATAAAATACCAAGTGAAGACCCCTGTGTAAAGGTGTGGCTGAGGACTACTATCACAATATTTAGACTGGCCGTATAAGCCTCGAGTATATATTCCGTGTTCATTCCATCGCTTAACCCTCCGCGCGCCACATTGATTTCTTCTCCATATTACAAGGTATATGTGGGTGAAATGTGTGCACATTTGACTTCTGACACAGAAAGCGTTAATGATTGAAGAGTCTATAGTCTATAATGCAGACAGATACGGAGATCTGGGTACTGTTTCATAAAGCTTGTTATCAGTGACGACTGCCACGTTTCTGTGACAAATTTGCTCTCAGCCAATCAGATGCAAGGATTTCGGTAGCTTATAACAACTATGACAACTTGTCACTGATAGCAAGTTTTATGAAACGGGGCCCTGATCTATCGTAATAGGTACATAATATGTGTCACAGTTTTTAGATACTTGCCTGCTGTAATATTCAAAGACCTAACGGTATTTATGGCTTACAGGTACATTGCTTAATGTAAAAGAACTGATGCACTTCATTTATCTTAGACATTAAAGCAAGAGAAGCGGCTTGGAGGCTATCTCAAATATTGTTTATTATGATGATCACTCTATAGGCTGAAACAAGATACAACTACGGAATAGTCAGAGTGGTCACATAAGTGTGAAAGGATCAATTAGGAGAGAAAACAGAGGGAATATGAAAAAGAAAAGAAAAAGAGAAAGGAAACAGAATTTGATAAATCTTAATAGGACTTTCATTTCATTAGAACTATCTCATTATGACGCGTTTACTGTAGGTTTACTGTTTACATATTCAAAAACTCTTTAGGTGTAATCATGGAATTAATGGATTGCGATACTGATAACCGCAGATGTGATCTATACCGCAGATGTGATCTATATAACAGAAAAACATTTCAGATATTAGAGAGCAAAAGCAGTAACATGTTGGTTCCCCGTAGCTCCTATAGTCATTTACAATCAGTCGTCCTATGGTATTACGGAGCGCCCTATTTGCTCTATCCGTCGCAAATTAGAATATTATGTGACACTCATCTGGGTTACAGGAGAACATTGCTGAAAGAACAACGCGACAGACAAACGAACAAAAGTCCCGAAAGAAAAAGAACAATGGAAAACGTAAACGGAGAAATAACGCTATAAATATACCTACAGTCAAACGGGCTCTCGATTCAGCACCGAGAAAAGACGACTTGGTATTGGCTGACAGCCACCACGTGATTGCTTCAACGGGGAAAAAACACGAGGAAAAAATCCTTATCGTAATACTAGTACTCGGTGTCATTGCTCTGAGTGAGGGGTCGTTTGTGTACTTCCCAAGAAGTTCATCGCCGGTTAGAAGGGTGCGGTGTAGACTCTTTGGCAGGCTGCACCTCGTGGAAAGTTTTCATCCCTCCGACCTCCCAGCAGACTCGCTCGGATGTCCGCTGTCGATTTCATCTGCAAGAGTCTTCGGGGCAAAGACAATATGACAGGAAGGCGAGCGAGCTAATTTGGGTGTTCGTTTGCCCTGCATACATGGACTTGATATTTTGTTTTTGATAACTAAGTTTACTGTATTGTTTAAACGAGTAATTTAATGAAAATTGCACTGCCATAACACAATCATCATTCAGGCTTATTGGCAGCAGCTATGACGTGCTAATTACAGTTGCTGTGTTTTTTGTTTTTGCACTCTTATTTGTAAAATTTGGCTCCAAAATTTCCTTTACGCTCCAAAAGATATAATCAAGAAGTGATGTCGTAAGCTTCATGGCAAGAATTCAACAAGGATATCACGACTACATGGGAGATCCGCCGTTGTTCAATGGTTATCTTGGGACATTCAGAATGAATCGAAAGAGCTAAAGACTCGCTAAAGACTGTCGCCAAGTTTTTACAGTTCCTGGTTCTCGTCGCTTTTCACCGAGACCACGCTGGCAGCCACAACAGCTCTCGGCACAGCGGGTTCCAGGTGTCGTGTTAGCACGCAGGCCCGGGCCGTCCCGCCGGGACCCGATCGGAGCACGCCCCGAAACCCGGCTCGGGTTTCACACTCTCCGTGAACTTGACCGTATTTCGCTGTCCCCCTGAGGCGTCGCGGAGGAAGTCAGTCGGAGTCAGCGCCCCAGCTTAGCTTGACAAGGTCACGGACTGCGGGACTCGGGAGGGTGTCGAGGAGATGAACGCTGAGCCGACTGGGGTCATTAGCCGCCGAAAAACTACCTAGACTACAAGACCCAGTCGTCAGCTGGCGTTCGATATTTACCAACTTGATCTTGACTGTGAAAACGTTCCCAAACTGTATTGCTCGTCGTTCATCCAACATCTAAGATTTCAAGCTGGGTCTAATTTCGCCCTGTAGGCTACCTACGTCAAACTTGTTTGTCAACACCTCATGGGCAGATGGTTAAACTGCGCCGCATATGATCACTTCTGGCAAATGTCTGGCCTCTCAAACAAGTACTTTGTGGCCGAAAAGCGGACTTTATGCTGTTAAAATGTGTTTTGTTTATGACCTCCTACATTACTGGGGCATTAGAGAAAAAATAGCGACAGTGGAATCACCGACCACAACAATTGTATTTTTAGACTTGCGGTGAAGCAGACCCTACGTGGTGTCTGTCGTTAGATGTCTTTGGCATAATTCGTTTGCGCAAGGAAAGGCGTAATGGGCTTTGGCCGAGTTAACGTTCATCACTCTCCTGCCGATAAAAATGAGGTTTATTCTGCATTCGGGCTTCACGCATTAATAACAGTAAAAATATATGAAGCATATCTGTGTATATGTTTGTCAAATAGTCTCATACATAACAAATTGAGAATGCTGTTGCGTATTCAAATTCACAGAACTTCAACCTATAAGCACGTTGATTTCTAGGCCTAGTGTTCTCTCCACGTATTCCATTTTAAGCTGCACCTTTACACTGCATGCCTGTACATTATCTAATCAAATATCACATAAGATTTTCTGCCTTCCGAAAGGAATTAATAATTGTTCCAACTTGCCCATAGCTCCTCCCTTTAATCTATAATGGCCTGGACTAAATGTATATCATTTAATAAAGTTTCCAGTCAAAAAATCTGAACTGCATGGTCTTGTATACCGGCTACCAGAGGCTTAAAAAAAAACCTACAATTTCATTCAGTTCAATAACCTCATTATTGTGCTTATTTGCATGCAACGAATGGTAATGAAAACAAAAAGTAAATACATTCAATGAATCATACTGATAACAATATTTTGTAAGAAATACAAATAATAAAGTTTAATACATATGAAAGAATGAATATAATTGAAAGAAGCAATGTATACTTGGCAATGGTCATGATGGTGACAAATATAAAAGCAATGGAAAAGAGTGCTCCACTGAAAAGCGGAGCATGTAAAGCGTGGATCACTCGAAAAACAATATGCCAATATCATATTTATGCATCCAAAATTCATCTATTTATCAATTCATCCATATATCCAAAAGTTCTATGTAGATGCATTAAATACGCAGCTATGGGAAATGAGTGTTGAAAAATTAAATGCTTCAAAATGCTTTGGGTCAGTCTAAAGGAAACCAAACGTTAAAGGGATTGTATAGTATTGGTGGAGATGAGAATTGGGCTTTTAACTTTTAGTGAGATACCAAGAAACCACTTATGAAATAGTACAGAGCATACCATTTTAAGAGGAATTCAAAGTTTATGAGATGAAAGTCGGTTTTGGAATTGCTGAGACATACAAAAACCAATGTAAAACAAAGCGTTGTGATAAAAGGTGGATCCCGCTTTTCATTAGGAATGCTCTTTTTTAGATATCTTAGCCATTTTAAAACCGATTTTCATCAAATAAACGCTGAATCCCTCTTGGAATTACATGCTCTTTCATATTTCATGAGAAGTTTCTCATTATCTCACACACACACACAAAAAAAAAAATATTTGAAACCTGAAGTTAGGTCTCAACCAAAACTATACGCTCCCTTTAAGAGCTGTAAATGTTTCAAAGAGCGAAATTCTGCGAGCATACCGTACTAAAGACATCTCTCCCAATTTTGCTAAACAAAATGTATACGCGCCTACCCCGCCCTGTCCCCCCCCCCCCCCCCCGGTACATTTCTTGGCTGTCACGTGTTCAAGCACCCGCTTATAGTGGCAGTCCTTTTCCTACATAATTTCTTAGTTAATCATTGGTTAATTTGGTAATACAATCATAAATTCTGTTCATGGAATTAATGTACACATTTATTTTCTTTCTTGGAATCATGTACATTGTAATCCATGTATTATTATTTTTTTTTGTAATATCACTGAAAATGACTTGATTTATGTGTGAAATAATGTTGAAGAAATAAAATCCCATATACTACAGTATTGGAATAAACTCCTCAGTAAACTGTTGTTGCGTCAGATGTATTCATAGATCTCTTGGTAGTGAGGGCGTAATTCTCAAAACTCTTTTCAGCTGAAGTGGGTTTTCTTTTCTTTTCTTTTCTTTTCTCATTCATTTGGACGTTATTACTCTACTCACTCAGCAAATTTGAACAATGATTTCTGAAACTGAGATACAATAATGATGAACAGTGTCTTTATTGTCAGGTAGACATCAATTTTAGGCTGGATCATCAGATGTAGAAAAATGTTATGTTGTAAAATCCGGGTAGCTCTGCTCGCCTAATTTTCGTTTCCAGGCAACCGCTTTCCAACTTATCTTCTACTCTGAACATGCCGAACGATTTTCACTCGTTCTAAACCAATGGAGCAGATCCAATTTCCAGACATTATTATATTGGCTTTTGATTTTTTGTTTGTTTCCTTTTTATTTCGTGGACAACAAACGTTTGATACGCTGTTTTATTGTCATACATAGGGTTGATACCGCGTTGTCGTGTCTGCTGTGGCAAATATCACATTAGACGTGTCATTTGGGGATGAACACAAGATATGGAAGACAATTTTCAACCAATCTCATTTGAATGATGCATTTCACTTGGAAATAGCTGAGTGTATAAATATATTCACATGCTGCCCTGAGGCTGTCTTTCTGCTGGCATTCGGAGAAACCAGGGCACAGTAGGTCAGAAAACTAACGGTACCAAATAGATTTCGTTCATCTTTTTTTTTCCCCAACGACATTCAAAGTTAATGATGGCTTTGTTGCTCCGCAAAATGATTGTGATTAGTGTTAATGGACTACTGGTACTCCGTAAAGAAAAAAAGTGGAAAAAAATCCCTCGATGGCTGTGCTTCATCGATAATTCACCAACGAAAGACTATCCTACTCTGGTTTTAAAAAAAAGCCTAGACATGTTAGACCTGTAGACAGTAATGTTATACGGACAGTCTGCGGTATATAGTGTACAGCGATACAAGAGATAGGCCTATAATGATTGAAAAAAACACACACAAGCAAACAAACAGGCGCCAAAAACAAGCCACCACAAAATGTATAGGTATACATCTTCTCTTTTGCGTCTAGTAGTTTAATCTAACCATTCCATCGTCTTCATTATCACACTTCATATTCTATGTACAGAGTAACTGTAGGCCTACCTTTCCATTGCACCCAGACACTTTTGTCGCTACAGAGTACCTAACCTTATTCCTTCTTTTCTTTGTCTTGTATCTGATTCTTAGATTTAACTGTCTGAGTAATATGATACAGTCGTCCGTCATAAAAATTTTGACAATGTTGTGTTTGTCAAAAAAGCAGAAGAAAGAAATAGAAATTGCTTGTTAAACGAGTTTTATTTATCTCATCTGCATAAACAATCCGTTCCATCTTAACTCTTTGTTTGTGAGGGGAATTGAAAAACATTTAACTCAAACGCCCATTGAAGTTCTGTCTAAGAGGAAAATCAAAGTCTTTACATCTATAGCCACGCTGGATCGCCTGATGCGACTGCTGCAATCCAACTTTGACCCTATTTGCAGAAATACCAGCAACGTGTTCGAATTATCGTTGTCTGTCTTGACATTGTAAAGGCATTGCTAGGTGACTACGAGCATGAATAGCAAATGTGTTCTTCAGAGAAGGACGTTAAGAATTCGACAAAATCTGCATTGATTCAGTAAGAGTTATAGAACGGCTTCTTTTATTGATGATGAGTAGCACGAACTGCAATGAGAAGACTTTTATCTGATGGCCTGCAGGCAAAAATTTACTGTACTCAAATCGGCATCATTTTGCGATCACTTTACGAATACTGCAAGAGTTTAGCACTATAGTATGTCCCTAGAGAATAACATTAATAAAATAAACAGAAAAGAATTAATGGGGCTTCCATCAACAACAACGAAACAAGAATGATTTTTCCCCATCTTATACACAGCAAAAAAGTGATTCCCACCTCCTATTCAAAATGGCGCAACTTTTTTACGAAAAAATCTTGAACAAAATAATTTGGCAGGAGTAGTATCACACTTATTGACTAACTTTTGTGTGAAAACGTTAAAACCTTTTCGTTAAAAACATCATGTTATTGTGCATTACAACGCATCATGGATATATCTGACAGCTACATCAAGGTCTTGAGAAAATAACCAAGTTCTATAAGGTTGCTTCTTAAGTGATGATCTTCTTTTCCCCTTCTTTGCTTCTTGTTTTTCTTGTTTTTTGTTTGTTTGTTTTTTTTTTTTGTTAGAATGAATAAAGATTGGGCATAAGCCCATAATTGTTGCCAAATATCATCTCTACTCGCGGCACAATCACATAAAACTTGTCATTAGTAAGATTTTTAGGACATGAAAACAAAACAGCCCTATTATATAGAAGTGTAGAACAAAATGAGCATTGAGGCAATGAGCTGTGATGAGTGGCTATTTATATGACTGTATGACTATTTTGACTGAAAATTATAACTTTAATATGCAGAAATTCACCAAGACATGCCATACATGAGAATCCTTGAACAATCAAATGAAACAAAATGGCTTAAAAAACCCCAAACTAATCCTTTCCTAGAACCAAGCCTAGAGGAAGATTAATCTACATTCCGGCGCATTCTAGTTCATCATCCTTTGTAAAAAAAAAAAAAAATGTTAAATTTCGAGTGACTGCTAGTTTCAAGTCAGCAATGGAATAGTATGTTGGTTTATAATATAAGACTGACATGGCCTGGTCCCATCTTCGTGTATTTCTTCTAAAATGAGTATATTTGTTATACATCCTTTCCATGATGATTCTTGGTGGCGTGTTGTCGCCAGTCTTGATGTGTAGTCGTAAACTAATGCTTTAGTTAATTTCTTTGGTATGTTGGTATTGCTATCGTATTTATAGACATCGACATTCACTTGAGGTAATTTCGAGGATCGCGAATGCTGGAGGTAAGCACCAATCAAAATGCATGAACACACCAATTTTCCCGAGGGTCACTTATGGGTGTTTCCATTATGCTCACACTGAACACCTACACGAAACTTACCACCAACTATGAGACTATAATGCTGTATAGATTCACTGTTATTTACTCAATACGAAGGATGTTATTGTTGTTTGAATTGTCACTACAGAATACTAAAGAGGAAATTAACTTCAAAAGAAAGAGAGAAATATTTCCTACAAAATGATACTAAAATGACAAAAATCGAATTAGAAATAAGGAAGATATGACATTTTATGATTTCATTTTTTTTCGGAAAATATTTCTTGACCAGTACTTTCAAATATTCAAATCAGCAAGTTGACGATATCATGCTCTCATAATTTCTTATTCATTTCGTATACAGAAATGACAAAAAAATCTCATATTTCAGCTGTATATAACATAAACCTTGCCTCAAAACCACCAAAAGTAAAAAAACAAAAACAAAACAAAGCAAAAAAAAAAAAACCCAAATGTTCACTCTGATATACATTGCTATGGGAACATGGGTTTGCTTGTATCAGCTGAAAAAAAAAATCAGAATTTCATATATAACATACATTAAAAATTGTGATGGTATGACATCAGCTCGCTCACTTGAATATTCATAAAGACACTTCAAGAAATGTTTTCAAAAAAAAATGAAATCTCAAAATGTCATATCTTCCTTATTTCTCATCCGATTTTTGTATCGTTCTGTACCCGACAGGGAATAATTTTCTCTTTGTTTTGAAGTTTATTTATATTTAGGGTGGATTTCCTCTTTAACGCATTTCTTTTCTTTTGCCGTTTTATCACACTAGAGAACCGTCGTGCTTAATGCTTGATATTTAGAAGCGATAATTTTGTTTCATCAACTTTTATAACCATGCCGTCATAATAACTTCTGTATAAATGATTATACTGATTATTGGTTGAAATAAAATCATTTCTCTTTTTAAAACGCAAAGATAGATAACTATATTCAGAAAATGTGATTTAACTCACCAAATACCAAAGTGATCTACACAACATTTGTAAAACGCTTTGTAAAAATATAAAATGATTGAAGACATGGAAATCTTTTCACAGTCTGTGAGACGTTTCAGTGATGACCGATTTGATTTATTTTGCAAAAATACAGTTGTATTCCTCTTATGGGTCTCCCCCTTTTTTCTTTCTTTCTTTTTTGCTCAGAAGAGGATTAGTTTAACAGAATGAGGTCAGAATTGTATATAAGATAGTGATGTTTTTCAGACGATTTTGGCAAAAACATGTGTTCACGACCTTTTAACTTTTATTTGATGTTTGTTGAAATGTGACACTTTCTTATTGAATCAACGGAGCAGAAAACCCATATCATGAAACTCGTGAATATAATCTATTTATTTTTCTAATAGATTTTAACCTGTTTTGAATTTGCATCAAGGAGTCCATCATAATGGATTTGTCTTTTGCCCATGAAAGTAATTCAGCTTACAAGAGAAAAACATCCCGTGGGAATAATTTGTGACAATGAGACACACACACACACACACATACGCACAAGTAATGGCTCTACATTGCACAAATGTTCTCATGAGGGAAAATATCAAGATAGTGATTACACTTACTATATTACATAACACAACATACTCTTTATTCACTCAGTAATTACCTGACTTCGTTTGAATTACTCATTTTTACATAAAAAAGGTTACTTCATTCGACCCTACTGTGACTAAATACGCTAATAATCTGATGTAATAATGTCCTATACTTAGGGGTTAGAGCGCTGTATACTTGTTATACAAGCCACGTCATAATTAACAAGACATGAAATAACTTTGAAATATTGTCCTATAAAGACAGATGGTGATAACAATGACAGTAATGATCATCATGAGCAGCTGTATCGCTAGCACTTGCAACAGATTGTCACATTTACTAGGTTACAAACGCGTACAATTGCATATTATCCTTGTTTGCAGCTCAATACAAGAAAGCAACAACAAAATGACGTCCAAAGCACACTCAGAGCCCTTTGATGATCCTCGTTCTAGGCGGAGAATCTTATGAGATGCAAAGATGTCAAAATAACCATGAGTAGGGATACAAAAATAAGAGCAGAGTCTGACTGTGAAAAGCCGTGGCTTGCCCCGTTGTTTGGTGGCTACAAAGCGGCGGTGCACCTGAGATCGTAGGCTAGCGAAGGGGGCTCAGATGACCCCAAAGGGGCAATGCCTCTTTTGTAATGAGGTCTTTCTGGGGTAATACCATCGTAAATACACCGTAATGCAGCCTGACCTAATTCTCATCGTCCCACCTTGGGATCCAAGGCAAGCTTTTAAGGTGTGTAAAAAAAATGCTGGAAAAAGATTCAACTCATCTGCTGTAAACCTACCACGGAAAAAAAAAGTTGTTTTTACTGCGTTCTGAGAATCTCTAAAACTATCTGTTCAATGTAGAATTTTGGCGGGGAAGTGTTATTAAAGAATGGCTTCTGCAAAGATATGATAGATTTGTCCTATGAATTACTGAAGAAGTCAGATCGTAGTTCCATTTTACACATGAGCAGAAAAAAGTCATTTGTGATACCAACCATTCGGCTTTTAGATTCAATAAGATAAGCATTTGTAATGTGATGATTATTCATGTAATCTTTATAAATGGTGTTTGCTAGTACATCCACCTGACAGGAAAAAAGTGTGCATTAAAGCTTATAATTTGGCAATATTTACAGAAAAGGTTTCTTAATTGAATCAATGCAAAACAATGAAATGGTTGCTTCCCAAAGTGTAAATTGATGGGCCATTATAAAGTCAGCTGGTCTGTGCAGTTTCATTCATTGTTTGAACAGGAATTCCATAATTGTTCAGTCGGTCAAGGTTACTAGTAAGCACGATGCGCGATGTCGCTTTGACAACGAATGAAGTGCCTAGCCAACTGAGAAAATAAGGAAGGTCATTTGTTCAAATGTCATTTCTTCCAATGGGAATATGAGCTAATTACGAACTGTCTTATTGAGAGATGGTAAGGAAAGACACCTTTAAACAGTGAAGTCAGTAAAAAAAAACTACAGGCGAACTGTCATTGAAGAAAGTTTTCAAGTGAGAAAGATAGAAAAATGTGTGCAAGCATAAACTATTTTTTTTTTAATATTGGAGTTTTTGGAGTATTTCTATACAGCTATTTCATTTTGCATTCTGTACCCCAATGGGACCTTATACCATGACGGTATGTATATCAAAATTATGAACACATGATCTCCCGACATGTGTTCTACTACATTTTTTTTTTTGTAATCAATTCATTACCAATTTCGACTCAATTAGTTTATTTCCATAAAAAAAGGGTTATAGATATAGTACAAATCACATATAGTTCACAAATCATTTTGATTCAACAATTCGTAAAAAAATACGTTTGTAACATGGTGAATCATAAAGTAATTTACAAAATATTGTACAGATGAATTGAATATGACTGAAACTATGATTGAAACTGCACACTTTGCAATGTTGATATGGAAATTAGAATTAATCATGTATAATGAGTGATCAAATACCGTGCCTTTGGCGTAAATAATGTTGTAAATCACAATAATCATGTTTCTTTGAAATGTTTCAAATTGCACTTGTTTCATATTTGCTTCTCTAAGTCCCGAGGTGGGGCTATAGTCTGAAAACTATTATTGTGCAATTGCGACTACATTTTGCCAGTTAGTTAACACTATTTTTTTTTTAATCTTTAAGCGTAGACTACAACGCAATTCAGCTTAAAAGTCAAATCGAATCAGAGCAGGCTAGAAAACATGAATAACTTGAAATAAAAATGGAGAGAATGGAATTCACTTGCATTTCAAGTTTCAACCCTGCATTTACTTATATTTACAGAAATGCGCTTTATTTTCTGCATACTGAACAAGGATTCAAAGTGTGTCAGTGATATTCGTGAACAGATAAATTTTGCTGGACCACTGTGTAGCGGTGCAGGCAGGCGACATTGACCGACACACAATCGCGCAATTCAACGCCGTCTTGAATGGAACTGGAGTAACAAACCCCTTGGCGATTCATTCTTCGCACACAAAAACCAGTCTGGGAGCAGCTCACACACAAAAGAATGTTATTTTTCCAATACATCTCTCAAATCACAAATTTATTAGGACACGAAGGTCACCGCGGCATACAGCCCCAGTTCTTCTTCATTTGGGCTTGTTTTCACTCCTTTCCTTTTAGAGGCAGTGACGAAAAGAGCAACAAAGAAGAGAAGAAAACAACAACAACAACACACACACACACACACATCAAAACTTGAAAATCTTGCAGTCTGAGACAGATGTGCTTTCTGATAGCTATTTGTAAGTGGTATGGGTAATTGAAACTTAAAAGTGCCAGCCAACCGAACACTGCCCTCTGCTTTTGTCTTTACGCTTTGAAGTGGTGTATTAAAAGAGTGCGATGACATTGCCCGGACACGATAAATCATACCTGGTTTGCATTAGCATCGTTCTGATTGTGGTTCTCTTCTTGTCTCGCTGAAAGCAAAAATCCCGGCAGGTTTGACACCCTTTGTTTACCTTCAAATGAAATCCCATTTCCTTTTCAGTCGTGTGATCGCGTTGATGCAAGGTTCCGTTGTTTGGCGTCCTGGGCGGGCTACACAGCACCGCGGAATCACTCTACCTTCGTAAGCATCACACTGAAACCTTATGGCGTTGTGCAATTTTAAGGCTTGGCCTTGTGTGGTTCAGTGGGGATGAATTCGTTCCAGACGGATAGCCATGGGTGCAGCTCGTGAGAGCTACTAGGGCTTTTAACTACCAGGGTTTTAGTTAAAGTTTTTACATCTTGTTTCCACAATGAAATTTTAGTTGGTTCTTCCTTTATTCCCCGTGATTTGAACTTCAAATACGAGTTTCAAGGTCAATCATGCCGATATTGAATTTCAATGTAGATTTTTATTTCAGTTCAAACCGCCCATAGTAGCGCCGAAGAAGATCACAGGTTGTGTTTTTGGAAATGCAGCTTAATCAAGGAATTAAAACACTGTCACAAACACATGAACAATCTACCCACATTAGCTTGAAAAGGCGTTTGATGTTTATCACACATCATCCGTGAAAAGCCTTGAAAATGTTTGAGCGCGCAATCCAGCAGGCCGATATGAAACAGAACCAGGGTGATATACAGTTTTTGTCACGTTATGTGCCGTTGATTGATGTGAGCCATTTAAATATCATGGCTGGAATAAAAGAAATATTGCAAATCAGTGGCTGTAAATAATATATAAACCTGCATCCTTGAACACGGAATGATCTCTTAACTACTCCCGTAATATCACCCTAGCGAATATTGGAGAGCTCTGGTTTCATGCAAGTCCATGCCAAACGTGACAAAGGTGTCAGCGCAACGCTGTTCAGACAAAGACTCGAGCTTTCTTAAAGGAGACTTTCGGATAGAACACCTATAAAGTGGTTATACTGGGTATGTACAACGTTTCAGAATTTATCGTTTGGGATGAGAAATTAGACTGTTTCCAAAATTGATAACAAATCACAATGAACGAGGATGGTGACATAGAGCTTCACATAAAGAATGCACGCTTGAGCGCTCAAGGAAGCAGAACAAAAGAAGAAAGCATGCATAAATTCTACACTGGTGGACTTGTTGAGCAAGTTGTTTTGTAATGGAATTTCATTGGTACATTACTGGAATATGTGAGTCTCCTATGTCATTCATCCTCGTTCAGCATGTTCAGCGTATTATGTTTTGTTTTGTTTGTTTGTTGTTTTCTTAGAGTATAGGCCTATTGGTTTATCTGCTCAGGAACCACAATGGATTCCACAAATCTATACATGGTACTATCGATCTATGTACTACATGAGGTTAGATTACATAAGTCGTCTAGAGTGTACCTTTAAATTCACGGCTTGACAAGAGAATAATATTATGCAACGCAATATCAGGCATGAGGAAAATAAATTTGGACTGTCCAACGAGTCGAAATTATAATTGCCGCTCTCCACTTATCATACATTCTACTCCGCGATGTTTTCACCTTTTCCGTTTTGTTTCTTTTTCCTTTCATCTTGTTTTTTTTCTTCTTTCCTTTCTTTCACTTTTTCCCTTTTCATTAGGTGTTGAGCAGAAAGGAGTGAACCAGCTGAAGAAAGAAAGAAAGGTAATTATACGAGTATTCACATCCAATCATGTAAATCAAGCTTAGATATTTTTTCCAGAAAAAAAAATATCGCGATTTCATATCACTTAAACATGAATCATGAGTGATGGGTGAGCACTGTCAGTATTGGTTGGAAATGATGTATTAATAAGTGGCCGGGGTAATGATTAGTCTGTAAAGCGCATTGAGATTCTTAACAAGTCTGAAATGCCCTATGTAAAAACTAGCTATTATTACTATCATCAGTATCATAAATGCAGTAGACAACAACCCCAACTGTTAGCTGCTTATCAATGAGTACTTTTTAATCATCGTCAAAAAAGTGATCAGAGTACAAAGTAAACAAGCAAAAAGTAAAGTATATACTCTGCAAAGAAAAATACTTAATGGATATGCAAATGAATGTATAATGGTATAGAACAATGTACACTTTGCAGAAATGACATTAGGAAGTGAATACAGTGATGGAAAAGAGTAATCGACTAAATATCACAGCTTATGGACGTGGATCCCTTGGTAACAATGCATATACAATGTATATCGATGTTGAAAAAAAAATTGTTTACTGTTATGATAAAAAGATATCTGTATTTCATAATGCCTTTAATCTGACTTATCACGGCTGTACAAGCTTGCTTTTGCGCTGGCCCCATCATATATCTCGCATTATGACCATAGCTCAACTCTGATGTATACAGTTTACCAAGACAAACTTTTGTGCATTCCGGTGAAGTTTCATATAATTTATGTTTTGTATAATTTTCGTATTGTATAAATATACTTTTTGTGCTATTTGTGAGAAATATGAAAATAAATTGAAATTGAAATTGAAATTGAAATATTGTCAACAGTATCTAAATAGTAAGTACAAAAATAATACGTAGTCAAGAGAAGTTTTCAATGTCAGGATTGCAGCACTATCCAGACAACATCCATTTAGCCGTAACAAGCCGTTAGTGTAACAAGCAAATACAATAATAAGAAACAGTACATACATACACACACAGTTGGTAACGCAGATAAAAAAAGAAAACAACACAAAAATGCACATATGGGCCTAAGTTAACAAAAGATACAAATCATGACAAGAACGATATGTAGACAGTGACATTACAACGCAACAAAAAACAGACAGAAGGGAGAAGTGAGAATAGAGAAGGAGAAGGTGAAAAGGAGGAAAAAAAAGAACAAAGAGAAGTCTGTGAACAAGCCATTCCATCGTCAGGACAGGAGAGAGTTCAAAAAATGATTTCATAAGCAATTCATAGTTTATTAGAGCTTTTAATTCTTTAATGTTGAAATGTCATGAAATGTCATGAAACATTGCCGTGCATAGTCATCAGCTACATGTACTTCAATTATTTACGTTGATTAGTGAAATATTGGTGTTCGTGTTTGTTTGTTTGTATAGCTTCCTTCGTGATGTAGCCAATGGATTGGTCTCGTCAGAGAGCTGTTCACAGTCCGGGAACTAATGAAGTATGTATGGGGTTCTTTGCGACAAAAATTATAATTTACGCTATATGTTTCATGGCTGACAAGACACGCCTTTATACTAATGCAATGATAATGTCGTGACCTTCTTTTTAAATGTGTATATCATACATGTATAATGATGTTGTTTGTGCTGTCGTGTTTTGTAACTTTTAAAGCACTTAGAGGCAAATCTCATGCTATTTTTCCTTTAATGTATTCCAGCCGTCCTTTTTTTTTTATCTGTTCCGTGTGTAGTCAGAGAGGATGGCTGTCATGATAATGTATATAAAGAACTTCAGGTCATTGACACTATAGCTTTGAACAACCGTCCAATGAACTTTTATGGAGACGACTTCCTTCCCCGACTCGTTTTGGAGGACTTGGTGTCATACCAGTGCATCCTCTCAAAAGGCATGTATAACTTGCATATTTGTGTTTACTGGCGGTGACTGGCACTCGAAATTGTTCCTGGCATACTAGCGTTTTTGTTTAGGTTGTTGAAGGTAAATTGATAGAGATAGCGGGGAGATATGAAAATATTATTTTCCAAATCATCATCACTTATGCAATATGCCCTTTGACCTCAGTATGTATGTATGTATGTATGTATGACGCTTCACTTTGACATATTGACATATTTCGAAGGTCATCCCTGATGAAGAGGAAGGATCCTCGAAAATTCGGATTTTTCATTAAAATCAAGATTGGCATTCAATGCATCCCTCTGTTGTGACATCATTATTGCTATGTATATATATACATACATATATGTATATTATACATGTATGTATGTATATATATATATATATATATATATATATATATATATATATATATACTTGTGCAATGATATACACACATTTATCCAAGGACAGTCACTCAGAAAAGAGTACCGTCCAACTTACATAATTATGTCTATACGTTCATGCAATTTGCCAGCACAGTGTTTTTTCAACGACTACTTCCCTCCGAACAATTCGAGACACTTAGTATACTACGGTTAGAGTGAATTTCGAGGAAATGGTCGGAAATAACCGTCCGGGTAAGTCCGTCTTTTGAGAGTCATGTATTCTATAGACGGATAAGGAATCAAATCACCTCTGGGAACGTACGGTGTAAACCGCTTCTTGAGCACCGCAGCTGCTACTGGTTGCACCAAGTCTTATCGTTTAGCGTCACTGTATTGACAGTGGTTAGGACTGCCGCATGTTAAGTGTACTTCATGTCCCAGATTCATACTGTGTCTGGCGATCTATGTCTGCCTAAAGCCATAACGCCATCTGCTCGGGGCCCGAAGTTTGTTTAAGGGGCACTTACAACATTTGGCTAACCTAATAGCCCCCTTTCCACTCCTCCGTCTCTCAATACGACAACATCGAGAATATCACACAGAGGTATCATTGAAGTTTATACACACACAAATACACACACTCAGACACACACACGTGCGTGTACATTAAATACATATGTGCATCGCACACGCACACACACATACATGGAGGCCTACTCACAAAAGTATCTGATACATATATATTTGCCTGTATCTATTTTTGTGCAGATTAAAGTATATTTCTTTTACCGTTGAATTACTGTTATTTTGTCTTTAGCTTCACCTCGCAGTCATCTCGTAGTGTCGGGATGAACCAAGCTGACGGATGATATCGAAAAGGAAAAGGCATTGACATCGAGACAGTGCGTATGACAAATGAGGAAGAGACAGAAAAGGATGGAGAGAAGGAAGGAGGACTCGTTATTCTTTAGCTTCGTTATTCCGAAGGTTCGTTTGTACGCACCGTCCTTATCTAATTTTCTGATTAACGAACCTCATTTGATTTTCGGAATAGCGAACCTTCGGAATAACGCCTCAAATGTTTAGATTGGCGAACCTTACACTTCCTGATTAACGAATTTCTACGTACAGGGAATTTATGAATTTCGGAATAACGAGTCTTCGGAATAAGAACACCACGCAACTGCACCCGTCTGTTTTAAGACGAGGCAAACCCTTAACATTATCAAGACGATTCGTCATCCTTACAGTAAGGTTGGAGAGAGAGTATTAACAATAAAAAAAAAAGAGGAGAAATATTCCAGTTTCTCGACACACACACACGCACACACGCGCGCGCGCGCGCGCTACTCCATCTCCCAGTCTTCCATTGTCTAATAAGAAATAATTTCACATTATTTCTTATCTAAGGCTATAAAAATTTATCTGTGATATATAAGATTTTTTTCCTCTATGTGTAAATATGTTTTATACTTCAATTTAAATATGCTTCATCATACTGTGTAAATAAGTTCCATACTGGATTAAGAGTGAATATGTGTAATAGTGTAACAGTGTAAAAAAGTGTTTAAAAATCTGCATCAAAGTGTAAATAAGTTTCATATTAAGACGCTGAGATTGCGTTCTCCAATACCCTAATGGGGTGACATGAGATTAAATTACTGTCATTACTGTCTTCCAAACACCCACTCTATATAAACCTTTACCCCTCTTCCCATCCCCTCCTCATTTTTCCTACTCTCCCTCTATACTTTCCAATGTAACCATTTATGTTTTAGTGACACTTGCTGACTGCACAGAGGATCTAGCGATTCAGAGAAATGCTCCGAGTCCTGATTTTTCCTACTCTGTACAGGTGATGCTCACTGCATGCTCTTTATCGAAAACCATTTCGAATCACATCAAGGGATGAAAATAATACCCTTGACTGGTAATATTCTTTTTCCCCTCTCTTTCCATTCCAGTCAATACAGAAGATGAGGTTTCATTTCCAAAGAAATCACATTTGCTTATAGAGGGGCTCATGAGTAAAGATCCCCACCAGCCATAATAAAGTTTGTTTGTGGTTTGATTTCTTTGTTTCAAGGTCATGTTATCGTTCGCCACCGTACTCCAATCTGACAATTGCTTGCGGAATATCGCCGTGGGTGCATTGTCAACTTTATGTGCCAACGAATAATAGGATCCGTTGCTGTCGGAAATGAGGATCGGCCACAAAGAATATGGCGAATGTCGTCAAAGGCAACTGCACTTCGCGATTCTCCTTTTAGAAAATTGAATTCGCTAACATTCATTTTCCCAATGGACACCAAACGTGAAAGAAGGTTGTATGTAACGTACTTGAAGAACTTGAAAAAAAAAAGTAAGCACATGCGAGTCCCATGAAAGGCATCAATCACACCCGTGCGAACCGAAATGAACTGATAGTATGTGGGGCAAGTTTATTAAAAAGCGCCCCCCCCCCCACACACACACACACACGCACACACACACGAAGCATTTCAAGACCACTGGAAAGCTGTCAGATATATACTGTGTGAAAGTTTCCAAATTAAGACCACGTAATGGTGCAGCATGTCAAATAACCACGAACAAACAACAAATGAAAAAAAAAAACCCACACCACACAACAAAGCAAATCGAATACTCAGAAACCTGATTTAGACGGGAAATATTTAGAAGTTTAGTTTTTAATATAAAAAAGCAACTTTTAAATTCAACAAGTAAATCTAATGGTGAGAGACAGTCCCACTAATTCATGGTACGTAGCAAATCAAACCGGTGGATCACAGTCAAAGCATTGCTGAAAACGATGTGCTCTTATTACTGCCATTATCTTATGTATGACCTTGTCGAAAGAAAAGAAAAAAGAGAGATCAGGTAGCAACAATCTTGTTGCAGAAATTTGATTTTTTGTGGGTATGTGTGTTTCTGTTCGTTTTATGTATGTGTGTGTGTTAGTGTGTGTTTGTGTGTTTGTGTGTTTGTGTGTTTGTGTGTGTGTGTTTGTGTGTGTGCATGTGTGTGCAAGTTTTTCTCATCTAACGTCTTAAGGCCCCGTCACACTACAGCGAATGCCCAACGAATGCCCAACGTATGTCCAATAAATTTGAAAATCTGAAGATATGTTAACATCCATTGGTAATACTAGAATAGTTCGTAACATGCTTGGCGTTCTTTGTATTAATCATCTATTCGTCGGGATTCGCAGAGATACGCTGGAGCCGATTTTATTTTTTAAACATGTCCAAAATCCAAAATCTCCAGCGTATCTCTGCGAATCCCTACGAATAGCTAATGAATTCAAAGAACGTCAGACATGCAAACTGTCTTCACATTTTCGAATTCGTTGGGCTTTCGCTTGGCATTCGTTGGGCATTCGCTGTAGTATGACGGGGCCTTTACGTTGGCTTGCACATATTGTTGATGTCTTCTTTCTCAAGGATAAATAAGATCATGACTGACAACCGAACAAACGCAAAAAAAAAAAAAAAATAGAGGGGTAGAAAAGAGTTCATGGATTGGCAACCAAGAGCTTTATCAATAGAACGTTTCGGTAATGCATTCAAATTTTAGGCATGCTTTGTTCACGAAAGGTTGCCTTGACAACCACAAAGCTTGCCGGAGGCTTGTCCTACCGAGCAGCAATTAATGAACGCTAAGTGACTTCCAGCCTAAGAAAAATCATTTGGAGGGAGCAGGTGAATAAAACAGCTAGTTATACTACTAGGCTGTGAGAAAAGAAACATTAATGGATTTTAATACATTGTCGGAGTGGTCTATGTAATGCAGGCAATCTGCTCTCACATTAAGCTGTTGAGAATAAACCAGCTCAGACCGACATGATCGCTAACGCTTATAACAGACGTGGCACTTCATGTATCAACGCTGTGCATGCATTATGGATTTTTTAGTACGTAGGGCGCCATCTTGTATGGTGATGCATTCCAGGCTCCGCCATTCTCACGCCATTATGTGTGTGTATGCGTGTGTTGGTACGTGTGTACGTGTGCTTTCGTGTGTGCGTGTGCGCTGAACGCGTGCGCATGTACGTTTGTGGTATATTACATGATCTGTGTTTAAATTGACTTTATGGCGTCCGTGTATGACAAATTATAACTTTCAAGCTCGAGAATACCGTATATACAACGAAGAAATGCGTACTAAATCGTAATTAACACCTCGATGAATCAAAGCCGAGGATGAATGACGAAAAGTGAATAGGAGAAAATAATTATATGAAAAGATAAACAGGAGAATAACGCAGAATTAAGTCGTTGATATGTTTATACCATCAAACGATTTGACAATATTATACAATATGTGTACTAACATGATAAACGTTAAAGAAGCTTTTTGCCATGAACGTAAGTAATGAACTGAGTGGAAATGTCTGAACTACAATTGCCATGGCCATGTAGTACATGAATGGCCAAATAAAGTAGTCTATTTGAATGCGTAGAATGTTCTTGACTAATTATCGCACTGCAGATGAAATGAAACTTCCGACCATGTGAACTATTTTGTTTTGATCAACTAAGGCCTCTGGAATCAGACAGACCTAACTTTGACAGCATGAATACATGATTTTTAAAGCCATGACGTCATCGACATTCGGAAATGAATATGACCTTCTTAACTAGAGGAAGTGAATTAATACCAAATGGCTTCTGCATGATACTAAATGCAGTAATTGGGAGTTTGACGTTGAGAGCGTAGTCATATTGCTGCTGGCTTGAATCATAGATGTAATGTTTATACATGACATCCATATGACTGTCGTATCGATAACACCGCTCAGTATGGTTGCAGTGAGTAAGACCTTCACATTCACAGGATAAGTTATCATCTCTGTCAAGGCTGCAGCATAAGGTGTGAAGTGGGCTATGAGTCATGCTCGGCAGGCCATTGACCTTAGCCTAGACTTGCCGGGCGAATGGCTTATTAGGGTCCCATACACCCAAGAAGGTGCGAGACACACACTTCTAAAAGCAGGCTGGCTAGGACGGTTGCACTTGGCAACAGCAGCGAGCCAAAGTAACCTTTCTCTCAGGCGTCGATTTGCTATTTTCATCTCGTCATTTTCAGACATCAAGTGTGCCGAAATCACGTAGCCAGACTTGTAAGGCACATGTAGTTGCCAAAATGCTGCAGGGAATATGGCCACTAAAATGAAAAATGATGAAAGCATAACACGACCACGTTATGATTACATTTAGTATTTATGGGCAATTATCAGTCGTAGCTTTGGTATATTATAACAAACAGGTTGATTGCGCTATTCCTTATCTCGATCATCATACCGTGATGCAAGGTTTGGAGAATCCGTGAATAGCTGGAGGAGAATATGGAAGAAGTGGAAGATAATGATATTGTTATATCGACGTTAGTGATGATAAGCACAATAATAGTTACAATACCGAGGGGGATAAAACAATGAATGTGATATTGCCTTGTTTCTCTAGAGTATCCTTTTCAGTGTGCAGTGAATGTATTGTTCCCCATTATTTCTAACCCAAGAATGCCTTGTTGTCATTATTATTATTGTTATCAAAATGATGATGATGATCATCATCATCATGATCGTGATGACTATTGTTATCAATTCTATTGTTGTTGTTGTTAATGTTATGATTGTTATCATTATTATTACTAGTATAACTACTACTACTTTTTTATTATTACGATCATGATGATGATGATGATGATTATTATTGTTATTATCATTATTATCATTATTATTATTTTCATTATCATTATTATTATTATTATTATTATTATTATTATTATTATTATTATTATTATTATCATCATCATCATCATCATCATCACCATCATCACCGTCATCATTATTGTCATCATTACGCCTGGCCCAACAAAGTCAAGAGAAAAGTCTAGGGTACATTATGTTGTTCATGTGTTTGTGTGTATGCACCGAGCAAGATTCGAGCACTGCTTGATATAGCCCAGAGTCCCTCTACCGTTCTCTACACCACAAGACTTCCAATAGACAATGAATAATCGTAAATAGTGATAATGATGGCTTCGTTGCTGTCATAACCCGTTATCCATTATTGATATCTTTATACTTGTTTAATCAATAATAGCAGACGGTACAGACTTGGAAATATGTCGATAAGTGTAACATTGGTCAAGAAAACACTCTTACTGCTACGTCTTCTACTTCTAATGATGATAAAGCTAGGGAGGATGATTGTATACTTACGAAAATGAACATTGTACAATAATGTTACCCTTGTGCATGCATAGGCACAAGAATAACGGCGGGAGATGCTGAAGTGTAATTGTGGTTGTTGTACTTAAAAAGTAAGGCATCAAAATGACAATCACACAAAAATCCTGGCAATGGTGAATCTATACCAGCCCAGAATGACATTTTAACTTGTCAAATCGCTGTGCAAACTGCGTCTCTTGGTGGCAGTGAGAAATGGAAGAGCTAATTCGATTTCGTTTCTCGCTGCCATTTTCTCTGAGAGCATTATACATCATCCAGTCGTTTCAGATCAGTAGAAGTTGAATGATCAGAGTATAAATAGCGTAAACTATACATAACCACGAATAGGATTATCAGGGTCCTCGGTTTCATTAGCTTGTTCCTTGATGCCTTCATGATCGTGATATTCTTCTGTACGAAATCCACAGCAAACATCGCGACTAGTGTTCTCCGAGCAGATCACTACAGACTTCATGACAAGCTTGAGTGATGTCCACGTTAATAATGCATTTGTCGAAGATTAGAGTTGAATACAACCTCATTGTTCACTGTAACGTAAATGAGAAGGTATTCCACAGCAAAAGAATAGATATTTGCACAGCACAATCCCCCTGTTTTTATTGAATCGCAAATGAAATACATCTGATGTCATATGACGCTCATAATTATGTACATCACATAGAATATATCTTACGTCAAAGAAGTCATTACTACGTAAAATCACTGCGGCGACAAGCTTGAAAGCTTTGACAAACAGGTTTTAATGGTCTTACAAGTGTACTTCAAATCACATCAATTCTGCAGTATCAATGATTTGAATTATATAATGAAAAGTAATCAAAATAATTTGCCACTGCCACTGGAAAATAATGTTGATAAAGTACTCATAAAGCATTGCATTTTAAGTACAAGGAGAGGAAATAGAAATTGCATGCGCAGCAATTCATCTCTCTCTCTCTCTTTCCTCAATATATGTATATGTGTCAATATATTGACACACAAACATAATTATGTTTATATATATGCACTTTTTCTCTCTGTCTCTCATAGATAGATAATTATGTATATAACATGTATATAAACATTATAGGCACATACAAACACTAATATGAAAGATATGATCATATATATTTCAATGAATGTTTGCGTGTGTCGATTATTATGTGTCAGTGAATATAATTGTCAACTTGTCAACAACACGAATAATTTCTTATTTTGTATATCATACGATTGTCTGTGTTTTTGTATGTTCGTGTGTGTATGTGTGTGTTTGTTTGTGTCTGTGTCTGTGTCTGTGTATTTACACCTCAGTGTACATTCCAAATCCAGACAGAATCTCTATTCGACGTTTTCACGTGGGTCAGCTATTTGAAGCCGTCTTGCCAAGACTAGGCACAGACACGACGGATATTGGCGAAATAACGGTTATTCCGCCTATCAGGGACGTGTTTCTGCTCTGGCTAGAGAGGAGCTGCTAAGTGACAGTCGGGGGTGACGACCCGGGGGGGGGGGGGGGGGTGGGCTGCCTGTAAGGGGGAACCTTAATCTTCTTTCTACGTCTGATGTGAGAGAATTCAGGGGGAAGAAGGGAGCTACATCTAATACATCAAGACGTATCAGTGTCTATAAATTTCATTGCAGAGGTCAAAACCTCTACTAGTGTACCTCGGTTTTTAATTCACAATACATCGTCGTCCTAATGATGACGTCATACTGTCAAAGTTAATCGGGATTTCTTGCGAAAAATATTGCAACTATTGCGGGTTACAAGTGTGCAAATTGAAACATTTCTTCTCCGTCCTTTTCTTCTGCCTGTTTTTTTTTTTTACTCGTATTTTTATCTTCTACTTCTACTTTAGATCTTTATGGTTTTTGTTATGCTTCTTAATTTCTTTCTCTATTTTTCGACTTTTTAGTCTGCTTCTTCCTCTTCTAACTGCTGAAACTACTGTCAACCCTTTCTGTACCAATGGGTAAAATATGCACAAATTTCAAACATATACCTATGAACAGGGAATTAATGTTGCACGCAGAGATTTAATTGTATATTTCTTTCTTTTTTTTTCTATACTTAGTATATTTTGTCTCTTATCTTCCTCTTCTTATTCTCCCTCAGCTTCTAAACATTGATCACATTTTCCCCCTATATTTCCGTTTTCCTCTCGTCTTATCCAGAATCTTCTTATTTAAACATTGCCCATTTTTGTAGTAATTTTCTTGAATTCTTCCCCTCCACCGACACTATTTCAAGCTGTCCTATCACAAAGTTTGTCAGGCACTTCATCTGATGTGAGTTAGGTCGATGTCGGCATAGCCGGGCTCCCCCCATCGCGAGCCCGGCCCCGTACGTCCCCGGCCTGCCGGTTCTCATTCGACGCGCGCTCGGTGTGATGGGGATCTTGTCTTCCAGATTCAGTTTCCGTGCTCGTGTCGCCTGTAATTTTCGTCTCGGTCATAAAAAGGTCATTAGGCAATGGCCAGCAGTGAACTCTTCCCCAAATCGACTAGCCTTTCTCCAAAGCCTCGTGATTTCTCATTTTTGCTAGCAGGACAAGTGCTCCATAACATTAATGATCACCAGTATCTCTTCCTCACACAGGTGTCATTTGTTAAGCATTGTTATATCTCTGAACTATATGATATCTTGTTTTTTACCTTTCTGCTCCTATTCCTCCTCCTCCTCCTCCTCCTCCTCCTCCATCCTCGTCTTCTCCTTTTTCTTCTTCTTCTGCTCCTTCCCTAATATGTAACTGATCTTCATGTCACATTGAAAGACGGTCTGCTTTGCACATTGCTGTAATCCGTCTTCTTGATAACTTTCACTGACTTGTCTCGTTGAAAGTAAATAAATGAAACCAATAAACAAATGAATAAGAATAAAACAAAAACTGTGCGCGCTGGGCTACCATTCCCATTTCGAGACCCTTGAGGGAAAGGTGTCGATGGTATTGACCTCGATGACATCCTGGGGAAGTCCATTCCATTGTCTTAAAAAGGAAATTCACCCCAAAATAAACAAACTTCAAAAGAAAGAGTTACTTTTTCCCTACAGAACGATACAAAAATGACAACAATGGTAAGAAATAAGGAAGATATGGCATTTTGAAATTTTTTTTTTTTTCGGAAAACATTTCTCGACCAGTCCTTACGAATTTTCAATTGAGAGAGTTGATGATGTCATACCCTCGCAATTTTTGAAGTATATGTAAGATACGAAAATCGGAAAAATTGTTACTTTTAGCAAATAAAAGAATGTTCCAATACCAAGATACATCAGAGTTAACCTCTGTTCTCTTTTATTTTGGCAAGTTTTTAAGATATACTGGCAAGATTTATGTTTATACAACTGAAATATGAGATTTTGTCATTTCTGAATACGAAGTGAATAAGATATTGTGAGAGCATGACATCGTTCACTACATAAGGACTAGTCAAGAAATGTTTTCTGAAAATGTAAAATTTCAAAATGTCATGTCTTCCTTCTATCTTATCCGATTTTTTGTCAATTTTTATCATTCTGTATGGATTTTTCTCTCTTTCTTTTTAAGTTTATTTATTTTTGGGGTGGATTTCCTCTTGAAAGGCCGTGGCAGTAAAGAGTTTTATTGATAGGGCCTACTTGGTCAAATTCGATGTTAAACGCAAGTTAAAGTTTTTTTCAATTTTTTTTATACGAACATGATATACATATCACTTTCTTAAGTGACAGAAATATTGTAAATAAGATAATGTGAATTGAACAGAGTAAACAACGATAATTTTGGTACGGCAATGAGGGAGGGCAAACTGTTCATCATTGTCCCTTCCTCAGGTTTGAGTTGCAACTTTTCACGAGGTATTTTGATGTGATGATCCAATCATCCTTAATTGTCCTTTCAGTTTTCAGATGTTTTCTTTCGTTTGATTCATGTCTGATTTTTCACTGTATCCATTTCAGTTCCACGCTTAAACTATTCCATTTGTTTTCTTATTCATGGTTACATAAAACCCATTAATCAGCAACTGTCTACTGAAAGGATCAATTTGCACTGGTCACTATTCAAAAGAAGACGCTGAATCCACAAAAAAGCCCAATAACAGCATAAACGACTCCTCTATAACTCCATTCCTGTTTTGACTCTATTTCTTCTAGTCTTTCCAGTCTGACAATTACGTTCGCTCTGTGTCCAATTATTATGTATTCGTTCTCCGCAACACCAGTCTCAAATTTTGGGCTCTTGAGGTGTACAGCTACACAAGTTCGTTGTCATGGAGATTCCGTCATGATTTTCTTCCTTTCGCTTGTCTTGTTACCATATTAATACCAAGGTGTATTGCACAATTAAACTTGCAACGTGTTACTCTTCCATCTAATGTTGTATCTTCATTCTATGTTGTTCTCATAGTCACATTTACTTTTTTACTGTTTTTTTATAGAAATAAGGCAAAGAATTGATTAAAGGCTTCCCCATTTGCAGATGAAACAAAAACCTAGCTTTAGTGCGTCAAAATAGTTCTATAATGTGAGTTAGGGATGAAAACAACCAATGTAAAAAATGTTAATCAGTATAGGAAATGGTTAAGAATGGTTCAATATACAAAATGTGAACAAAAGATAATCTAAGTTTCTGGACTAAACCGTCTACAGTTATGGTTTATTGAGAAAAAATAGTGATATCTCCTTATATTTAAGGCTTTACTGCAAAAATTTTATATGGTAGGATGTTTGTGATACAACTGTCCTACACATATAAATCAACATGTGATAACTCGACATTTTGTTTAATCACTGATCTCAATGGTAAACAGTGCCTTTAAGATTGAAATTCTACGTGCTCAATGATGGACTCATTATGTAATCATGTCATTCAGTATATAGGATAATTATGGTGAGATATCGTTGCAGTGTAAAGTGAATGTTGGAAAGATTAAAGTTATCAGCTCCACATGTATTATCACTTGCCTCTGTTAGGGCCAAGTTTGTAAGAACATCTACAACGAATTGCCAGCTTGATGTAAGTGTTACGTGTATGTATATCACTTTGCATTACTATATATGGAAATAAAATTATTTGAACTGAATTGAATGTATATGGGATAAAATCAATACGCTAAAAGCAATAGCCTAGTAAAAATGGCTGGGTGATTTTCTAAGTCATCAAGTCATGTAAAATATCCTTACATGTCTGTGTGTGATATACCCGGGAGGTGGAAACCTCCCATGTGATTATACCTCCGTCCAACCACTAGATCTTACGTCTCCGACGGTTTTTATTTTTCGTTTTTTTTAAGATGTTTTCTTATATTACACACACGACCCTAAAGCGTGCTTCAGTGTAAGAAATCTGCCCATTCTTTCTTTGCTACCATGTGTTTCTTTAATGATCAATGTGTCATGTGCTGTATCATGATTTTACCTCCAGGCCTAAGAGAATAACTCTGCCGGAATTGAGCGAGCTTCCCTGCCAAAAGGAGACAACTTATTTGATAATATACCTCCAACTTTTTCTTTTTTCAAAATTATGGTTCCATAAAGTTTTACAAAGGATACTGTCATATGATTTGATTGGAATAAGGCATAATACTATTGTATAATTTTCCGTAGCTTACGAGTTACGACACATAATATTCCTCCTACATTACGAGACAATCCTGTCAGATTCATTGTATTCAGAACTCGCTCTCTTTTGAATGATTATCAGTTTCGCTGAATCGATGGCGACGAAGGAAAGCTATAAAAATGCATCCCAGGAGCAAGAACAGTTTTCTCGGAAAGGCTAAGACCACGGAAATAAAGTTTACAAACACAATATAAACTGTAAGATCTGTGACAGTGGATACAGAAGACCAGAAGTGACCCGTATTGACCTCTGCAAATAGATAAATACTCAAACATTATTCAGATCAATGAGAAACAACAAACAAACCGCATTTTATCCGTTTCTTGCAACTATCTGGTACTTCAGACAACTTACGATTGGTGAATGTAGAGAACAAAATAATTCTCTGAAATCAACCTTTCGTGTCTCCATCTCCTTCCTTCCCCACCCACCCCTCCCCCCCCCCAAAAAAAAAGAAGAATTCAATTGTCCATTTGTATTCGCAACTGCGTCTAATGGTGAAATGATAGTGCGAATGCAGTGAAACACGGTCAATTATGCGGGTAGAAGTTTCCTTTCCCCGTGCTTCAAGGGCTGAAAATTGTTCATATTGCGACCGGCTCAGGGCTGGAATTGGTTGTACTCGGTGCCTTCTGTTCCACGAACGCGGCTCTGCATGCCCTGGTGAAAACAAAGGGCCGAAGTCGTGCTTCGTTGATGCCATCCTCAATAACATTTCTTTCTAGGATCCACGAATGTCGTCACACTGCAAAATGACAATTGAGCTGCTACGCGGAAGTATGGGAATTCGGCCATAAATGCTTGGTTTCTTGGAAACAACAAATTGTTGACATTTCAGTCAAAAAGGAAAGAGAAGGAATGATACAACAACTATGACAACAAAATGTAACCTTTACCAAAACCAGCAGGCTTGCCCCTTATAATAAAAACAAAGATTCGAGTTAAAAGTATTTTTTTAAGCAAATGCTTTGTCTTTCAGTCGCCTTGCATCAGTTCTCCTTCTTTCAGTTTGGGAATAGAGATCCTTGTCATTGTGTAGTGAACGTCCCGTTAACTATCAAATTAGATGGAGCGAGTAAGACGGCGCGTTTGCGCTCCGTGCTGAATTCAATAGCGTGCTCGATTCGTCACGGCCAACGCCATGATGGTTTTTATGGCCATCGTACTTGAAGTCGCCTGTCAGCATGACCTGAAAGGAACATCCACATGAGGGAAAAGCGATGAAAGATCGAATGAGAGTGAGAGAAAAAATATATATGTATTTCTTGAGGTACACCAGGAGCTCATATTCATATAGTCTACCGCCAGAGACGGCAGCCGAGCACGAGGCAGCCACATTGTAGCGCAATCAAATTATGGTGGCGCGCAAGCCAGCTCCGGTCGGCTGCAGTTCTCCACACACGTTCGCACAATCATGCGCTGGGGGAGAATCATAAATGCATACATACGAGCACGGAAATAAGAGCGCTGGTGATGTTGTGACGATGGCAGGTGCATAACATGCATGGAGCCGGCATGTTGTCGTATGTAGCTTCTCTCTACACTTTAGAAGTGATCTTCATGATTACAAATACATGTACATTAAAAAAAAAACGGTGGGGTGTGGTTGGTGACGCAAAAGAAAGAGTTCCACCCTTGCAGAACGAACACTAGTATGTGAGACGTTTCACCTTTAATGCAAGCTTATTCAAGTGGGCAGAAAAAAAAGTCTCGTCAGGAAATAAAGAACTATAGTATACAGGTAGTCAGAAATGCTGCATATCAATTTTGTTGTGAAGTGCAGGGAGTTATGCAGTTATTGATTGATTGATTGATTGATTGATTGATTGATTGATTGATGATAGATAGATATTGATTGATTGATTGATTGATTGATTGATTGATTGTACGTGTGTGTTTGTATTACGAACTTATGTTTTTGTGTCTTTATGCTAAGTGCATCGTTCACAGCAATTTCTAACACTGGTCACGCTATCATAACCATACAAAGTGACACAGCAACCCATATGGTGTTTAAAGGGAAACATTGTGTTAAGTTCGATGAGCAGCATAAGACCGAACAGTGAAAAAGAAATGAAATTTCATGAAAATCAAGCAAATACAGTATAAGAGGCAACAAGGAATTATTTTCATGAAACAGGGAAGTCGCAAACTTTGAAGCGGAAATCACATGAGTCGATGACGTCACTGTCTCATAACTCGCATCATTCTGTACACAGGTGTACATGTACGTTTTTATGTCTTTTTTTTTAAATTATTGACTGTAGATCCCTCAGTTTTGAAGATCGTCTCGGTAAGACTTGACATTTGATGCAAAATTTTTGTTTTTTCTTCATGAACTCTTGTAGACTATTGAAGGAAATCCAGTGAATATTTTTAGGCAAGCGAATTGAAAAACTGAGAAGCGGAATGCTAAAGTCATCACCACATCAGATAATGCAAATTTTTAGAACACTATTCATCGAATTTGCGTAAAATTCCACAATTTTCTTATATGCTCGTGGGTGATATCGATCAGATTGGCACTGCTTCGTTTATTTAATTTCAAGCTATCATCTCAAACAGCTTGAGCACTGCTTTGCTTGTGTGTTTTTTTTCATACGTTTTATTGATTTCAACTATTGCCATACACACATTTAAATCATTTCTAATTATGATATACAAATAACATTTTATGCTGAAAGCTATGAATAGTGTGCTATAGTTCTTATTCCCAGAGAAGCAAAATTACTATCTAGAGCAATCGATGGCAGACGAATTTGCGTTGGCGTGAAACTGTACAAATTGATTGTCGCTTTGGACTACTAAAAAAAAAAAAGAAACAACCCAGAATACGGGTGTATAGACAGAAAACATGCAATGGTGTTGTTCTCAGAAATAAGTAATAAGCCAGTTCCCACTCAGCTCAGCGCATTGTTACAAATGACCTTTCTCTTTTCGCAGTTGGTTAGGCACATCACACATTTTCAAAGCGACAGAATGCGTCATCTTTTATAGGATTCACCAGTCACGTTCAAACAAAGAAAAAAACATGCGTTGACCAGGTGACCAGAATGGCCCTTCGTTTAACACACTTTGGGAAGCATCCATTTCAATACTTTACGTTGAATGTATTAGCAAACCTTTTCTCGTTCTAACACATGTATTGCCAAATATTAGACTTGCTGTCGGGTGGATGTGCTGATAATCACCATATAAGGATCACATGAATATTCATTATATCACAGATGCTTATTTCAGTGAATTTAAAAACCAACATACCTGTTGGTACTAATGACCCTTTTCTGCTCATGCGCATAATAGAACGCTGAACTGGCTTGTACACTGGCAAGAGAAAAGGTATAGTATTAGTATGTATTCCCTATTGAGCGACATAAAATGGCTGGGGATAGCGACATACCGAAACAAGTAAAATCACTTCGCCATGTCCATCAAAATCTAGTGATAAAAGGACTGTTTTTAATAGAAATCAAAAGATGCAGCCTAGAAGACGAAAAGTAGCATTAGATAGACAGAAAAAAAAAACGAAGAAGAAAGAGAAGAATAGGAAATTAAATGACGCTGGAGACATTTTTAACAAGGTATTGAATAAAGAAATAAAAAAAAATATGTTTCAAAGTGCACTGATTATGCTAAATAAGTGAACTTGGACTTGGTTAACCCTAGTCAATAGATTCAAACAGCAATATCAAAATCATGTTTTTATCTGAAGAAACAAAACAATTTAGTACTGTTCAAACGGCACTATATGATTCATGAATTACTTGAAATGCGTGGTGCAATGCATGTCATGATTTTTTATTTGACTCGCTTACGGCGTGGCCTAGTATAGGCAAAAAATCAAGCTCAAACTCAAACTCAAAGTCAAAGTAAAATTGAATTCGAAACCCAAAGTCACATCCAGATTCGAACCCAAAATCAAACTCAAACTCAAAATCAAATTCAAAACTAAATTTGAAACTCAATCTCACACTCAGATTTAAACCCAAAATCAAACTCAAACTCAAACTAAATCTCCAAATCAAACTAATATTCAAAGTCAAACTAACACTAAAACTCAATTTCAAAATCATTAATAAAGTTATTTTCAAATTCCAACTCCAACTCAATCTCAATCTTTATCTCAAATTCAAACCAAACCTCAATTTCAAACTCAAACACAAATTCAAACTTAATCAATGAAACGATATCTGAACTACCGTATACCCTGGTGCCACATGTCATTGCTCTAATCTTGGGGTCAAAGCACTGGTGAAAACTGAAAGTGCGATAGCATTCCATGTACTCTCTGGCTTTGAAGTGAATACCAAAAATAAGGAAAACGAAATGGTAGAAAGCTTCGTCAAGGTTGGAAATGAAATAAGAAATATGAGAAATCAAAATAGTTCCAAATCTTTTCACAAACCAGACATATCGCTTACAATCTTAATATGCAAATCAGGTGAGATGATGACGTCATAATCAGTTCACATGTCTCCGATCGACATGCACATACAAACAAACAAAATGACTAAATTTCCTGTTTTAAAATTAAATCGATCGGAAAAGAGCTTTTACACATCGGCTTGTTTTATTGTCACGTGATAACCAAATTATGCTGCCTTTTATTCTTTCCTTGTGGACTGGGGAGGGTTAAAGACGATAAATCATGGACAAAAAGCCCATAATTTTCCAAAATCAGTTTGTACACCTTAATTGCATTTGGAAAATATTGTGAGGTGATAACATCATAACCTAATCCAATTGCTTGAGTCAAACATCACGGTTGGGAAACATATCAAACTCCTTTTTTCTTTTTCTTTAAATGAAACCTTTACTATTTTTTTTCTAAACAATCTAAGTACCTCTCTTAGTTTACTCGAATGTCAAGGTGATCTCACATTAAGGACCAAGTAAAACATTGTTTTACATTGGTTCAGTTAGTAAAATGCCTCCAAGCTTTTCTTTTGGAACTGTCATATTATTTTCAAGAGGATGTAGAATCACTCGGCATGAAAAAAACTTCGAGAATAATACGGTCAATCCCAAGACATTTATGAGCAAATATCACCATTCTAGTAAACCTTTCCGTATGGATGGCTTACTCTATCTCTGCTCTCAAAGGAGATGACAATTTCGGTCGCTCACAGACGTTCACCGTTTTATTCATTTTCTGTTCTTCTTTTAAAACTTTCAGTGATCACTAACTAACCACAAGTTTTCATAGCTTCGCTTTAGCTCAAAACCAGCGACACTGGTCGCATGAGAGGTCCATGCAGCTCAGACTTCTCAAAAAGTAGACATTGTGTACAATGCCTTTCACTACTTGCCAAGCACACAGATAACATGTTGACGTGAGTATTTCGATGTCAACAACCTACCTGTCGATTTCTACAGAAACACTGCCCGTTGCTTTTACCCTGTTTATGTGGGTAGCATTCCATTTGCTAAGCTTCCACCATGCGCTTCATCCGTGGATAGCAATTTACATCAAGTACTAGTAACATGTGCAAAATCTGTTATAAAGATCATATACACCGCGACCAGGTGAGTAGCACATTTCCTGAATGTCCCCGGCACTTCAAGCGATGGCTTCTCGTGTACCAGTGACACATGGAACCCATGTTGTGATACATTCGCCAGCATGTAGCAGACAGAGGGGAGCTTGTGTACAATGACATGTTCAACCGATATGAAATATTTCATTGGCCAACCATTCCACTCGCATCAGTGTATTCTTGGAGTGGATGCATTCTCTGATCCAGATACAGTATATTTGAAAGCATCGTCCCAACACGCTTACATTTTACATACATAGGCTACAAACAATGTATAGAATTGCAAACAGGCGCACATACACCTGTCATTACTGAGAGAACAAATTGCACTACATTACCACTACACATGCCTTTCCGTCGTAGAGGACTTTATGACATGATTATATTCTGTGGGCTTCCAGACATCAGGAAGCCCACCATCATCATGTTGATATCCTTTGGACCAGCTGATTCAGGAGACCTTATCGGCAATAAGCTGCGGTGGTTAGCCTCAATCAAGTAATGTTCCAAATCAATAAGCAGGATCATTCGTTGACGGTAATCAGAACACGCGAGTCAGTGGCCATATGAGGGTCGGCAAGCTGCTTGACTCAGCGGCAGGAACTCTCACCCTTCTTTGGGGATCGTTTAAACCCTTACCCCTATGCCCCTTGCAGCATCTGCCTTGGACGACGTCCTCCGTCTGTGGATCAAGCAGATTGTAGCTGGTAAACGACGCCTTTCAGAGTTTGTCAAGCAAACTGAGGATACACTATCCGCCCCCTCCTCTGATTACACTCCGGGGTCGGAGGGACCACATGCGTGCTCCCTAAATCTCCGGTAGGTAGGGGTGTTTTTCAACAATGAAAGAGGGGGTACAAGGTATTTGGCATTTTACCCAGAGATTTCTTTCAAGAAGGGGATGTCTTTCTCTCCCCCCCCCCCCTCTCTCTCTCTCTCTCTCTCTCTCTTTGGTCTCCTGAGAAATTTCATATCTTGAAAGTCGTAGAAAAATTGATCCAGTTCTTGAAAGATCTGCTAGTTTTATAAGCTCACTCCTCATTTAGGATCCACTGAAAGATAGAAACAGTGGGCCAAGAATGAAATGGGAGCTCACCTGAGATAGGGGGTGCATTGGGCAGTGTTCCGGATTTAATAGGGGCGTCTTCAAGGCAGGGAAAGCCCGCGAAAGGGGGGGGGGGTCAGAACTTTTGGTATAGTTCTGAGCTAATTAAAGGGATACTTTCAAGGGGACGGAACTAGCATGCCCATACGCTAGCTATACTGCGTGAGGGGGCTGGATGCAACATAATATTTCAGATATACCGGTAAGCATTTCAAAATTGAGATCTAACGACTATCTATCATGATACCATCGCCATGTTTTGAATGTGACGTTGCGGGAGCACTACAGTATCGCGGGTAAGAATCATGATTTTCTATCGGAAGTACCGAGTTCAAATCCTGTTAAGGGCCTTGGACAAGACGTGCTGATCCGCCATGTCCCTCACAACCCAGCTGTATAAATGAGTAGGCCTACCTGGCAACTCTGTAGGGTAATGATAATGGTAGGGCCCTCTTGTAGTGAGGTTACAGTATATAAAAAAAAAGGTCATTAAGAAATAAATTGTCATCATTGGATTAACTTCAGTTTTAATAGTTAAAGCAAAATGGCAGAAAATCATCCGCGTGTTTCTACAGCAGATGTCTGAGGAGTGACGGAACTCTAAAGGAGACTTCAATACTTGACAGATTGTAGCATGTATTGTTTGATATTGCCTTTTATCTCAGATAAGCAACCTCTTGGCAAAGCAAGCATTATCTGATGGAATTTGGCAGGAATTGGGGAATCTTTATAAGAAGAGCATCCCAAAAGTCAGTCTAAAAATACTGCACTAGCACCTCTCGACCAGCTTCGTGTGATCCTCAGGATAAACGGACTTTCCCGGGAAATATTAAAGCACTTTTATACTCGGAAAAGAGGGCAGGAAACCGATCTTCAGTGTATCATTGAAAACTAGAGATGAGCTTTCAGCTTCATTCACTGTGCCGGGTTTTTTTTTTCTGTTTGGATACAAGGAAATGTTTGTTGCAATTTGATGTTGCTCATATTGTTTTTATTGTATTCTATTCATGGTTTATTCTTTGTGAAGACAAAGTTTCCGAGACCAACACTAACAGAGTACTGAGGAATATTATAATGATAAAAGTTACAAAGTTACAACATTCATGCAAGTGACCTTTGTACAAAAAACTAAATGCTTAGGGAGGAAGAAATCTGACACTTGAACGTTTAGGGATTCGTTAACATTATCATGATTATAAAGCGAGCGCTTTGAGATCTCTTAATATATAACCACCTTACTCGAATTGAACGGTACATGTTCAGAATTGATATCGTTTGATGCAATGGCATACATATTGAGAGTGTTGTTCGATGACAATGATCCGAATGTTGTGATTGAATAACTGGGTAAGTCATTATCTCAGACTAATTCCCAATGAGTCTATGTCTTTCTTTGACTCCATCCCCCCCCCCCCCCCCCACCCTTGCATTTCTGCCCCTGGAGGTTGTGCGAACGACGACTGCTATCTTGAGGTCTGCGCGCGGGAAAAGACTTTTTAAAGATGGATGATCGTCTGTCGAGCAGCAGTGTGATCCAGCCTTGGAAAGTTGGACATATTATATGTGGAAATGATGTGATCGATGCCAACGTGTCGTTCAACTCGTCACCAGGAATCATCAAACTTTCATACTAATCGTGATTGCCTCATTAACAGTCATTTCTCGCCATTCAGTGGCAATAAAGTTGGCACCTCGATTTTCGCTGTCGTGCGAGCCATGATTAATTTCCACCAATCCGTTTCATCTGTGATTGCCTCTGTTCTTAAACAAGCCCCATAGTTTGCTCAACAACAACAAACAGACGATCTGATGAGCATCATTCTGGGCGAGTATGAAAAATTTAGCACCAACTACAATTATTGGGATATTTGAACTGCACTTCATTAATTTTTCATAAAGACGAACAATTTGACTGCTACGAGAAATTATTATGAAAATACCATTAAACAGGAAAAAAAAAACATAAAGTGGAGAAAAAGAAATATCGTGGAATAAGCAATGTGGGAGTGCCGGATGTGTAGGGGTCGTTGTTTTCTGAATTCGTGCGCTCCGTGTAATTCCCTCGTCCGTCAAACCCAAACATTGTTCCATGTGCCTGACGGGTAATGAGCCCAATTTCAGGAGGAGGGTTTCTGCAGTTTAGCGTCCCAGATTTCGCAAACCTCATCCCTTTTCCTGCTTTCATCAGAGGAAAATTAAGACCCAGACAAACTGGCGGAATGGCCCTTAAATAAAGCGAACCTTCTCTCTGGCAGCCGCAATACGCATGGAAATATTTTCTCTTATCTATTTCAATGCTAATCGCCATGATAAGCGCTCGCGGGATTACAGGATTTTCAAGGTTTTGAAACCTAAAACAGTCAAATTATTCTACTTGATTGGCTCGGAAAGCTCATAATCGAATGTTGATATTGTCGGGGTTATTTGTGATTATATATGTAGGGGAAAAAACCCCTCTGATGATAACGAAATCTTGGTTTCATAAACAGGAATGTGCATGTCTTTATTTACTTGCCAGCATCCATGACGCGAGTGTTTTAGTATGATTGGCCCTTTTATAAACTGCTTTGTGTTAGATCGGTGACTGTTTCTTCCTTTGTTTTCCATCTTCGCTATTTTGGTATATTTGTTTGATTAATAAGCATTTTATATTCTTTTTTCAAACAGCGACATCTCACAAAATAACTTTACATTCACAATAAAAGATTCTGATTATTTCTTCATCTGTTTAAAACCTTATGGGTATATTATGTTTCTTTCTAAATTTCAGAGTTAGGAATGTGGGCATTTAATATTTCCCCACGGGGGTTTTGTGAAACGGGTCAGCGGAAGGGGGATGAGTATAATTGCTTTACTATCTTCCCATATGCATGAACTGGAATGCTAATTCTCACACATGGTATATTGATAACTCGAGAAACACATTTTAAAGCATCGAAGTTTGCATCTCGTAATATAAAAATGGAATGAAGAAGGGGCAAATCTCTTGTCTTACAGCAATATCTAAAGAATCGTTTTGAAGGATGAGCACAGAGAAATTTGGACATCTATCTGCTTTTATCTGTCATGATTGCAAAGACTAACTGCCAGGCTGTTCTTTGTTTTCGGGAACGCGGTTTTCCCTTTTACCTTCTTCTTCTTCTTCAGGGGGTAGGTGGTTACATTTTTTAAGCGTTGCGGGTTTCAACAAAAAAGGCGTAATCTTTTGTGCTCAGACGTTCAAAGAGGTTTTGTGGGAGACCTCAATCATGAAGTGATTGTAGCCGAAAGTGCAGACTCATTAGATCAAAATGGCATCATTATTAGAAATATTGATGTGGTAGGCTTTTTCTCTAGGCGAATTCAGACGCATTTAACATTTAAGAAAAATGAAAAATGCATTCTTGAAGTATAAAAGTGTGTCACTTCCCCTATCAGACAACAAAAAAAAAAAAAAAAAAAAAAACCCACAGATCTTATCGACCTTACTTTATAACTAACGGATTTATTACAAAATAAAGGTATTTCAAACTGTCAAGCGATTAGACAGTAAAAACTGACAAATACCACGGATTATATTCTGAGGCATTTTTGTCGGGGCCAATAAGATCAGATTTCTCTCAGCTACGTATAGTATACCAACACTAAGCATCTACATTACAACATTGATTTTATCATACATAATATCAGTAGTTTTTATAAGCGTAATTAATATAAAAGGATATGTTTCAAAATCCAAGATTTGGAAATAGCCTAAAAACACAGCCATACATGAAAAGATTCCAAGTCTTCTATTGAATACGAGCTCTTAAAAATATCAATAATGACTTTGATTGTAAACTTTGGTTATTGTACCCCATAATGAATTAGTATTGGAAACTCTGACAAAGAAACGTCATCATATTATTGCTGTATTTTGGTTTCAAGTGATGTGATGTACTGAAACTATTTAATTTAGCTTGTTCAGCGTGGGAAAAGCAGAAAAAAGAAAGAAATTTAATGTCGCTTCGTGAGCAAGCGGTTCTCTCTTTTTTCTACTTTACCATTAGGTAACATATTTATATAGTTTATGTTTATTACATATTGAAGGTTCAATGGTAGCACTGTTTTGCTAAAAATCGTCATGAACTGCGGACAGTTAAATGTTGTTTGTTTTTTTCTAATTTATGCCGTGCAAAAGATGTTGTCGACAGCTAAAAGTCTGATGTAGTATATATTCTGCACATAACAATAACATGTACAGACCAGTGTGTCTTCATGTGGACCACGTGTAAAGAGAAATGCCACATAATTTCCCGTTTAATATGGTCGAGTGGGCTTTAACAAACAAAACAGCAGCAATATCATGAATATCAGAATAAGATTTCATCAAGTTCCAGTTCATTTCAATACGTTTTCATCTACGCATCAATGACTTTGGTCAGAATGGCACATGCAAATAAGATGATTATGATGTTGATGTTCTTAAGCGTCCTAATCATGATTCTTATATCCCCTCATAAAACCAATTGCAGAGTTATTTTCATTTGTAAAGTCGGATGATGATGAATCTTCAACAGTTTTGGTGGCTAAATTCTCCTGTAATAATAGCTGACAAACTCAATATGAGGATAGAGGGTTTTTTTACATTAAGTATCCCATCAAAATAACATGCACACTAAGAACATGAAAGTACTTCACAAGCTTGTCTGGGAATATAGAGCTATAGGCTTATTGATGTGCATGCGTGTATCGTGGGAACATCGCATTGATTTTTAGTTCCCGTCTCTTTTAAACTTACATCGTTACTGTAACGATTCTTAAGTGGTCTTTCAAATGCGGTGTGGTATTTCTTGGAAACAATTGACCAAGTTCATTCTTAGTGCTTCATTTTGTAACTTCTTTAAACTAAAATCGCGCTCCTTTTAAATTTGTTGTCATGTACAGCATGTATAATGTTATTTTGTAGTTTTGTGGAGACTGAAGATTACAAGCACTGATGTTCAGCAGGCCCCTCCTTTCTAACAACTTTACTTCGGTATACAGTCACAAAAGTCACAATATTTATAATAATTGTTCTTCCGTTCACACTAATTTCCTTATATTACAATGTTATACTGATTTGTGCGATCATGTATATGTTAATGTCTTATCATAGTTTAATTTTTGTAGGAAATGAGATTTGAAAATGAATTTATAAAAGATGAAGTGAAATGAGGTTTGTCTTTTTATATCTTTCTGCTCCCCCTGACGGTTTTTCAACACACGTCCATGCCAAGCCCAATGGTATGGCGCACAACAAAGAGACCTGCATGAGTCAAAGCATGTCCTTTGGTTTATGCAGCGTTAGGTCAGTGCTCAGCTTTGATTGACACTCTAGCTGGGCCATTACTTCTTCTCTAGCTACAGAAGTAGAAAAAATAGCTTCATTTGTGAATTTGTGCGACGGTCATATCCAAAAAGACTGACTTCAGATCGGAATTACACGACCAATCTCATGGTCCATGTCTCTCAAGTCTAAAGCACTGCGTTTTTCTCTCAGTAGTATTTTTCTTTTCTTTTTGAAACAGAATGATAAATAGAATTGGATTTGGAGAGAACAATGAGTGAGCCGGACTTTGACTCACGTTGTGTTCTGCGAAAATATCGTCTGCTTGCACAAACAACATTAAGGGCAAAATAATTCCATGCTCTAGTTGAGCTGGTATGAAAAATATCCTTTGGTATATTATTCCGTTTGATGAGAAACTGACCACAAAAATGCATATTATATGTTTACACATGTGTACGTGTGTGTATTTTCTACCTGAATAATGGGTATATCCTTAAGTCTTTCTCGCGTTAATGTAAGATATAGTGACTGAATTTCTCCATGGATACAACATAGCGTAAAATACGGTCATGTTTTCTGTACATACACTGATACAGAAAAGCAAAGGCAAGGAGGCACATATGCATCACGAGCGTCTCACACAACACCCGCCTGCCATCCCCACACGTTTTATCAGCAGCGATGATACATCCCCCGCCCGAGCGTCTCACCGCCTCGGAGCGGTAATTTATCCCCTATCTAGGGCGTGTTTGTGCGACGCATGATGTCTGCCGTATGGCGAGTCGTGCGAGCGCCCCGACCGATGCATTACGCTGTCCTAGTTTGCGGTCGTTCACATTTACGAGAACCCTGTGCTGTACTTTCAGAGAGAGGGCGCAATTTCACTGCCAGTCACGGAGTTTTACCAGGGTAGGCACACTGTCAGCAACTGTAATCAATAATGTAGTAAATGCATTGTCGGGAGAGCTGTGTCTTTCAATAGAGAAATGATAAATATATAGAATAACGAATGGATTACTTCCATGATCATTTGATATGTTTGTCTCTTTTTTTTCAAATTAATATGTTCTTGAAACGTTAAATATAATTCCTTATGCAGTAATCCAACACATTAGCCTGAATTCAGCGTTCATGCTTTGTTCTGCTTTTTCTGCTAAAGACTGCCAGATCATTTATAATGTTGTTTACTGAAAATGCAGAACTATTTGCGATGCTTCGTCAAGATAACTGTACCATTTCGTTTACTTTTTGAATCAATTAACACATAATATGTACGCTTCATTCTTATGTAAGAATATTATTCTTGCATAAGAATGAAGCGCAAAAATGGACTGAAATTTGCACATTGGTGCGTGTATGGCCTTTCAAGAGTCGGTTAAGTGATATTTATCTGCAGTATATTCTCTCTCACAAAGGTTATGAAGATATTTTCAAAGAATAAAGGAGCGGAGTATCAGTTATCAAGAACGATCTTCGTATAGGTCCTATATCTCTCTGCCTTCTGTACGTATAATACCAGGGTACATATTCATCAAGTTGCTTATTTTTGTGTTTAAGTCTGCCTCTCCGACACTAAAATTAGAATTTTCCATTTTATGATGGCATCGTTGCAGGTATGATCACGCATGATGCAATATTTGATATCCTAAGGGAATTAATATAATTTTAGTATTTCATTGTTGAGGTCGCTTGCCATTTTCTTCCTTTTTGAAAATGAAATGCATTAATATTGGAAGTCTTGTGAACTGTAGGCAGACTGATGTTAATTGGTTATCATTCACCAGTAATGTTGAGTAATATCGTATCTATAGGCAATAGAAGCCGTATGCGCAGGACTTGATTTCAGTTTCAGTCATAGGATGAATTTTCTTCAATATTGGGGTTAGTTTCTTTTGAGGCCCCTGACAGACATGCAGACATAGCGAGAGTGAACACTGAGACCCTGAAGGTTACTATGGGTCTGCAAGGCCAGACTAGCTGTCAAGTCGATCGAGAAATTAATGACCCTGACATTGGGCCGCGTCACTTTTGTGTACACTATAATTTCACATCCACCCAGCACCACCATTAAACGGCAAGAACCGACGTTTTGTCGAGGTCAACATAGCACGAAGCAGACATTGGCACGAGACCCTCTTGAAAAACCAAGCTAGTCAGCTTTCAATTATTTACAGCGCCAGACCCCGCGGAAAATGGCGAGGCGAGAAACCCATTGTCAAGTTCAATTATTGAATAGATATGCAAAGCGAGCACACTGAGACAAATCCGGCCAGTCTGTGGAAACGAAAGGGGAGAAAGAGAAAATGGACCTAATGTAAGTCAGCTAATGCTTGTGTCTTACTGGGGCATATTAAAAATACTACAGTATGGCCTAATCAGGGAACAAAATGAGAGGGTGGTGGCATGAGTCTATCTCAGGATTAGCCATATTATAGGAGAATGGAAACAGAATACATCAAACCCTCTGAAAACATACTAACACTGAATCATTCACAGACAAGCTCGCGCGGCACAACCTTTTTTTGCGAATATCATTTTGTGTGTGACAGGCCAAGCCACACAGAGATTCCATACCTGTCTCACCCAGTACATAATTAGGCCAAGTACGTATCATGCTGGTGCCATAGCGCGTGTATACAGCGCGGTGATGGTACCTCTCCGCGGGGAGAGATATACATGTATACGGGTTATACCGTTCAAGGTCATTATGCATAACGTGTTCGTGAGCGACATTATGCGCCAGCTCCCCGCAGATTGCAAATTGGATCGGGAGATGCCGGCAGACAGACTAACAGATCTGTCGTGTATTTATTACCCTTGTAGAGCAATATTCATTTTTCGAAAAAAATGTGAAATTATCCCTCTCTTTTTATTCTTGTTAAGAACATACTCGCCACAAGTTCTTCTTACTTCTAGAGATGTGCCCCCAGCATTGTCAGATCGATCGTATGTTACTTGTACTTAGGATTATATATTTAGCCTATAGTTGATGAAATGAGATGTCATTGAACCTGAAACGGAACTTTGTTAGAGAAAGCTACATCTACAGCTATATGAATTTATGTATCTGTCTCTGTAGTCTATCCCTTTGTATATACTATGATATGATATGATATGATATAATATAATATAATACAATATAATATAATATAAAATAGCATACATACTTATGATACAGGCCGGCAGTGCATGACAAAAGTTATAGTGCACGCAAAATATAACGATTGCAGACGATAACCCACTATCGATTTGATATCGGTTTTTGCTCCCTCATTTTAATCATCGAGTACTGAATCCCGCACCTCATCGACGCGATTGCGCCACAACCGCGATATGCTCTGCTCGATATTATCGTTATTCTCGATTCTCGCTAGCTATGCCAGCAACTTATCTGTGTGGGACTAGACTTTCAGCGGTAGATTTAAAGATGGAAGCTGAAATGAACAGGTTCGCTACTTTTACAGAGACTGATCTATATAAACAGTATCTTAGACAATAAGGACACAAAGGATGCCATCAAATACGCCCTACGAATTTGGGACTCCTACTGTTCTGAAAAAGGAATCAATCCGACGGATATTGAGCAAGTCAATCCAAGATATGTGCCGCGGCTTTCTCCGTACATTCTACGCGGAAGTGCGCCGTGGAAATGGGTAGCGTGTGTACGGTATACGCTAAGCGCTCTTTGATCACGCTACGCTATGAACTTTTACTACGACATTTACAACACACTCTCGGAATTCACTTGTGCAGCAATGGTGACTTCAATGATGCCTTGCACGAGCCTTGGTGTGTTTAAATCCAGTAGATCCCTAATCCTACAAAACATCATCTAGTCCTGGTCCTGGACCCACAGTGCAGTAAGTAAACTTAGGGCGTCTAACGTGTTACTGTTAGATCCATGGTAGACCTATTGTAGGGTCAAGTGTTAACTAACGTTAGCTCTGTCGCTCGTAAGTGACGAAGATCTAAAACGTTAGGCCAGGGCCCCTAGACCTAACCTATCGTAGGGCCTAGAAATCGTTAGATATAACCACGTAGACCCTAGACTCTACTATTGTTGAATTTGGATCTTCAGGATTTTGTCTACACAGGTTCAAAGAAACTGGTATTATTGCTTGTCTAGACACGTGTTTCAATTTATCTTGCCTGGGTATGTATGCTATTTTATATAACAAATAGTGCATGACATCTTATTGCACTATAACAAGTACCAAGCACCTCCAAATTCTGAATTTGCCCTCAGGCAATTATATTCAATTCGGCCTGCGGCCTCATTGAATATAACTGGCCTTCGGGGCAAATTCAGAATTTGTCGGTGCTTATATTGTTATAGTGCATTCAGTCTCATGCACTATATATATAATATAATATAATACAATATAATATAATATAATATAATGTATTGTAATGTAATATAATATAATATGATATAATATAATATAATATAATATAATACAATATAATATATTATAATATAATATGATATAATATGATGTGATATAATTGATATTAAAATGGATGATTGTATCATATCTTATTACATTATATTACATTACATTACGTCATATCATAGTTATTATATCGTACATGCGACTAGACCTGAGAAATGACGCAGAGTAGGTTGGTGTTGCTATGATATCAAAAAGTGAAGAAAATAGGAACATTTTTCTCTATCGAGAGATACAAGCCATGATTACTGATGGCACATATAGAACCAAGCGCCTCAAACATATTTGATTGACTTCGTTTCATCTCCTGATATTCGCCAGAGATGGCGCTGTTTAGTAAAAAGCGTCAGTGACCATCAATCGTAGATAGGGCTACTATAGTGTACCAGAGACACGGTTCTGCCGCCTCAAATTTCGCATGGGTTTTACCAGGGGTTTTACTTTGTAGGTAAACAAATTGGACCAAGAGAGACTCCATGCAAGCAAATGACCTTGATATACACAAATCTAAATTGGATATGAAGAACAAGACTGGAGAACTTTCACTTGACACTATTCAAACTGAAGAAGAGAAAATAATATATTGAAAATCACTAAAAGAATGAAGTTCATGCGCACAATTAGAAAATATCGCTTTCATTTCAATAATTAATATGAAGATAAAAAATCAAATTTGGCAAACTTGGCGAACTCAGGGTAGAGCGAACCTCACAACAGGATTCGATGACGTCATTACAAGGAGGTATAGCGTTAGAAATCTCACACCTGTTAGTAACATGAGAAAATGGACCAGCCCGAACCCTATCATTTTATAAGATACGATTTTATAAAGATACGAAAATATATTTGGGAAAAAAGCATTACAAATAAGCCATACCATTCATGCAAAAAACAAAACAAAACAAAAAACAGAACAAAACAAAACAAAACAAAAACAAAACAAAAAAACTGACTAGGTAAATCTTTTGACACCCTTTACAAAGTGCACTTTATGTTTTGTTTTGTTTTGTTTTTTGAAATCACAGGGGACTTCTTGTTTCGTCGCAGATTCAGGAAAAATAAAGATTTGTTTTTGTTTTTTGTCTTCGTTTTGTTTGTTTTTTAAGTGGTGAAGCCATAGTTTTCTTTTAACTCTTTGTGTGTTTGAGAGGCGATTGGGGCAAAATCCCCAGACACACTTTCTTAAGTCCCTGGAATAAAAAGGGTTAAGGACATCTGATAAGAGTTCGAGGTGAAATCTTCCATGCAAAGTTAAAAACTGGAGTAGAATAAGTTTTTTCTACTCAGATATGAAGCATAAAAGGCAATGAATCATGTATTCCACACGAAATTTTTAATCGCTTTTTTATTTATTCAACCCCGTGTGTCTACAGCGAATGAGGTGAGAGAGTTGGCAAGCGCAACGAGCGAGTTTTGAATTTATAGATACATGCAAGTAATGGCCCCCTTGTGTTTACTAAGTGTGCAATATTCTGTGTGTGAGTGTCAATTTTCCGTGTGTGAGTATTCTTCCGATCCAAGGCATGCAGATGTGGAGATTCAAGATTGATTAGCAGGAAAAGAAGAAGTGATGAAAGCTTTTTGACATAACTTCCAAGTCTTGTGAAAACGAGAAGAAGAGTTCGACGTGGAAAGAAAATGAGAGGAGGTGCACGGGTACTGACTGACCAGGGTGCTGACAAGAACATGGCGCAGCGCGCCCCGTTGAAGGCATAATTAGTGAATTAGGTCATTGTGATTCACAGCACTTTACAAAGAAGAGTTACACACAAAAAAACAACCTTCTGTTGCTACCCTACATTTAAAAAAAATCATATCTTAGGAATTTTTAATGTTTTCTGTTTGGTTTTTGTTTAATTCTCCATGCCTAGACAGCCCATATTCAGCTGCACTAACTGGTCTTCAATGCGGTCAAGCTGGATGTGAGGTGGGACCACTTCACCGGGTTAAACCCTGCTCCATGCGATGAATGAATGAATCGGGAACTTTTCCTTGAAGGAGTTGTGACTCTCTCACACACGGGACCTCCATTTCATGTCCTATCCGAAGGACATAGTGTTTTCTACCTCACTATAGAGGGGACGGTACCATTACACACACAACATTGCTCACCTGTAGACACGGGAATCGAACCCGAGTCATACGGAATGGGAGGCAGACGCCCTCTACCGACTGAGTTAGTCAAACGGCGCGCCGTTTTCATTCTTTACGCTTATTCATTCCAATAAAATCCGTGGTTACAAAACACTAAAAACAATAATCAATCGAAATTGACATAATACAGACAAACAAAGTTCAAGTCTACATATTTGCCAAATCAAACAATTCATGGAAATGAAAAAGAGAACTAGAGAAAGGCCTTGCGGCCTTGTATGAAATAAGTTCCCTCAGGTATGTATGAGTATTAGAATATACAAGCACACTGAGTGTTTTACTTTATTCTTCTCATTAAAGAAAACTTGAAATGGAGTGGAGATTCCTTGTAACCCATCATAAGATCATCGTCTTTGTGACATTGATTTGAGCACGTACACAGCTTGTTTGCTTGGCCATCTATTTTCATCTTTTTCACTTTTGTGATCATTAAAAGAGATAAATCCGATTTGCTGAATCACTTATAGCTTTAAAATGAGTCCCCAACAACAAAGATACTAATAGTATCTATTTTCAAACTGCTTTTTTTTTTTCAACTCTGCAGCCATGCACTCACATTCTCTTCAATTTTTCTTGATTCTGTTAGCCCAAGGATGAGGTTGTACATGTTTATTTTTAAACATCCTTTTTTATATGGTTTCCTCTTCGTAAAGTACTAATAAAATCGACATGATTATTATAGGAAGTCAGTGATGTTGAAAAACGTATGACGTGTTTATCTTTTTTTTTAAATTCTGCAGCCATGCACTCGCATTCGTTTGTACCTTTCTTGATTCTGTATGCCAAAGGATGAGGTTGATATTTGATCTATGGAAGCAGCTACATGTATATTTTAAGCATCTTTTTATATGGTTTCCTCTTAAGTAGAGTACTAATAAAATCGACATCATTATTATAGGAAGCCAGTGATGTTGAGATACGTATGATGTGTTTATCTCACTCAAATGGCCAGCTTTATACGTTTCAATATGATTCATTTGTGCTTTATTTCCATCCAATGAGACGTAATACAAATACACGTACAAAGTTTGCATTGGATAAATCATATTGTGAACAATTTGTAAGAAATACAATTCATAAAGTTTGATACAAAATATGCGAATGAATGAATGAATAGAAACAACGTATTCTTTACAATTGTGACCAAAAAAAAAAAGGTATTATAGCAAGGGACAAGAGTGACGTACTGAAAATCATTTGACTCTTACAAGAGGTGCAGTGTATAGTAATTACGACAAAAAGTCTATTTTGTATAAAACTAGAATTATCATTCTTGCACCACTAACTGCACAAAATCAGAAGAAGATGGCATAGTGCACCTTTCATTGATTAATTATATCAATTTTACATACTGTATACAGTCACGACACTTAACTGAGTATATCAGAGAATGGACGGATTTGGTAATTTTGAACGCGATAAATTCCGAAACTGGTTCCAGACCAGCTACTCGATGTTTTCTTTCTTTCATTAATTCTTTAAATTTAAGGTACACTCAAGTGGTCAGCTTCACATGTTTGACACGTTCAAGTGTAGAAATAGCGACGAAAATTGATTTTGTAAAAACTATATTTTTCATTAAATACAAATTTTGTACCACTGCCTGAGTCCCAATACTCAAGAGGGAATAAAGCTATACTTTTGTCAGCGATCTCCAGTCCAGCGACCGGACAACAGGCAGATTGAGAGGAGAAACGGTGTGACGACTTTACTTGAGAAAGTCCACATAATAATTGCTTATTCAAATTCATGAAATTCTTCCCTCGAGATGGAAGAATAAATTTGAATGCTTACGCAGAGTACCCGCTGCATGCTATATTTATAAGGATTACAATCAACATCGTGCTGTCGGGCGGAAGCTCGGTGGCCGCTGGTGGAGATGACGCTGTCCGGAGATCAGGAGGACGTCAGTTCAAGTCCTGCTCGAGAATGTACGTCCATGATTTCTTTTATCATGGCTGCTTCTAAAACACTGATCAATGCAGTGCTTATTGTCGTCGATGTGGGGCAATTTGTCAATCAGTTGCGATGAAAACATCCCGACGGAAGAATTTCATGAATTTGAATAATAAAGCAGTACCCGCTGCATGCTATAAGGATGAGAACCAACACTTGCTGTCGGGAGGAAGCTCGGTGGTGTAGTGGAGATGACGCCTGTCCGGAGTTCAGGAGGTCGTAGGTTCGAATCCTGCTCGAGTATGTACGCCCATGATTTTTTTTTTTATTTTTTTTTATCATGGCCACTACTAAAACACTGATCAATGCAGTGCTTATTTACGTCGATGTGGGGCAATTTGTCAATCAGTTGCAATAATAATTCCTTGTTCACAAAATTGCTAAAGGTTAGTAGAAGCCTAGCCTCTGTTGTAACTTTCTGTTTGTTCTGTTTTTCAGTAAAGATCCATGAGATACCCAGCATGCAGTAGTCAACACTTTTTTTCGGGCTTTGCATGAGAAGTGAGAGGGAGAGAGGTATGAATACAATACTGCAGTGCGGATTCATGCCGTAGTCGATTTCAATAGCAGGCCTATTGGCAGAAAGTTGCCTTCTCCACTCTAACAGTGTAGAGGGCGCTATAGCAATTCTTCATCTGGCCTTGCAGCTATGATAAGCCAGTTCGTAATTGGCTCATTAGCAAGTATGATTAATGTGTACATTGGTAAAATTGGCATTCGGTTGGCTAGGCAGGGGCGGATCCAGGAATTCCGTAAAGAGGGGGCGCGTTTACAAAATTAAGGGGGGGGGGCGTACGCACCCCTCCCCCCATTTTTCTTTTCATTTCTTTTGTTTCAACAAAAAAATAAGGGGGGGGGGGGCGTGCGCCGGTTGCGGTCCTCCCTGGATCCGCCCCTGCTAGGCATTTCACTTGTTTTGAAAGCGACGTAATGCATGACCTTGCCCGACGTAGCAATTTATGGAAATTCATGTTCAAACCAAGAACAAACTTGCGCAGAGGAGGTAACCAGAATGATTTGTCAATTAACACCAGGCCTGTGAAGCATAATTAATCAACTGTTTACCCTTATCTGAGAAGACGGCTGGATAGCCCATATTCAGCTACGCTAAGCAGGTCTTCCATGGGTGTAAGGTGAGACCACTTCACCGGATTAAACACCCTGCTCTTTGCGATGAATGAATGAGGCAGGACAGGATCTTTTACGTGCATGAGTTGTGACTCTCTTATACACGGGACCTCCATTTTATGTCCTATCCGAGGGGCAGATCCGTGTTTTGCCTCTTGCTAGAGGGGACGGTATGTTTACATACAGCATTGCTCAGTCCAGACTCGGGTTCGAACCAGGGCCGTTAGGATCGTGAGGCAGACGCGCTGCCGACTGAGCCAACTCACCGCCCTGAACGTGTTATGATTTTTTTTTTTAATTAATACTGCTAAATACCAGACTTTTTGTCTGGTGGATGTGTTGGAAAGCACTACCTATAAGGATCACATTAATAATCATCACCTCATAGATGCTTACTTCGGTTAATTTACAACCCGACAGGGCTGTTGGTACAAACGACATTTTTCTGCTCATACGCAAAGTGGAATTACTAACTGGTCTATTCCACATAGACAAGCGCGTTGAAAAGGAAAAAAAAACAACAGCTGGCCTACTACAATTTCACCACTCAAAAAGTTTGTGTTTTCTGAGTCTACACCGAAACAAATCTAGTTAATTGTGTCCAATGATTATGACATTAGACTGCGACATAACTAAGATTGTAGTCGGAAATACATTGTATTAATTTTGCTCTTCTTTAGAAGCATATCTCATCCAAATATAAATCACCTTAAACCCACCAAAATAAGTTTATATACCGCCCTCTTAAGATGAGCCAGCAATATTGTGCGAGCCATTGCGTCCTCTTTCTATTGTGACTGTACTGGAGTCCCGGGCTTCAAGACCATCTGCATGTGTAATTTTGCTTCCTGGAATGTTGTGGAAGGGACTTTTTAATCCAAAGTGCAGGTGAAAAATTCCTAGGATATTTGTCTTTTTGTTGTTGTTGTTGTTTTTTGTGTGTGTACATTTTCTAATAGTATACCTTTTTAAAATGTATATCATTGATTGCAATTTGTATCCTATTATATTCATTTGTAAGGAAATCGGCCTTGAGAAGTCCTATGTGGCCTTTTTCTGATTCCTACACATAATGTATATCTTTATATCTTTATCTATTAGCATATCTTTTTGCACCATTCTCTCATTTCTAACGTAAACGTAATGTGCTATATAATATTATGTTCGTGTATTTGTGTTTCTCTTATACTTTTTTGAGGATGTGGAATAAATGAATTGAATTGAACTGTAATTGGCAAAGGGTCTGGAAACCAGACTAACGGTTCTGATGCCTTATTGAACATTTTTTAAAAAAAAGATCTCTTACACTGTAATATCAATGAGGCACCACAGAGACACGTATTACAAAGAAGCAATGATTTATACGAGATAAGTATACATGTTATAGCTCCAGTGCTCACATCTGCATTTTTCCTGGTCAAACTTTGGTCAGTGGGCGGTACAGGTAATCGACAGTCTCAAAACTTTCACATATTTTGTTAATTTGCTCTAAGACACAAAGAATCCCTCTAATTTGAAAGGAAATGCGTCCATCATCTTATTTGAAGGGAATTTGGAAAGGAATCCACCTCACCAACGACAGCTGATTAGTTTTTGTCGAGCTGCTGATGCTCTTTTTTTTTTTTGGGGGGGGGGAGAGGGGGGAAAGAAATCTGATTTCATAGATCTATTAAGTACCGTTGGTACAACAAGGTAACGGGTCTCAATAATATTACGGTCCATTTTTATTGTTGTTATTCTCAGTCAAATTTAGATGTTCTTGTAGAAAACAAATGAGGAGCAAGTAATCTACGATTGTGGAAATACATATGACATGTATACTTTTCAACGCCTCTCTGTGCTTTGAAATATTTTGTCTGCTCACAATAACAACATCATCTGTAAAGATGATGGTGCTTCTCCTTACAAGCTGCGGCCGGGACATTTAATGTCCTATCATGTTGAGTTACAATGTTAAAGGGATCGTATAGTTTTGGTTGAGACCTAACTTCAAATTTCAAACATTTTCGGGTAAATAATGAGAAACCTCTTATGAAAATATGAAAGAGCATATAATTCCGAGAGGAATTCAACGTTTATTTGACGAAAATTGGTTTTGAAATGGCTGAGATACCCAAAACAGAGCAATCCTAATAAAAGGTGGGACCCACCTTTTATTACGATCGCTTCGTTTTACTTTGTTTTTGGGTGTATCAGCCATTCTAAAACCGATTTTCATCAAATAAACTTTGAATGGTATGCTCCGTACTCTTTCGCAAGCGGTTTCTTGATATCTCGCAAAAAGTTAAAAGCCAAATCCTCATCTCCACCAATACTATACCATCCCTTTAATACTGCAAGAAATGGGGGCAGCAACAAAAACAAAGTAAATGGAAGATATATGATATCAGGGAAAGAGCGAGAGAGCCACAAAAAAAAAATAGAGAGAGAGAGAGGGAGAGAGAGAAAAAGTACGTGTGGGTATGCATTAGCGTCGTCATTGATTGTGTTTTTGTTCTTTGAGAGAGATGGGAAGTGGGAGTTTAGGATGACATAGTATTGGTTGAGGCGAGAATTCAACTTTTAACTTTTTGCGAGATACTTAGATCCTGCTTTATGAAATGTTAAGAAGTATGCAAGTCTAAAAGGAATTCATAGTTTATCTGACGAAGATCAGTTTTGAAATGGCTGAGATGTATCCACAGACAAAGTTAAACAAAGCGATCCTAATAAAAAGTGGGACCCATCTTTTATTAGGATCGCTTTGTTTTGGATATCTCAGTCATTTCAAAACCAACTTTCATCTTATAAACTTTGAATTCCTCTTAGAATTACGCTCTCTTATATTCCATACAAGGTTTCTCATTATTGCAAAAAATAATAAATCATCATTCTTATAGAAAAGAAAACCGTTGGAAAACTCAAGCAAAAAAAAAAAAAATGGAAAACTCAACCAAAACTGTAAACTCCATTCGTGTTGACTGCCACGCGAAGCCATGAAATAGCAATTATGTTCATCTACTTACCTTTCTCGCAATATATTCCTGTATCTGCGCATCCACTTATCTTATCATATAGGTCCTACATTTGTCTCGTTATACACTGTGCAACTTCTCTTATAGTCATTCTTTATGATGTGTCGATGTGGTTGCCGGGCCTGGGAGTGTCTTCTCACCCCAAGAGATTCTGAAAATGTCTTTGGTTCGCGTGAATCTTGTGAAGGGGGAAGAGAGGCTGTGAGCGCTGGGAGGTTGTTTGAGTTAACTTGGGTCGTCAGATCGGTGGAGAAGACTGCAGACAGACAGATGTTTATCGTGGTAACAGGGGGCGAAGTGGGTTAATTTAGACGATGTGAGGTTCAGAGAGGTTAATGTACTTATTGACGATGTTTGCGCCACCAACCGTACTCCGAGTTCTCACGACCCCGATAGCTATCGTGGAACGTGTTACATACCAGGAAAAAGAATAGATATCAACAGCTAGGTATCTTTCATATATCTCATATAATATATATGTATAATACATAGGACCTACATATAAATGAATAAATATAATATTATATATAATATATACATATATGTGTATATGATTGTGTGTGTGTTTATAATTATCAATATTCTCTATCAAAGTGCGATGCCATTTCATATTCAATTTGACTTCTATGCAAGGAAGTCGGCGAAATCTGATCTGAAATAAGTACGTGGTGGAATTTTAACAGTGTTATTGGTTTCAACCACATACATAGACAAGGTGAATGAGGTGATTAAAGTCGCCGCTCACAAAACTAAAAAAGGTTCGTATAATAAAGATGAAATATACAGACCACGATTTTACAAACTAATAAGACACTGCGATCACTTGTTACGGGATCTATTAGTTCAGTTTTCTTTGGAACATACAGGGAAATTACATTCAAAGCCATGGGGCCTGTTTTGAAGGGAGACATGTTACAAAATATTATAATATTGAAAGTTTTGGGTTAGATTCTTTATAACACATTGAAACAATTATCTGTGAACCCACCAGAGCACTTGAAATTCGATATGTTTATATATACACTCAGCAAAAAAGAAAGTAAACACTTTTCAAGTTTATATTTCTCATAGAATACTGAGCTAAAAGTTAATGTATTATATACCATATGAAAGGTAATTTAATTGGCTATCAACCTGGTAGGTCGATAAAAAGGTAATCTTTACGCATGAGTGAACACCTTCGTTTTTCTCTTCAAGGGCACAAAAGTGAAAATTGCAAAAATGAACAAGTTGTCGTTCATGCGTGCTCTTCATAAGTGCTCTTCCGTGTAACAATAAGAACAAAAGACGAATTTAGCCCAAAAAATAACATGTATTATGTTGCAAAAATAAAGAGCTATGAATTCGCCAATATCTTTGAAGCCCAAAAGATCAATAAAGGCTAAAGTAGTGGAGGAAAATGAAGAATTTTCTGTCAAATCCAAATTAAAATGAAACGCGAGAAGGAGCAATATAAACAAAAGTGGTAGAAATTCGAATCAATTTCTCAAATTAGGAAAATTAAAAATTATATTTGATTCTTGAATTTGTCTCATGAATTCTTAAATTGCGACATTAAAAGAGTTAATTGAAGATATGTTGTTCATTTAATCATCATTGTGCCCTTACTCCCTATGTCATATGAAGTTTGAGTTGACAGAAAATTGTTATTTTCCCCCTTTAGTTTTTTTAATTTTGATTTTGTTTGAGGTAATAAAGGCATAAAGAGAACCAAAACTTATTTTTGTTATTTCATTCATGTCTCCCACTCTGTTAAACTGGTCTTTTGTTATCATTGTTATCTTAAAGGGCATTTCCAAATGAAAGACAACATGTCAACTTTAGTTTTGCAATTTTCACTTTTGTACCTTGGAGGACAAAAACAAATGCGTTCACTCATGCGTAACGTTTCCCTTTATATTGACCTACTAGTTTGATAGCCAAATGAATTACCTTCAATTTGGTATACAATACATTGATTTTCATCAAAATCTTCTATGAAAAATATGAACTCGAAAAAGTGTTTACTTTCTTTTTTTGCTGAGTATATATATGATCGGAGGTGTTCATCTTGGAATTTCCCACGTGTTGGACTTCGGATGTTACATAAGATAAGAAGAATGAGTCTCAAATAAGTAATGTGTATATCCAACAAGAAGGCCTGAGGCGGGTTGAAAATTTTGTGAATAAAAACCTTCTTGTTGGATCTACAGATGGCGTATTTGAGACTCATTCTTCTTATGATTATAATCGGAGGTAATATATGTTCTCTATTGATGGGTAAAATATGTAGTTTCTGAAACAATATTGTATTTCACAGAAACGGCTGAAAAGAAGGAATACTGTGGTTTACAGCTTGTGAGATTTCTAGCATACCACCAGACAGATAGGTTCGAAATTCAACGTAAAGTGAACATTGCGTAGCTATTTTTATGTAATTAATTGTTTGATCGAAATTTCATGCATTGAGAGGCAAGTGAATTGAATGTATTTAATGTTGCTTGTTCCACAATACTTGGTAAGGATATGTCATGTTATCAAAATGCATGATCAGTTTCATCGAAATCTGCACTTTTTTTTTTTTTTTTTTGCAAAATGGCTACCCCTCGGCACTAGAGGCCAACATCTATCAAGCGAGATAACTCTCATTATCAATTACAGCTCAGCTTGAACTTGATCCTCGCACCCACAACCGTTATGGTACAGTGCAATAATTTTTTTTTTCCGTCTGTGTTCCCTTCCTAGAAGCAACCTCCCTACTCATATCAAACCCTCTACCTCCATTGATATATTCAAAAAGAAACTTTAAACACTCTTATTTCAGGAACAGAACCGATGATTAATTTGTATTTGGTTGACATTATCTTATTGTCTTGACATGATCTATTATTGTCATTATTATTATTATTATTATTATTATTATTATTATTATTATTATTTTTACTATTTATTCGGCAATTCAACATACATGTACAATGCAAGCGGACATAAAATACAAACAAAAAAGTTCTATCATCTATCATGAAAAGTTGAATACATGCCTATGTTATAACTTCTGATTTATTCTGTGCTATGTTTTGCTGAAAAATGAAGAATGAAATTAATGAAATGAAACGAAATGAAATAAAAAATATGCAATTGTGGATTATTTGTACTCGTAGTCGATTTAATTGATTGTTTCTCCTTTGTTAACTTGTTGTAAAACACTTTAATAGTAACATTTCGTCATGTTAAGCGCTATATATTTTCCATATTATTATTTGTTTGATAGATACTTTATTTTCTGCAAATCAATATACATAAGTTACATAATCATGAAAATGCAGGAAATATACAAAGTAAATTAAACGCAAAGTCGTTTGACTTGCATAAACCACGATACATACTAAGTACATAATCATGAACACGTAGGACATATTATGTAAAGTAAATTTAACACAGTCTTTTGACTTGCATAAACAACGATATGAAAGAAATTTAATATACAGTATGCATGTCTATGCAGCAGTGATAAGAATAACATTTATAGTTAAGAAACGATTATGCAGAGGGCCGCCATTATAAGCATTGCTTGAAAAGATGGCCGGCCCATTATCATTATTATTAACATTATTGGCAACTTTTCATTCAGGAAATAACGATGACGAAGTTACCACCGCAATATCACCTGTCTATCGGAAGAAGGTGATACCAAGGAGCTTCTACAGAAAGGTGAAAAACGGCAGACTACACTCTACAGGAAGCCACGTGCACCAGGCAATGAATAAAAAAGACCACTCTCTCCCTCTTCTTGAAAGCTCGTCAAAATTTTGTTTGTATAAGTCGACGTAATTCGCGGTGATTTCGAGGAAAGGATTTTGAGACGGTGGTAACCCGGCGGTAACCCAGATTTCACAGTTTGCCCAGAGTCTTTTCCCACGGTAGTGCGGAAAATTCGTGTTTTTGCTAATTTTCCGCTCCTGTATGAATTAAAGGTAGGATATAGCTGCAGACTAGCCCCATGGTATAACAAGTCCGCAGATGACTCTCATTGTGTGTGTGGTTACAGCTCGTTATTCCGAAGGTTCGTTATTCCGAAGGTTCTTTAGTCCGAAGGTTCGTTAATCCGAAAATGAAATAGCTTTGTTATTCCGAAGGTTCATTAATCCGAAAATTAGATAAGGTTCATTATTCCGAAGGTTCGTTAATCCGAAAATGAAACAAAGGTCGTTGTTCCGAAGGTTCGTTACGGACTCTACATCACTTCGGATCAACGAACCTTCGGAATAACGAACCCTATTTCATTTTCGGATCAACGAACTTTCGGAATAACACCACAAATGTTCGGATTAATGAACCCTTTTTCATTTTCGGATGAACGAACCTCTAGGTATAGGAAATGTGTGTGTTTCGGATTAACGAACCTTCGGAATAACGAACCTTCGGAATAACGAACAGCACCCGTGTGTGGTGTATGTGGAGTGTAGTTGTGCTCATGACGTCGTGACGAAGCTTCGATATCCACATCAGTGCAAGTACGAGCAAGCTTGTATGCAATTAATCTTGGAAATAATCAGGGAGGTGAAAACCTAAGCAAGTTTATAAGAAGACTGCCTGCCAAAATAAAAATTTTAAAAAAAGATGGGAAGTAGGTTAAATTATTACCATCAATGTCCATGTGAAATACGGTGGGGTGCTAACCAGCGAGTTTGGAATGAACACATTGGCGATTTCCAGTACAATATTTTAAACCAAATAGACAGGTGGCCTGATTCAAACCAGGGAGGTAAGTTAACTAGGGACGAAAACCCACCTGCCTGGTAAACCATGGTCAAACGATCTACGCCTATCACACGGATGTCTGTAATCCAGATAGTGGACTAGGGTATCTGCAGTTCGGATCTTGCTATATGCCACGGGTATACCTCCTCTCAGCTGTGAGTAACTGTACTGTAAGAAAAGTCAAATCAAGGAGCTTGATCGAATCATGGACCTAGTGTAGGTCCATGATCGAATAAAGTCGAGTTTGTGAAGAAAAGAAGTTCAGATCAACATGTGAAAGCTATCAGAGCAGCGGATGCGGAATCCTGCAACCTACCGGGAGGGTGTCTCGATCCAAGAAAAAATGGTGTCACTCCCAAGAAAAGGGCAATGTACTAAATATCTACGTAGTCATACCGGAATACTTCACTCGTTGGTATGCATTCTCAGGATTTGTCTGGAATTTAGAAGAGTCCTCGACATTCAGTAAAAACATGAACGTGGTCCAAAAATTATCAGGAATAGGGTTGGTATGCCGGCATTGGATGCCAACTGGTAGTGTAATACTAATAGGTCCCAATTCTTTTGGGGGATGTTCGTTATTCCGAAGGTTCATTAAAATGATTAATCCGAAATTGAAATAAGGTTAGTATGGATTATAACTCCGGGGGTTATCCCACTAGACCGACACCCACGAGTCATACAGCCCACGAGTTCGACATTGAAAACAGGTCCATGAGTCATACAGCTCACGAGTCATACAGCCCATGAGTTCGACACTAGGCAAATAAAGCTTATGAGTTCAACACTAGGTAAAAACAGCCCACGAGTTCGACAGATACAACACGGCCTTGTTGGCTTAGTGTCGAACTCATGGGCTGTATGACTTGTGAGCTGCATGACTCGTGAGCTGTATAAATCGTGGGTGTCGGTCTCGTGACGTGCACCCGTAATTCCGAAGGTTCGTCAATCTGGAACACGCAAATTCCCTTTACGTAAAAGCTCGTCAATCCGAAAATGAAAAAGGGTTCGTTTATCCCAAGATATGCGGTGTTGTTCCAAAGATGGGTAATTCCGAAAATTAAGTTTGCTATTCGGAAAGTTAGTTAATCGAAAAGTGAAATGAGGTTCGTTATTCCGAGGGTTCGTCAATCCCAAACACTCAAATTTGCTGAATGCAAAGGTTCGTTAATCCGAAAATGAAAAAGGGTTTACCCTTTATTTCATTTGTTTATTTATTGTTTGGTTTATTTGTAAGAAACAAAATGTGCATATTGGATTCCCACTCCGCAGCCAATATAATCTATCCTTAGTTTCTCATATACTTAAAACTGTCAAAACGTGCATCAAAAAGACAATACCATTAGTAATCATTTAGCTGTTGTTGCTCCATGGTGCAATAATCTGAAGACACGACCACATGGTGCATTCCAATGCAAAGAGTCTAATCAGAAAGCGGATTATACCTGTTCAATCGGTAGTGCATTACGTAACCACGTCTCCTTCCCTGGAAGACGGTGTAGCACCAGTGGCACCGGTCGGTGCCACCGCGGTGTCATCCCAATGGTATAGTCACGTTCATAAAGTTATCATAGATAAATATTATTTACCGGGGACATCCCACGAGATTGACACCCACGAGTCACGGTCCACGAGCTAGGGCTATGATTACACACTATAGGCAAATAATGCCCAGGAGCTCGACACTATGAGCAAATATAAGGCCCATGAGCTCGCCCGTGATGTAAAGTCAAGCTTGTGGCTCTTTTTTGCCTAGTGTCGAGATCGTGGACCGTAAACCTCGTGGGTCTGTTTTTTTTGTTGATGTCGGGTTCATGGGCCTTGTTCACTTATAAGTATCTGTAGCTCGTGGACTGTATGACTCGTGGGCTGTATGACGCGTGGGTGTCGAGCTTGTGACGTGCACCCCTATATACACTAATATACCTACCATTAACAGCAGGTGGAACTACGAGCTCGTTCACACGGTCTTATCACCGATGTATACGTCACACGGTTTCTGTCAACAATCGCAGGCAACAACTATAGGAGTGTGTATACATTTCAATGGCCACGTCATTCCCGAATGAACTTGGCAGAACATGAAGGAACCACACGCAATCACGCACCAGTGATCGATACAATCCTTGTCTCCATAATCTCCAGGATCGGACTGAAAATGCCCGTAAACATGTGGCAAAGGGTAGTCACAGACTTAATAGACCATGACAGCAAGCTTCCGGGACAAACTTACACAACTTTTGACCACCAAAGAACGTTCTTCTCATTAGTACTCAGTCAATTTGAACGATTTGCTTTATGCGTGAGAGAACATAAAATATTTGACGTATAGGTCAGATTTCCGTTCGATCTATCTTGCATGACACGTCTATTCGTCACAAAGAATTGAAGTGTCAGAATTATTTTAACCATTATCCCTTGATCGCAAAGTATATTTTTTCAAGAGATACGCATTCGTAAAAGTGAGAAGGGTTACATTTTGTTCGTGTCTAACACAAGAAAAACACACGTTTTAGGAAGCTGTTTGTTTTTTTTGTCCATAAAAATGTATTACATGCTCTTTTAGTAAATCGGGCCTTCATGTAACACTGTCAACATGTTATTTTTTTGTGCGTTTTCGGGTTTTTTCACTCTTCCTTACTATTCCTAAGTTAACTTTCCGTTGATATATTTTGTTTGTAGGTCTTTTTTCAAGTCTGGTGTTTAGGTCGAAGTACGTATACTGTACTAAAACTCGCCCACCCCAGAAGACCTATCGCACAGAAACGCTGAAGTAACTAATGAGCCGCCATCACTTTCTTTTTCTGTTACTGTATTGATGAAATCGTTACTTGGCGAGAGAGTGAACTTCGGCGAGAGGAGGGGGGGGGGGGTCAGAATGAGGGGTGGATGGAGGGGGGGGGTGGGGTTGTGGCTGTGAGGGTCTTCGGTAGGCGTTCTCACACCCCGGTGACAATGAGTTTGCCAGAAGCGTGTTAATTGGCCGTGCATTGTCTGGTACAAAGGGCGAACGGCGAGGACGAGCGTTCTTGTTCCAATGTTGATGAAAAATCCCCCTTACCGCGTCCAGTGAGAGCGACAAAGGTCTTCACAGAGGGGTCTCAGGCCTTTTGTGTCTGTCAAGGCGCACAGATGGGGATCAAGTTGAAGGGAGGCAACCACTTTCACACTCACCAAATTCCAGCATCGATCAACAATGATACGTCAACGTCAAGTGCAGGAAAACATCCCGACAGCTCGGAGAGAGTCGGAAGCATGTAGGCCTTAGGTGGTTTCCAGCTTCAGCAGCTCTGAAGAAGACACGGTCTGTGTGGGGGTATTAGGTCAATGCGGATCATTTCTACAAGCATGATGATTGTCACCATTATGCATGCCTAATGTGCTTGCTACTGGGTTTTTTTAAAGACTTTGTATTTCTATTCCTCGAGCAGACATAAATATCAATGGGGAAAACCCCAGCACCGTGTAATATCATAAGGCAAATCAAATGTATACAAGCGACTTATTATAGAAGAAGATGTATGACAGTATTATGCAAGAGTATTATTATGAATATAATCAACATATCGATGTTGTGGTACTGCAAAAGTGTGCATGATGGTTGTCTTCTGTTTGTAATGTTTATGGTATGTACTGTATAATATTATGTTCTTTATCTAGTCGAATAAATAATAATAAAGATAGTAATGTTTGCATTGCATGAGACTATTAAAGTATAACGGTGATTAGGAGACCCTCGTGCATGTGATTTTCAATTCAATTCGGTTTTATTTCAAATCAAAAGAAGCATAATAGTTAGTCCGCAGACTAATAGTGTCATGCGTACAGAATAAAAGTACATGCATGATTATAGAACATTCACAATTAAAAGAATCAAAAAGTTAAAAAACCTATTGAATTATTCAGTCATACCAATATCATATTCCTTACAGTCCTACAATTACGCATTACATGTGAAAAAAATACATAGATAATCAGAGCAGGGAAATAATCGGAAATGCACTGACAAACAAACAAACAAACAAACAAACAAATGAAAAAAGAGCCTTATTCCTTTACCCATTTTTCGGAACTTTGCCATGGTTGTCAGAATTGAAAGGTGCGATATCGGCCGTTGGTAAGGCGATGGATCGCTACCATTGTGTGTTATCAACCCTTTATACACTGTACTTGAAAGCTATAGCAGCGATTTCCTCAAACTTTTTTTCATTGCCTTTGACCAGGCACTTTGAAAGAGTGTATACCATTACGTACAGTAAACAAGTATACCAATCGTAGTTTTCAGAAATCGCTTTATCTATACGACTGAGGAGTTATCATCATTAGTTACTATATCTGAGGAGTTTATTTTGTCTTTTCCACAAGCGGCATTCGGGCACATACGGTAACAGGTAGACTGATAGTCAGCAACTTGTAGTATGCGCATATAAAAGCCTATATAGGAAAATGATGTTCCTATTTAGGCAGGTAAGTAACTTCAGTCAGCCACTGGATCATGCAACAACTATGTATTATTAATATTTATATGCCGTAAATATCAGAATTATTATTGAACTGCCGCTCCACAACATGTAGTCACAGCTTTTCGTTCTCTCGTAAACTAGAAAAAAAAAAGCGTCTTCGGAAAACGTTGTCGCCACTGAAACACTATTACCGCAGAATTCTATGGGCAACGATTATCTATTTCCCCCCAGTGCTATTTTCTCACGTTTTATTGAGCTCGGTGTTTTGAGTGGAGGGCAACTATCGACGCACGGGGAGTTATCCGCCCGGTAAAGTTCATCACCGTCAAACAATGAGCGGGTCAACCTGTTTTCCCGGCGAAATATTTAAAGGGGTGGTTGACACAGGCCCACGGCGCGGTTGGATCCCACTGCTCTCAACACGAAGAACTTATTCATTCCATACTTATCTTCACGCATACTTGAACACACACAAACACGCACACATACGCACGTACTCTTAATGAGTATGAATGTATGCTGTATGCTTGTATGTAGGCCCACGTAGTGTATGTGTGTGTGTATATGTATGTAAGCATGTATGTATAATCATTTATTATCATTGTATGAGTAGAAAAGATGTGCCTATGTGAATATGAATGCAATGATGCGTATTAATGCAGTACGTGATATTCACGACACTCAACCCTTTGACATGTGACCAAAAAAAAAAAAATGGTTATTTATGGTGTTTGACAGGCTGATGTGAGTATTTACCCCACTCTATGCTAAAATCAATGACGTTACATTTACAGAGCTATGAATTATTCATGCTTGGAGAGGTTTTAACATGATAATAGGCCTATCTTTGTATCCTGCTGGTATTATTTCTCTATTTTTTCTTCCTCAGATAAGATGCAGTTGCAAAAAAAAGAAGAAGAAGAAGAGAAGAGAAATAGTCTCATGACGGTCTAATTTGCCGAATCCTTTGACTCTGAACCAGAAATTTTCAAACTTGATAACCGCTCTGAATTTGAATTTCGAGGATAATAGAGTTTTGCCCCATTGGTTCTAGGTCCAAACGCATGACAGCACGTGGGTCCTAATTGTTTCCCCGTGGTAAGCATTTATACGTTGCGTGTGCCCTGAGTTTCAGTGCTTTAGCTACCAAAAATGAACCCTGATGAAGGGTTGGCTCAGACAAACAGAGTAAACTCAAAAAAAAAAAAAGAGCAGTGGAAGATTCGTCGGAATTCGACATAAGCCAGGAAATTTGCATAATATTAGACCTTAAAAGTTAACAGTACACAAAAATGATAATGATATAGCCTAGGTCGCAACCGCATATCTATGCAAACTAAAATTTTGTGCACAAACTAACATAAATATCATGTTCAAGTCGGTAGTTCGGTAGTTGAACCCATATCTGTAAGTTGTCATAACTGGTTGCAACACAATGAAAATGTCATGAAAAATGTGCAATTTGTTTTTCTTTTTGACTTTATGCCCAAAAGAAGACAGTGAGGATTTGTGCGCGAAAACATGTGATGAGGCCAATATCCACCATCATCTCAAATCAGTGGTGTATGATAACAAATCAACATCAATTTTCGGCAGAAAAAAACAAGTTCAGTAACTCTTTGTATACTACATGTATTCTGTGGGTCCAATTTTGACGAAACCTCGACCATCGGTTGTTTGATTTTACTCTGTTAAAAAAAAAAGGAACAACTTGAACATGGTGGAGGAATTATTGATAGAATAAACATTAAAATTCACTTTGCCATCGCGTCAGATTTATTTGTCTCTGTGCATGGAGTTCGAAGGAATCACATCTTTGGAAATGGACGCAAAAGGACGCATATCCTTTAAAATGTTTTCCGAAGTTCACTGAAATCTAAACTAGGCCCCAAGGGCTGCTAAACCTTTTGTGGGACAGTAAGCGCCCCTTTTTACCCCTGCCATCTCTGGACTCGAATCGTCCCAGGGTCACACTTTGCTCGCTATGCCTCGCTCTCGGTCCCACCCTTTTTCCTCTGTCGCCCAGAGGGGTGGGGCAGGATAACGACATCACCGCTCTTCAATGAAGCTGATCTACAGACAACCTGAACTACCCACCAATACGTACAGACAAAGCAATACACACATGCATATACACACACAGCCCTACACGCACACACATACACATATACATACATACATACATACACACTTGTTGACCCGTTGGCAAACACGGTAAAAGACATACACAGGGCCCAGGCCAAGAGAAGGGAGGTACACAAAGGTTAGACTCAGAGCGAGATTGGCTAATACGAGTTGCTTTCATCACTTTGTGCGTGCTCCGGGGCCGTGGGAGAATCGCAGGCTCTGGTCCTTTGTACGCACTGCTTTCGTTAGCTCAGCGGAGCATGAAGCCCGGCTGGGTCAGACTCGGGGGCAAGGCGAAGGAAAGAGCGGGCGAGATAGGGAGAGAGGGAAAGAGAGAGACAGAAGAAGGACATAAAAAAATAACGACTCCAACTTAGAACGAACCAAGTTAAGAGCGCACAAGTTCAAGAGTAAGGCGATCCTACATGCCGTGGGAATGCCATACTCATGTAGTGGAATCGCTGCTGAGTTTATCACATTTTAAACGCCCTTTGGACTGCAGCAAAGGAGGCCGAATTGGACCTGATTGGTGAGCGCACAGGTTTCGCTGCAGGATTAGAGTGTGGGAAAATCGTTACTCTGAGCTCCACACGCACACGATATACGCGCTCTTCGTTCGCCACTCCCATCGTATCGCCCGCTGCACATGTTTTGTGAAATTTTGGATCCCACGGACTCCAGTATACATGGCCGAGCTAAAGCGTTGAACGACGGGCTCCCTATTGCACGTGTTCTCGTCACTGACAAAGAGACAGCCCTCATCCATCGTGACACATTTTCTCACGTTTTCCTAGCTTCGAATACTACGGGACATGGCGACGTGTAAGACTAGGCATAGCCTGCCATTTTAGCTCTCGTCCGGCCGCGGATAGAATCGCAAGGAGTGCTTTCCCGTAATAATGGAATTTACATCGGAATATGACACATCTGTACAAGGTGTCACTCCAGCTACGCCCATGCATGGGGCACCCACCTCGCCCATTGTGGGGGCCACGGCCGGCCCTCTCCACGGGGATGGAAGACAGCACCAGTTACTGTTTCACGAAGCAGTTCAGTTGGAAAATTATGCGGAACTTGGGCGATTACTACGGGCTTCACCACCTGCCCGTTTGGATGTGAATATATTTGACAGACACGGGCAAACCCCGCTGCACCAGAGTGTTCTGAAAGGGAACCTGGAGATGGTGAAACTGTTGGTTCACTGTGGAGCGGATGTTGCTCTGGCAAATCGAGAAGGATGGAACGCATTACACATTGCGGCATATAGGGGTTACATTGACATAGCATTGTACCTCATCGGAGGAACAGAGAGTTATAAAAAACGATGAACGGGCTTCTCATAATCGCAATTATGAGTGTCGACATCTTTTAAGTACTACTCTGCAGCTATGCATCAAGATTTATATTTTTGCAACATAACACCGTTAGTATATTATGTAGCCATCCTATATATTCAACGCAAGGAGAAAAAAGTGTCATTGATAAAGATATTTTACTACCTCTTGACGCTCCCTACGGTTGGTACGTTATAGGCTCCCCAGCGCTGTCTCACTGGATGGAGTGGAGTTATGGGATATAATCTCCTATGTCGTGGTTGGTGATTGGTGTTATTGTCAATGTCTGCTCTATTTTTTTTCCATCAACGGATTGCCAGAAAGGAAGTCGAATGTGAAGGGGGATTTCGGACGTCGGCGCATCGGGCGGCTAGTTCTTCAATAACCACGGTATCTACCACAAGTCCGGCGCGTCCGTCTCGTCGATTGTCTACCGCCTGCAAATTTTCCCAGGCTATTGTGGTACATGTAGCAGGCATTGAGGAGCTGAAGTCTGCAAACGTGAGAAATGGTGAAAGGAGGGAACAGCGAAGTTCCCAAGCCGCGATAACAATGAAGCACTGTCCCTTGCCTCGTCCAGAACCAGCGGACGGAACAAGACCACGCACGGCACGGCCAGCTGTACTCGTGTAGACTGCAGAGCTCGGGTCGTTATGATGGGGGAGAGATAATGAAAGATTCTTACCACTGCACTCTGGACATTAGCTATTATTTGCAATGAGAATATTTTTGTAAGATCCAGCGTAAAAATGACGTAACCAAATAAAATACTTCATTTGTACTTCGACTTTTATATATCACACTATTTCTTGCAAGGTATATTGCTTTCTCAAAAGAAGACAGTTATATTCACTCGCAATATTTTTCTTTTACTGGCAGTATAGTTTATGTGTTATTTTCCCGTGGAATTGTTCGCTGCGAGTTTTAGCGGCAGGTGGAACGTTTATTCTACCACTGTGAGGATTAAGATCAATACCAGCGCACATGTGGTAAGCCTTCACTCGCTCAAGCAGTCTCCCGCCTGAAAATCTGTTCGCATGTGTGTACCGTGGGGCCAATCTCTTGAAAGAAGTGGAGGACGGCATTTTTTCCCTCCTCTCTCTCTCTTATTCGTTATGAACATGTACGTGTGTGTGGTGTGTGTGTGTGTGTGTTCCCTACCGGCACCCGTCACACTCAAGGTCAGTTGCCATGGCGACAGACCAGGGCCCTGTTTCTCACTGTTCTCTCGCTTTCGGAGTGGAAGTAGGAATCTGGGCATTTGAGTCAGGTGTATGTACAATTTGTATGTATGTGTGTGTGTGTGTGTGTGTGCTATTGAAGGCCCTCCTGTACATCGTACCCCAGGCAGTGAGATTCGTGTTCAGTCTGTGCAAACTTCATGGGCTGCATGCACCCTTTCAATACTACGTGTACTTCCCAAGTATTCTGATGCATTATTATCAGTTAATGTGAAAATTTGCCAATCCCTGAGGCCGATACGATTGTACATGTCGTAAGAATATCACTGTCTCTTTGCCGACAGCCGGCCGGCGGGTCACCAGTCGGGTGTGGTGTAAGCTTGAGAGTGCGTGGTACTCTAAATCAAATCCTCTGTACCTTACTGACAAATCCTACTATCTACATCATTTCTTTGCCACTTTTGTATTCACTATAAATGTACCAGACTGCTTCTGTATTTCAACTGAGCCTTTCAATATCATTAATGCAGCATGCCATTGTAGGCTCGTTTTATTTTTATCACATGACCTAAATCGCTAAGTTTGTAACTTATGAACGATTCCTGTACGTACCGCTTGACCGCTTGAAAGTAAAAGTGGATGGTCATTTGTATTCATTGATATTCGTATCATCACTGCCATACTATGCTGAAATGTTACTGATTATGTTTACCTAAGTCATTCGAGACTCTAGTCATTCATTCTTACACACATAATTTAAGAGTAAGTTGCATAAGTTAGCATCTCGACAATCCCCACTCGTGGGTGTGTGTGATATTTTATCTCCTTCGTGTAGTTCGTCGATGTAAGCGAGAAATCCATGTATATAACAGGGACATGTTTATGTACAGATAGTGTTCTCGCCACGGGAACGTCCATAACCGTTGTCTGTGATATCCCACGAGTTGAGACTGAAGTGTTTTTTATGCATGAAAGGCAACTAGTCATACGCTACTTCGTCTGCAGTGCATATTACACAGTGTTTATTGTCTATTGAACAGTTATTGAGATGCACTGACGTATGATTCACGTGTTTGACTTCTTATGAGGGCTACATGTACATTGTACACACATCGTAGCTAATGTCCCTTCAAAATACACCTGTTATTGTTAGATCTATTTTTTGTGTTCTTATTCTCTGAATACTGTATGCCACTGTCTTTAAAGGGGATGGCTAGTAACTGATCAGTGGGAATCAGTGGGAATGCTGGAGGATGATTGTTCCAATCCTTGTGGGGTTCATTTAAGAGTACATTATATATCTATTCTTGTGTGAAAACTATTTGCTTCAGAATGGTCTCATATTCAAGTAATGTGCAGTTTAATGTTTCCAGGTAAGCGTCCCTGGTCAGTGACGGGGCATTAATCTACACATTACTTGAATATGAGACCATTCTGAAGCAAATAATTTCCACACAACAGTAGATATATAATGTACTCTTAAATGAATCCCACAAGGATTGGAACAATCATCCCTCAGCATTCCCACTGATTCCCACTGATCGGTTACTAGCCATCACCTTTAACAAAGCAGTATGTTTCGCAGAAGATGAAACGCTTACCCTATTCTGGGAGTTGGTCCACCCCCTGTTCTATTTTTCATGGAACGAACATAGCAAACTTTGGTTACAATGGCGGGATTTTGTCCTTATTTGTCCCGTGCATACGCTTGTTCAAAGTCGCGTAAATTTCAACAGTCATGTAAAGTTATGGGACATTTTAATCAACGAAGAAGAAAGACTCGAACAAAACTAACTGCTTCACGGTGCCATCTTTAGAATCATAACAACTATTCAGACGTATGACGTCATAACGTGATATTTACCACGTCTATGCACATGTGTAACTGCATACCGAAGTTTCGTGTTGTTTGTTGAACGAAATATCGTACTATATGAGAGGTGAAGGACGAGATTATCAAATTTTGTATCAGAAATGGTTCCAAACATTTCAATACTCTGAGTGGCCTACATCATGCTTATTATTTTGAATGTTCAGCCGCAGTTGTTTCCAAGTGTATGTACAACTCACGATATTGCAGTGTAAGCATTCATAACAAGGAAGACTGCGATATAGACCCAAGGTGTAATGCAAGATGCAGTTCGTGTGTATCCAGATGGCAAGTGCTGTACAATAATACAGGTTTATGTATCGTCAAAGGCAGTACATTGTATGAGCAGGGAGGTGACACCTCCCTGGTATGAGCAACTAGCCTTGAGTATGTAGTAGGTCCTCCGATTGTCCTCAAACTGCTTTGGAAGTATTCTCTTCCTTTTATTTTCAGGATTGCTTGTCCTTAAGGCATCTTCTAGTCGTACTTAAATTGAGTGATACATAGTACACTGTATCTACAGGTGTACATACTTTAATTATTATAACAAATGTAAGAAAATGTCAACAAGGATGTCAACGCACAAGATTCGTATCAAGCTACATATGGCACTTGATATTCAAGAACCCGCGTACTGATCAATGAACGAGAGACGCATTATAAACTTTGTATGAATTATTATGTGTGTATAATGTGCGAGGAAATGTTACATGTAGCTACTACATCTTTTTGTTGTCAGTGATGACGTAATGGTAGATTACACATTAACAATGCTCCATGTCTAGCTCTCATTACATGAAAATACCGGCCTGATGTATTAGCTCCTGGGAAATTATTATATCTAGTAAAAACTTCGTCAAGTATCTTTCACGTAGCTCTCACAAGCGAGCAAATTTAAAAGAAACCGCGCAGCTATTATTTGTTTATATTGTCTACAATCCGAAATGACCTGTTAAGATATTAATCCTTCTCGCTTTCCTTTGACTTAGTTTAAAAAAGAAGCCAAGTGAAATAGCATATGTAGCTTGTCACAGTGCTGTGAGTTGCCAAAACTGATTTCCTTCGTGGTTGATTAAATTCAACTGGACAGAATATGTGGAGACCATTGGTCATCAAGTTGTTAGTGAAGATGTCAGAATGTCACTTTTTCAGTTTAGTTGCTTTCCATCTCCTTTGCAACGAAAGTTACGGAGGTGATAACCCCTCGGTGTTTTGTTACAGTAGTTTTACATGAGGGCTAGACATCTGAAAAAAAAAATCGGAAGTACAAATTGTACGGACTAACAGCCTTCGCGTTTGGTGAAATGCTTATAGAGGGCGCTAGACTCTCATGTGACAGATCTCCATCTGTGAAAATGGTCATTTTTTAATTAATAGCCTCGTGTTGTTGTTTTTTCAGTAATGTGTATAAGGTCGTTGAAAGTCATTTGTTAAACATTGTATACAGAGTAGGGGCAAAGCTTGTGCAATGTTTGCACCATGCTTTTGTTTGTTGTTGTTTGTAAGTGAAATGCGATCTGGTAGCTTACCTGCTTTTCACCCTTTACTATCGAAATGTCGTATGTTGATGTTTCTTCGTTGAGTTCTGGCTTTTCACGTCGCTTGGACCTTGTATTCCCTTTATAAATGTGAGCCGAATACCGGTATTGAATGTACAGTAAAGCGATCTTCATCATTTCGAGCAGTTTCTAGTGAAAACTATGATGCATGTAAACATAGATACTATATATATTTTTATATGATCATTATTGAACTTGTATATTATGATGCCATACTCGTTTTGTTAACATTAGACGGGGTAATGCACTATAACAGTATTAAAAGACGTCTACGGTAGATTATCCGCAAATTGTGTCTTACGGAACTTCTCTGCTTCTTCGTGTGAATTCTCTATATAGTAATGCTGCATCTTATCCGACTCTGCGAGTGAAACCGTACGTAACGGTGTATAGACAAGCGTTACGTTATGACCAAGCAAAAAGACAAAAGAGAAATTTGTAGCAACAGACGGAAGCAAACGTTGTGCAGTAACGATGATTTTTCCGGTTGCGGTGTTGTGTAGTGTGTTTTAGACTGGTCATTCGTTGTTCTTGTCGTTCTGTTTCATGTTACGTAATGGATAACAACGAAGGGAATGTGAAGGACTGGAGGAGTGTGGATGCACATCTGTACAAACTACACGTACGTGTATTTCATTGTAAATTTTCTACTTATTCTTCTGCTTAAGCCGCCCTACAGTTGTACTCCTGTGATTATACCAAATTTGCAAACGTTTTTTTCCCCACTGTGCACTTGGATTCAGTCATGGACAAGTGTGATTTGTACCCCAAAATGGCGACGAAATTCGGTGTCCCCAGTGTGGCGTCGTCAATTAGTATCCCAACTACAGTACGAAAACATTACATGTACTGAGCTGTGAGTCTAGGAGCGGCATGTAGTGATGTTGAGTGCGAAGCCTCATCCCAATACAATTGTCGAGATAACACGTGACCTCAGTCAGATTCAGTCACGTGATAGCCCTTAGAGGGTTACATGTACAGTTACATGTATGTCTGGAATTCCAACGCCCTTGACTAGTCCACTGGAGAGATGTAAACTTGGCACGGGATGATCAAACTCCTTAAAAAGATAGAAATAATTATTAGCTAAACGAACAAGCCTTTAAAGATAATCGTACAATTGTACATGTACATAATGGACCTGCCTCTCTTCTTCATTCTCTCAATGTCATTTTACTAACTTTCAGAACTGTCCTCTCGGACATGGTCACGTGACTTGCGCTGCACCCCATACATGTACAAGTACAAGTTTACTGCATTTGAAATGTCTTACCTTGCCAAAGGGATGGGTTCATGAGTCGTAGAAATAGTGTAATTTCAATTCCCTCACACAACACTGATTGCCAGAGAACATGCGGCACTGAAGATGGTGTGCATTTTTGCCTTATGGGCTCGTTCCACAATCCATAATGGAAGATTAATAAATATACCCAGAAGTTTGAATTATTATGTGCTTACTTACAAGCTGAAGGTACATCCATGAGTTGTGAATCCTTTCGTTTACCCTGTACACTTCGAATTTCCCTCATATATTATTTTAGAGATTATTATAAAGATGACTTTTAGAATATTATAATCTCGGCAAATTTCGAGCTTTTCTAGTCTCTCTCCGAGCTTGACGGTCGAAATGAGACGTGACCGTGTTCCATGATTCTTCTCTGAACTGTTTTTCTTTTTAAATAGATGAATAAGCCATCCACCAGTCGCCTTAGGGAGCTTTTCTTGTTAAAGTTCAATGCTAGGGCATGGAGCTCCTAGCTCCGTGGCTAGGGTATCCACAAACCTCAAGGAGTCTATTATATATTGTGTTTGTGAATACGTGTTATCCACACCTGTTTATGGTTATTTTTTTCCCAAAAGCGCTTTAGAAAAAAACAGTCGAAGGGGCCACTCGTCCCATAAGAACGAAAAAAAAAATCCATTTGCAACTACAATTGTATTTATTCTACACCTACTGGGTGATTAGGAATATGTAGGCCTACTTCTACGTGAATCACTTTTGAGTTCACATTTTGTCAGTTGTATTGTGAAAATTCTGTGTCAATCAATTACACAATATTTCGGGAGCAAGATGTCTGGACTTGGAGTGGGAAGGGGGTGTATGTGTATGTGTGTTGTGTGTGTGTATGTGTGTGTGTGTGTGTGTGTGTGTGTGGAAGGGAGAGGAGTGGTAGTACGACATGAGTTGAAAGGTCAACAGAGCTGTGGGGTGTGCCGAAGGGATGTGTACGTGCCGCTGAACTCACACCTGTGCGACCCAGGGGGCACGTAAAAGATGGCGGCAAGTAATTTGACAGCCCTCTGCTCAGAAAATTACTATCCGTTCACATACCAACGAGGTACTAGTGGTCCTTGCACAATATAGAAGACGGGAACAGCCTGTACTGACAAATATATCGATATAAACGTGTCCATAGATTTTCCAAACTAATATTCTTAGTGCCGGGTGATCTTGTGCATTTTATGACAAAATTACGATAATGGTTAGAGTTGGGGTAGAATTATATTTCTAGGCCCTCTCTTCGAGATAATCTGGCAGAACTTGTCATTTTGGTGGCCAGTGATTATTTTATTGTTTGGTAGGCAGAAAATCTCTGTCGGACCAAAATACAGAGGGCTCAAATATGACTCTTACATGTAGGCCCCCTAGGCCTTATACATGTAGCTTTTCGACAGGAGGTTTAGTTCCATAAGTTTTGCAAAATTTAGAAAATCCGAATTGAAATCTGTCATTTCTTTCGGCCAAATTACAACACGTACAGGAACTGATGTCGGTCTTGATCACGCTGGTCATGCAAAAGTAGTTTCATTTTTCTTCAGCAAATAGAATTTGATATGGCTTAAAATTCAAATGCAGTTGATGGTAAGCTGCCAGTAATTCATTGAAAGTATCATTTTACTTTTGCGTTTAATGTCTAAGAGTTTCAACACCGTCAATACATCTTGTGAACGAATACAGGAAAGCCACCCCCCCCCCCGAAAAAAAAAAAGAGAGCTAGCCACTGAATATAGAGTAATCAAATTTAGGGATTTCAACTTCCAATGTGTCTTTACAAAAATTATTAGTCAAATTAATGGTGACGTCAATTGCCTGTTCATTAAAATTCACTGACACTTTAAAGGATTAGATTGCATCCCCAGCGCCAACTTACCTGAATGGCTGTTATAGATTTTTGAAAATGTAACAAAAAACGTCGCCGCAAAATAATCAAAATTATGAGCTTAAATCGTAACGTACAGTGCACTCCCGTTATCACGAAAACGGTTATAACGAAATTCCGGTTACAACGAAGTAAAAATTCAGGCCGCAACGTTATCCACTCTATGTATACATGTACTAAAGGGTGTGTACAGTTTTGGTCGAGGTGAGGATTTAGCTTTTAACGTTTTACGAGATATTCAGAAACCACTCTATGAGAGGTCAAAGAGCATGCAATTCTAAGGGGTATGTGATGGGTAGTTTATGTGATGAAAATCGGTTTTGAAATGGCAGAGATATCCAAAAGCAAGGTGAAACAAAGAGATCCTAATAAAAGGCGTGGCCTGTATAGTCTTTAATTATTATCACTTTTTGGATATCTCAGCAATTTGAAAACCAATTTTCATCAAATAAACGTTAAATCCTTCTTAAAATTACATGCTCTTTTATATTTCACAAGAGGTTTCTCGTTATCTCACCTAGGAATGAAAAAAACATGAATCCCCACCTCAACCAGTACTGTACAGCCCTTCTAATAGTTTGTGTGGTTATAACGAAATTTCGACATACCGTTCAAGAAAACTGCCAGTCCCGAGCACTTCCTTGTATTTATGACGGGAGTCCACTGTATTTGGTACTTGGGCTCTATACAGTTCATTGATATGGATGTATTGATATTGTATATTGAGATAAGTGCATCATTTAGACGATGGTTTATCAAGTCATTCAATTTGCGTAATGTGGTTGTCACAGATATTACTGCCATTTGTGTTGAACTGTCACATTATCGTAACATTTTATGTCCGTTTGGTGACACCCTTCCTGCATGACGCGTGTGTGGTTTTAGTCTACATTGTCATTTTGTCGAGTAAGATTGAAGATGTTTGTGGGGTAGATTTTCACTCATAATTGTGGTTTTCGGAGCGTTTTGGAAACTATGTTTTTCTTCATAATCAAATGTGATCGATTTCCAAATGGATTCAGTTCGGAAAGATGCAGTTACAAATTCCAACTTCTCTGATGCTTGTTTACAGCTTACAATCCTGTTCACTCTGTAAGAGAAATTAAATTACATGTGAGTGTATTGATGCAATCATGATTGTGATCGTTTTATGTACAATGTTCACGTCGTTATCCTTTATTGTGCAGGTTACTGCTCTTTCCATTTAGGTATCCCGTAGGAAGTGTAGGGGAATTATCCCTCCCTATTATTCTCTTCTCTTGTTACCCGCCTTCTTTCTCTAAAAAGACTGGGGAGAGAAAGGGGGGGGGGGGGGATAATGAAGGACGGGAGTTGCAAGACCGTCTGAAAGGTGTTCCAGGCCTAGCTTTCAATGGAGAGGGACCCTCTCTATCGTCTGCGGCAAAAGTAGGCTAGCAGAGGGGTCGGACCGAGATTGAATGCTCTATCACCAACAATAGACTTGTCACGTCACAGCTCATTAGATCCGCGCAAAAATTACATTTTGTTCCGCGATTCCATTCCAATTCCCACGGACGTTGAAAGGAGAGGAACCTTGAATTGCATTTTAAAGGACGGATTGAGCCGTTTTTCGTCGATGGGACCCTTGATAGAGTGTTTCCTATATGTAAAGGAATGTTTGCTATGTCATTTACCGACCAACGTGTCACTGGGACCATACATGCCCGCCGGTGAAACTAACATGAGGAATGCAGAAAGATGCAGTCAGTTCGGGTCATGGTGTCAGTGACCACTTACCTGTAGCTATTTACAAACGGATAACAATTGCAAATTTATTTGTGTGACTATTTATGTAGGAGTAAGCGAGTGTCGTCTACACTGGCTTATTTGCTCCAGAAGGACACAACATCACAGATGTACACATAGTGTTTGCAATGGCCTCATCTTAATAGGGCTGTCCAGCAGCAGTATTGTTTGCTATTTGACTTGCCTAAAGTCAGACACAGCTAAAAGTTAGAAGTATAGACAATGTAGACTATAATTACTTTCTGAACTCAAGAAAGCAGTGTCATTAAACATTTCAAAGCACAAATTGATAGAATACGTGTATCGAAGGAAACTGGACAACTACTTCAATGTTGTTGTTGTTTTGGTTTTAAAGGCGTATATCACTCAAGACTGAGTATTTACGCCTTCAAACTTGGATATCAGAAAGCCTTGTATCAAGGCGTTAAAGTGGATGATTAAAGAATTTTTCTTGGTCATGTGATCATGTATGACGTCACTTCCCTTTACTTCTAATTTGGTTCCTCAATATCGTATCACCAATTTAGAATTTTCTGTTAATGCATGTGCGTGTTGGTGATTCTATGCAAGCTACATCACGTTCGTACACGTTCGCATTCAGTCATGTGACCAACAGGATTTTGAGGTCACCTTGTGACGTCATGCGAAATTGCCTTTTGGCTGTGAGTTGTATTGTTCTTAAAAGTTTTACGAACCCTTTGTCCAGATTTCAAGATTTCATTCAAAGAAACAATAAGTAAACAAGCAAATTTATGGGCAAATTTCGGAAGAATTGTGACGATCAATAATTGTGTGTCTTAACTGTAACTGTCAAATATTCATGATCAGAGTGAGATTTCATTAGATAATGACTAAATCTCTGTTCTCCTATGACCGCGAAGATTCGAAAGCAGCTCTTTAATGTATACGATTTTTATAGTGCTCAATGAATACGATATAATTTTGAATCCCGAGAAAGTGAACACCAACCCAGTTGTAGACAAAGTACAGATTTTGACACTTTGCCACAATTTTTTGTTTAGTCCTGAAAGCTTCTCACACAGAAATACGTATGTATGTTTACAAAAGAGTATAATTGTGATTGAAAGATTTGTTAAGATCCGAAAAGTGCGTCATGTGGTGCACATTCGAACACTGTAATGAAAGTATTTGTTGCACTTGACGATGAGTTTTGAATGATTCCCTCCCCCTCCCCCCAAAAAAGACGAACCTAGGCTTCACTGAACATACACGTAAATCAGTGTTCCACTGTGTGTACATAGGAGTAGAAGATCTCGCAAGGTTGCATGAAATAACGTTCCTCCCCCTTCTTTTGGGCCCTTTCTTACGCAATACTTTGGGAATGACGAGTCGATATCATAATACCGTCCAGTTTCGCACCAGCTTATTTCGTGGGAATTTGGCGGCATTTTACGCGGGATCAAAGACAATCATCTACACACCAGTGCCGTCCCCAGAATTTTTTTCCTCTACACATTCTATTGACACGTCCACGGGCTATGATCACGTGATTGGCATTACTTTTTTTTAAAGAGTGGACCTTTAGGCGCTTATTCTGTACTGCACTTGCTTGTCTGTTTGTGATCGTGTGTCGATGTCTATGCGTGGATGTGTGACTGTGAGTGTAAAATCAAGGGATGCTTAGAAATGCAGTAGAATGCACTCGATTCGTCATCCAATTAGCGTAAGTCATCCTCTCACAGGTCTGGTATTTTGGGGACAGTCGCCTCTGCGTGTTTGTACGTTATCCCCTTTGTACTGACCGAATCACAAGGCAGTTCTACAAATTTACATACACGTATCGGCACTTATGGAGGCACCGGCATGGTAAATAACAACGGGTGGAAATAAAGAAAAGAAAAGAAAAGAAAACCCGAAAAGAGAAGAGAAGGGGAGGGCTCAGCCGGTTGGTAAACATTGGCACAATTATGAGGTCTGACGGGAAATGGGGATTTCGTTCTTTCCCAGGACGTCTTCACGTTGTTGAAGTCACTCCGGGAGTTTAATCAAAGTAACAAACATCAGGTACACATGCAAACACACACACACACACACACACACACACACACGTATATATAGTTATATGTGTATATACATGTATGTATTATGTACACTCATGTACATACATGTACTTGTATGTATACGTCGAGTCACTGAAAAAGAACCATAAAACCGCCCTCCTTATACGTAGACAAATTCGTATTCAAATCGTCAAAGAACGATAAAGCTGCTAACGATTTTACAATCTTCTTCTTCGTCTGCTGGTAGCTATCATCCTTTACCGAACATCGTCATCAATATCACTTGTCAGCCCGCCTAAGTTATCTTTGTATCTTTATAATTTTCTGCAGTCGCATTAGTTGTTAGCACAAAATAATACATGTATTGAATTGACAATATACATAGGCCCTATACAACGTATTTTGTAATCGTTCTATTATCGGGAATTAGTTTTCTTTGAGGGAAGATCTTGAATCTTGAACATCTGGAACCATGTGATCAAGGTTATTGCCGATAAGCGATGTCACTCGACATTTCCAGGTGTTCAATCGCAGAATTTGGAGTTATGAAGAAAAATGTATTGATAGTACAGTTACATACATAAACCCATCTAAATAATTTCCGCGTGAAGAGATACTTCAGATTATTCTGATCAAAGTATATATGACATTCAAATTTTATGAAACGGAGAGTTTAGTTGGACGGGGTCATCCCACCATACCGACACCCACGAGTCACACGGCTCAAGAATTCCACATTGAAAAAAGTCCCAGGAGTCATGATACCGCCCACGAGTCATACAGTCCATGAGGTCGACCCTGGGCAAATAAAGCCCACAAGTCCGACAAAAGGCAAACAAGGCCCAAGAGTTTGACACTGCCAAAAAGGCCCACGAGACCGACATTACATCACGAGGCTTAATGTGTCGGTCTCGTTGGCCTTTTAGACTCATGGGTTGTATGACTTGTGGGTTGTATGACTCGCGAGTGTCGAACTCGTGACGTACACCCAGATAAACATGTTAAACAACCCGTGTTGTCTGCTCGTTGCGCAGCATGCCCAGTAAGTTCCAGTACTACATCGTGTACAATGTACATGTATTATTGAAGTTTTGATTAATTAGAGCAGTGTGTGTGTGGGGGGGGGGGGGGTGTTTGTGTGTGTCCAATGTGTGAATGTTGTTGATATATAGGCCATTAACATCTTTGCTTGAAAAATTGTGAAGACAAATCAGGTTGACTTAAACATCTCTTTATCAAGCAGTTGTGCACGCACTTATTATAGGAGACCCTTAGTAAAACCGGAGCTAAAAGCCTAAAATCTAGGCTTTAAAATTCAGACTTCAGCATTTAATGTTATGAATGACGGCAGTTATTTGAAAAATGTGACGCTAAAGATGTTACTATGATGTCCGTTAAAGAACGCACAGTAATATTAGATGAACATTTTTTTTTTCAAACTTCCATGCGTGTTGGTACTGAGTAGGTACCCTTTATAGCACATTACGCAGTGGAAATGTGCCATTCATGACAAGAACATGAGTACTTTTACGATGTCGTGTGCTGAATGCATTTCCTATGGTCTGTATGACGTCAAGAAAATCTGTTAAGAATGGAAGTCGTGTTTTAATTCTCAGATTGGGATTCAAATGTGAAAGATTTCGATTCGGTGTAATGTGGGGCAAATGAAGAAATTGCTTCAAAGACGAACGGACATGATGATGTGTCGCTTATTTATGATGTTGCGTGTATCAAGGTGATAAAAAGGAACATCCTCAAAGGCTTGGTATATAATGATACACATGAAGGGTCAGTTTCTGGCGCTCGACCAGAAGCTGAGTAGTTGCAAAGGAATATGATGGCCAATTCAAGTGAAATGTGTTGGACCATTCATTTACACACCTGTGTAATAATCCATTTGGAGTTAAAAGGAGGATATAGTTTTGGTTGAACTGGAGGATTCAGATTCTAACTTTTGGCGCTAATTAGAAACCGATTGGGAATTATTAAAGAACATACAGTTTTTAGAGGAATGGAAAGTTCATTTGATCAAAGTCGGTTTTGAAATGGCTGAGATATATTAAAAAAAAAACAAAGTGGTCTTAATAAAAGATGGGTCCCACCTTTTATTAGACCTTGTTTGTTTGGGATATCTCGGCCATTTCAGAACTAATTCTCGTCAAATAACTTTGAATTTCTCTTAGAATTGTAAGCTTTTTCATATTTCGTAAGAGGGTTTCTCATGATCTAATAAAATCATGATCTCATGAAATCCGACGCCCCATCTCAAGCATATCTATACTGTCCCTTTAAATAGTCTAGTGGAAAAAGTCGACGTTAGCTCTCACGGACCGTTAAAAAACAGACTTATCAGAATCTGTAATTCACTTTTGACTCACGATGTCCTCTCGACAAATATTTGGACAGAAATGTCTTCTTCTTTTGTTGTTGTTTCTTTAAAAAATAGCAGATTCGAAATCGACGCAAATTTTGTACCTCGCATGTGAATTTTCATCAGAATTTTGGGGATGTCGAATGTGAAATATGTACAATGTATATTGAAAGCCTCTTTCATTCGGCAGCCAACTGCCGCTATTAAAACAGGTGTTTGTAATGATATCATGCACTATTGCCTGGATTTGCAATCATTAATTTAGGCTGTCCTTTCTATCGCCAACCTGTTTGTATGCAAGGCAGATGACATGTTATGTGATGGTCGAGGAATGATAACTACGTAGTACATGAAATCAGGCCAAATGGCACTGAATATTAATTGTAACAGATGGCAGAAGTTAACCGCATGTACTTTCCATACAACTCGTTTCTCTTTTCGTTCGCTGCATGCAACTCGCGTTGTGGGCTATGTGATATTAACTTGCACGGATGTTCGGTTAAAGAGGTGTTTCATTTTTTGCAAAGGAGAAATCTTTAACTACATAGTATGTAATCCTTATGCAGTGTACTGCGAAGAACTGACATGTATTCGATGTCATTTTCAGCTCTTTGTTGCCCAGGGTTGTTGGTAAACCTGGGATGTATTATGTTTCGATTACACCGAAGCAATTTGAGATATGAATTTTGATTTGTTTATGAATCTGCATATGGGTCAAATTTTACTTAAATACTGTGCTGTATTTTCATAATATGATTATACTCCTAGTTATGTACAGTCCGAATAATGAGCACTATTATTTTTCTTACACGCCAGTATTGAATTTACAGTTGTGTCTACCTGTATGTCACAATGTGAGTTGATCGACTATGTATCGCTTATTTGTACATGTTACCATGTACCTTTTGTGTAGATTACCGAAAATAGTCCGCTTGATATATCGACACAACAGTTCAATGTTGTTTCTATTCGAACTATAATATGTCGAAAATGAATAAATTATATGACGAATACTACTATAGTTAGGACACTGCTTTGTATGATACAGAAGATGACCAATATTCATGTTGCTTGTATATTTTGTTTATGGAAAATGGAGACAAATTATTTTAACCAACTATAATGTGTGAATACGCTTCTGTGTTTGTGTACTTGAATGCAAGTCGAGAATAAGAGAGAGGAGTAATAACATACACATTATAGTAATGTACACTAGAAACTCGATGTAAAGAGCTGCTTTTCACCTGGAAATTTGTTCATTATATCAAAAACTTTGCTTTATCAGTAGTGTAAAAATGCATAGGATTTCGTTTCACTGGGAGAAAGAAAAGCGTTCAGACATCATCGTTTTATCAAATCTCTTCATACCGATTCGAATTTCCAGTGTATCAACACACTGAATACACAGAGTGGCAGCCATATACAGCCATATATACCGGTTTGCCGGTAACAAGCCTGTGTGAAAATCTTTAGACAGGTCCTTTCACTTTTCGTCTTAAACGAATGATAATTTGTTCTTTTAGAAGACGATATATACCGTCTTTTTCTAAGTGCCTATAACACGATTCCGGAAGAGTTAAACTTAGTCCGATAGGAGAGAGTGTATGAAATTATGATATTTTGCTTATTTTCACAAAACAACAATGTGAATATGCAAATAAGTGAGTTGATGTCATCGCCTCACAACTTGTCATACTGTTTGTACACAAAATCTTGAAATTTTCTTCTTGTTGTTGTTGCTCAAATGCAGTTATGCCCCAGCCTCAAATCCTGCTACATGTATATCCGACTGATCTGTATTTTGAAGATATACAATAGCCATGAATATCATGATTCACAGTTCTTTAAAAAAAAATGATTATGCCCCATTTTGTTTTTGTGAGCGATCAATGGAAAATTATTTGTACGAGATGCTTCAGACCACTAAATTGCATATTCATATCTACTGTTTGTTGCAAAAATCAGTGAAATTTCACAATATCATAACTTCCCCAATTTCTGTCTGAGTTGATCAAATTATTATTACTGCTGTGCTTATCATGATTTCACTATTTCTTTATAGACTAACTTTAAGCCGGTCCGGAATTCTTCTTAAAACGTTCTCCTGTGTGAGCTCTTATATGCAATTCCACACTGTGTTTTAAAGGGATGGTATAGTTTTGGTTGAAATGAGGATTGATGTTTTAACTTATTGCGTGACAATTAGAAACCACTTAGGTCTATATGAAATATTAAAGAGCATACAATTCTAAGATGGGTTCCACCTTTAAACTGGATCATTGTGTGTCGCTCCATTTTCGGATATCTCACCCATTTCTAAACGAATTTTCATCGAAGACATTCTAATTCAGCTTAGTATGGTATGTTCTTTAATATTTCATATACATGTAGATGGATTCTAAGTACATGTATTTCGTTAAAAAAAGTTAAAATCTGAATCCTAATCTCAACTAAGACTATGCCATCCCCTTAACTGGTCGCAGCAACGGAGAATCAAACAAATTAAACGACAGAGGAGATTTCATCAAAAATCATATCTCGCATCATGCTGGGAAGTCGTGGAATCGAAAAGTTTCATATGCGTATTCATGAGACAATTTTACAAGTATACAAGAGTGTTTGTAGGCAGATCCGTTGTCTCATAGTTCACTCATGGACCAGGTAATGACTCTCCAGGAGAGTTTCCTTTTTTATTAACTAAAAACAAACGAACAAAAGTAAAATTTGCACCTTTATCTCACACTCATTTTTTTTTTTCATCTCTGATGCTAATTCATAGATCTCAGTCCACCTCAGGCGAAAGTTTGAACCACGGTCAGACGTACTCATGCGCATTATCAGGAATATCTGCATTATTGTGGATCTGCATGCTTTATCATGGAGGAATAGGGATTGCGAAGATTTAATGTCGCCTATTGATTATATCAAGTCAGTATAATTTTTTGTTACTGTTGAAAAAAAGAAAACAAGTTTATTTAAAAAAAAAATGAATAAAAAGGAAATGTTCTGAGGAAACACACACTCGTTATCCCAGCGGTTCCTTTAAAACTAGCCCAGCATTTGGTGTACTTTGAACCTATAGGCATTGCTGTAATGTCTTTGCGAGCATAGAGCTCGATTGATCATCGCGCAGTGAATACCCGAATTCCCATTGTATTTCGATGTTATTCTTTGCTGGAAATACTTCCTGTGGCAGTCTAAACGCAAATGTTTGATCACTTCTTCTATGGCGGGAAGAAAGAGATTTCGATTTAAAGGATTTGTAATTGTAAACTATTGAAACTAACAGCAATAAAAGATGTTCAATGTGTAGTTAACTTGAGAAATCTACCGGCGATCCCATTCTTCATTCTGAAGAGAGAAACATTAAAAAAAAATACGGATGACAAACATCTAACTGCTCTGGTAAACAAACTGATTTTATCACAAAATTTGACTAACGGGCGTTGAGTGGCAATCTACAACTTCATTTCCTTTGTTGAGAGTCCGTATGTCGAAAGTCGAGTTCTGTCTTATCTAGAGTAATTACAAATATTTGATACTTAACTTAACTACGGTTTCCATACGTCTAGGCTGTCTTCCTTCCCCATTGTTGTCCATACTGTGGCCAGGAAAAACTTACTCGCAAGAAACAAGATTCCTCAAAGGACACTAGATCCTACGTACTTTTCGCACGGTGTATTTGCTGTGCACTTGCAGGGTATAAATACAGTGCCCACCTCTTCGATGCTATTCAATACGTAAAAAATAACGGTAACTTGAATGACAAAAACAATTTGTGCGAAAACAAAGTGAAAGAATCAAAGTGTGTATGTATCGTTTTCAATAATCATTCTGTCCAATTCATATTGTTGAAAATTAACTATTTCATATATTTTCAAAACTTACGGGTAAATTCCTCGCAAGAAAGAGGTTTTTGCTTTTAAGTGCTCCGACCAAGAAATAAACAATAATGCGAGTATCTGCATCCGTGCGGAAGAGAAACCCTTTTCAAACTATGAAACCAGTGAGCTGAAAAAGTGGATTAAAGATTAATTCAGTTTTCTTTTAGACACAATACATAACTTATGCCTTAAATCTTTGAATTTGACTATTGTACGACTTCCGAATTATGGATAAATGTAATATTCAATGCCATACCACGCACTGGGTTGTTCTCACTGATCTTGAATTGTATAGGCTTTATAGGGATACAATCCATACCCTTTTTATACCCTCTGGTTGCTGGCCAGATATTGGGAGACGTGTGTTATTCGGATATTCGTTATTCCGAAACACACAAATTCCTAGTACCAAGATGTTCGTTAATCCGAAAACGGAATAAGGTTTGTAATTCCGAAGGATCGTTAATCCGAAAAGGAAAAGAATGTGCGTAGTAACGAACCTTTGGAATTGCTAACCTTATTTCGTTTTCGAATTAACGAACCTTTTTTTTTTCATTTTTGGATTAAAAGCAAACTTTCGTATCAACAAACAAGTAGATGTTTAGGTCTCTTTCTCTCTATTTCTGACATTTTGATGTAGCCCTCTGTATCAGCGAGTGTGTCTCAGAACATGCAGAGTAGGGCCTGAGTTCCCTTGATTGTAGTCATTGGTAGTCCTCTAGATGATTACAGTTTGTACACCACCTCTCTTGATCCCCGTGGTTCCTGACTGGGTTCGAGATGTAGAGGGACACCTCCTCTTCTATGTGCACAGAACTGCAAGTAAATATCTTCTTTACATGTGTCCTCCAGTTTGTCTCAAAATGGGGGCAAAATGCACTCCTCTCTTTATACCTCACACTTCTAAAACAGAGTGTGCAGATTCTCCTGTCTGCCAACGGACAGGGTTAAGGGAATGGTACAGTGTCGGCTGAGATGGGGCTTCAGGTTTCAAATGTTTTTGACGGTGATTTTTTTTTTTTAAATAGTGAGAAACTTCTTATGGAATATGGAAGAACATTTAATTCGAAGAGGAATTCAAAGTTTATTTGATGAAAATTGGTTTTGAAATGGCTGAGATATAAAGAAAAAAAAGCGATCCTAATAAAAGGTAGGACCCATCTTTTGTTAAGATTGCTTTGTCTATACCTTGTTTTTGTATATCTCAGCCATTTCAAAACGGATTTTCATGAAATAAACTTTGATTTCCTCTTAGAACTGTATGCTCTGGATCATTTCATTAAGTGGTTTCTAAGTACATGTATCTCACAAAAAGTTAAAGCTGAACCCTCACCTCAACCAATACTACATGTATACTACCCCTTTAAAGCCGGTATCTGTTGAAATCTCCTCTACAACCCACTCAGAATAGATCAAAGTACACATGTGACTACTACAGGTGAATGGCCAGGGCGACGAAGTGACAGGCAAGGCATAGTCAAGTACTATACCTATATCTACCTCACTGGGGTCGCAACCTGTACTGAGCTCGCAACTTAAATAATTATGTATCATCTTGGTAATTTACTAAGAATAGTGGCCCAAAACCACTATTTCGGCACAATTGGACAATCACAAAACGGGAAAATTAAAGTTGTTAGAATAGGTTTCATTTTTATACCAATCCACGAGACAAATATTCAAGTTTGTAGTTGAAAAATATCAACACATAGTTTTGCTTTATTTTAAAGGTGTGATAATTTCTTTCATGGGGCGTAAATTTCATCATGTAACATACGTTACCATGTCATTCTATTTCAAATGCATTAAGATTGGTGAATACATTCTATGATTGAGATAATTATGCGTCAGATATGAAGTATACCATCGGCTGCCATGTTTGTAAATGCTGCCTGCAGATGGGAAGGATGGCATATGACCTGTATGCTATACTGAACACAGCATGTCCTATTGTGTTAAATCTTAGACAGGTAATGTTGATTTGTTTTCTCGATAATTTGACGTCAGACTTTCTTCAGAAAATATTTTCAACATTTATCAGTCCCAAATTGCCAGCTAATTCTTGAGTATCATCGATGAAACATGTGAAACTATGTGCGCAAAAATATAGTCGTTAGATTCCACGTAACGTATGTTTCACGTTAATGTAACGTAAGTTACACAGACAATACTACTACATGTGCAGCAAATTTTGGAACATTTTCTTTTTGGTTTTTGTTTATATTCTTACACTAATTTCTCTTCAACTCTAAGTGAACGAATATTATAACACGATGTCGCAATATTATGGCGATACAATTCTCAAAAATAACAATTAAAATAGTTGTAAAACTGCAAGACTTTATAACATGTCCTCGTATAAACTCTTCAGTAGAACAGTAATCCGTAACTGTTGATATTTTGAAGACAATAGGCTTCATACTTATGAATTTGTGGCATTGAAATGATAAGAGTTGGGAACATGCTGTTTCGTGCCTTAACGGATGAAAATATTGTCATGATGTACGTGTAATATAAAACGAGTGGTGGGTAACGTAGGTTTCACTTTAATTTTATCATAATGAAAGTTTTCGTATGCTTGATGTCTTGTGACTTGTTATCTTCATATTGATGTCTTGTAACTTGTTATCTTCATGCTGTTGAAAGATATGTTTCGAAGCCATAACTTTGCAGACTCATCAGCTGTCGCAACAGTTACTCTATGCAGGAACAGTTTGAAAATAGCAGTTGCAATAAAATAGTATTCACAAAATTCTTAACACTTGTATGAAACAAGAAACGGCAGAAACGAGATGATTACTCTGTTAAAGTGCTTCATAATGAACAATAACGCCGTATTGCTTGTATTTAAAATGTCTGAACTCGGTAAACAAGAGATAGGAAAAGAAGGAACCGAGAAATGTTCTTTGTTAACTAAATAAATGACCACTTTACTAAGTTGACTATGGCAAAATGAGGTCCATGAAATAACGTCAAATTACACAGTTTCATTAGCACAATACTGGGTAGGATGAATGAAATTGTCATTAGTAAAATGATGTACTCGATTTTCCTTGTTATGTATGCATAAAACAGCATAATCCACAAGGATAACAAGAATAACAAGTCTTGCATTAATAATTCTTGCCGTATCTTGAAATTGTCTCCAGGAAAAATGTTTTGAATCTTTAAAAAGAAAAGTGAAAGGACAAGTTGCTAAACATGCACAACAAAGGTACTGATAATGATTATAGGCATGCAGGCCCGTAAGTAGGATTTTTATGGGGTGGAGGATGGGGTCAGGAGTTAGAAAAAGTCGACCACTTCCCGTTTTAATCTCCTGACGGGCAGAAAAATAAAAAACTCCCGTGCCATTTTTTTTTTTTTTTTTTTGGTTTCATTTCTTTTGCCGGGTTTCATCGACTGACAAGCAAGAAAAGAAAGAAAGAAAAGAAAATTGAAGAAATATAAAAAAAAAGGCTGCAGCTCAATTCGATGCTGCCAGTACAAGCCCAATTTCATGTTTGTTCGGTTTTTTTTTTTATTTCAAATGGGGGAGGGTGAGTCCGCGATTCATTTTTTTTCTTTTTATTTCCTTTTGTTTGTATTTTGACTGCTGGCAAAGGGGCGAGGGACCCTGAACCCCCTCCCCTATAATTACCCTGATGTGGCAGGGTAAAAAAAAAGATGTGTGACTTTGCTTCTTTTCTTTGTTAAATACGAGACGGGCATAAGTTTTTTTTTTCTTGAATCTTTGCTTAGAGATATGCTTTTTCGCCATTCTGATTACAGCTAACACGTTCCCTATATATGGGGTTTTAATCCTAGCACTGCTCTTCCCCATTGCAACTGTATTAACTTCAACGAGAAGGAAGAACAAAAAACGTTAATGTCTTAAAAATATAGCTTACTGAAACATAAATATATATTACTATAATTACTATTATCATTATCACTATTATTATCATGTAGGCCTGATCTATGATGGTAACAGTAATAGTTGAAATTACATTTCTCTAATGCACTGTATTTTTGTTGCCTTTTCTTCATTCAAAATGTGTTTTTCTTCACTTTGAGATCATCAACGACATTACGACAGAAATTTGAGTTTATTTTCTCCGTTAAAAATAGTCAGGGAGTAAGTCACCATATTGTTTTATGATAACCAAAGATAAATATAATTGAAAAGACGTATTTCCCTACATAATTCCTTCAACAATAGTTCTAGAACAATTAAATGTTATTTTTATCCACGCACATTCTCTAAAATATTCTTTTTTCAATGACATGAATTGATGAAACTTACGTTACCAAAACTAGAAACTTACGTTACCTCATTAATGCAGGGACCTGGTCCACTAGTTTTGAAGTAAAGATCTGTGTAATCTCTAATTTTATTAGCTATTCATTTAATTTTCTTAAAACAATGTTAAATTCATTGCTTATACCTGAAATATGACATCATTAAGGCCAAGTTGAACATCAACGCCCACCAAACGATTTTTTAAAAAGATACTATGATTATGTCCCCTTTTACTGCATCCTCCAAACAAACAAGAACATATAGCTGTAAATGACTTTGATATGTTTTGACGTAGAAATTCATCAACATCATAACTGCAACAATTAAATTGTCTCAGATTAAATGGGCTTTTCCGTAGATTGTCTGTTATTAACATGACAACATCTTGAAACTTACGTTATCAAAATTTGAAACATACGTTACTTAATAAATTGAGTGATTTATTTCAAAAGAATAAGCCTGTACAGCAAAGTAATTACTGGATTTTTACGGTGGAATGTACTGACTTAATAAACACACAATAAACAGAAGTAAAGCATGATTCTATGAAAAACAACAACACATTTCCAACAATCAAATACTTACTCAGTTTTTCAACACATCATGTAAAGGTATTTTGCGCGCTGCCAATGCTCAAGATGCCAGTAAAAGAGGTTGCTGAGCTATCCCATGACCTCAAATCGACGGCACAGATTCGAGAAATATATATTTAGGTGGTAATTAATGGTGTAATCAAGCTTTCTGTCATTTGGTGGTAACGTAAGTTACATCACGTATGTTACACTTGTGGATTAAATCGTATAAGTTAGCAACATGATAATGATTATTTTACCACCCATGGGTATGAGGACAATCTACTCCATAAGTCTCAACTCTAGAACAATCATTCAGAGCCATGCACCTTCATACTTTTTACAAAGATGGTAACGTATGTTACTTCTCTTAAATCTACCTTTTTAAAATCTATATTTGCGAGATTAGCAGTCGCATGTCTTTTGAAGCTGAGTGATGAAATATTTTTTAACATAAACTTAGACCCCTTTTGGTCAGAAAAACAATACAATTGTGTAGTATTCACTGTAATAGCATTACCAAGTTTGCAGTACAAAGATGGTAACGTATGTTTCAGCAGATCTGGCGACACATTTCCATCAGGTATTTTGTTGTTAAAGAATGATAAGCTTATAAAGTTGTGTTAGGTTTTTATAGAACGTTCGGCTACTTTTCTGAAACTGTGAGTAAGCTTCTCCTTTATGCTCATATTTTCCCACAAAGTTGAGAAAACATAAAAAATCATCGTTGGCGACATGCACTTTTGAGCCTGTTGGCCAAACTTAACCCTCCACCAATGGCTTAGTGGTACAATCTCGCCTTCGAAATGATTTCAGTTTTTGTCTATATGTCCATTGGCATCACATAAAATCACAGGAGCATTTTGAAAGAGCTTTTTATCTCTCCTAGGTGAGAAGGAACATAAGCGACACGATTTTTGACCAATTGCGCCGAAATAGTGGTTTTGGGCCTAGTACATGTATTATGCTCTGTCCAAGTTGGATGTTCACATTAGCATGCTCTCCCTCTTCTTGCTTTCTGATCGATGGAGAAAATGGCGGAGCTGAGCATGGCAGTACATACCTTACATTTTTACACACATTTTGCTAGGAGAGACATATTTATGAACCTCTCGTGAATCTGGCAAAATACAGATTTAATGAAAAAAAAACACTTAATACAAAATGTATGACAATTCAATTCAATTCAATTCAAGTCAAGTCACCTTAAGTCAATTCAAGTCAATTCAGATCAATTCCACTTTTATGTCATTTTTTCGACGAGAACATATACACTTCGCTTTCTTTAGTAACAGAGAATAAGGTTCCAATATCGATCAATATTTTTCAATCGCAATGGTCTCTTTATATCGAGTTTCCACTGTCCTCCGTAATGGCACAAACACTGACAAAGGGGATGCTTGGAGGAACTAGATAATGGTGTACAGTTTTAGAGCATTCAGTTCTTGGTTGCTCCTGCAATGTATACCCCATCAACGAGCCACATTCCAGCGTGGTAGAGATGGTCGTGCGCATCTAAGGGAAAACAAAATAAAACAAATACAAAATCACAGATTTGTGCAGTTTGAACTCTGCTAGATTTAATTTTGATAGATCATACAGGTACATTGTGCCGCTGGTTGCCCAAAGTCCAGTATTTACGTGTATTTTCGCCTTGGTATAAGTTTCTGAAATCTTCCTCATTCAGATTTTTGGACTTTGGCACCTATCGTGACCATGACACCTTCAGAAAAGATCGCAATTCCACCGCTTGGATGGGGTATTGTTCGTTATTCCAAAGTTTGTCCGTAAATGAAATAAGGTTCGTTTATTCCGAAGATTCGTTTATAATCAGACACGCACATAATATGTGCGTGTAATAATATATAGAATATTATTCTATATCTAGATGCTCGTTAATCCGCGAGATCAGTCTTTTTAGTCATGTGACTTGGACTATCATTTTATTTTCGATAACACTATTACACCACTTTCATTCATCTATCTAACGTAATGTGTTTTTGGTCTTTTGTGCAGGAGTTGTCTAAGGGTACAATGGTTATGGGTGTAACTATGATTTCAGAGTTACGAAATTATGTCATCTTAATGATTTGAAATCTCGCAGTATCAAAGGAATGGTATAGTTTTGGTTGAGACCTAACTTCAGGTTTCTAGCATTTTTCGGTGAGATAATGAGAAACCTTTTATGAAATGTGAAAGAGGATGTAATTCCAAAAGGAATTCAACGTTTATTTAATTGAATCTGGTTTTGAAATGGCTTAGATATCCAAACCGAGGCGATTCTCATAAAAGGTGGGACCCGCCTTTTATTATTATTTTCCAAAACTGAATTTCATCAAACAAACTTTGAATTCCTTTTAGAATGGTATGCTCTGTATACTATTTCATAAGTAGTTTCTTGGTATCTCACAAAAAGTTAAAAGCCCAATCCTCATCTCCACAAATATATCATCTCTTTAAACGTACTCTATAGCTAAATGAGGAAACCTCACAGGAGAGCCTTCTTTAAATTAATAATGCTTACGTCGAGTCGTCTCTGTATTGCTACAGATTGACCATCGGTGCCCGTCGGTGCCCATCGTTGATGTAAATAAACACCGATCATTCATTGTCTGAGTAGTAGATATGATTAAAAAAAAAATCATGGGCATACATACTCGGGTTGGATTTGAACCCACGACTTCTTGATTGCTGGACAGGCGTCACATCCAACCAACACTTTCAAGAAAGCGTTATACATACGCAGTCAAAAAGGAGATGATTATACCAAAAAAAAAAAAAAAAAACCCAACAAACAAACATTACCTGGTAGCATTGCCATCTCACATCAGGCTGTGAATATTCATCAGTACTCTGTCGGAGGCCCCCAACTATTAATTAACTGGATGCCATAATTCATTGCATTTGTTAATTACGTATACCTATTTTCTTTCTGGTTCTCCCTGACAAGATGGTCTGGTGTGGAGGCAAGCTGAACCTGGTTCGTTTGTTACCGCATGACGTGCTTCACGTTTTAAGAACACTGCGTTCAAACTTTTAAGACCATTTAATTACAATGTTAAGCCGAATTCACGTAGATATCTTGATGTCGCCGACTGAGCCATGCATGGACGCCGTTTCATGAATAGGAAGGAAAATTCAAAGACAATTATTTTGCCAACAATACCACATAGAACAATAGATGACCCATTATCACCATTTTTCTTGCTCAGTCAACGACCGCTTCCTTGTTCTTGAAAAGTGAATCCTGTTCAGAGGCGGTAAATTCGCTCCATTGGCCCATGTCGTCATGGGATTTTCACAAACATAGTATAAACTACCCAGATTATTCAAATGTAGTCAAGCGATATTCTCTCTCTTTTTTTTTTTAACCAAGCAAACTTGATGGCACATTTAACACGATCTTTTCGATAGAGATCATTCTACACCCATTATTCTTTTTAATGAGGGCAAACCAGAGATACTGTATGAGTTCAAGGAATGACTCTCGGCTGACTTTGATCTCGTCACGGACCCAGCCCTGTCGAGTCCGACTTCCAGTTTAAAGACCGGATAGCATAGGATACAATGGAGTAGGATAAGGCTGGTCCGATTCGGCTGTATTCGCGAATCCCCGTAAAGATCTCTGTGTAAAAGACACACACGGCTGAAGAATCTTGACTGGTATCTTGACCGTTTCCTATGAGCGTACCCTTCACAATGCACATATTCACTGACCGGTTCTTTTCGTGGTTTTCGAATGTACCCCTGTGGGCAGCGAATGAAGCGGGCCACTCATAGATCCTCACACTATTGGGTCTTTAAAAGGACTGTACAGTTCTGGTTGAGATGGGGATTCAGGTTTTAACTTTTTTATAAGATAATTAGAAACCCCGCACATGGAGTTTTAAAGAGCATACAATCTAAAAGGAATTCAAAGTTTATTTGATGAAAATTGGTTTTGAAATGAATGAGATATCAAAAACAAAGTGAAACAAATAAAAGATGGGACCCACTTTTTATTAGGACCTCTTTGTTTCTGGATATCTCAGCAATTTCAAGAACGATTTTTTGTCAAAATAAGCTTTTAATTCCTCTTAGTGCCCTATATTTCATACAAAAAGTTTCTAATTATCTCGTAAAAAATTGGAAACCTGAAGTCCCGTCTCAACCAAAATTATATACCATCCCTTTAAAGTGAAAAGCCACTCCACGCTCAACCATGATCTGATATTGGTCAAAATAAAAAAATGCAAATCAAATAAAGTGATGGTCTCTTCGCGTCAAGTCTTCCATTTACCTGCACTCTAATCTTATCTTAGTTTTCTTTTTTTTTTCTGAACTCTCTTGAAAAAATCGAGTGAAAATTTTCACTCTAAAAAGAGCGAATACAAAAAAAGTGAATTTCGAGTGAAATTGGAGTGAATTTTGAGTGAAAATGTTAATTTTCACTCAAAATTTTTATGAAAATGTTCATTTTCACTCATTTTGGAGTGACGTCACGGATCACTCCAAAATCTTCGAGTGATCCCTGACGTCACTCCAAAATGAGTGAAAATGAGCATTTTCACTCAAAATTCACTCCAATTTCACTCGAAATTCACTCTTTTTTGTACCGACTCCAAAATCTTCGAGTGATCCCTGACGTCACTCCAAAATGAGTGAAAATGAGCATTTTCACTCAAAATTCACTCCAATTTCACTCGAAATTCACTCTTTTTTGTATTCACTCTTTTTAGAGTGAAAATTTTCACTCGATTTTTTTAGAGAGTACTGAAGCGATTTCATCTTTTGCATCAATTTATTGTAAACTTATGATAAATTTTCAGAAATCCTTAACAGAGAGCGAATTGCAGTCGCTACAATATCGACTACATTTATAGTGGTATTTATTCAATAATTTGATTTTGATTTTATAAATTTTCTATAAAAATTCTGCTAAATTAATTGCATGTGAATCTTATGCTGCTTGTGCAGGTCTCCTTTGCAGTATATCATAATGAGTTAAAATTAGTAAAAGATTTATCTGAATCCGACACAGAATTTCGTGAGATGCTGCATTACTGTATAGATTATACCATGTTACAAATTCCCATTGTCAGGCCTCACGAGTTTTCAATTGGACTACAAAAATGTTTAACTCTCCTTTTCAAACGAATGCAGAGATGAAAAATGCATCCGTCGCATCAAAATACCCTACAGTTGTACTGATTTTTAAAGGATATCATTGTTAAAGCGATTTAATAAAAAACATTCCAAAAAGAGTATAATAAAATTTGTATAAAAACAAACAAACTTTTGAAACATTGAAATTCTATAAACACTTTTGGTGTTGTTCTTGTTTTAGAAATCTGCAGTTCTTGTTTGTTTGAGAATACTTTATTTATCAAAGTAATCTTGGATTTGAGTAGAATCCCTCCTCAAAACGTTGAAAAACCTTCTAGGGTTCTTTATGGGCTTCTTAGAGGAGATATGTGTAGAGAAATTTGATAAAAATAAGACAGCTCTGCGAACAAGGATGTTGCATTCACCTGAAAATCTTTGGTGTTTTTTTTTTCTTTTTCAGAGTCTCATGGCAGTACTTTTCACATCCATGAATGGTAGAGTCCTCAGACGAAGAATCCACACCCGAGCCCAGATAATCGGGCGGAATTCCGTTCTATCCCACCGCAGATCATGTGGCTTCCCTCGCATAGAGCTTCCTCTGTTCTCCCAAGCCGTCTCGGATGCTTTCACGCCAGCCGACAGGTATCAACAGGATATCTGGAGGCAGAGACAAGGGCAGGGGTGTAAGGAGTCGAATAAGGAGCAAGAATTCGGGACGCAGTCACCGAATCAGTCTCACTTTTTGTCGATTTCTACCCTCTCTTTTTGCTACCTAGCTATCTCTACTCTAGTACTTGTTAAGAAGGTTAGAGAGATGCATACCAAGACATACATTATTGGGTTAAACGCGAGCGATAGTCAGCCACCAGCCTTTACACTCAATATAGCATACAATGCATTGTGGCAGATCGTTATACAACTTCCATAGTAACTGCACAGAGATATGTTTCCAATGGTTCCATGAGTCGACAATTAATGCTGTTTGCCTGTGCCCTAGCAAGCCCACCCAGAAGGGGATAGCTCTCAGGATGTATGACACATGATGACAGGACATGCGGCAGTGATCATCCACAAGAAAACCCCCTACTCCTTGTGTTTCTCAACTTACTGAAGTTTTGAGCAAAATCGGTATCATTATCATTATAATTACTTACATTATTGATATCATAGATTTTCTTCTTATCATCTTTATCATTATTATTGTTATTACATCTATATTATTACATATCATTATCATTATTATAATTATCATCATCATCATCATCATCATTGTTATTCCCACTTAGAAGAGCAGGACATTTGGTATAGGTAGCCAATCATTGACGCAAGCAACATTGCAGCGAGTATTTAGTACGGACCGGTAAAGATTGATACAGTCAGCGACGTGAACAGGAGGAGTTGGTGAAGAGTCGTCACAAACAAAGGGACTTCCCGATTTACCTTGAGAGGACTCAAGCTTTGACGGAACGTCCACCAAAAGAAACACATTGAATCAACGAAGCCATTTCTTCCGACACGCATTACGTAACATGGACCGCTTCATACATGATTCAGTCAAGAGGCGTTTACCTCCTTTATAACATGACCTCACAAGGTCATGAGATGTTTCCGTCCCGCACGGGTTCCTTCGAACAAAATGGCTGGATGGGCGGCATAACCAGGGAGGTGGGAGTGGCGGTACCAGGGAGGTGGTCCCACCTCCCTGACCACCTCCTTGGTGTAACCAGGGAGGTGAGACACCTCTCTGGTGTAACTCACGCCACGCTAAATTATCGGCTCTTACGACAAGATGAATTATCTCGGTGCGAGCTTCTTCAATTTGTCTCCCTCTAACAGATGAAATCTTAATAAATTTCATTTATTGGAGGGAGACAAACTGAAGAAGGTCGCACCTGGACCTTCGCCCCTCTGACTTGCTTTCATGATTTATCCCGCCATGTCGTCAAATAGAAAGGCACCGTAATTTCTGTTGCCTTCTTGGTTACGACGCGTCGTTGCCAACAGACACATCGTCATGGTCCCACAACACCAGAAGAATAATTATTTCAGAGAGAGATGAGTTGAATCATGTGTGTTTTAAGTCATCCGTGTGTTTTGTGGTTTCGCCATGCAGCTGTATAAGATACATTCATCTTCTTATGAAACTTTTTTTCTTAAGCTCAATTCTAAAGGATGGGTGGATTTACGAGGTGATTGAATGATTGATGCACCCCTCCCTGTATACATTGCACCTCCTCATCGTCATGACCCAGATCACCCGTATTTCCGCCTCACGCAACGGTTTCAGGGTTCGTCTTTATCAGTGCATGGAGCTACACCATGATCAGTGTATAACAAATACGAGACATTTGCGAATACCTCTGTAAAACATCAAGACCATTCATCTAGGGTCTGTTAGCGCAGTTTACTTTTAAGCAAGACATTGGACTTGAATATTGACGAGATATAGCACTGACTGAAAGCATATTGATGATTTTGGATGGTTCCGTAAAATGTGTTTTCCAGCCTCTAGGATGTCTGGAGAAATTAGAGGGTAACCTACTAGTATATTGTTGTAAAAAAAAAAACCTTCACCCATCATGGTGATTGGATAGGCGCTGTGTCCGCTTTGCTCTGGAGACATGCCTAATTTGCCTAAGTATATCGTTAAATGTTTCATGCAGTTGAAGTATTCAGCATGGAGGACAAATACTAATTTCCCCTTGTAAAGCAGGCCTTTGTGGCACTGAATGGGACTACCCTGCTTTTAAAGAAGACTTAATAAATAAATAAATAAAATAAATAAAATAAAATACATCTACGATCAGTCAAACAGAAAAATGAACAAAGTTTACTCTTGGCGATAAATTATTTTTGATTAACTAGGACGACCCACACAAGAAAAGATTGCATCACATTCAAAAATACACTTTAAGCACAGAAGATAGCTTTTAGTGTTTCATCAATGGCTAATTGCATTTTAATGAGGAAGGGTATTGTACGCTAAAGCGGTTATCACACGATAAGAGACGCTCTTCTTTATCGCTTTTTAAACATTAGAGGAGACAGTAATCTCGACTTGAGATAATGAAGAGAGATATCAGGTAACCTTCCAGCACCCTACCCTGCGAATAATCCTTCAAGTTGACTTTACGACGACACCTCGAGTGTTTTAATGTCATCATGTTCCAGAGCCTGACCTTTGAGCTCTGTTCTTGCGCATGCGCACTCTTGTGAGAAACACTACAAAAATAAAAGAGTAAAAACGAGACACATCAAGGTGGGAAAAGATCGAAACACGTTTGCTCACTGATAATCATTTTGTGTGCTCTCCACACAATAACAGTGAACTTGAATCTTGAGTGTGATAAGATTGTCACAATTGATAGCACACTCAACAGGCAAACCAAACTCACACATGCTCACCCACCTATACACACACAATTATTTCTCAAAAGTTTCAGAGGTAAAGACACTTTGAAAATGAAATTCTGAAAAGTTAAAGGGATGGTAAAAATTTGGTTGAGATGGAAATTCAGGTTTTAACTTTTTACGAGATAATTAGAGACGTCTTATATGAAATATTAGATATTAGATGTCTATGGGAAATGCGTGTTGTAGCAAAATCAAAACGAACTGGTTGTAGACGAAACAGGATTAGACCACGTGGGTTGGGACTAAATGGCCATTAGAGTTAGACGAATTGGGAGCAGACCAAGTGATAGATAACCGAAAGCAAGCACAAGTGACGTCTACATAATTATCATATCATTCGTATTCATTCATATTCATCTACATGTTCCTATAGGTTTCGTTCCTTTAAATATAAAGTGGAACAGCCCGAGCCACATCACCTTGTCGTCCCAAAGACACAAATTGACATCTAGTTAAAGATAATATAAAGTTTTGGTACCTCAAAAGTTTCCCTGAGTTTCCTTGTCTTAGTTTGTGTTTCAGGTTAAAGTACCTTTCATATAACTAACACTGTGAGACTTACTCGCCCCAAAGTGCTCTCATCTCTTAGTAATCATGCAATAATGGTTTCGTACCAGAGCAGACCGGGCTCAGAAAAATTCGAACGAGCCGTTAGTTTAACTCGACGCGGTACCGCGACAATCAATATACTGTGCACACGTATTGTACGAAACCATTATTGCATGATTACTAAGACATGAGAGCACTTTTGTGTGAGTAAGTCTCACAATGTTAGTTATATGAAAGGTACTTTAACCTGAAACACAAACTAAGACAAGGAAACTCAGGGAAACGTTTGAGGTACCAAAACTTTATATTTAATATACATGTATGTAGATGATAAACCAGACCAGCCTGTTACAAAGTAAGATGTGGCTGATGAGGGTCACACCCTCGTTTGAAGCCTTTCTTTAAAGTTTAGGGAAGGCTACATATTTTTTTTCGGCGTTGGTTCAGAATACATGTGAAGCTAACGAGTAAAAAAAAACTGTAGTCTTTCTTTAAGGACCTTTGAACGGAGTTTGAATCGAGCTCCCCCCCCCCCCCCTTGCTGATTTCAGGAGTGGCGTGAAATGTGTAGCTTTACTTAGATTTAAAACAGTAAAGACACTGAAAATTTCTTGAATTTTACACAATGTTTTGTATTTTTTTGCATTAAATATAACGTGTGTCTAAGGAGATTTTTTTATAGGTGCGAGACTCATCCGTATTCACTTCATTTGCATTTTACATTTTTGCATTAAATATAACGTGTGTCTAAGGAGATTTTTTTTTCATAGGTGCGAGACTTTTCCGTATTCACTTCATATGCATTTTACATTATGCTCCGTGAAGTGTAAAAAAAAGAATGAATCATTGTGTTACTTATCAAAATACATTCTCTCTCTCTCTCTCTCTCTCTCTCTCTCTTTATAAAGAGTGGTGCAGTTATGCCAGGAATTCTTGGAGTGAATTTCATAGTCTTATTTGTTTCATCGCGGCGTTTCATGCAAACAACAATCTTTAACCACAATTTCCGATGAATACGTATTGTGAAGCCCACTGACCTTTGGACTGGAGGACCATTCATCTAGGTGTCGGCTTGGGTAAACTCTTGGGTGTGATGGGGCCTCTTCAGTGCACAAACCCGGGTTACGACCAGGACCAAACACCCCTCTCCATCCCCAGCCTCCATCTTGGAGGGATCGCAGTCCACGGGCAGACCGACAAGTTCGATGAAAGTCCATTACGTTTACTGATATTTCCTTATAAGATATTCTAGAATTTTGCAAAGATTGAGTACAGTACGTAGGTCATTACAATAAATGCAGGATCTGTGGAAATTTTCATGTAGCTATCTATACCTCAGTAGCGTGTAACAACACTGATAAGTAATCTTTAGCCGGCCAGGTTCAACTTCAAGCAGCTAGGTTAATGTTAGCTTGTGAGTAAATCACCCAATTCTACTCAAACCGTTTAAATCAGTCTCTGGTCCCAAATATGAATTTCAATAAACACAATTATACAATTGCAATAAAGAGAATCTTAATACATTCAGGCCATTCAGACTTTATTTCCCACATTAATCATGACTTCCATTTATGGGAGAAGGGAAACATGTGGGGGGGGGGGGTGGAGATGTCAGGCTTTTTTGTACCCCTGACAATAATAAGTCGACTCACGTTTAAAGAACTCAATGAATGCCATTATTATGGCGGAGTGGAGAACGATCAAGGATAACAACCATAACAAAAGTCACTAAACTATGAAGAGAAGCTGTGAACTTTACGGCGGAAAAAAAGTCATAAAACCCGGGCGTGCAGAAAGCATATTGAAAATGGCGACTGCGAGGAATTCACACTTGATCGACCGTTGAACACTGGAAGATAGTGCGCATGGAGAGGGGGTGGGATGGAGTCGCATCCAGACCCTTTGGTTACGAACGAATGAGGACTTGGTCCAACATGAATGCTAAAGACATAGGACTACGACAGTATAATTGATATGGTCAATGTGTTTTCTTTCCCAGTCAACTCAATTTTCAGGGGAAAAAAAAAACTCTCACACATTTGTTCGTGTTGCTTTGGGGTCATCCGAAGAGACCGACACCCACGAATCATAGAGCCCACGAGTCATACAGTCCACCAGTCATACAGCCCGTGAGTTCGACACTAGGCAATTAAATAAGCCCATGAGTTTGACACTTGGCGAACAAGGTTTAAGAGTTAGACATTAGACAAACAAGGCCCACGAATTCGACGCTAAGCAAAGAGAGGTCCACGAGTTCGACACTAGGTAAAAACGGCCCACGAGTTCGACATTACATCACAGGGCTTAATGTGTCGGTGTAGTGGGCCTTGTTTGCTTAATGTCGAACTCGTGGGCCTTGTTTGCCCCTTATTGGACTCATGGACCTTTATTTGCTTAGTGTCGAACTCATAGGCTGTATGACCAGCGGGCTGTATGACTCGTGGATGTCGAACTCGTGACGAGCACCCGTTAATCAATAATTTGTTGCAGGACTTGTTGGAAGGCTAGGAAAATAATTCTCTCTCTACATGGTATCCATTTCATTTCTTTCCTATTTCTCAAGAATATCGTCGAAAACCAGAATCTATACCGACATGGCAATGAGAACCTTGAGGAGATACACTACATAGAGGCCACATGATATACACACAGTTTCAAATAACTGATATTATGGGACTTGCATAGGAATAACAATGTACACGATTTGAAGGAAGAACATCAAATTTATTTTTCCATCATACAAATTTTGTTAAAGGAATTAATGTACACATTCAATGTGTACATTAATTCCTTACACAAACTTTAATTTTTTAGCATTTCCATCAAGTCCTTAATGAAACAAGATGTATTTCTACTGATCATGTGACATTATATGTTACAAGAATATATAATCATCATTTTGACGTATGTATTACCCATGTATATTGTTTGGAAATGAAAATAAAACATGAATGAATGAATTGTATTACCAAATATGCAAATGATTAACTAAGAAAATATGTAGAAGAAGGACTGCCACTATACATGCATTTGCTTAAACACGTGGCAGCCCAGAAAACCTACCTATGTGGAGGGGGAAGGGGTTTATTGTTAGCAGAACAAAAAAGGGAGTTTAGGAGTTTATCGAACAATTTTTTTTTTAAATTACAGAATTTGAAGAGTGTACAGTCATTAAGATATCCGATGATGTAAAAACTATTATGATTTATAATAACGTGTCGTTAAGGATGTACTCTTTGAATTTCTGAAATGAAAAAAAAAAAGTCAAAAAACCCCTAAACCCTCGTGGGCAGCTGATTGCTCATTTCTAAAGTTCGACATGCGGTATAAACAAACTAATTGCTTTGATCACAAAGTCACGTTATATTTTGAACACAGTAAAACTGGAAGCATATTTATGTGTATGTATGTGTGCTCTTTTACTATCATGGCATGTGTATCATCTGCCCTAATGTTATGCTTATGACAAGAACTTTTTTTGTTCGTTTGTTTATTTATCTATTGTTTTGTCTTCGGCAGGAGTAATTTAGCATAACCCTGTACAGATTAAGTCATAAATTTAACCTTAAAGACATTGTTTACCATTTGCAAATGAAACAAAAACATAGCTTTAGTGCTTCAAACTATTTCTAAAATGTTAGTTTGGGATAGAAACAACCAGTGTAAAAAAGTTAATCAGTATTAAATATTGTTAAACATATAAAAATGTGAACAATAGTTATAATCAGCAGATTGTTTCTAGACTAAATCGTCCACAGTCATGGTTTAGTGAGAGTCACCTAACTCTAACCCTAGTCACCGGCCATGGTTTAGTGAGAAAACAAATAGTGATATATCTTTATATTTTCGGCTTTAGTGCAAAATTTTTATATGGTAGGATGTTTTGTGATGCAACTGACGTACACACATGCACCAGATGTGGTAACTTGAACACTTTTTAAATCACTGCTCCCAATGGTAAGCAGTACCTTTAAGCTTCAAACTAAGACTAGCATGACGAGAGCTGTGCAGAAGAAACAGGTGTTGTGACCATGGTGACAATCCCAGTCTTTTTGTTTTTTTTTTTAACGCGCCATTTTCATCCTCCGTCAGCGTTCGTGCGTTGACAGATATGGTAATGCATCTTAACAAGTTTCCATGGCAACAATTCTCCGCTTACCAACTGGTAAAATAATACATATATAAAACCGGGTGTCCGGGAGGAAAATTTCTACCGAAGCGATTTGATCACGCGAGGCGGAGATGCAACCAGTGACAAATAACACTTTTCTGGAAGTTTGAGAGGAGGCGAGGAGAGCCACGAGATGCGAAACACGTCATGCAAGATTGGAAGCGTATAATTGACTCGTTTCATTTCTACTGATATTTCAAATTCTGACTGGCTTGTTGGATGGGTTCAAGGGCAATTACCCCCTGGGCAATTACCGCGGACCCTTCCCTTGGCCCTAATCCTAATCCTAATCCTGAACCTAATTCTAACCCTCACCCAAACTCCTAACCCTAAACCTAACCCTAACCCTAATCTTTACTCTAACCTTACCACTAACCAGTATTTAGCCGGGGGGTAATTGCTCTCAGGGGGTAATTGCCCGGATACGGTTTGATGTGAATAGTTGACAACGAGTAAGTTTTGATATTTTTATGCCTTCAAAGGCGTTTCAAAATTACGGTTTTGTTTGTAAAGAAGAGGGAAAAGCTGATTCCATTGACAACACAAGCAAAATTTAACATTTTAAAGTTCCATATAATATGCTTTTAAAACAGTGAAAGTTTACAACGTGAAGCTTTAATGAGATGAAATGCACACACCAAGCCAGAAGTATTGCTCCTGACAACAACAACAAAATGTTCCATCGATTCATCAGTGATGTTCAATGCCATGCCAAATGATTATCAAATCAGCATTTCTATACATTTTGCGACCGCTGTAATTTTTTAAAAGATTCATTCTACTTGTAGCTGTCAGTTAAGTATTGGTCATGTATATCCCTCCTTATCATGATATCATATTTCTTGTATTTCTGTTATGTTATATTTCTTGTGTTGTTTTCTGTTAATTTCTCATCTTGTTTTTTTTTCTGTTTCCACCAATCCCCCACCTTCTATCGTATACCTGCTCAATTGCTAACACTGTCTCGATATTATATAAAATATATGGTTGGTCCTCGTTATTTCTTGGGGGTATGAGATTCTGCAGATGTTCTCACCCTGTGGGAAAAATGTCAGTTTGTATGAGCACTGTCTTTCCCATGCACATCCCTAAATCAGATGGTATGAAAGGTAAGAATGCCAGTGTTTGAGCAATGAAACAATACACAGGTCGCTGAGAACTGGCTGGGAGGTGGTTTCACATTTATCTCTGGCCTTTCCGTGAACTTGGACGAGACGAGCTTGCGGCGTAGAGCTGATTTCCTTTTGGTCCACCTAACGACGTTGCCTTGGTGACGTAAAAGAGGAGCCTTTTTTTCAACGCCCTGGGCTTACTGCAAAAGCTGATAAAAACGGGGATTGGGAAAGCTTCCATTCATATCAGCAATTCATCTCTCGATTAACCTGCTTTTGAGAAATATTTCAAGATTTCGGAGATTCTCGGCAGAATGTTTAAACTTATCTATATAATAAAAAACATTACTTTTTAAGTGTAGGTCAATCTGTTTGCATTGATGTACACATTTTGATGAATCAGTTTAAATGGTTGTAGGTGGGGGTCATGCCACGAGACCGACACCCACGAGTCATACGGTCCACGAGACCGACATCAATAAAAGGTCCATGAGTCATACAGCCCATGAGTTATACGGCTCAGGAGTCATACAGCCCATGAGTTCGACACGAGGCACAAAAGGCTCATGAGACCGACACTAAGTAAACACAGCCCACGAGACCGACACTAAGCAATAAAGGCTCACGAGACCGACACTAAGCAAAAAAGGCTCACGAGACCGACACTAAGCAAAGAAAGCCCACGAGACCGACAGTAGGCAAAGAAGGCCCACGAGACCGACAAGATAAACAGCGCCATCTACATGTCAATTACCTGTACAGGGTGTTCCATGAACGGAAAAATAACATACTGGCGGGTGCAATTTCGTCACGCTATCAAGTGAAAGATGGTAACCATCTACATAATGAATGACATCAAATATGTATTTCCACACATTTCCAGGGGCAGGTATGTCAGGGAGCGACATTGTTATCAATAAGAAAAATAGAATTATATTCTTCATGCCCCCCCCCCAAAAAAAGGAGAAGACAAAAAACACATGGTCAAATGAATTGATAAAAGAGGACAAGACCGATGTATGGATTAATTTTAGAGCTTTGATAATGCCACCGTGCTACTTTTAATAGGCTTTCCTAGTTTTTAGCTAGAAGATGAACAGGATGTACTTTTTACCTCTTCTCTTTCTCTATTCACTATTTTCTTAGGCTATATTAGATATCCTACCCCCGGGCTTAGACGTTTTGGAGTAAGATCTATTTGTAATTTTCTCTGTAACTATAGTGTATGTAATTCAACTGATTAAAACGTTTCATATCGCAGGGAGTCACCTCGATTTGTGGCTTGTGTTATTCTCCTCCAAAACAGTACATTTTTCTGGAAATACAATAGCTGTTTTCATGGATGCATCTTTTTTTTTCCGAATCCGAATCGAATATGTATATATTATATAGGACCTATATGAGAAATTGTCATTTTTTAATCATTTACTGCCATCACATTTCGTGATATTTTTTTCCTTGATAATCTGATTTTTCGAGCCAATGCAGATTAACATCATAGTACAACAGAATCTCATAAGATCCCCAAATCCGTGAAGTATAGCTAAGACCACTTATCTCTCATCAATTCAATGTATTGTATTTGCATTAAACAAAATGTATATGCTTTATTTTCTTCCTAATTCGTTGACTTGTATTAAATTCTTGTCTGCAGCTCCACCTTCTCATCATGTAATTTAAGTGATGTTAATTTGCCAGTTCAGTAACGAGTTTTCCACAAGCAACCACCTACAAGAATAAAAACGTAATGATTTTGGTAGCCACTTTGTTTATACAGATTAGATTGAATTGCACTAACAATTTTTCTTACAAGCCGTTTTTTCTCTATTCAAATCATAAGCACACTCGAATCATGCCGATTTTTACTCTATAAAATGCCTCCCACTAGAATATAATAACAATCACCAAAGGCAGATCTCTTTCTCTCTCTCTTTCTCTCTTTTATTTGGGGGGGGGGGGGCTGGGAGTAGGAATATATAAAAGAGGTCAAAGGGTTAACATGCAAACGAGGGTGTCTTGGCATCTTTAGTTAATGTGGAAAGATCTGTTGCACGCTTTTACTGAATTTTGTTCACTTTTCTCACAAACACACACCCACGCAAACACAATTAAAGATCCTGATCATTTCGGGGGGGGGGGCAACTGAAGGGGTAACACCCTGGCAACTCTTCTTTTCCATCTCTCATATCTTCCTTATGCCATCATCAGGACACCCTATACAATTTATTGGTCTATAGGTGGCGCTGTTCATCCTGTCGGTCTCGTGGGCCTTCTTTGCTTAGTGTCGGTCTCCTGAACCTCTTTTGCGTAATGTCGGTCTCGTGAGTCTTGTATGCGTAGCGTCGGTCTCGTGGGCCTTTTAAGTGTAGTGTCGGTCTCGTGGGCTTTGTTTGCCTAGTGTCGGTCTCATGAGCCTTCTGTGCGTAGTGTCGGTCTCGTGAGCCGTATAATTCCTGGGCTTATTTTACTTGATGTCGAACTCGTGAGCTTTATCTACTCAGTGTCGAACTCGTGGGCTGTATAACTGGTGGGCTGTATGACTTGTGGGCTGCATGACTCGTGGGCTGTATGACTTGTGAGCTGTATAACTTGTGGGCTGTATGACTCGTGGGTGTCGGTCTCGTGACGTGCACCCTGTAGGTGTCCGGGTCACTTTTTGTTCATTTTTTTTTCCATGAGAAAAGTCATCATGCGCAATGGCTGCATCTACGCTCATTTGCGAATGAGAAATCGAAAATTTTAGGATAAATTTGTTAGCCATTTGCTGCGGAACATATCGAGTTCGCTTTATTTAATTTGGCTCTGGACATACATTATGCAGATGAATGCATACATTCGTGAATGAGCCCTACTCGCTTCTAGCACTCTTCTCTTGGTGTGATTGAAAACCTGTATATCTTAAGAGAATCTAATTTCAAACTTCACAATGTCCATGAATATGTCCCAATCATAGTAATTTGCAGCGGTGCTTCACATTTCAAAAGTAATACTAGGGCAGAAATTAAAACTAAAAGAGTTCATAAGTTTCATAAATGATGTCTAGGGGAGCAGTCCGCGAAAGATACAGTGATTTCTTGCTTGCACACGTTTGATTATAATATCCCTAGGGCCACGTAGACTTCGAACTTAGACAGACGTCAAAACTAAGGCTAAAATCTAAATCAAACAGAAACTCAAATAAAGTTAACATTTGATCTGAAATTGAAACTCAAATTGGAATTCGAACTCAAACTCACACCAAAATCAGAATCAACATCAAAACTCAGGCTCAAACTCAAATGCCAAAATGTCAAAACTCAAATCAGAACCCAAATCCAAGTCCAAACCAAAACCCAAACTCAAAATAAAACTAATAATAAAATTGCTGAACAAAACTGCAGGGTATTGCTCTTACTCCGTATAAGTTGTTTTGACTTTGTCTGTTTTTGCCCAGTACTATTCCCACGCTCCTCCTTTTTCCCCCTTTTCTTCTTGAGACCACAATTGGATTTTGAAATGCCGATATGGTCTAGAACACAGGGCTTATGGGACGGAACCAGCAGGAGCGTAATCATCACTTCCGGTTCCATGTCCTGGGCGTCAATCTAAACAACTCTCAGACAATTGATGTGACTGGTTGATCCATAGTTCCCAGTCGACTTAACCCAGTGGTCTGTATCCAATGATGAATCATGGCACGACGGTGAAAACATGAATGGTTATTGCAAGTCATTAGTGTCGCTTTAAATTAAAATATGAATATAGTAATATTTGTTCGCGTACATAATTATAGTCAAGATGATGTACTACCATGAACAAGACGAAGAAGGAAAAATGTAATGACACGTCTTGAAAGTTACAGTACACACAGATCCACATAAATGGGAAACAGCAAAATAAAACTTGAAGTAGACCACCAGATGCCTGGGAATATTTTCATTTCTATTTCCATATGATGTGAAACATTCGCGCACTGTTACAGTGGGAAGTGAATGATCACAATTTTGTTTTCTTTCCATAGATTCCGGATTCTTTTTCTGGAAGCTTGTAATTTCCCACACACAATATATGTATATGTATTTCTTCTCTCTCTCTCTCTCTCTCTCTCTCTTTCTCGTAGAGCCATAAGAGACGTGGAACTGGCTGTTTCCCCACCGCCAATAAGAAACCCACATTTTATGCATGTTTTGTTTTAATAATGGACAAAATGATAATGCCACTTGCATCGATATCACGAGGATGAACGTGAGTGAAGCCACATTTGCTAACCGCCGCGGTGTAATCGGGCACGTGAGACTGTGAGAATTTGGAATGAACCGCGATGTGCGCTAGCGGCCTACCGGTATTGTGCTCTGTAACCTATTATACAAACAACCTAAAGACAGGTTCCCTTTTTTTATTGAGTCTGACAAGAGAGAGGAAGGAAATGCAGGAGAAGGGGGAAGAGAGGGAGAAAGAAAGGGGGAGGAAGGGTGGGGGGGGGGGGGAGTGAGACACCCCACTGGGGAGGAGAAGTAAAATACTAATGTTGTTTTCATAGAAGTAACAAAAAAGTGAAATTGTTGTTGGATTTTTGAAGTGACGCAAATATTTCTGAGAAGTTGCTGACCAATCACGTGGTCACTTTGAATTAGTTGCGTTATTATGTTTTGATTTTGTTTTTTAAAATTCTGAACTTCATGACCCTTTACTCTCCAATATAGTCATCTTTTTGCTACTTGTATTTTATCAGCAGTTATTTTTTTTTCATGTTCGGCAATCTACAGGAACAGTAAGTGAGAGATCATAACGAGGGAATGGGTGCACGTCACGAGTTCGACACCCACGAGTCAACAGCCCACGAGTCATACAGCCCATGAGTTCGACACTAGGAATATGAGGCCCATGAGTCCGACACTAGACAAACAAAGCCCACGAGTTAGACACTAGGCAAGAAAGGCCAACGAGACCGACACAAGCCCCACGATGTAATGTCGAACTCGTGGGCCGTACAACTCGTGAGTGTCGGTTTTGTGGGATGACCCCGAGGATATGCACTCATGGAAAGAAGCCAAATGTGTGCTATGTGAATTCAGACCCATTGACGTAAAATTATCGAACCTTGGGTTTCATTTGATTTTGAAAGGAAAGATTAAGTAAACTTATTCTATGCCCCCCGCCCCTGCTTCCAGGCAGCGGGGATGTGCTTCATATCGACTGATGGAACAAGGGTTTGAACATGAAATGAAGCACGAAGTAGGCTACATGATATGATTATGTAGGCCTATAGATGAATATTATACAATTACATTTAATACCTATCCATTCATGATTGCTGGGGCAAAATTTCGCGACACAAAGAAACGCATATCTATGATATGATAACTATGACGTGACTGATCATTTTCCATGATAGCTCAGATCAATACACAACAATCGTTCTTGAAAGGCGGCCGTTTGTTTCAAATATAGTTGAGATGCTCGTAGACCGCAGTCATTACTAGGTACTATGTAGTTAAGGAAAAGCAAACTGTCGTGTTTTTGTGTTCAAGATTTCTTGGGTTTTTTTTTTTTGGAATTAAAGAGAAAGAGAGAGAGAGAAAGAGAGAAGGGAGAGAGAAAATACGCAAGAAAGAGGAAAAATCAGCAGTATTTGTGACGCGGTTTTCCTCTGGAATGCAAGGAAAAATTGAAGAATTTTTGCCCTCCCCGACCCCTCCACCCCTCCACCCCCCCCCCCAAAAAAAAAAGGATGAAAAAAAAATCTGTTATTGGAAGTTGAAGCGATGGGTGCGTGTGAAAGGATTCTTTGTGTGCCGTTGACACTGTGTGCCCTTTCCTGCCAAATCAGCCCATTCATACTTGATTTGCCCCGATGAAAAGGTAGAAAAATACCGAACTGAGCCGTCTCTTTACAGAATAGAATAGGGTACGAAGGGTAGCCCAAGCACAATGAAATACATCCCCCCCCCCCCTCTTTGATCGGTGGAGACCATTTTAAATTCGAGTCTGCGAGAGCATTCAGGTGGAGCATGGAGTTTCTAGCTCTGTAGGTGGAGGAAGAGGGCTTTCAAAGACATAATACATGCACATTGTTAAGCTGGGCCATGGGATGGTTTTATTCTTCATTATCCTCGCTCCCTTCCAACCCCCTCCCCAATCGTCCTCGATATGAATGATGAAACACAAATTCTCATTTCTTGGGATGATATCATAATGTAATGATTTTTCCCAAAAAAAAAAGTTACTCAGTATCAAGATTTTCATACATAAGCTTACAATGTACGAGGCTGGATAGGTCAACTTCCGTCCTCCCCCTTCCTGCCCCGCCCACTCCTTGGGGAAGCAATCGGCTACTATATTGGGAGGGTAGGCGTAATTATGTTCCACCTCGAATGGCATAAATAGGTTGGAACATTCAATGAACCATATTTTTTCTCAAAAGAACTTAGAACAGTATTCTATATATACATAAATACATGTATATATATGTATATACATATATGTATATATATATATATATATATATATATATATATATATATATATATATATATATAGTGCGAGAGGTTGTTCCCTTCCCAAACATACGCGGTGCCTCGTTGTGGGTAGCATATAGTGAAAGAAATTAGACTTGAGGCGTACGTTGCTCTCGATCTTGTTCTCCCTTTTAATCAATCGAGCTTTCGGCCTGCTATCAGGCGAGAGCAACGTCCGCCTCAAGTCTAATTTCTTTCAATATGTATGTATATACATATATAATATCTAAATATATATGTGTATATATATATATATATATATATTTATATATATATATATATATATATATATATATATATATATATATATGAAAACGAACGAAGGGAAAACTGAAAAGAAATGAATGATTTAGGGCCTATTAGTGACAACTTTGAGCAAATATATAGGCCTATATCATTATATAGGCCCTAGATATATGTACATTGGCCGATTATATAACTGAATTCAGCTTTAGGGAGACATTGTGTAGATAGAGAAATGTCAGCAGTAAAGCGTGCGAGTGAATGGATATGATTAAACTCATAGCTGAAAACGTTGAAACACAAATTGTCTACCTCAGGTGGTGTGTCTCCTTAATAAAGTAATTATATATTAGTCGTTCTATTCCTAGAGCCACAGTTGTATATGTACATAAATAGGGCCTATATATATATATATATATATATATATATATATATATATATATATATATAAAAGCGCTTTTTTAGTTTATCATGTGTGTGCGTTTGACCGGGTATAGATATTAGCGGATGATCAACCCATGCCCGGTAGATAATGATCGCATGACTTTCCCAAAATACCCTTTTTGAACAATTCAAAGGTCTCTCATTTTTAATTTTTCTATCAACTCTATCTTTTGGAATATCCGATGACTTGAGCATGTACACGCACCGTTCACATGAAAGGCCTAACTTGTCCGTATCTGCAAGTCGTGATGTGAAATTGCATTAGACGGCTTTCTAAACGTGTTTGCACAGTACCCACAACTTTTTCTCACGGGCTTGGAACCAACGCACTCACACCGCAGCGCACTGAAAGGCACTCGGAAGAAGTGGGGGGAAAAAACAGAATATGGACCATGACCTTTTGTCCACTGTGAATGTCTCCACGATTTTTCGCTCAATTCCGAGGGATATTTTGACAATTTTTATGGGGACTGCCAATTCTGGTGGTATGCCAAATATTGCAAGACCGTTTCTCAGCTGGGTGTGAATCTGTCGGCTGTACTTGACTCGGTACTTGTGTGTGTGCGTGTGTCTGCCTGTCTGTCTGTCTGTCTGTTTGTGTGTTGGTGTCTGGATGTCTCTGTGTTAGTGCATACGTCGGTAGAGTGTGCAGACATGTTTGATCTCTTCTCTCATTCATTTTTCTAATTCTCCGTTTCTTCCTGTTCTTTTTTTTTTTTTGGGGGGGGGGCTAAATAAAGATCACGATATTTATGTGCTTGATCTCCACCTTCTTTTACGTGTGTCTTAAACCGTATTGGCATTGAAATATGCTCGTCAGGTAAAACACCACGACCCAAGAAAATAAAAAGAAGATTGTCGTTCCACCAGATTCATCCCTGTTTGCTGAGAATCTTTTTGAAAGGATGTTGTTCCGTTAAAATCTTGAAACAATCTACAATTGCATCTACACCATTTCTGTCACGTCTGTCTCTTCGGACACAAATCTCGTCGCTCTTTTCCAAGATCAAAGCTTGTTCTTGTTACCTCCTGTTATTTCTCCTTTTTCTCCTCCTCCTCCCCTCCTCCTTCTCCACCTCTCCAAGTTCCTCCTCCTCTTCTTCTGCATCCACCTTGATCCACTTCAAATGGATTCTTTTTCTTCTCTCTCTCTTCTTCCTTCTCTTCCTCCTCCTTCCTCCCCTGCCCTTTCTAACCCTTCTCTATATACCCCTCTTCCTCACCCTCCTCACCCTCCTCCTCCTCCTTCTCCTTCCTAGAGTTGCTATGTTTTCTTGTCGGTTTCTTCTCTTGTCTTGTCCTATACCAAAACTTTTTTCAACTCCCGTTCACAATCAAAACTGTGACAAAATGATAAGTATGTTTGAGAGCATTCTTGCGTTCGAGGGAGTAAGCACCACATTATATAGATTTTTGAGAAGCCGAGGTATTTTGTGGCATAAATATCATTACCTGTTATGAATGAGGCCGTCTAACCTCGTCCTTGATCGGATGTTCCGCCGACAAATATTACACTTGCCGGTTGACAAAAAGGAAACTGTACTTCCTGTTGAAGTTCCTTATTCATTAGTATTCAAGGTCAAGAATAAAAAGCATCAACAACATATCAGCTAATTTGTCATTAAAGTGAACATAAAGTAAGAAAATTATGAAATATTAGAGTTGAACATGTTTTCTTTTTCAAAACAGTAATATCGATGGAAATCACGAATAGTAATTTCCCATATTCCCCATGTTATACCCCTTACTATAGCATAGGTGAGAATCTAAGAATATTTTAAATACAAACTTATGCTGATAAAAATGAGGCTTTAGCGTCGTCACCATATCTCACTTGCAAAGGTATTTGTCGAGAGTTGCCCTTGACGTTTAGGGCAAAATCTGAGAAATTACGTCTTAAATACTTGCGCACATCTCTTCTTGCCAACCTTTCATCTATCTCATCATGTGATAGTGACGACATATTTCATTTTATTTCATTTTATTTCATTTCCAGCAACACAAAACATTTACGTACACATAGTAACACAAAATCAGTACAATGTTGTAACAAAGAAAAATACTGTGAGTTGGCAATAGGTACTGTGGCCTTTCTGATCATACCAAATTAAGATTAAAATTGCTGGAAATGGAGGAGACTGCTATTGAAAAAAAAAGCAAAGCTTCCATTTTGTCCTCGAGGATGATAACTAATTATTGAACTGAAACTATATATATGTATATATATATATATATATATATATATATATATATATATATATATGTATATATATAAAATACACACACATATATATATATGTATATATATATACATATTTATATATATATACATATACATATATATATATATATATTATATATATATATATACATATATATATATATATATATATATATATATATATATATATATATATATATATAGGAGGAGGTTGTCATTAGATGTGCAAAACATAATTTGGCTCCATTTTAACTGTATCGAAATAAGAAAAACGTCAGCCTCTCCTACACTTCATCATTATCGGGCTAGACCGCAATAAACAAAAATCGTGTTAAAGAAAAGCAAGAGATGATTAAGCATAGGGGTGAAGATATGAGGTATGAGTTTTCAACAATTTGTACAGAAGGCAGACAAATTGAAGAAAACTCATACGTCATATCTTTACCCCCCTGCTTAATAATCTCTTGCTTTCATTTAATTTTCATTTGGAGTACTAGTACTTAACATAACAATGTCGGAATTTCAGAGCTTGGATATAATATGTTCAAGGTTGATAATAAAAAAAAATATAAAGAAATAATGATAGGATATAATAAAAACAAATTTGAAAAGACCACGCTGCCCGGAAAACAGTAGATGACAGGTTCGAGTCCCGACATGTTTGTTGGAAAAAAAAATGCAGATGAGCAGTTGCGATCTTACAAATTTCATTTATTTTGTACAGAGGGCAAACAATATTATTGAAGAAGACTCATTCTTCAAAAATCATGTTATTTCCGAATCAAGTAGTGAGATGAGTTTCGGGAGTAAATCATTGCCATAACACCCTGAAAACCTTGCCTGTGCACATGAGAGTTTAGTTATTGGTCTATAGTACATGTACTACCGTAACATTGTTGTACCATTATTGTGCCATACAACCAGTCGGGAGACTCCGTCCATCTAAAGAAGTATGTGGTCTATTGCCCTCTACGGTAATATACACCACAGTCTTTAGTGTGTTTAAACTTTCCGAAGTCCCGCTCATTACAGCAAGAATATTAAGTAAATCGGATTCGCCGATTTCCACAAATAGGTTGAAAAAAAAGAAAGAAAGTAAAATGGATATCACATAACCAATCACTTCACAATATTAAAAAAAAAAAATGTTATGTGGCTCTCATGCAAAGTGTAGGGCGTTATAAGGGAGACGCAAAAGTCACACTTATCCACACACAGCATTATCTGTAAAAACGGTGAAGAAAAGCATGTGTGGTAATCGAAAGATAGTACAATTATTCTAAAATAAGCCTTCACTCCATTTGAAACAACATTTTGTGATGGTGGGAACATCTGTACCCTAGTAATTAAAGTTTAGTCCTCAATTACAGTCGACCTATAATTTTGACTTCGTCACTACATTACCTTAGATACATTCAACAGGCCTACCCTTTTCTCAAACTTTATCACATCCAAGCTGACTCCTGAGGAACTTGTTTAATGCCTACTGCTACATGTATTGTAATTTTAAGCCCGCAGCTTTTTAAGCTGCTTTAATCGTTTAACACTCGTTGTGCTGGTAGTGGAATGTGTAGTTGATGGCTACCTCCCTCAAGCGCTTGAATGTTGTGCGCTGTACATTCAGGCGGTGTGGAAATCTTATTTGACATTGCATGGTATACCATCTTAAACCATGTTCACCCATTTGGTATGTTTATCTCCCTTTTCTCCATTTGTCTCCAAAATGACAGTAAAACAATCTTGATGGTAACAACAGTAAACAGATCCCTTGGCTTGTATCATTTAAAAGTATAAGCTCCTGAGCAGGGTGAAGATTTCATTCACGCACTTTGAAGAGAAATGTCGCCATCTACGGCAGAAATCCTAACCAGCGCCTCGGGCTCTTCTAACCAGTATAAATATGTTTGCGATATTTTCCCCTTAAAGCAAGATAAGCGCCAGACACCATTACCACTACCACCAAAACCACCGCCGCCACCACCGCCACCACCACCACAACAACAATAACAACCCCTATCATAACAACAGCAATAATAACAGCAAGAACGACAAGAATGACAACAACACAAAAATATTATATCATATACTCATTCATTTGATTATTTTCCGTTTAATTGTGACTAATAAGATGAATGAAACAAACACAAAGTATAGTTTCAGCTGTGACTGACATATCTAGACTTAAAGAAGTCATGGAAGCCATTTAATAATCTCATATAGAAAGTTGTGATGTTGATCAATATCTGATTGATTTGGGTTGCCGTTGAAGGACGTTTTACGTCTACAAATTTAAATTACATTGAGTCCTTTTTGCAAAGATCGTCATTAAACAGGTTCAGGTAAAAAAAAAAAAGAAGCAAACACCCCTCCCCCCCCCCCAAGAACAAAAGCAAACAAGCAAACAAACAAATCAGTAGTCTTACTTTTAGATCCGAAATAATACTTGTAGTAGCATTGCGAGATAGCAGAGATGGGCATTCCGTCTTCAAAATGTGTTGTACCGCCCTCTTGTGTTTACAATCGGTAAGTGCTATAACCCTGGTCTTCCAGCTCTAACCCCCCCCCCCCCCCAAGCTAGAATGAACGGGTTTTTTCTTTGAAACGATGTACACACCTTTTCTCATGTAGATGTAGAGTGATTATGATTTGTAATTTATCGTACTGTTTTGTACTTTATGTGGGCTGCTTACGATGATATTGAGGCAACAGCAAAATCAGTTATTCAAAGACACATTCTGCTTATTTATCGGGAAAGATATTTTATCTCTTATGACTTTGACAGTTATTCCTGTTTCATCGTTTAGAATGCGGAGAACAGTTCTGTTATTGTAAGGAATGTGAAAATGTAAAGGAAACTGAGAAAGTTTTGTTTTGTGATTGTTTGTTTGCTTGCTTGTTTTAATTATGTCAGTGTTTGCAGAAAATGAGCTTTAGGTTTTCTGAACCGTCTTTCTATATATTTAGTACCTTGGGTCTGTTTCATAAAGAGTTGCGATTAATCTTAGGAACCTTAGGAATGAAAGGGGTTTCGCAAAGAGTTTTTACACCTTTATCATGATTGACTCCAGTATCAATGTTTTTCAGCTGTTGATCATTGACATGAACTCTTCACTTTCTCGACTACAAAACATAACGTATATTCTACCCGTCCTTTTTTCTATTGCCGCTGATTTTGGTTATGTGCTGGCACCGTGGACTTGCGGGCAGTCTGCCAGCCTGCCTGTGGAGGTATATCGTATGTCAACAGTGAAAGTGAGTAAACAGTCACATCATGGTATTGAGTCGATGAGGGAAACTTTATTTTTGCGGCGCCACAATATGGATCGTATTCTTGGAGTCAAGTAATAGAATCATGTAACGATGTATTCAATAGACCGTGGTCATTCACATTATGCAACACAACGTAAATGAAACCCCGTGGTGACAGTTTCCCCTTTGGTGGTGTTGTTGATCAGTGATAAGTTAGTGGAAGGGCCTGTCATATTAGACCGAATGACGACTTATCACAAATATTAGAGCCGCTTTATTTCTCTTTCTTCCACACGTTTCTTATACAGATGACATGCTCGCGAAAGTTACAGTCGACATTTATGAAAAGCACAGAAGTAAACGCATAGAGTGGTTGCGTTTAGATAGGATGAAATAAGAACTTGTAGAATTTCCTTTCAAAGTTTTCAAGTGATACTCCATGTTCGAGGTAATAGGGCCATTGTGGAAAACTTCACAATTGATTCGTACAAAGACATATCATATCAAATGTGTTTGTGGTGAAAATTCAGCAACTATAATACATTTTCCCCCTGAGAAGGCACAATTGCCTCACTGACATGGTGCGACGGATGCAACTTAATCTCTGAATCTATCTAAAAAACAAACAAAATACTAATGGTGACATCACCTCGCCTATAACACGCGTATCTATACTTCCGTCTCATTTCATTGTTTGGTGCATCACACGTGGAACTTGAAAATCCTCTTACTCACTTTTTTTTTTATTACATGAAACTTTTGTTTGTTTTGCTTTGTTTTGTTTATTGGTAAGTCATTTACTCTATTAAAAGTCGACTTGTATATCGGATGGAATTACACTTTTAGTTTGACATCAGTACATCCAATGATGCTTGTCATTGGAAATTTCTTCTAAATGACCACTCGACAGAACTTGGCGGCGGTTTAAGGCCACTTGCGTCAAGGGTCAGTTTGTGTGCTACCTCTCATCATAGTGCAAGTCCGTCCGTGTGTATTCATACGATCGCCTATGGTCGAATAAAAAGTGCACTGGTAAAATTATATTGTAAACAACAAGACATTGATGTCAACCAAACGAAGAAATGGTATTCATGATTATCAGTTGCTAGGTATTGTGTTTTGCCTTACAGCATGAACATAATACTTTTTTTTAAATTTTCAAATCCATTCCACTCCCGGATAAACTATTGCATGTATCAAATGGCCAATCTCACTTTGAATTGACTATAACAATAGCAACAAAATAAAAACAACAACGAAACCGCTTGTAATTTTTTTCACTATTAACATGCCTTCATTCATGCAAAATCCACACACCGAAAAAGAGAACGCATTTGAAAAAAAAAAAGAGGGGGAAAATATACGTAAAAACAGAAGTACGTCCTTTCTACACGCTTCAGGGAAGGTAAAGAATTGTGTATGGATTTTGAACAGGATACATATTCTGTAAGACAAGATGCCCGTTTTATGAAGATTGAGTATAAGTTGCAATCAATTGCAAATTTCATTTCATAAATAACTTTGCGATTGATCGCATGTAACGCTAAATCTACTGAAAGTTTTCTTGAAATCAATCGTAATTAAGTGTCTTTATGAAACAGAACTTACGCGTAATATTGAACTTACGCTCAATTAAGCGAGTTACGCCAAATAAATCGAGGGTAAGATTAATCGTAACTCTTTATGAAAAAGGCCCATGGTATATTGCAACAGAGAGGTTCTCACCTCCTTGATTGTTGATAGAACGGGAAACGATTTTTTCACCACGATTCATATAATCTTTCTTGGAGGACAGGGAGTAGTTATTACAATCATGATACGAATAAGCGAAAAAATCAAATTCGCGTTGCGTTCTCTGTGAATGGTGGCAGATAAGGGTCCTCCTTATCCCGGCAAAATGATGTACATGACATGTATAATATTATGTTGGTAGAATCGGTACGCTGATAGACACTGTCAGAGTGGCTCCTGATGTAACAAGAAGACAGAATTTTAACACCGGCTCTTGCTCTCCCCTGGTTACTTCGTCAACTTCCACCTGATGCTTCAATTCAGACTCTTCAGCAAGCCTTCCCGAAATAAACACAAATTTTCACGAAAAAGGAGGACTTGGTAAGGGCAGTTCAAATTTGAAAAAAAAAAATTGTAATCTCCGTATTTCATAATGCTTCATACGTCAGTTTGCTAGTCTGAAAGCAAGGCACTGACATTATTTTCGTCTCCTCATGTCTTTTTTTATAAGTATAAATCCGTACGGAGAACAGATTTTCGTTTTCTCATGTTTCTTGAAAGCTGACAAGCAAAATACGGCCTTTCTAACAGTTTCATAGTTCTGTTTATACTACACATAGGGGTAAAATTTAGTAGGATCAACATAGAGTGCAGTGTTACATTAAAGTTAATGATGACAAAAGAAAGAAGCACCATCTGTACCTTTTCTTTCATCTCAATTTTAGGCAATTCCAAATCCATGTAAGTATCTGTGTCTACTTGTTGTTAGTATTAGCTTAGTTTTGGTAGCAGGCATTTACTGAGCTGAAAATCTTGATACCTTCGGTGCACTTTCAATAATACACTTAATTTGCAAAGATTTGGAAATTGATTATTCAAAGAGGATTAACGGGATGATCTCATATCTAATCTCTTTGTGGGAAAGGCCAAGTGAGACTAAAAGTATTTTCACGTAGCTCTTAAGTCGCCTTCATCGATGGAAAGTGTTTTCTTTTAACGACATGTTTTTTTCTTGTATCGTCTTGAATCAAACAAAGAAGCAATAAAGGAAAATTTCAAAAAAAACTTTAATAAATAACTTTAATAAATCAGCAGTGATTTGAATTAATGCTAATTAGTTAGGCCCTATCTGAATATTTGAATGACGGTTTTGTTCTCCAAGTGTTCCGTAATACAAGCTCTGCTCTCTCTCTCATTTCATGCTAAAGATTTCAATAACCGAATCTTTGTAGATGAGTGAACCACCTTCATGACTTTTGAAGGGAGAAGTCTCTCCGTGTTTAACTGGGCTTGGACACTGTTGGACGAGAAGATTTAAGTCACATGTGTGCAGCGCAGTAAACGTTTCATGAATATATATCGTAAAAAAATGAGAAAGTTACAAGATGAAGTTCATGTGTTTATACTCGTCAAAAAGCAATCACAGCCATGTGTACAAATAAGCATTACTGTTATTTTTCGTTATCATCATTATTTGCTATCACTATCCTTATCTGATTGTTCATAATAATGATTATTGGTCAAAAACTCAAAAGGTACAATCGCAACCCTTATAAAAGGTTACCATTGCCCGATTGTTTCTTCTCAAGAACAACTGATATGTATAAGGATTCATCTATTTCTTTAACCCTGCTTATATTTCATATCAGCATGGACAATATGTGAAGATTTCTTGGTGCGTTAATGTTAAAAACCGTCATTAAATATCTGACTTCTCTATGTCACAGTCACCGATATTACCGTTTCGGAAAGTATGCGCAACTTTTGAATTGTCATCATTATTATTTTTTCTTTTTTTACTGTTTTCTCTGTCGACATAATCTTATGAAATATTCAGTTTTATGTTTGCTTGACTTTTTATACTCGTAAAATTAGAATCAAAAGTAAGCCCGAGGTAGACAATCACTCTTGAAATAAAAACCAACAACAACAACACAACAAACTCCCTTCTGTTTACTACGTAGGACTACGGAGCAGATATCTCAAGAATGGTGCACGATGTGACAGAACGTGCCATATTTGGTCCTGAGGTTAAGAACAACATCGAAAAGAAATGAATTACATAGATTTATATGCATAGAAGGGAAAAACAGCCTTGAAAATGGCCCAAAGGTCACAATCCTTCTTATCCATCTGTGAGTAAATGTTAGCACTGTTTGATCTTGTATAGTGGACATCTCACTGTATAGGTGTGCCCAACCCTTGAAACAAAAGTCGTAGTAGCTTGGTTCCAAACTTACAGTAATGTAGGCCTATTTTCTTAACCATAGATATATAGCGAGGCGTGGCCTTCAAGGTAAATTAAGGTAAAGGGTGGAAGATATCGTCTCAACTACCAGTAGGCCTTCGTTACTGTTTGAGTCAGCTGCACATCCATCCACATCGGGTGCCGATGTCGAAGCCGATATCACCGAAACTCAAAGATTTTTGTCAAGACGGAGACATAAAAAACCGGCAAAATGACTGCAGAGAAAACTTTGTGATACTAATTCTTTGTCAAAGTTTGTCTATCATTTAGCCATGCCACGACATTTTTCTCAGCGACACAAATACAAACGCAACACACTTGGACTGAAAGAGGAGCTATGGTGACCAGTTGTAAAGTGCCTGAACAGATACTATGTCAACTACATCTACATCTGTTTGACAATGTCACTTTTCTTTTGATCCAGTTAGTATTTTGTCGTTTGGTGTTTTACTTTTTGTTTTGAAATCCAAGGCTTTAAAATCCCCGTCCTTTGCCCCATGCCATTTGGTATTTATGCATAAACCTTGCGGGTTCGCTTCCGCACCTAATCATAGACTTGGCCCCGACACATGCAAGGCCGACGTCCAAGATGGCGTCATGTTATGTCATGCACAGTCCTATCTCGTCTGCCCAACGCTCATGTTTCCAGCCCGTAATTCCCCCACCGTGAGTTATGTGCGCGCATGTTGGTTTCACAAATCACCACGCAGCAAGGTTATCGCAGTAAAATGCCTTGCGCTTGGACGTTGCCGATTCAAAGGACACTGCGTACACACAGAACGACCGTCGATCCGCTTGACCACGGCTTGACCACTGCTACTTATTAAATCACTCATGTTTCTACGTCTGGTCTACTAATTTGCATGTCTGCAAGGCCGAAATCTTCGTTCGAGTGCGTTACCGTTCACTCTCAGTGCCCCACGGCTGTCGGGCCCCGTTATATGCATGAGCCTCGCTGTGTGGCGTTGTATGTCAAGGGGCACATAATTACTGACCAATGTTTATGTGATAACACAGAGCCTAATACAAAGAGAGCTAAAACCCATTTCCAAGATTACACCACCGTCCACGTCTTTCGACAGCTATTCTATTTTATCCTCGCTCTCCCTCCTTCTCTTCTCCTTCTATCTTCCTTTCTATCTCTTTCTATCTCTCTATCTCTCTCTCCCCCATCTATCTCCTCCCTTTGCGTCAGTCCTTTCAAGTAAACTGTTGTTGTTGTTCTCTTGTCATATCAATATTTTGATAAAATGAGCCCCTGGATAATAGTTGTCAATGACGGAATGATTACTACGCTTTAACCATTGACTTGATAACAATACTGACTTCATCGCATCTTCCAAACTTTCAGAAGCCAATAATTCATTGATAATTGAATGACATCATTATTTTCTCCGAGCCAGTGACGTGTTTGGTTGTTTAGTGTAGGGAATTGAAGAGAGGCCCTGTTTCTCCCACTTCTATGGTCAGTTATAAGATCTAAAAAATTATAACAGGGAAATCGTTACATTTCCTCTTATGGCAATATTCCATGCAATGTATTTGGGGAGGAAGCTAAAGTTGACATCTTCACCAAACCGAGATAGAAATCACTATCATACGTTAGGGATCAATCAATTAAATGGGTGACGATCTAGTGCAACCATATTACATTATTAGCAAGGTTTAATGACTTCATGTTTTGTATTTTTGTAGTGTGTATGTGAGCACAATATCTTCATTTTCCAATAGAGATAGAGTCTAGAGATAAATAACGAAACAGATAGGCACCCTAGATGGTGCATGAAAGGCATAACTTTCACATGTTTTTACTTTCTTCTCTCAAAGTCGATCGTGTCTCCATGTCGAGGAAACATGGATCAAGGCAAATACAAACATATCATGATGATATAAAAAACTGACTGCCTTATTGAACTACTTTCATTCAGCAGTTTTAACACGAGCAAGTAATTCGTATTCGAATGGCTTTGAAATCACGCTGCTTTATAGTAGAGTGAGATGAAAATAACATGCGTTGGTCGGACCAACATTGCATCGTCTCTTCTTGTTGTTTCAATCATTTAAATCTTAGACGAATGACAATGCTGATGACATCTTGCCACACCCAGCTCTGATATGAAGTTTATGGTGTGTCCAGATAAACTACTCAGGGTAAACATATTGGTTGTGTCTCTAAACATCTTATCTTACTCTTTGAAGGCATCGTTTTGACGCGAAATATACTTTTCATTCGAGTGTTGTGAGAGGGTGAAAATATGCTGGAGGATTGTGCAGCCAGTAAAACATCAGGAGAAAGAAAGAAGCAGTGATATATTTTTACCTATCTTTCTGTCTGTCTGAGTCAAGACTCTAAGCTTTCGTTTCTATACAACTGGAATATAACGGAATGAAAGAAGGGAGGGGAACAAAGACGAGAGATTTCTTCCCCCAAACTAATCCCATTTACTAGTCGATTGTGCCAATGCTACGCGCCGGTTTCGCCGTGACGCTTCGGCGAGCGAGCGCTAAGGAGCAGGCTAGGATCTCTCCGTGTACAATGTCATGAATAAAGGGTATGCTATTACGTAACAGTGTAGGTCTTGACCCATCGCTTTCGCGGAGGGATGGTCAGTATCATCCCACACACAGGGACGTCAGCAGTAATTTAAATGGTCGTATTCCCCGCGGTTAGCTTGACGATCGCCAGCGTTTGAACTAAAAGTTGGGTGCTGATTTGACGAAGTCAACGGTGGTCGTGTGGACAGTGGACGGGGGCGTCAAGAAACGGTGATCGAAGGTGTTTGACAGATGACCACTGTACGCATTGACCAGCACCCCTCTCACAGATACAAGGTCTCGCCCGTAACCTTGATTCCCTCAGCTTCGCTGTGCAATTAAATCTATTCTCATCGCTTTGGAACGGTGTTGTCTGAGTGTATACCGTTTTTCCATTCCCACGTTTATCCTATGCGTGTGTGTATGGACTGTGTGTATGTATGTATGACCAATAATACAGTATTACGCAACAGTGTCTGCAAGTTGGAGGGGATGTCCAGCCGTGCTGGGGCCACAGTCGGTAATAATTAGAAACAGAGAGGCGAGCAGTGTCCGTCGACGGTGTACAATGCGAGAAGTCCAAGTCCAGTGAACGCTACAGGCTTTTCCTTCCTTTTTCGTTTTCGGGCTCGTTTCGCCACCATCAACGGCCTCGTCTTTGCCCGTCTGGGCCTACAGCGGAACTGACCCTGTCCCTGCCCCCTGGTCCGTCGTCAGGGCCGATCATGCTGCCGTACCCCCGATGGAATCCCTACTCGCTGGCCGGGGAGTCAACCCGACCGACTTTAGATCAAGGTGAGTGCGCTTGGTCGTCAATAAAAGTATCCAAAACGTGAATGTTTTACGCTGGCTGTTGTATGTTGCGTCTTTACCAACAGACAGTAATATAGCCACTGCATGCCGGGCGTCGTGCGCGTGTGGCTATTTTCTGTTGCATTCGCAATGAGTGGAAACATTAACTTCATGATTTGCCACATTCTTACTAAACAATAAATACCTTGTTTGAAGTTTAAGGGTGTCATTTCGAACTGAGCAGTTGGACTTTGACTTCAATGTGACGATGTATGTGGTAACTCTTGTCTACGTTTACGATCGAATGAGTAAATGTGACCATGTTTGCTGATATTGATAAGGCGTTCACCACACTTTTTTTTTTTAGTATCGTTACTCGGTCGGATGTAATGATCATGTTGTTGTGTTCAACATGTCCTGTAAAATTTTAGGAGTTTGTTTAAACTATTCTTTGACTCGATGGTTCAAAAGATGTCTTTGAACCAGCAAGTTGTGATCAAGCCATGTGTGTGTAAACACACAGCAACACCAAAATGATGTTGGGTTTGGTTTTGCCTACTACCGTGAATTCGCGGCCATTGTCGATGGGTATCACAGTAGATAAGGATGTGATCGTGAAAATGACAGTTTCGCTCTGCCCGTGACATGTACCTGAAGATAGCGAATAGATAAAACATAGTCTGCCCCGTGGTGGGTAGTATGCACTGACTTAAATTTTGTAGACATATAGGTACAAGTAAAGTGTGGTGGTAAACCACTTGTCAAAAATGATCAGAATGAAGAAGTCGATACTAAAGAGACAAACTAAAGTATTCCATACGTCGTGTCATCGCATGCGTGGAGACAACAGAGAGCAATCTTGAGCTTGTTATTACGATACATTGAATATGACTCGTAAAACTTGCCAGTGCAGCGGAACAGCTATGCGGCACAGTGATAGATTGGGAAAATATTCGTTTCCCCGTAGAACCATTACGTGATCAGTCTTTTGGTGGTCAAACTTGACGAAGCAATATGGCAGCCCTCTCCCGCAACTCACTGACCAACCCATTGTTCCGAGAGTGGCTGTAGTTCCTGCCCCATTGAGTGAGCATTGATCGGGCAAGTCTCATGTTCATTGTTGCTCGCCTTAATCCTCCGGAGCTTGGAACCAGTTTCTAAGGAGCGCTGGTGTACCCACCGTAGTATAGCCAGGGAGGTGGGAAGAGATAGCTGTTAACCGTTATATTCAGGCAGCTGGAGTGAAGAGGCCCTGACTTAATCCCTATAGTCAATAACGCTGTTTTGCATTGAACTTGCGTTGCGTGTGTACGAACACTATACCAATGGCGCCAAACCGCTTCCTTGTTGGAGGGAAAGAGCCATAATCATTATCATGCGAAGGAAGAAGACTCCTTTTCAGACTCCCATTCCAGTATCCATCCCATGTTCTCATAAAAATCGCCTTCCGTTACGTTATAGTGATACACTGTTGTAAAAACTTCCTGCTCTATATAAGGTTGAAGCGTGATGTATCATTTTCTACGCCCCTGTCAGTGAAAGAGATTCCCATACTCCACTCCTATAGTGCTAAATAACACAATGAATGGCAATTCTATCGACTATGAAGATGATGGTGATATATACGAATGAGTATGAACACTCAATAGACTGATGGTATGTACAGATATTGATACTCCTATAAATGATAGATTTGTTTATTCTGATTTGAGCGATCAGTTTGACCAAGAAATTCTTTTTAGATACTCTGCAGAGGTCTCATGCAATGTACAAGCCGCCGATTGCAAATCTAATCAATTTCCATGCATTTGAAGAGCGTTACTATTCCCTGGTCCAGTTGGCAATCATAGTACGTTTAGATTGAATGAACACAATGCATGCAGTAGTAGATGTGCCACTGAAACCATACATGAAATGATGAAAGTAGATTAATGTGCTTTGAATGCCAATTGGCAAAGAACAAACAAACAAACAAACAAACAAACACAGAAAAAATATAGCGTTTTATAGACTCTACAAAGTTCCTGACCCTAGAAGGATATTTTTTCGAGTTTTCAAGAAATAGTAATCGGAGTAGCACCAAAAACTGCACACTGGATATAAAATGTTTATATCATAGCCTCACAAGTATCCCAGTGATTTTTTTCACAAATCTTTACTAAATTGTCGATGTTTAAGTGAAATTAGCAAGAACAATTACGGATCCTCGTCAGCAAATGATTACAATCTAACCCATGAATAATGACTTCTTGGTGGAAAGTGTATAGTTTAAGTTGCTATGAATCGTCGACCTTAACATGATATCTAGAAAGTATTCTGAGCAAGGCAATTAGAGGTAATTAGTATTCTTGTGAGATTTGTGAGATGAATCACTACCTCATCCCATCTGCTCATTGATAGCGACAGAATATTGATATCAATATTTTGTGAGAAGGTGTGAAAGTCATAATTATGTATTTTTCCTTTGGTCTGATTTAAGTCAAATGCAGTTATACTGTTTGTTAGATATACTTTGTAATCTATCTGATCATGGAGATAATTTTCAGTTAAATCAACATATCGATAGAACCAAGCGAATCGGCTCTATCTCAGCTCTCTCTCTCTCTCTCCTCTCTATCCCTCATGTTCTTTGTTATTCTGTTACTGAACTACATCCATTGCAGCCCATACTGTGTCCGACCTCGGTTTTTAACATGTTTAATGTTTAGTATGCATGTTTCTGTGGTAAACAAGAAATGCCAAACAATTTACATCTTGGAGTTTACTTCCTCTTTTAATCTTAAACATGTTCCATTTGCACATCCTTTTTTTTTCGACCGGCAAACTAGAACAGAAAAGTGGTTGTATAGGCACTAGATTTTTATTTGTTCTCCAGTGTTTAAAGACGAACACGTTGTAATTTAGGCACCAAGAAAAGGTATCATTCTTACATTCATTTATGTCATTTTCATAGGGCAAGCTGATATGCAAATATCTGCAAATGTATTAATTTTTTTAAAGATTAGGCTGAAATCATGTCATAACAGTGCAGTAAATATAATATGGAGGTAAATTTTATCATAGTCATATTGTACTAAGCTCAAAACATGCCTGAAAATAATCTCTTCGACTGAGCGGTGATAATAACCCATGCGAGCTATCAACATTTTATCATTAAAATTTTTAATGTTATTTGGTGGGCCTAGTCGGTAGTAACTGTCATAACTGTCATATATTCTAAAGGATTTCTAGTCCACTGTCGTCTCAAATCTACGTTCTATAGAATGAATGGTTCTCGTCAAGCGGAAAATCTACCCCTATTCATTCTCATTTTTTTTTTAATCATCCAGGAACGAAAGACGCACACACACACACAAAAAAAAATGGTTGTTGGCATCATTTTTCGAGAATTCTCTCACATTCTAAATATGTCTTGTCTTAATTTGTATGAACTCACCGATTTAATGGATTGAGTTTCTGCGCAAAGCGAGACCTACCCCTATCTGTTCTGATTTTTATCATCATTTCAAGATGAAGGACAAAATAACCGCAAAGAAATTTCTGTCAATTTCTTAAACTCCTTTTATCTGAATTTAAATGTTGAAATAGTAAACCAGACTATATCAAGACCTGAAACGTTCTTGAGGTTTAGAAATTGCTATTACTTGTTTTATTCAGATTAATTCTTGACATTCTTTACAGGTCTGTGCATTGAAACTGGATTATCCCGTTGTACTCTAATTTAGGTGTCAAGATAGGTAGGGTGAAATTTATTCAACATTCAGTTTATAATTATCAGATTTATTGAATCATGGTGATTGAATCCTGTGAATCAAAAGTGAATTCATGATTCGCAGCAATTTGAACCCTTTCCAGATTTCAATCAATTTATAGGTAATCCATGTCACGGGGATAGACCTGTAACGTGGGGGGGGGGGGGGGGGGAAGGGGGCAGGAACCGCTTTAACAAAATAAAATTTTACTTTTAAACACCCCTCTCCGTGATTGTATGCAGGGGAGAAGTACAAGTATTTCCCTCCAAGAAAACCCCCTTTTAGACTCAGACATAGGCCTACATATTCAAATAATTTGATCAGTAAATGAGAAAATAATGCAGCAATTATGTTTTGTATTTTTACTTGAATAAATAACATACATATCGTCTATTTTAATGATTAACAACTTTCCACCCACGTAATAATCTACCCAAAGTGCTCAGCAATGTCAATTCTAAAAATTCAAAAGCTCCTTTGTGTCAGAGGGGGATACCCCTTCCACTCCCCCCCCCCCCCAAAAAAAAAGTCCTAAATAGTGCCACGCCCCTCCAGCATCCATGCCCCCGCTCGGTCGTTTCACTCAATCACAATGTTTAATTATTTCCAACTTTGAACCTCACCCCACTAATATGAAAGTTTGAGGAAAAATGGATTGTCCAAAAATTATGAATTGCTAAAGTTTTCGGCTGCCTCCATGTCCTGCCAACTCTATACCGGAACGGCAGAAGAAAACGTGATGCCACATTACTCAAAAATAGAACGAAAGGAATAACAATTGAAAGGTCTCTCACAAATCTTCGAATTTGGTGGAAAGCACATCCACTAGACCTGTCACTGAGATATGTTACGGCAAATACCATTCTTAATGAAACTGGCTGAAAATTTCAGTGGTGTTCCTTTCGTATTTTTCTATATCCGTATAGTCAGTCTAGACATGAATATGCTGACGGACACTCTTTCATACCAAGAACAGAGATATAGATAGAGAGAGAGAGAGAGAGAGAGAGAGAGAGAGAGAGGAGAGACAGAGAAAGAAGGGGGATCCAACTAAGGGTAACTAGAGGTATGTAACTAAAATGACATCTATTTCTGTCTAGGTTAGATTTAAACTTCAGTAAAGATGAGTAATTTTATTTCATCTACCCTGTGATTAGTCGAACAATCGAACAGACTTTGAGAAGTAAAAAAAAAATGAAAGAGGATGATTAAATGAAGCAACTTCTTGCAGCAAAGTGAAAACGGCGCCAAGATGACAGGAGAAGAAATGATCAATGATGCAATGTGGTTGACACAGTCCTTCGCGGTTGGTCGATGTTACTCAAGTTGGGCGAGCGGATTAGCGCAAGAGCAGACAGAGCTGGGGTCACCATAGCAACGACTGCGATTAATGTGATTGCCAAAGACGACTCATGCTCCAAGGGCCTTGGATCAACGGGTGTGACGCAACGCCGAGTCATCTCACCGGCTGTCTAAATGTGGTGGCCTAGCAGCATCGTCATCTGTATCCTCCTCTTCTTCTTCATCATCATCATCATCATCATCATCATAATCATCATCATCATCATAAGCTTCTTCTTCTTCATCCTCCTCCTCCTCATCATCATCATCAATATCATCATCGTCGTCATCAGCTGTGTTACCAATCATCCCATCGTCTTTCTCCTCTTTCTCCTCCTCCTCCTCCTCATCATCATCATCGTCATCATCATCATCAATACCATCATCATCACTATCAATATCATCATCACTTAGTCGACATCCTCCCTATATACACCCAGTAGTGTCAGTGTCATTGTTATCATTATTGTGTATTTCTCTGGAAAAGTGCCGTTTAATCGTTGGTGTTTCGCTAAGCTCCTAATATTGGACATGGATATAATTTGGAGCATCTCCATATTTTTTTTTAACTCATGTTTATGTGCATGGAAACTGTTTTACGAAGTTGACATCTTTTGTTATTTAATCCATATATTTGCATACTGATTCCGGCTATCAGAAGTTGCAACTTTACCCACCCTCGAATCCTCTATCAACATCTTACGAAGATGCAACTGGGCTGGATACCCAGAATTCTTGTCTTCGGGGGTGCGCCTAGTGACTCCTTGGTGACATCTGGGCAGAGGGACCGACTGACCTCCTTAATGGGATGGAGGTGTGAGAAGTATCATCTTGTTAGTTTTCACCACTCGGGTGTTTCCGCAGGTGATAGCTAGTAGGACGGATGAGGTGTTCAACTGGATTTAGACGTAAGTCATCCAGTGAAAATCTAGTTCTTGGGGATGAGTTGTCGGTATATTAGGACAGATGTCGTTTTGGTGGTTCACCTGTCTGTTGCTGAGGCAGATGTTGGCGGGAAGATGCATTGTATGGTCAGATCAGAGCTATCACTCAACAGTTTGAGTCAGCATCGTCTGCCAAGTTTCTGGTTCCCGGCTGTCCTACTCCCCGAGAGGGAGAGAGGGTGAATCGATTGCACCTATATTAAGACTGGTTTCTTTTCGACACATTCCATGAAAGGAAATGTTAAAAAGTTGCACTTTACGAGGTTGAGCGAATATCAGCCATCGATGTCTTAGCAGTTAATCGGGCTGAGAAGACGGAATCACGTCGAGAAATATAGTTTGCGTTTGCATAATGCTTACCCTTTCTCTGTAAATTCATATCACACTGATTCTCCGCTAGAAAAGATATGAAGTGTGTTTTAGAACAGAGAGTAAGACCCATTAAAGGAAATTGCAGATGTCTAATCAACATCAGAACTTAGAAATTTGTTCAATTCGAAGTTTCACATGTTTTGACAAAGCAATTACTAGTATATGTTAGTGAATAACAGCCATTTAAATTCAGAGATTATGTTGTGTGCTCACTGTGTGCTCACATTTCAACGCCACACAAAACTCTACCGGATTTACTTATTCACAGGATGATAAAAGCGAAACTTATCCGCACCGAAGTGGCATTATGTTACGATAACCTGTTACTGATTCCCTTTTTTTTTCTTGAGAGGGGTGTGGGGCTTGGTTGTAGTTACTGAATCATCTTCTACGTTTTTCTTTATCTATCAAATTCAGCATGGAGGTGGTGTGGAATCAGGATTGAAATATTTATTTACGATTTTTTTTTTCATTTTTCTCTTATTGATGAAGATAGCCATTTATCTCTTTGCCTATTTGTTAACTCATTCATGAAGGAAAAGCTGTTTGGCATGAATAATGATGCTCGGTTAAAGTTAGAAATCTATCCTTTTTGTATTGTAGATCAAAAGTAAAACAGCCATGTAGGCGTCAGGTGGTATTAGACATGAATGATTTGCGGGGTTATAGAGATAATCTCGCCACTGCCGGATGAGCACATTTGTATCTCCATCTTGATAATTGCAATGAAGTGGATCACTTTGGTGTGGCGCCCCCATCAAGTTTTCTCGTCAGAGTTGATCTATCTCTTATTGTTTTTAACAGTTTGTTTTTGCCAGCGTGTGATAATCGCGACCTCGTAATTGGGTGAGAGTTATAAAGAGGGATTTCATCATGTGGAAATTCGCTGAATTTTGGGAGTCTCTCGCTTGATGTGGTTTTCGAGATTCCTTCTAATATACCTGATATCGTATGGTTGACCTCTGGGCCTCACATCTACATGCAACTCATACATACGTTACAATTAAACGTGACAATTAAATGACTTCTAAGTAGGTTATGGGTATCAATTAAACATGAGTTCCTTTACAATCATGGTCTCTCCTAGAGGCGTCTCTGTGACCCAAGCGAGAGTGCGATTTTCGGCTCGTTTTCCGCTGTTTCCTGACTTGGGAAGTTATAGCTTGTGTTCATTCCGACCAAATGCTCGCCTATGATTTGTTTTTCCCTACGTTCGTATAATTAGCGTTAATCTGACAGCGGTCTGTTTAGTCAACAGCGAACATTGTGTAGACCTTGGATGGAAATATACCCGTCCACCCCCTTCTGCCCGCCCCTCGCCTTTGGGCCAAACAGCAGGAGGGGTGGAACGACGCAATCTCTGACTCATGCTGGTCTTAACTCTCGTCTTGCCCTCCTAGAGCTATTTAAAACTTTTCCTCTCGCTTCACAAAACATAATTAAAAGTTGTTATGAGCAGAACATGGGCTTGCATCGAGTTGAAATGGAGGTATGTTCTTTTCCTCCCATTCTTCATTTGCGTCACTCCCCCCTTCCCCCTCCCTCCCTCCTCCCCCTCCCCCATCTCTTACTGTTTTCAGTAAAGATGTTAAATATTGGGAGCAGTGATTTAAAATGTATTGGTCAGTTGTATCACAAAACATCCTACCATATAAGAATTTCGCAATGAAGCATAAAATATAAGGAGATATCACAATTTTTCTCAATAAACCATAACTTTAGACGGTTTAGTCTAGAAACGCATTTATCGTAAGTATTGATCATATTTTGTATTTTTAGCAATACTTAGATTGATTACACTGATTCAAAATTTTACAGTAGTTGGTCCTATCCCTAATTCACATTTTAGAACTATTTTGAAGCACTAGAGCAGAGTTTTTGTTTCATCTGCAAATGGCAAATAACACCTTTAAGTCAGCCTCAAAGAAAACTGAACCCCAATTCAGTCATCGTCACTTCATTTTATAACCTCTCTCCACATTTCTCTCTCTCTAGTCTTTCTTTGAATATTCCTATGCATTTTATTATTATTGCCCCATGCCCGGTTTATGCATAAACAATTGTTTATGTCTGAGCACAGCTACGAATGGAGCAACCTGATATGTTTAATGTCACGTATATATCTGAGGATTTGCTGTTTATTTTATATACTCCTCCTTCTCTCGTCCCGCCACTACAAAACAAACAAGCAAATAAATAAGCAATATATTGTTCAATCAACACGATGTACGTCACAGTGCAATTATGCATCTCTGTAACTTTATGATATTTCATATCGGCATAGAGCAACGCAGCGTCCTGCTGTGTCGATTGATGGCGGGTGCCCCATTCATTCCTACCAAGAACCGCCATGAACGCTTCGGAGAACCAGCATTCTTGCAGCGCTCAATTGCTGGGACGTTCATGTGTATTGTGGGTGCCTCATTCAAGGTGGACAACAAATCAAGCACTACCCGTGACGTGTTCGGGAGGGACAAAGAAAAAGTTGATGTCCTGGTCGTTGAACGCTCCGAGGAAAGCTTGGACATGGATAGAGAAGAGTGAGAATAAGGAGGAAAAATACTCTTGCCGTAATTACTTTGACCTTACTGTTACGAGGAATGCGCAACAGCGCTGGTCAATCCTCTAGCACGATTTGGCGAAGGAAAAAAAAAAGGAGGGGAAAAAACATCATTCATGTCGAAAAACTTAATTCCATCCACACTCAGAGACGACCGCAAAGAATGAGGCATAGGTAAGAGCGGTGTCCTTCACGCTTCGCTTTGAGGTTGAAGTTCGGCTTTTCGGAGAAAGAGTGGACAAACAGAGAATCCCTCTGGATCGCAGAAATGGGCCTCCCGGATGGTTTCGTTTTGTTCCCTCCTCGTGATCGGGGGAGTAATGGTCAACGCTAACAAACGTAATGAATGGTCACTGACAAGTCATTAAAAAGTCATTTTCGTTAAGTATTCCCCCTCCCCCCCCCCCTCCACTTGCTTCTATTTTTGAAAGGTACGACTTCTAACCATTATGTGCTCAAACTCTTTAGAGCTACCTATCGGCAACCGTCTTTTGATTGCCTCACAAACATCTGTCTTACGGTCAGTTTACAACGGTAAAAAACTCCAAAGCCATTACTTTCACGATATTCTGATTTTGATGGGGTCAAGCCATGGCGTTAGAAACGCGTAAGTTTGATTGAAATCAAAACAATCGGAAAGATATCAAGACGAATTCATAAAATCAATGATTTTTTTTTGTAGGGTTGAGCTACGGTAGAACTAATACGACTCTTTTCATTACACTGCGTGTTTCTTACATGTCACTACGTCATACAACTCGAGCTTGCTTGAGCGATGCGGTTCTTCATAATACGCCTCTCATATCAGATCGATTGCAATTCGCCAAGTTTCACCAAACTGTTCATCTGTGGGCGTAGGTAACATGAATCATCGGAATGATATGTGTTTTTTCGAGTTCTAGATTGATAAGTCACGATATATCGTTTTTTTAATATCTTCCGTATCACTTTCTTTCATTTCTTTTTACATTTTCAAAAGCCTCCACATTAAAAGCTGCAATGTAAAAATGAGATCCTGCGGAGTGACCAATAGCCTATTATATGCATGGTATTATGCTCTTTTCCTTCTATACTTGAATTATCATAAGAACCACAACAGATATGTTATTGTTTTCCTGTTTAACTCCCCTAACGTCTGAAAAATATCTCCTCGACTGTTGTGATGTTCTCAGAGAGAAAGTGATCTCCGTCATCAATACGTAGTCACGTGACTAACATGACGTCAGATTAGCACTTCGTTTTAACAACAGACGTCCACAGTCTGCACCTGTATGCAAACAAGACCTTGTTCCATTTGGGAAACCATGTGATCAGCGGGTCATGTGACCCCCCCCCCCCCCCCCCCACCTCCTAGTTACAATTTATTGTATTCATCATGCAATATGTGCAAGCAGGAATCCCCGGTGCGAGAAACTCTCTTTGTACGGTTCGTATAAATAGACGGAACACCACATGTAAACGAAGGATCCCAAATTCTGGTCCGTTCCGGTTAAAGTGATGATGTACTTTTGGTAGAGATGGTTGTCACTTTTTTTTGCATGATAATTAGAAACCCCTTACGATATATTAAAGAGCATACAATTCTAGGAGAATTCCATTTATTTGATAAAAATTGGTTCTGAAATATCCCCAAACAAAGAGGTCCAAATAAACGGTGGGTCCCACCCTATATTAGGACTACTTTGATTTATTTTGTGTTTGGGGTATCTCAGCCATTTCAAAACCGATTTTTATCAGGCAAACTTTGAATTCCTCTCTGAATTGTATGCTGTTTAACATTAAGTGGTTTCAAAGTATTATCTCGCAAAAACGTAAAAGCTGAATCCTCACCTCAACCAATACTATACCATCCCTTTAAGTTGACTGTATATAGAATGATAACTTTGGAACTTTGAGAGATTGTTACGATATAGTGAAAATGGTGGTAGCAACATCTTAATTGAGAAAAGTATGATGAAATTGCCTCACAATTAGTTCATTTGAATACCTGTACACAAATTTCAAAATATACCCTCCTGACATGCATTCACGATGAAAAGCTGTTGACCTTGCCTCAAAGTATTGTTGTGTTCAAATAGTCTAACACCGTTGACTTTTACGGTAGAGGGGTTTTAATTGCTAAATAGTCTACCATAAAGCAGGACTCAATGGCATTTTGTTGTCGTTTTTGCAAATCAGTGGGGTTGTTATTCTATGGTTTTGCTGCATTACAACATATGTCACTATTCCACGAAAGCACGCGAAGCATCAAAATTTCAGAACTTTGAATACTATATGCCCAATTTTGGTGAAATTTTAACCACCATTCTGTTTGTTAGAATATTGACTCCACACGGTGAAATCAACTCTTGGAGTATGGCGTAGGCTTCCGTCAAGGCTCATTACTCAAACATGCCACACCATACAGTACTATACACTACTATACAGAAATGGGATTTAAAACCGCTAGCATGCCCCCTTTTCTTTACGGATGAAGACGCTTTCTAAAGCGAGGTGCAAATCGAGATAAGCAATAATACCATGGTTACAATATAATTACATGAAGACCTTAGAATATTTCAGTTCACATAGTTTGTATTTCGAATATGATTTTCATTGAGTAACATGTTATCTTTTTGGTAACTCAATGTTGCCATCATTTTAGTCTGTATACAATGTGGTCCCAGCGATGTTATGATAATTACGCACAGGACATTCTTAGTCACGTATTGTTGTCGTGTATATTCAGGACATTCGTTTTAGAGTAAAGTTCTACATTTTAATTTTTTCTTCTTCATCTTTTTTCTCCTCCTCCTCCTCCTCCTCCTCTTCTTCTTCTTCTTCCTCTTCTTCTTCATCATCACCATCTTTCGGCTGTATAGTTTACATTTATGATGTTGTTGCTGCATGGCAAGTCAATGGCTAGGTATACAGTAGTCGATCAAAATGAAACGTTGCCCGGAATTCTCCTCCATTTCCTCTTTAATCTACATTCCGTGCCATCTTCAGAGCTCAGCCCAAATGAGAAGATGTCTCAAGAAAAGCGGATTCACTCCTCTTCTACGAGATGGAGAGCCAACAATCCACAATTTTTTCTTGGTGTCCTCAAGACTTGGAGGCGTTTCATAAAACAGTTCTTAAAGTTACGAACGACTTAAGGACAACTGGCGATCAGTTCTTGTCCTGCATTATTGAAATTCTCATAAGTATAGCACATCAGAACGTGTTCCAGTCGTTCTTAAGTCGTTCGTAACTTTAAGAACAACTTTATGAAACACCCCCAGGAATGCCATGTACCCAGAGGAATTTGCACGGCAAGACACTTTAAGGTGATTGCCTCATCGATGGTCGCACTTTGGATAAGAACGAATGGACGCTGTTAGGTGTGGTCCTCAAAGGAATGGTATAGTACTGGTGGGGATGAGGATTAAGCTTGTAACTTTTTGCAAGATATTAAGAAACCACTTGTGAAATGTTACAGAGCGTACCATTCTAAATGGAATTCAACGTTTATTTGATGAAAATCGGTTTTGAAACTTCTCAGATATCAAAAAACCGAGTAAAACAAAGAAATCCTCATAAAAGGTGGGTTCCACCTTTTATTAGAATGACTTGTTTTGGATATCTCAGTCATTTCAAAGCCAATTTTCATAAAATAAACGTTGAATTTCTTTCGGAATTACATGCTCTTTCACATTTCATATGAGGTTTCTCATCTCACCAAAAAAGTTAGAAACAAGAAGTCAGGTCTTGACCAAAACTATGCCATCCCTTTAGAGGGCTAAAAGGTGTCAGTAACTTTCTTATGATACAACAATCCATTTGTTTTACATTTCTAGGCGATTGAACTAAAAAAAAATGTAGATTATGTTCCTAAAGGTGTCTTCCCATTCAAACGATTTATCATGCATCATTAATATCGTGCCACTGGAAGGTAACATGAATTGAGGGCCCCAAAATTTTGCAGTGAAAAACACCAACTATTTTGGGGAATTGCCGACCGAAGGGAAGGACATGCATACAATGAGAAGGGCGCCCCACCCTCTTCTCTGCAGCAGCATTTTCGTCAAAATATTTTGCGGATGGTGAATAATCCTGATAACACTTTGTCCTTTAGTTTTATCGCGACAAAAGAAAAAAAAAAGATCTCATTGAAAATCTTAGGCGAAATTGGCTCTTCAGTCATATTCCTTCAAGCTGAACGTATTTGTTTGTGATACGTCCCTTTTTTGTGAAAGAAAAGCTATAATCTTCTTATATTTTCCCCAAGTCAAAGAGAAGTAAACACGCACTCTTCCAAGTGGATGGTTCGAGTCAAATCTCTTAGAAAGAGAGAGAGAGAGAGAGGGGGGGGGGGGGAATGGGATCAAAGCTGATTGTTATGAAGTAAAAAACATGTTTGAAAGCAACGTATGACAATAACGCCGTGTCATCAATTTCATTTTTTCTTCTCTTTTTTTTTCTTCGAATTCTGAATAACTATAGCTGACAGTCGAAGTTGATTTCTGGCATATAATTGCTTGTTTTTCTCATTTCATCCCACTTACACTGACTTAAGACTTTGAAGGAGTAGGCTAAGTCATACATGTATCACACACTTTTTAATCTAGAGGCTACCCTGGGTTATTGTTATTATTATATTATCATCATCATCATCATTATTATTGTTATCATTTTTATTTGTAATGCTTTTAATTTGTGCCCTAACAGTCAAGGTGCCAGGCGATTTATGATGCATAATACACAAGAAAATAGAAGACAGTAGACCTATAATGCAGCAAAACGATAAGACAAAATCGCCAAATTTTGTAGCGTTGAATGATCGATTCTACAGAAGTTCACATAGGGGTGGAGGTTGGCATACCTGTCATTCGATGGCTGGTCTGTTTAGAAGGGGACACGGGCGGGGGGGGGGGGGGGATTTGAATTCATGCTATACAATCTTGTTACTTTGATAAATACTTTGATAATGTTAAGATGGAAGGCAGACACAGTTTGATTCTTGCACCACTGGCTATGGTATGCCACATATGTTTGAATTCACATTTAAACAGCATGGATCAAGGCGGCGGTTTGAATAGGTTTATTTGTCCGCGGAGTGGACGAAATGCGATTTTGAAGTGGCGATCGACCTAGAGATTTCAAAGAGTGGAACGGATCCACCAAATGAGCATGATAAATAAACCTGAATGGAAATGGATTTATTTTCAAGAGATTAATCACGCCTGATAGATTTATGGAGATATTATTGCAGACGGAAAGAAGAAGAAGAAGAAAGGAAGATATTCGCAGTCTTTTAATTTGACTCGAAAAAAAAAAAAGATGGTGCCTCTAACCTCGCGTATCAAATAATACAGATTAAAATTATGTGATCACATTCAAAGAACGGGTTCTACGGGTTCTCGTCAGATTACTGGCTGTCCTCGCTGGGAGACGATGGTCATGTGGCGATGCCGAAAACGCCAGGAGGCCACACATATTTGGCACTTTCTTGAATTGAAATGACACGGCGCAAAAATAATGTAGGCAAATCATATTCGAGGAATGATACATTAGATATAACCTCCAAGATTCATTCTTTTATGGTTGTTGTTGTTGTTGTTGTTGTTGTTGTTATTGTTGTTGTTGTTGTTGTTGTTGAATTAGTTTCATCAAGCACACGGTAGGGAGGACACAACTTGTTTGTCTGTTTGGCGGTGCGTTTGTACGACTGGCAATGTTTGGTGCAATTCTGGATGTTTGGAAGTTCTCTATACTTGCTAAAAAACAAATTATCGTCAGCAGCAGACGAGAGTTAGAAAAATGGGTGCCTAACTACTAGTATATACCAAGCCTTCTGTCTTTTTACGGATTAGAAATGAAGATTTTTATATTTGAAGATTTTATAATATATGCCAGCTTCAAGTGTGTACGTGTGTGTCACACACAAACACAATGACATAGCTTCTGACCATTCGAGCGTTGAGAATTTAGGGTTTCTGGGACGAACACTGAACTAGGGCTTTCTAAAGCTCAGTCGGCAGAGCACCGGGCTAGCAATCCGGAGGTCTCGGGATCGAATCCCGATGGAATCCCATTTTCTTTGCTCAATCTTCCATTGATTTTAGATTGACGTACATTTCATGCTTGCCTTGTTATTCCCCTCATTTCAGCAGTGAGTGTTTGATCGTTTGGAATATAATTCTACTTATCATTACTTATGTCAATAAGTAATGATATATTTATCATTTATTATATTATAAAGGTTCGTCAATTCTTTACTGCTTGGGGTTGCGATCACGAGGAAACTGATAGCATATGGGGATATATTCATATACACAAGCTGTCTGCATTATCTAAACCTGTGAATGAAAGAACAATGAAAAAGCACTACACAGAATTTCTCTCTCTCTCTCTCTCTCTCTCTCTCTCTCTCTCTCTTCGGAACTTATTAGAAAATTCTGCCTTAGATGAACATATAGGCCTTGTAATGCCACTCTTTGTCTTTTTCTTTTCTTCACAAAGTTGTAAAATTCATGAAATTAAACAAAATGACTCAAGTACACGCAGCGATCCATATTTACAAAAAAAAAAATCATTCAAAGTGATTATACGTCAAGTAGTTTTCATTCTTTTCTCGCGGGAGTTTTCCATCAGGAATGTCTTTCTGATATTTAACTTAAACATGTATATAAAGTGCACATTTTCGTGAAATTTTGTTGAAAAAGTAACATCGCCTTTTTAGCAACTATAAAAAAGCGAAATTGAGAAAGGTATAGAATAGTAATAGCTTTTGTGGAATGATTACGTTCATGGACTTATTTTCTTGCTGTTTGGGTTTTTACGGGTTTATGTTTATGAAAAGGGTGGCTTGGTCGCTTCCCGATCTGCATGGCACTATCTTACTTTCTTCTTGTGTTTCTTTTAATTCTTGTACCAAGAAGTCCTCTAGAAGTGCTCTAGAAATGTCACTTCTTCAAAGAAGTTGTTTTCCCCTCAAACCAGATCCATAACTTAATAGTTTTATTTTCCGAACGCCCTATGATCCCGTCTTTATTTCCTGCCAACGATTGTAAAGGTCTGGGGTTGGCCAATCTGGAAATCAGTCCCAAAAGCGTCCATCCAAACAATAGATTTCGGCGGTCCTTCATATTATGGTCACTTTTCTTGGCGCTCATTGATGTCGTCAAGAGAAGTCCGCTCCTTCTGCACCAACAACTTCCAAAAGCAAGGCACCATGAACGACCTTGGGTTTTGCTCGAACCGTACAATAGCCCAATGAACGCAATTTGCGGCCTGCTTGGTTGGCGTTTTGTCGTAGACTCGCGCCCCCTGCTTTCTACGGCAGATCAAAAACCACTGATGGCTGGCGACGGCGTTAAAATCCTATTCAACGCCCTTCAAATTTAATGCTGGAGGCGCGCCAAGTAGGCTGGCGGACAAAGACTAACCGGCATGCTTGCTTTCCACCAGTGAAAAGAAAGATTAATACAGCGGGCCTCGGCAGAGGGTGGGGATTATAACGACGCTCGAAGTACAAAGACATGTGCAAGGGGCGAAGAATGACTCTGTTGAATAGAGGAACATCTTTAGAAAGTAATGTCTATATGCAGGGACATCGATGGACACTTACTCAAAGAGTTTTTTAGATATCTAAAGACTGTGTTTGGCTTGCAAAAGCCTAGTACTACCCCCACTCTTGCAGCTGACCGAACGACACTATTCAAAAACAAAGAGAGCATCGATACTCGTTGAACAGAATATTTCTCCACACTCCTGAATAGGCCCTCTAGTGTTGACACCGGAGTCGTAGAACACATTGATCAAAGACACCCCCCCCCCCCCCAGTGGAAGATCTTAAATTTTCATCCATCCTTTGATGAAGTCCTAAAGGCTATCAACCAGACATGTCCTGGAGAAGCTGGGATGGATGGCATTCTTTCTGAACTGTTTAAAGCTGCATCCTCGGTATTCACAGCATCCTTGTCAGCATCTGAGCTGAAGAAATCATGTCTTACAAATTAATGGATGCCACAGTTATTCAATCAAAAACAAAGGCAACAAATCGGATTTTGTTAATTATAGGGCATATCGCTTCTGTCTATTGCCGGTGAGATACTGACCCGTGTCATCCTGAATTGCCTGATCACCAGCATCTCCGAATCATTCCTGCCAGAAGCCCAGTGCGATTTCAGTCCAGGCCGCAGCAATGTTCTTTACGGTGAGGCAGGTCCAAAATAAGTGTGTAGAACAGAACTTGGATCTGTACCTCCTTGACCCTACCAAAGCATTATAAACAGAGAGTTCCTCTGGATGATTCTTGCCAAACTTGGCTGCCCAACTAAGTTTGTGAATCTCATTCATCATTTCCATGATGGAATAGAAGGTCTCATATCCTCTCTAACGGTGGAACTTCAATGTGTACTCAACGAAGCTTTACGGGACCTTGAGCAAGAGCTGTACCTGTGATACAGACTAGATGGATCGCTCTTTGACCTGCGGAGACAGAATGAAGTACAAAGACTGCCGGGCGACTCCCCACCAGCCATCACCAAGACCCACACCAACCTTGTCAACCATCCTAGCTGGAAGCATAATTTCTTCTGACGGTAGTCTGGACAAAGAGATACCCACGCTCATCAGCAAAGCAAGTCTGTCACTTGATCGCCTGCGCTCACCAGTGCTGAACAACAAGAACATCAAGCTGAAAACGAAGATCATGGTGTACAGGGCAGTTCATGGATGTGAAACTAGGACCCTCTACTGAAAGCACCTCAGACAGCTTGAACACCTCCACATGAGAGCACTACGGTCAATCCAAGGGGTAAAATGGCAGGACAGAGTAACAAACCTATAAGTCCTCATTGGAACAGGTCTCTGCAACATTGAATCCATGATTGTGAATGATCAATTCCGGTGGACTGAACATGTGATTCGAGTGGATGCTAGTAACCGTCTTCCACGCCAAATTCTCTGTGGTGTACTCTCCAACGGCCAAATGCGAATAGGACGGCTAAAGAAGAGATGCAAAGACTGCATCAAAGACACTCTCAAGCGTAATGACATTCCTCCACAAAAACTTGAGGTGTTTGCTGGAGATCGGCAGCACTGGCGTGACCTGATAAAGGAGACCCTGTCTACCTGCGAAGACAAACACCGGGAGGGAATCACCAGTGCTAGAGAACGCAGGAAGGCCTCCATCTCCACGGCACCACTACCAGCATCATTCCAGTGCCCACGCTGCCCTCGCATGTGTGCCTCAAGAAGTGGAACTGTCAGCCACATCCGCGCCCATGATAGTCCAGATACTGACCGATTTTAATCGTCAGCGTTCCCCCACACTAATACACGCATACATGTATGTACGCCACACTCAACGCAACAAACCGCTGATCGCGACACCCAACCAACTGGTACTCTCCGAAACTCAGGATGGGTAATTTTGTGTAATTCAGACGCCATCAACGTCTGTGGTAGGCACACTGCTATGAATACAGTCCGGGAAGTGGACTGGATTGGCCCATGAGAGACGGTAGCACAATCAAGATGACATTATCGACTCGATGGCCTTACCAATGATGATTTTGAATGAATGTCCAGTGGTACAATACTTTTACGGACATCGAAGAAAAGAGTTTATGATCATTTGCATTAAATGTCACAGGATAAGTTCAAAGTTCCAGTTCCAATATCCATTTCCATGGTCACAATACTATGGTAATTTCCAGTCATTGCTCGAGCTGAGAAAGCTCAATAACAAAGTAATTTGGTGGGTATGGCAGAGACAAATAATTATTTGCATGAACATAATAACGGTAGCAGATCAAAGATCACGTCAGAGGTCACTGTACTGTGGTTTAACTTTCATTTCCCAGCATTGTCTGTAGCTTGGTGTGTTCATATTATGATGATGATTATTATGGTGAAAAGGTCAGAAGTATTAAGAAACAAGCAAATAAACGAATAGTTCCTTGACCGATAGGGTCTGATGTCAAGGGTTAGGGTCAAAGGTCACCAAATTGAGCTAATGATAATTTCAAACCGTAATAAAAGCTCCATAAACGTCATTGATAGAAACAGAGTTAGACACATTTCCTCTGTTCAGAAAAGGCTGAGGTTATTTTCCAGACCAGTTATCAAAATCGAGGAAGTTTATCAAGATATGAAGGAAGGACCATTACAGGCCAAGGAAAGCAATCAAATATTTATAACCAAGTCAGGGGACCGACGACTTGCATTCCAATTCCAAGGGCTTGGCAATGAGGAGAGTGTCCCTTGCCTATTGAATGCACTGTCGCTGCACTCAAACAGACTCGAACCCGGGACCTCAAGACTGAAAGTCAGTGGTATCATCCACTGAACCACAACATCGATAAGCAGTGAGACTGAAAAATGGCATCAATGATGGTCATCATGCCATGTACACACACACACACACACACACACACACACACACACACACACACACGGATGTAGAGAAAGAAAGTAAGATTGAAAATGATTGATCGATCTCGCCTGTGATATAGGTCTAATCTGTAACTATAAAGTGGACCAGCCAGAGCCTCATCAGTTTATCATACCAAAGATACTGAAATAAATTCTCCAAAATATCACACAAAATATGCCCTACAATCCTGTTAAAAAAGAAATGATATGGTGTGGTTGACGAGGGTGAATCCCTCTTCAAAATACACCTCATTAGGAGGCTGGATATGCTTTCTTTTAAATTTTCAGGTGTACATTTTTGTTTCGGCGTAGAAAACACGTGACATTTTGAGTGGTAGAATCGGAGTCTTTCCTTTAGGACCTCTGAGCACAGTTTGAGTAGAAAAGGCCCACTCGAAATGTCAGGACTGGAGTGAAATAAGTTTGTTTACGCATAGATATCAAACACAAAAGACACTGAAACTTCGTGTACTTTTATGATCCCATTTTGATATTTAATGGAAATTTACTTGCAACAGATGTGAGACCTTTTCGGGTGTGAGACCCAGCAGCAGCGCCGTCCACGGTGACCGGAAGTGCAGAGTACGCGTGATCAACGGGGCGTGTCCTGTTGGTAATATATATTATTTTCCTTTATAGTGATGTTATCACTATACCAGCGACTTTATATGTCTTTAACGGCAGCGGTCGGGGCCAGCCAGCGATATTATCCTTGTCAGCTTAACAGTTGGCTAAATACTAGGCTAATGAATTACAGGAATTCACCCTTATCGCTTTATTTGTGTTATTGTTTCGCTTTCTCTTAGTGGGGGCAAATGACAAACAAATGATACTGTGAACAGAATGCAATTGGATGAAGGTCATTTGAGGGCTAATGACGCATAGGTTCACGCGATGATTACGTCGTAACTTTGTGCCGCTCTGATTGACAAGGAAAATAGTTTATTCAATCCATTCAGCGGGGACACCAATTGAGGATCATTTATGGCTTTCCATAATCACCGATTATTTGCAAACTGTTGAATAGGCTTACTCCCAGCCGTATCGTTGATTCAAACTTTTAAAGACGACATGTGACCAAGCTTCCATGTTGATAACGCTTAGTGTCTTCTTTTTTTTAAACTCATATTTATTCCCTTCACTTAATCTATAAACCTCATCTCACTTTCGTAAAATGTACTTTATTTCATTTTACTTATTCTCTAAATTTGTTTTGTTTTGTTAATTCTAAATTCAGTTTCTTACTCTTTTGTTATTGAATGGCACTTTATTATCATCACTCTCTCTATATTTTTTTTTATAATTTCTTTCATTTTATTACATTTATTACATTGTATCTGTAGCCCCCGCCCGTCGTGGATATAGAAATACAAACAAAAAATGCTCACATAATACGTATACATGTTCTTTATTTTCATGGTTTTTTTTAAGTCAGTATAAATTTGTCAAATGAAAAACATCAAAATATAAGAAACAAGAAATCTGATAAGGTCAACACAAAATAAAGTGCTTACACATCACGTAGATCGGGACACCGTTTCATGAAAGTTGCCAGCCCGGGCAATTTAGTGAAATCCTTGGTTTTGATTGGCTGAGAAGCTCCTGGTCAATGACTGTTGTTATGGTGACTGACAAAGCATTATCACGACTACAGACATGATCAAGCACATACAGGACTAATCTAAGAGCGGGAATTTCTGAAATATATATATATATATATATATATATATATATATATATATCCACCCTTCTAAAAATATTAAGAACACAGTGTCCCACAGTATGAATACATTATTAACAGTGTGAAATCTCCAGACATGCATTGTTAGATTCGAGCGTTGTCACATAGCCGACTATCGGAACAAATTATTTCAGGTCAATTCAGTTCAACTTATTTCCACAAATCTGATAGAAAAAGACAATTACATTGTACATCACAGCATACAAGGGACATCATATAGGCAAATAAAAAGTATACGAAACATTGGCTTCATATCAAGAGAAGTGGAGGAATCAACATAGGCTTAAACCAGCCTTTCAAGGTTAATCCCCAAGACAAGACAAGACACACATCATAAACAACTTAAACACTTAAGACATTACAAAGTACAAAACCGACAAGAGACAAAACAAGGCAAGTCAGCATAATTTGTTCGTCCTTATACATAATAATAATTTAATTAAGAATCATAAAAAGCAGAAAAAATTATTGACTTAATAGATGTATTTTATATCTTTTCTTGAATAAATTCAGACTGTTCATACACTTCAAATCATTTGGCAAGGCGTTCCATAAAGAAGGACCAGCATAACATATATTGAGTGATTATATCTATAATTTGGAATATATAAATTATAACATTGCCGAGTATAAATGTGTTTCTAACCTGAGTAAAAGTGAAATGATTACCGAGAAATTCGGGCAAGATATTAAGAATGAGTACATAAAAATGCAGACAGCAAATTTGTTCATATCATACACTGTTAATAACCTAGCGATAAGATAAACCTTATATATATTCGAATGCAGAATGTTAACGTAATAGCACTGATACACGGTTGAACATGAATATAATATTATCTTGTTCACCGTGCCCACTCAGGACGGCATGCATGAGTGCGTATGTAGTATATATTATATGATATGCCGCTTGTTGTGGCGCTCGTGGCGGCGTGCAAATCGTTTCTAAAATGTCATTCAGCCATGTATCCAAAGCGTTGATCAAAGCTACAGATGTATATTTAATACTCTGGAGTGGACGCTGATGCTATATGTCCGCCAGAAACATTGCGATTAATTGTGACAGCGTGCGGCCGACCGTAGCAGCGGCATTCGTATTTAGTCAAATCTCAATCCCCTATGAGTTAAAAATGAGGAGTGACAACCATTTTTATTTGTTTAGTTATTTATTTTTCTGTTGAACTCTTTTCCACGAAATTCATCTGCTAATGACAGTCGGCATCATTATGTATATGTTATTTATGTGTATGCCTATATCTGTGTGCTTATTATGTCTTTCTATTTCACCTTCCCATTTCTCTAAATGTGAATGTGAAAGAAAAAATTAAAGGCATAATTCACCATTTGCAGATGAAACAGAAACAGTGTTTTGGTACTTTAGAATAGTTCTAAAATGTGAGTTAGGGATAGAATGAACCACTGCAAAAATTTGAATGGGTAAAATCGAGGTTAAGTATTGTTAAATATACAAAATGTGAACAATAGTCATAATAAAAATGGTTCCAGACTAGACCATCTACCAATACGGTTTATTAAGAAAAATGCAGATATCTCCTTCTTATTTAAGGCTTAATCGCGAAAATCTTATAATGTGATAGGATGTTTTGTGGTACAACAGACCTACATAATAATGTCATATCTTTAAAAAAAAATTTAGATCACTGTTCCCAAATGTAAACAGGACCTTTAACGATTCCAGAGTTCCTTTACATTATAATTATGCTGCCTCTGAAAACTCCCCAAACTCATCAAATTACATGTATAACTATGACGATGAATTGAAAATTCGACAATCTATTTTTCTTGAAAATCTATACCATGATCAATCAATGACACTTGTATTGACACGTAGTTGATGCAAACTGAGACGAAGCTGTGGCAGGGATTTGGGGTCATGAACATAATAAAAGACAATAAGGTTTCAGTGCAAAATCTCTGAAATGAATCGTATGTACATGATTTTCCATGTTTTTATTATTTTTAGAATCATCAAAAGTAATGAGTAATCAGTGAATTGAGCTGCTTTTTTTTTCCCGCAAGCCAAATAAAATTTGGCTCACTGTGTTACACACATAAGTCATGACGTTAAGGAATGACACTTTACTTTTAAATGGGAGAGTGAAATCAAGTGTACAAAATGTCGGAAATTCCCCCAAAATCGGGCCAAGAAATGAACAAAATTGGAATTTCAAACTTCCTGTAATTTTTCAAATCAGTGACACCAGTGGTAGCCACCAGCTCAAATTGGCAGAAGTGATGATGTCATCACCTCATGCGTCTCCCTTTTAATTGTGATGATGATGATGATGATGATGATGATCCACAGCATTTGTATAGCGCCATGTAATCTATTGTAGAAACATTCAAAGGTGCTGACTCCTCCAAGACAGTTAGCAATCCAGCGCCTGGTGAAAATGAGTCTTAACGAGGAAATCTAGTCCAAATATAAGTTAGTCTGACTGCTAGACAGTTAGTTCAAAAGTATAAATTTGATCGAAATCGAATGAAAAATAAGGAAGGTATGACATTTTGAAGTTTCGCTATTTTTTGGGGAAACAGTTTTTGAACAGTCAATATGAATATGCAAATGGCAAAGTGACCATGTCATCCCCTTGCAACTTACCATAGTTTGTACATAAAATTTTGAAATTTCCACTTTTTCATTCAAACGCAATTACGCCCAAGGCTCAACTCCTCATATATCCAAATAATCACTATTCTGAAGTTATTCAACCAGCAATAACGTCATGTTTGAAACTTCAATGACAGAAACATTTAATTTTCGTCATTTTTTTTTTTTTTTTTGGTACACGATCAATGGAAAAATTGTGAGGGTATGACATGGCTAGTTCACTCATTTGCATATTCATACCCACTGTACAAGAACTATTTTGCAGAAATTAGCAAAACTTTGAAATGTCATAACTTCCGTATTTTTCATCCGATTTCAGTCAATTTTTTACCGTTGAACTCGTAAGATTTTACTTTTTTTTAATCAGACTAACTCATATTTGGACTGGATTTCCTCTTCAAGAGTGAGACTTTCAAGTGCCTTGGAGCTATACTTGTAGTTCCATGGAAGTGCTCCAATCCGTCGATTTCACAGATAAATGATGGGAGAGAGTTCCATGGCGAGGAGAAATAGGGGCCGGAAAACAGTCAGTCTCAATTGTACAGAATAATACAAATTATCCAACTTGGATATTGTACATATTATATGGTCATGTTTTTATGTCTTTGTATATAATTTGGTCCTAAGTTGTACTCGTGGTCATTACCTTCTTCTTCACATTCGATTTCTACGGAGCCTAACGCTTAATAAGCTTTGATTTTATTTGATTTCATTTGATTTGAAATACATTGTATATGGCTTATTGATATCAACATCGTCGCAGCCAAAGGCCAAAAAGTGACATTTTACATCAAATGAATAAAAAAGGATACATTAAAAAATCTTCGAAAACAGTTACAAACACACACACACACACACACACACATGAAATACACATAAATATTCATAACGAACTAAAGTAAAATATACGAAGCTTAATTTCAAGTAGGTCCCATTGTATTTCTCTCATAGTACTTTCAATTCATAGATTCAAATTTTGATAAACTGACCGCCTTGTCCCATTTTGGTAATATTCTATTGTACATCCAAGCTGAATATGTTGTATCATTCTGTGGCGTTATATTTGATACATTTCCTCATGAAGATGTATGACAATCAATTGATATTGATTTGAAATTTAAATAAAAATTATATTATAAAGATGTATTCCTAGCATCAAATTATCGTAGCCTTAACTTAGTTAATACGGTGACTTTTAGGAGGAAAGGGGTTGATATAATCATTTAACAAAAAACAGAATTTTAATAATTGTGTGCAAACCATGGGAATGGTTAAGTTGTACCAGGGGGATTAGATCATCACCTCTTCCCATTTGTGCGTGTTCGATTAAAAAAGAAAATAATGACCTGTTGCATTCCATAGCTATATTGTATGTCCGAGTTCAACTTTCATCACTCTGACTTCACTCATCTTTATCAAGGTCAAGTTGACCAAGAGTTAGACTTTAATGGCTTGCCAGCCAGGTTGTTCTCCGGGCCGATGACCCATAAATCAGACGGCAAGTCAATATTTTTGCAGGCCTCCCTGGTTGTTGACGAATAATTACGCTCGTTATAAAGCACAATTGCTACGAGGGACCAGCGAAGTGGGTGTAGGGGGTCTTGGAGTGTAACCTTGTTGAAGATGAACGATTTACGAGGAAGTAAAAACTAACGAGAACTTGTAGAACTTGTGATTAGAAACTACGTCCGTCCAAGGTAAGTGCGATCAATATGTCACATGGACTAATTCCCCTGGTTTGCTAGTAGGCTTGAAAAATAAACTCGTAAATAGCAAATTTTATTTCTTTTCTTTTTTGCCACCATTCCCTTACGTCAAGTGGATAACAAAGGACCAAGTGTTAAATGCAGGTAGACGTGTTGTGTTCAGAATGTCGCAACCATACAAACCTCTTTCTCGATATCCCTTTTCCTCTCCATATGCAGGCAAACAACGATGACAGTCACACATATAGTACAGTATAGATTATGTTTCTTGAGAAGATTCAAGGCCGACACTTCAACGTGAACCAACTTTTTGAGGGATGAACATGAATGATCTCAGATCCACCTCGCTACCTTCACCAATACTGAGGAATTTTCGTGTTACTCTTCCAAAGTATTGCCGCCCATCCCTCCATGTCACGTGATTGTAATAGAATAGATGACGTCATACAAATGCCAAGGTTAGATATAACAAATGCACCTATACACTATGTTAAGATACCTCATAAAGGTCACGGGGGCTTTGTGCTTTTAAGAGCCAGATGAGATATTTCTGACAAGCATGTTTCTGACGGTACGACATTGCTAAACCTGATTCTTCTTCCATAATCATGCTTCATAGGCTCACACAGGGTTACATAACCATATTATATATGCACGGAACGTTTGAAAAGGTGGGCTGCACTAGGAAAAGAATAATATATTGACGGCCAAATCTGTTTGACCATATGTATTTCTTTTCTTCTTCATGCTTTTATATTAATTCTCCTTTCTTTTCCTTCTTCTCCGTTTTCTTTTTCTTCTCTTTCCTTTTCTTCTAATTCTTTATGGGGGGGGGGGGGACCTAGCATCAGTATCTCGAAGTCTGGTGCCGCGAGACTAATGGCGTTCCCTACCGCGTTCCGAGGTGTGACTACTGTGAGGATTGTGTCACGATCCATTCAACTACTGAGCAGTCCAGCCATCGTTAAAAGGGAAAAAATAACACCAGAGCCCACTCTGGAGAAGCAAAGAAATAACGGGGAAAAAATATTCGATAGCTCTAGATTGCAGGAGCTGACCCAAGAAACTACGGCCCGCCAAAAGATTTATAGGTAGCCGGAGGTCGGCAAGTTGACAAATTTTAGCGATCTGATGATAGAGTGCGGGGGCGAAAGGTAAATGTAGAAAGGTAAACGCGGAGCGAGAAACAAATTATGTATCCTTCCACATAAACGTCCCCTGGCCAACTTGTCAAAATGTCCCACATTGCGATAGTTCCCCCCTCGCAGTAGGGGAAGGGAGAAGAACAGTGTGCCGTGAAATCTTTGCACGAAGATAGTGGTATGTGCGTTTCAAGACAATGCTTCACAGGAGGGCAAGCTTTTGAGCTTGGAACATCTCAAACGTCACTCTTTCGATTGAAATTAACTTAACCTATGACTAATGCCTTCTAACTTCATGCTTTCTTCCTTTTTGTCTTCTTCTCTTCTTCTTCTCCGTCTTCAAGTTATATTCGTGATAATGATTACAACACCATAGGTTTTTTCATTATCATTTTCATTACAATGATTGTTATGTTATTATGATATCTCTTTGGAATGTCATGTAGATCATGATTACCAATATTATTGTCGCTGTGGGACTTACTTTCATAATCATCCTTATCATTATCATTATCATTATCATCACCATCATTTCTATCGTCATCCTCTTCTAGTCATTACTTCGATCTTTCTCCTCCTCCTCCTCTTCCTTTAAAAGGATGATATAGCACTAGTGGAGATGGGGATTCAGGTTTTTATCTTTATTGTGAGATAATTATAAACCACATGAAATATTAAAGAACATACGATTCTTCGAGCAATTCAAAGTTTATGTGATAAAAATCGGTTTTGAAATGGCTGTGATATCCTTAATACAGATCCTGAGTGGTCCCAATAAAAAGTGGGTCTCACCTTTAATTAGGACCACTTTTGTACTTCGTTTTGGATAGTTCAGCCATTTCAAAACCGATTTTTATCAAATAAATTTTGAATTGTTCCTAGAATCGGTATACCCTTTGATATTTCATATAAATGGTTTCTAATCATTTCACAAAAAAATTATTCGATTTGAATCCCCATCTCAAGATCTGAATCCCCGTCTCAACGACAACTACCCATTGCTTTGATAATAGTTCTATTTCTTCCTCTTCTTCCCTAAAGCTCAGCCCACCAATTGAATCCAATATGATCGTCTTTTCCACTTCGGACGATACTTGGCCGAACTGCGTCTGACGCGCTTTTGCAGTTTGCATCCAGTCGCCGGAACAAGCCAGATTTGTGGAACTCGTTTTTTTTTTATAGTTTTTTTTTTTCAATGTAGAAGACACATTATAAACCTTAGGTCACGATTATTGATATTGTTGCTATTCAACAAATGGCAATGAGGAAATAAGAACAAATGGAGCAAAACAAAAATGTTGAAAGGATTAGTCCATTGAGTCAGTGACTTGGGCAAACACGTGAACCATCTCCCTTTTCCCCTTGATGTTTTCTTGTAGTCTGTTTAAATTTCATTCGTTTTCTTTACAGGTTAGTGGGGTTCCATTTTGCCGAAGGGTTTGCGATATCTGCTACGATGCAATGACTGCAGTATATCTATACTATAAAGTCTACGATACTCGCAGCCGATTTTTCTCGTCATCCAAGTGATTTAATGTATATTGTAGTCTAAAGTGGGCTCAGATGATAAGCGTGCGACGTGGCGATGCTGGCGAACAGTTCCAATCTAATCCGTGATTGCAATTAGGCCTATGCTCGCACAGCATGCTACCGTGTACCTTTGCATTTGAATTAGTAGCCTGTGGCTGATGAGGTTTGCATCCTAGACATATTCAACAAGTTGGGGTTTTTTTATGTTGTTTATGGTTTTTTATGTTGTGGATGGCTTGTTTATTTGTTTGTTTTTGTGTGGAGACCGCAAGAATTGCAACTTTCCAATCGCATTAGCGCTCTACTGATAGAGCGAAGAAAATGGCTATGCCATTAAAGTCAGGGCAGCATTGTTGAATTCGTGTTCACAATCGTTAGCGTTAATCATTCCAAACTTGACAATGAAGTTCCGTAATGTTGTGGTTTGTGGTCTTCTCCATCGAAGATAATTCACTCGAGCCCAGTCTCGAAGACTTTTCAGGCAGTAGAGGGCGCTTTCCTATCCTCTACGGAGTTTGACCGCAGGTTACACGTGGCAAATGTATGATCATCTACATTTCCGGACGTCTGACGGTCGTTGAACTTCCAGGAGAATCTACATTTCAACCCGTTCGAGTCCAGAGATCAGCGCTCCTCCATCTCCGCTCGCAGTAAAACAATGGCAGTCTGGAATCTTTTCACCCCAAGGAAACGGGTTACCCCATTATGTCTAAATCCATTCCAAACAAATTTGGAAGTAATTTGTAGCCGTACGTGTTATGATGGATTTACGACGGACTGCCTGACTGTTTTCCTTCTTCATTAGTGTTGATTTACGAGACCCATTTATATGTGGTAGGAAAGCGCTTGTTAATTCACTTGCTCGCGGAAGCAATGCATTTATGTGTATGTGGCCCAGGCCAGACAGGCCAATACGTTCCTTCCCCTCCCTACCCCCCGAAAAGAAGAGTCCCAACCAGCCCCGCGACCTCGAATACACTCTCCAAGGGTTCTTCGGATGGCGACGGCAGAGGGGTTCGCGTGTGTGATACTTGCACAGGCTGATTCTGGGTTCGAATCCTCGTGTCATGACTCCTACTCACATCCCCTCGTGCAAGACCTTTACCTTCAGTGAACTATTTACGAGGGATGGTAGGAGCTTTGACACGAAATCAAATCAGTCAAATGAAACAATATTGACCTATAGCTCAGGACATTAATATTAGTGCCGCAACACACACGACAAACCTTACCACCAACAACTTCACAATATTCACCACCACCACATAGCAAAGTTGCATCTACTACATCTACCACCACCGCAACCAACACGATCCCTGTCCCTATCCCTTTTCAGATCACGATCATGATCACCAAAAACGACAGCATGATGCCCACCACCATCATAGCAATGCTGCCACCACCAAAACTATCACCAATGGTACTACCGCAACCAAAACGATCACTTTCACCAAAAGCAACACCACAGGATCAATTATCACCAAAGGAAGGATCCACTACCACAGCTATCATCACCGCAACAACCGCAACCGCACGATACGATCGCTATCACCGAAGACAACATCACAGTATTCACCGCCATCAAAGTAAAGTTGCCACCACAACTATTGCCACCGAAACTACCGCGGCCAACACGATCACTAACTATCGCCACAAACATCACCATGTCCACCTCCTTTACCCTTGTATGCCACTATCGTAGCTATCACCACCATAACTGCCACCACCGACGTCATCGTCATCAATATCAAAATCATCATCATCTCCATCACCATGGCTACCGCGACTTGGATCCAAACCATCATCACCACCGCTATACCATAACTATCACTGTCCTAAACAATGCTCTTGACGGCAGTTAACAGTCAGCTGACAGTTGTATACATTATCTACATCCCAAATCAAAGTCTCTGAGAAAGACAGCATCCCGGAGTAAACTTTGCAAACTTTGTTATGTAAGGTGTTTTTTTTTCTACCATATGTGGATCTTCGTAAATCATAGACTTCTTGGGTGTTCATCGCTGATCAGTTCATACCACACGCAAGTATCTGATGATGTCAACGTAGTAGAATAAAAAAAAAAAAAAAATCGCTCGAGTGACGGAGAAACACCTTGGAATTGACCTGAAGGCCACTTATCCAATACTCTAGCGATCACACCTCAGGATTAAAGTTAAACTATAGGCTTTTTTTTCTTACCCTCGTTTTCTGGTATATATGATTCTAGAGTGTACTGATGTTAACGTGTGTTAGAGTATAGTCCAAAAAAAAAAAATGATCAGACGCCTGGTATTTTTACTGTCATTGAATGCTGTTAAAAATGTTTGTTTTTGTGATGTCAAAAATGTATATGTCATATGACTTATGAAAAAAGACAATGTTTCGTTCTGATCAATAAAATCCAGAAATACAAAAAAAAAACCGTCAAACTTGATCTGTGGTCGTCAAAACAGGTACATGTATACCCAAACAAACGGAAAATGCAGCTCAGCGCAATCAAACATTGGAATCACATTACAATGATCGTTTGGTGATAACCCTCTTTCACGGGTATGATTTTGAAAGACTCCCTGACTGACCATTATGTGCCATATTTCACTGTAATATCACATTTGGTTTTTTTTTCCTTTCTTTTCAAATCCCAATGCCGATACTGAAACTGTTTTCCTTTTAATCTCTCGTCCATCTTTCTTTGTCCAGTTCTTTGTGCATTATTAGTTTCTGGTAGATTTTCAGGCTCAGGCAAGTGACGCTTGGCTCTGCACTTACCATGGGAACAGAACATGCGAAACTCATTAATGTTATGTCGGTCATTGCCTTTTCATGCCAAATGTTTCATTAACCAGAGAGGTTTCCTCATTCGTTGCATTCAACATTTATAACAAAATGCTTTGACATAAATACCTGAATTGATATTAAAGTGGTGTTCCCTCCACTTCAACTACCCTTATTCAATCCCGAGCATACAATGTTATCAGAAGAAGCGGACTCATGCTCTTGGAAATGACATAGAATCGTTTGTGGAGCGAAACAACATAATCAGGCTAATCATGATCACAGTGTTTATCTGCTAATTGATTCTATGTTTCTACGCTGCCCAAGCATGAATTCCTGTCTCCACCCATGCACGTGGCAATGAATGTAGGTTTTTTAATTCATTTTGTCAGGTGGCAGCAAATAGACGAAACGATACGTATCGGAAAGAGGGATGGGGTGGGGAGAATCGAGGGGCGGGGAAAAGAGGGAGGGGTCGTGGGAGATCACATTTTGAGAGGATTCCAGCAAAAGGCAGAGAGAGGGAGAGAGAGGGGGAGATGGGGGAAGAAAGGGAGAGAGAGGGAGGGAGAATGAGACGCAATCAAATTTTCCTATCACTCACTACCAGGCCATTACCGAGAGTAAATGCGTAATAATAGATCAATAATTTTGCCGCCCAGACAAAAAAGCGGGTGTTTGTCGAGGATGCAGATGTTGCGCCTTGTTCCTCGTGGTCCTATACGCTAAAGGTAACACACGAAGGTGCAGGAATACCTGGGGAATTAGAGGGTTCCGCTACAAGGGGCCGGTAGTGGGTACAGGATGACCGGAAACTCGGAGCTGGGGAGCTATTTCGCGCTACGTTCGAGTCAACGAACCTCAAAGTCATGTTTAAAAAGAAAATGAGCTGCACAGGTACTAAGTTGTTTGTCTTGGACAGTGATGGGCTTTTTAAGGTAAGCCGTCCTAACATAATAGCACGCAAGACGGGACTGGCACAACGATTCCATTAACACTCCCCCAGGCGCATGGTAAAGCATTGATGCCGTTGCATCCGAGATGTCTTAATTCCCAACAGACACACCACACGTGGTTCATCCGGTTTCCAGAAGCAATGTGAAAGTTTTTCTGTATATATTTAACATTGACTCACTATTTCCAATAATCTCTGTTTTCGGCAGAAAGAAGTCTTTCCTTTAAATCTAGGCTTCCTGCCCTTCCCCCCCCCCCCTCATATTGAGTCTTGCGTACTTTACGCTAAAAACATAATCTATCGGGGGTTTGTTTTGTTTGTTTTGTTTGTTAGGTTTGTTTGTTTGTTTGTTTGTTTGTTTGTTTGTTTGTTTTTGTGTTTTTTTTTAGAGAAGAATGTCCAATCTGGAATTGGTCAGCATTTTAACTTTAATTACCCTTCACGCACATCTCAAAATTTCACAGACATTGCACACAGACATATTGCAGTGTAATACAACGGCAGAGTCAACGCCCAGTCACACCTCCCCCCCCCAAAAAAAAAAAAAAAATACTCTTTACCAAAACTTCGTGCAGGGGTAACACTGACTCAACGTTATCCCAAAACTGATGGCGTACACCCGAAGCTTGCTGATGGCTGTCTGTGCAGTCAGTGTGAGAGCGCGTCGCGTCTCGACGTTCGGCAGGTGAGCGTCTGCTCGAGGCGCGAGTTGCTGTCATTTTTCCGTCGTGTTGGTAGATCGGTTGACCTCTGGAAACGCCCATTCTCGTTGTTGAAGTGACCTCATCGCTGAAAAATTACCCCTGTCAGTTCGCGGGCGAACGGGGCATTGACCCTTCGTCGTCGTACATCATTCAGACACAAGGTCACGAAACGTCTCCCTGCAGAAGATTCAGAAAAGTAGAGAAAGTAAAGCAATGCTCACGTGCGCGCGCGCGGGCACACATACACACACACACACACACATACACACACACACACACACACACACACACATAACAGACCTATCACCAGCAAATTTGAGCGAACTTCTGGTTAAAGGGGTGTGGTAATGTCGTGGTTGAGATTTTTTTTTCTATTTTCCTCATCTGAGGTACTTTATTTTTCCACATATCTTCGCATATTTACAATCACATTATCGGCAAGTATCCAAAAGGCATTCAACATAATCATTATGACAGGAAAAAAATAATTGAAGGGTACATCAATGGTACCAACCATGTTGTGGTTGAGATGGGGTTTCAGGTTTCCAAACTTTTTGCAAGATAGTGAGAAACCACTTATGAAATATCTAAGATCATACTATTCGAAGAGGAATTTAAGGTTTATCAGATAAAAATTGGTTTTGAACCAATTTTCATTAAAAGAAATTTTGAATTCCTCTTAAAGTTATGATTATGCTCTTTCAAATTTCTTAAGAGATTTCTCATTATCTCAAAAAACCATCACAAAAAAAAGTTGGAAACCTGAAGCCCCATCTCAACCGAAACTGTACCATCCCTTTAAATTGATCACAGATCTGGCCACACAGGACTATGGGAATGAGCAAAGTATCTGTTCTATTCACCTGGGGTAAGCATACTTTAAGCCGCAAAAAGCGCTACAGCATTTTTATTTGTTGAACGATAGAGAATTATCCCAAGTTTAATAGAATGAGATATTCGAACACAATTGAGTTTCATGCGAATTCCAGCATGTATATAAACATGATGTATATATTCTACGTCGTTTGTATCCTACATAATGAATATACGAGCACAGCGTGATTACATGTATACACACACACATACACACTGTTGTATATAGGCCCATACACATGTGTATAATATTCCTTCCGTTTTTTTTAAATTTCTCTCTCTCTGTGTGTGTGTGTGTGGGGGATGTGTGTGTTTGCGTTGGGGATGGGGGGTGGGGGATGTGGGGTGGGGTCCGTGGGCAATATAATGTACACTTGGCAGTGCGCGTGGTGGCACAGTCCGTTAGAGATGACACAACTGTTAGTGTTGGCCTCTGTCTCAGAAATGCCGAATAAAGCTGAATCAGTACTATACGAGCATTTTGAATGGGTGTCGTGTAAATCACAGGTAGGTCTGGTCGACTCATAAGTTACCCGATACCTTAATCGCCCATAAGTCGTATGCTGTGTTGACCTGAATTTGCTCGCAAAAAATCTCCACTTCCTTAGATAAATAGATAGTTTTGTTGAGGGCGCTTTCGACGGCGCGATAATCCTTGTCGTGGCTCCCACGGCGAACAGCAGAGCCTTTCCAAAACGGTCGAGTTTCCACCGGTCTATCTAACATACCAAGAAACACAGCCCCTCCACCTCCGCAGAAATTGCCCAGAGGGGGTAGCATGGAGAAAATCGCTGTCCTTATTTTTGTAATCACGTGCCCTCATTTACCTTTTATTCCTCCGTACACAGATAAAGGGCTCAAGACAGAGAGAATCTGGTGCGATCGCCAAGCACGATCATTTGGGCGGATTCAGTGCTGTGTATACCCCTGACGGGTATATCCCCTCCCCATACGACGCCATGAAAACTCATTTTGGAGGGATCACTGCGGAGTGCCAACGAAAATGACCTTTCCAAAACAAGCGCCCCCTTTGTTGTTTCTGTTTTCCATAATCTATGAAGTCTCACCCATTTCTTTTGAGTTTCTGCTGCCGACTTTTAATTACAATTGCATTGCAAATCCCATCTTGATTCCTTTTAACCTTTGAAATGACATTTATCTATAGTATGTCGCCTAAAGCCCCGTAGACCTCTTTTTCATGATATCATTTAAAACAATAGACGTGTTGTTGTTTTTTGCGTGTGTGCTTGCTTGCATGTCTGTCCTAAAATGCTTGATTACTGTGTACGCGTCAAATTCACTTTTATTGTGTGTGCTGCACAATAAACGAGCGATTTAAAAGAGAACAAGATAGAGAAAGATTTTTTTTTAAAAAGAAACATTACGTCATTCCTACCCAACATAATAATCATGCGTTTAAATCACTATGCGTGTTATCTTATCGTTAAGGGGAAAAGATTAATGTTGTATGAAAAAGAAAAGTTCTTTCGTTCAAAGAAAGGCTCGAACTTGTTCTGTTCGACCTCTGGAAAAAAAACACCTACTTTCTCGCTATGATCGCAGTTTGTCCAGCGCCATTAATGCACCACGTACGCTAGAGGGATATCTTACCAAGATTCGGTATGTGTGTGTATGTGCGTACGTGCCGTGGTGTGTGTGTGTGTGTGTGTGCGGGCGCGCGTATGTGTGTGTGTGTGTGTGTTTGTGTTTTTGTATGACTACGTATGAATTTTACGTATGTTTTCTCTCAGTCTGTCATAAATTCTTTAATTCTTTGAAAGACCTGCACGAAACAAACCTGGTTTTCAGTACGTTCCCTTCACAACAGGAACAGTACTAAACAGATTGTTGTTGTTTTTTTCACAGTCATAACACAAACTCATCCTATGAAAGATAATAATATAAGTTTTGGTACCTCAAAAGTTTCCCTGAATTTCCTTGTCTTAGTTGGTGTTTCAGGTTAAAGTACCTTTCATATCTCATGTCTTAGTAATCATGCACTAATGGTTTCGTACCAGAGCCGCCGCCGTGCGGCGGCGAGGTAGTACATGTATTGTACGAAACCATTATTGCATGTTGTAAAATGGGTTCAAGAATGTAGCCAATTGGAAGCGCTGAAATGAGTCACGTGTGTGTGCATTACTTTGTCACTAACATGCACGGCCTGACGTCACAATGTTTACACTAGCAGTGCGCACTCAATAAGTTGTTACAAGTGCGTCGCGCGCTACTATACGCGCTGTCAATCCTGTAAACAACTTCTAGTTCGGGCTGCCGGCCGGCCTTTCTTGCGCATAACATGTGTGGCGTACGTATACTCTTATACGTACAGTACTTATATGTGCCGGATTTCCGAGTGCGACGTGCGTAAATGTTTGGGACGAACATCTTCGGACATCTTGATTCTTGAGCGAGTGCTACATGTAGCTGACTGGTATTGACCCACAAAGGTACGTGAAAAATGCTGTTAGTTTTCGACCCATTTTATAAAACAAATGATGCACAGGATTATTTCGTGGCGTTAGTGGAGATATCCTGTGCATCATTTGTATAATAACTGCGGCCTGCAGCGTGCAGCCCCATACAAAACACGTATACGCATAGCTAACTGCGACCAGCAGCCCCATATGCATAGCGTAATGGGGCTTCGCATTGTATCATCCAGGATCATGACAGATTTAGTATCGCGGGTAAATATCAGCTTAAAATGATAATGATAATGAATAACATTTATATAGCGCTTAATACTGATGTTTCTAAGCGCATCAAATCGGGGAAAAATAATGTATATAACGTAAAAACAAAATACAGCATTATGTACATATTATGATAACGACAGCAACAACAACAACAGCAAAATTAAGGTTGTGTAAACAGATGAGTTTTCAACAATGACTTAAACCTATCAACATTTTCAGCGTTACGAATATAAAAAGGGAGTTCATTCCAAAGAAGTGGGGAAATAACTGAAAAGGCCCTATCACCATAACGTGTACAGGTGCGGGGACCACGTGATAATTGGAGAGCGGAGGAAGAACGAAGAGAACGGGTTGAAGTGGAGGAGCGGAAGGAAATTCAAATCCAAACATTTCTTCATTTTGAAGACTTACCAATTAAGTTGAAGTATTGAGAACAGGCTTCGGGCAACGTTTGGTTCTGCCAATAGTCCCTTTCTGTTCAAATTGATGACTGAATGTGACTCGGTCGAGAGGACCTTGGGAGAGCTACATACACTGAATACTACGGCCAGCGCATGCGCACACATCACATGCGTACAAATTTCAAATCCATGAACAGATAAGATGTTTGTGTGCGCATGCGCTGGCCGTAGTATTCAGTGTATGTAGCTCTCCCAAGGTCCTCTCGACCGAGTCACATTCAGTCATCATTTCGAACAGAAAGGGACTATTGGCAGAATCAAAACGTTACCCGGAGCCTGTTTTCAATACTTCAACTTAATTAGTAAGTCTTCAAATCGAAGAAATTTTTGGATTTTAAGTTGATATTTACCCGCGATATCAAATCTGTCATGATCCTGAATGCTACAATGCGAAGTCCCATTACGCTATGCGTATGGGGCTGCTGGTCGCAGTTAATTCCATGATTACTGAGACATGAGAGCACTTTGGGGCGAGTAAGTCTCACAGTGTCAGGTATATGAAAGGTACTTTAACCTGAAATACAAATATTCTTGGAAACTTTTGAGGTACCAAAACTTTATGTTATCTTTAAATTGTAAAAGAACCATCGCACTCGATTTTAAGAAAGGGCGCCTCTCTGTGTTCGCTTTTTGTGAATATTTCATTGTTTTGATCAGCGCTGAACTGATTTGTTTGATCGTTTGATCGTTACCTGGGCCTCTAGACTATGTGATTGTGAAAACGTCCCTTCGCGAGCTTGCCTATTGTGACTGATCTGAGACCGGCTATCAGTTGTTTTTGCTCATCGGTCACTCGTCGAAAGCAAAACCATTTATTTCTTCTCATCACCCAGTGAAATGTTTCGTACCACAGTCCGATGAATCCGATTTGTGTTGATCGACTATCGGGTCAGTGTCAGCCGTGTCGGGCGTGATCCGGTAAGGCAAGCTTGCCCCGTGAAGGAACTATAAAGCCCGATTCCATTGACCATCGGAGACTCATCTGATCCTCCAAACGCAAAAAACAAAAAAACAAAAACAAAACAAAACAAAACAAAAACATATCCGGTATAGGACGATCTTGCCTCATCGGATCACACCCGACATGTCTGACACTGACCTGATAGCCTATCAACAGAAGTGGGAAGTCAGAATCAGCACACTGCAATCCGATGCACTTGGGTGTGGTGCAATGTGGTGTGATGTGTTGTGATGTGGTGTGGTGTGATGTGGTGTGATGTTGTACGTGTCAAGTAATGTGATGTGATTAGATGTGGTGTGGTGTGATTTGATTTGATGTGATGTGATGTGGTGTGATGTGGTGTGACGTGATGTGGTATGACGTGATGTGAGGTGATGTGATGTGGTGTGATGTGGTGTGATGTGATGTGGTGTGATGTATTGTGATGTGATGTGATGTTGTGTGGTTTGATGTGTTTTAGTGTGTTGTGATGTGACGTGATGTGATGTGGTGTGATGTGATGTGGTGTGGTGTGATATGGTGTGACGTGGTGTGATGTGATGTGGTGTGATGTGATGGGATGTGATGCATTGTGCTGTGATGTAGTGTGGTGTGATGTGGTGTGATGTACTGTGATGTCAGGTGGTGTGGTGTGGTGTGACATAGTGTGATGTGGTGTGATGTGATGCGGTGTGGTGTTGTATGATGTGGTGTGGTGTTGTATGATGTGGTGTGATGTGATATCTGGTGTGATGTGGTGTGATGTGGTGTGGTGAGGTCTGATGTTATGTGATGTGATGTCGTGTGGTGTGATGTGGTGTGATGTGGTGTGATGTGATATGTGTAATGTGATGTGATGTGTGTGATGTGATGTGGTGTGGTGTGATGTGATGTGATGTAATGTAATGTGATGTGATTTGATGTGATGTGATGTGATATGCTGTGATGTGATGTGATGTGGTGTGATGGGGTGTGATGTGGTGTGATGTGGTGTGATGTGTTGTGGTGAGGTCTGATGTCATGTGATGTGATGTGGTGTGATGTGATGTGTGTAATGTGATGTGATGTGTGTGATGTGATGTGGTGTGGTGTGATGTGATGTAATGTAATGTGATGTGATTTGATGTGATGTGATGTGATGTGATGTGATGTGGTGTGATGTGGTGTGATGTGTTGTGATGTGGTGTGGTATGGTGTGGTGTGATGTGGTGTGATGTGGTGTGATGTGATGTGATGTGATGTAATGTGTGGTTGTGTGACGTGGTGTGATGTGGTGTGGTATGGTGTGGTGTGATGTGGTGTGTTGTTATGTGATGTGACGTGATGTTATGTGATCTCATTTGATGTCATGTGGTGTGGTGTGGTGTGATGTCATATGATATGATGATATGATATAATATGTGACCCTACATCATGTTGATTTATCGTGAGGACTCAAAATAGGTGAACAGGGCCGTCCTAGTCTATCTTGAGTTTTCATATTTTCTTCTACAATGTTCTAAAGTGTGGGATCATAAAGCGATTGGGAAAATTTTCTCCTTTTTTTTAGCATTTTTATAGAATACATTTTTTTGTGCGTGTGTGGAATATTGTGTTTGGTATTCTTTTCATTTATCAGAAACCTTTCACACACTTTTCACTTTGAACTCTAATAACTTTGGGAAGGAGAATGCTACTGCTTTTAAAGTTGATATTAGTCATGGATAGAATGTGTTAATACAGCATGCTTAATTTTGACTGATAATCCCTTCATTGTTGTTGCCATGGGGTTTTACATCCTATTTTTGTCTCATTCACTGCACAGAGCACTGCTTGAGTAGACCCTTTTCTTCAGGGCCTCTTTTCTCAATACACGCTATTCCATAGTGTGTGCTTTCTTTCCAATATTTAGATAGGTTAGGAGAGTCCATTTTAATTGAGTTATACATTCTTCTAAAGCTTAAAGTCTGCTCTTTCAGAATCTGCCCTTAACTATAAACACATATCTGGGGACGTTTTGTTGGATTTATGTCGCAGCGTCACCCTTATGATGTGTTATGATATGATATGATATAATAATGACATAATATGATATGATATAAAATGTGATATGATACATGATTATGATAGATATGCCATGACATGACACGATTTGACATATTAATGCTGTGTATGAAAAGATATATGATGTGATATATGATGTGATATAGCCTGATTTGCTATGATATGAATGATGTTATTTTAGTTAAGGACAATTCACATAGTCTTTCGATATTTGAGTCGCACACCCACATCACGTCAAGCATCTTTGCTAGTTCTTGCTTATTTTCTTGAAATACGCATGATATGCATTGTATGAATAGCATAGAAATCGAAATGTGTTTGATTTTATTCACGTCAATTGTGCCTTGTTTTCTTCACGATTGAGGTATCATGCTTAAAAAACACTGTTTGTATTTCACACAAAGACAAGATCAGAGTGCAAGTAAGCATCACGGTGTATCCATTCTTTAGAACAATGGAACTGATAATGTGTGATTTAATGGCCATCGTCTGTTTGTCCTCTCTCTCTCTCTCCGTCGTCAATCTCGTCAGTCTATCTATCTATCTATCTATCTATCTATCTACCTATCTATCTATTGAGTTATTTATCTATCAACCGTCTATTTATTCATTCATCTATCTATTCATCAATGTGTATATATATAATATATATATATATATATATATATATATATATATATATATATATGTGTGTGTATATATATATTCATACTCCTTTTTATGGGGGGGGGGGGGGTCAATACTGGAATCGCCCGTGCCGTTTCAAAAGAGGATGTGTTTGCTACACATTTCGGATAACTAATTTTCGCGTACAGAATCATGTCGCTTATATTTTTCTGTACCGGTTTGGTTTGGTTTGATTTGATTTGATTTGATTTGATTTGATGAATTGGTTTCTGTATCAATTTGATATTGTACATTTTTTTTTAATGAGTCATGTGATCGCAGAGAATACAATTCTTGTATATACAACGATAATGCAAGGCACACTGAAAATGTGCCTGGAACTAACAAAAAAAAAAAAAACCTATGTAAAATTGGTTGTTTATCCCATGTACCAAACATGATTTTTCAATCACAAAGTAAATTTACTCTCAGTCAATCACATGTACAAATTTCAGTAACTTAAAACAGTTTGCAGTGACTGACATGCAAGGTTCATGAAACGCTGCTCTGAAATCAGACCTGATGTTAAAAAAAAAAGCGATCGGACGGTCACCGTCCGGTGACAGCCTGGAAACATTAAACTGCACATTTCTTGATTATGAGACCAGCTTGAGGCAAATAATTTTCACGCAACAATATATATATATATATATATATATATATATATATATATATATATATATATATATATCATATACTCTTACATGAATACCACAGAGATTGGAACAGTCATTCCCCTCCGATCAGTTGGTAGCCATCCCCTGTAAAGGTCCTGATTACCTTTGGGAACAGTGATGCAAAAAAAAATCAAGATATGACATTCAATGCATTTGTGTAGGTCTGTTGTACCAAAAAAAAAAAAAAAAAAACCCACCATCCTATCATATAAAATTTCGCGACAAAGCCTAAAATGTAAAGGAGATATCTATATTTTTCTCAATTAATTTTAACCATGGGAACTGTAGACGGTTTAGTCTGGAAACATTTTTATTATAACTATTGTTCACATTTTGTATATTTAACAATATCTAACATTGATTATACTGGTTCAAATTTTTACATTGGTTGTTTCTATCCCTAACTCACATTTTAGAACTACAGGGTATTTTAAAGCACTAATGTTGGGTTTTTGTTTCATCTGCAAATGGCAAATTATGCCTTTAAATACCTGGTAGTATGGGGATTCATAGGCAAAATAGGTAAGCACTATTTGGGCACCCGTCCCGCTTCATCATGAATATTCATCATCTACATGTATCCGTAATACCGTGGAAATATATGATTTTTACATTTCCCGGCAGCGTCTTTACATTTCCCGGCAAAAACTGAACATTTGTCCACCTCCCGGCGAGACGTTTTAACATTCCCCGTTGATGCAATTTTACGAGATTTTTATATTTCCCGGCGATACGTTTTTACATTCTATGGCACGTATCCAGCGTTCTGCCATTTACTAGTACAGCATCATACTGCCTGATGAATATTCATGATGAAGCTGGACGGGTGCCCAAATAGTGCTTACCCAAATGATAGGTGGACCGATTCAATCGCGCGCTACCCATCAAGGCGCATTCGAAAACCATCAGAGCGAACGCTCATTGGTAACGGCCGACTCTAGGCGAGATTATTCGGCTGTATGTGTACTTACAAAAAAATCATGTGATAAATCATGTGATAAAGCTATACACAATTCGTGTGCCTTAGCATTAAAGGGATTAGCATTAAAGGGATAGTACAGTATTGGAGGCGAGGATTGGGCTTTTAACTTTTTGCGAGATACAAAAAAAAAAAACACCTATGAAATAGTGCAGAGCACACCACTCTAAGACCAGTTCAAAGTTTATTAACTTTGATGAAAATCGGTTTTGGAATGGCTTAGACATCCAAAAACAAAGTAAAATGAAGCGATCGTAATAAAAGCTGGGTCCCACCTTTTTATTAGGATTACACTGTTTTGGGTATCTCGGCCATTTCAACACCAATTTTCATCAAATGAACGTTGAATGCCTCTTGGAATTATTTGATCTTTCATATTTCATAGGAGGTTTCTCATTATCTCACCCAAAACTGTTAGAAAGCTGAAGTTAGGTCTCAACCAAAACTATACCATCCTTTTAACCCTTGAGCTCCTCCTCCTTTGTCCCCCTTTCCTGTCCTCCTTCTCCTCCTGTCCTTTTTTTTTCTTCTATCCTCTTTGACCTCCTGTTATGCAAGAGAACTTCTTTGTTTCTTACTATTATGTATGTTTTGTTGTGTGCGTATGATTTGCTTTGTTTCTCCCGTTTCTCGGGCAATTTGCCTTATCGTTTCCTTTGCTCATTACTTTCAATTACTGCTCATGAGGGGACTACAGTGCATTCTACAAGCTAGGCTTTTCAGCAGTTCCTTCCATTTCCGAAAACTTTTCCTTGATACAATATAGTTACAGCTTGTCTATGCATTGCCTTAAACTAGTTTTGTTTTATTGTTCAAAGTGATTTTCATTTTTTTTTCACATTGGTGTCATACTGTTCTTTATATTTTTGTTGGAATGAAATAAAATGGACTGAAATGAAATGAAATAAAAATTGTCACGAGATTCTCGAATATATCTGAGCTATTCCAGCCCTCCCTCTCCATTGTACCCCCATAACATGGGCCTTTAATACATGACGTCTTTGTCAAAGAGGAATATGCCCGTTTTTACCAGATTAATAACATAGAGTCATGGCTACTGTTTCCATGACAACGCACATACACAAATTGTGAAACACCCGATTAACGATCCACACACATTATTTTGGTGACAAAACAAGAACAAAATAGCAAAAGCTGAGAGACCTTGTACACCATAAATACTGTCAGGGATACGTCTATTGCTGATTTCCACGGTTTACGTGGTTACAGTACTATTATTTTCCCTAATGGGATAAGAAGTTCGATTGTCAAAGGTTGCTATGTAAGTGATTTTCTTCTCTTATTTTTGCTTAAACATACTATATTATTATAAGTTTTTTGTAATGTTAAATTGACAAAAATGTGATGTTAAAAAAATTCTAGTTAACATCACCAAAAGTATACGAAGGTCGTATTCTGTCTTTAAAAAAACAACAACAAAAAATCCAAAAAGGAAGCAGACAAAATCCACACAATCTGTGGAAAAGCAAAAAGTGAAAATTTGCTCTTTTCAGAGCGTTGGGAGGGCGGTCATGAGGAAAAAAAATATTTCTGCCCTTGAGGCTAAATTTTCACACATGGCATGAACGTTTGATATAATGTGTCCACTCAGGAAGGAAATGAAAAAGACAAAAGCACAAAGCTCAAACAAAGATTCACGATTATAAAGGCCGTATGAACATTATCTGACGAATCAAGGATGCTAACGAGATCTCGCTGCCACAAAGACTGGGCAGTCAGTCACGAAAAGGTGGAGACAAAAGTTCGGATCCAGACAGATTGACGAATACTTCGAACCCACCCACCCCCCCCCCCCCAAAAAAAAAAAAACACCTTTGTTGTTCTTGCACTCGACTGGGCCTCAAACGACAGGCATTTTGCGATGATCATGATGACTCTTTTATGGTACAGAAAATGCCAGTGACTTATGTTAACGTTGATACAGATAACAAAAGACGTACTGCGTAAAAAAAAGAAAGAAAAGAAAAGGTATGAGGGATGAGGTGGGAATGAAATTTTGTGTAGAGGAGTGCTTAAGAGTTTCGACCTGCTCAGCTAACGTGTTTCAAGTAGGGCGCACTCAAAGCCGGAATCTATATTCCGTGAATGCTTTGGAAACTATTTAATTTAGAAAATTATGCAAATGATAGGCCTATTTGGTGTACTGGGCTAACAGTTTCACATTCACTAGGTGGGGGCGCTGTGGTGCTGTGGTAGTGGATAAGACTTCCGACTCGCAATCGGAGGACCCGAGTCCGATTCCTGTCTAGTGCTTACGTCCTTGGTCAAGATTTTTTTTACATGTCCCTCTCGACCCAGATGTATAAATGGATAACTGGCAACGCTATAGGGTAACAACGATGGCAGGGCCCTCTGGTACAGTAGAACAGCAGCAACGCTGAACAGTGCTGAAGATGTTACCCTGGATAAATGAGACCTTAGATAGAGACATTCGTAATTTTCAATGGCTTTGCTCGAAACGAAAAATCGAATTTAAACTGTTTGCAGTTTTAATCAGGTAATTGAATTCGTCTATTGCTCAGGAACACCCATTACCAGTACACGGTTCCGCTTGCAAAGGCATACCTTGAGAGAGAAGTGTATAATATAATACAATTGATCAGTTAACGTTAGTTTATCTAGTAATCACTGACCAATAGAATATCTGATAAATATTCATAAGAGAATACGTACCAATCAGCAACTCTTCCAAAACACCTAGATGTCCCCCTCCCTAGTCCTTTGTCCTGCACTCACTTCTCTTGTCTCTTGTCATTCTTCCACCTCTATCGTTCTGAAAAATGTAATTAAGTCCTACCTTTTATTTTGATGTATAAGTCCATGATATCAAATTTCAGGGTGGTATAACCAGACGTATTCTTTTTTGCATTGTTTTGTGTCGTGCGTGGCAGCGATCCAGCTGCCCTGCGTGCAAAACAGACGAAATTTTGTGAGTTCCAAGTTCAAGGCCATTACAGTCAGGGAAGATGGAAAAAACCCAAACCAAACAAACAAAGCAAATCAAGCGAAGAGGGATAGAGATTTGGGGAACGAGTTGTAGCACCTCCTTCTGTCAAGCATCTGGCTATGCAAACAGTTTTGATTTGCCTATTGTGCCTTCAAGGCTGTGGGGTGCGATCGACGAAAGGAAAAAAAAAAGCTTCTCCATTTTTTGTTTCTTTTCAGTTTTGCTTATTTGTGATTAAGGCTTTATTTTCTTTCGATGATGACGATATCAGGACCCGATTTGTCACACGCCTGCGCCTGAGAAAGAAATATCGAGAGAGGGGAAACAAAGGGAAGAATGTGCCCTTGTGGCTTGACAGGTATACAAACTTGATTTCATAATTTTGAAGATAAGAATACGGCACAACTCGAATGCACTATTGCTCATACAGGCATTATCACCTTCACGCCGAATTGCCCCGATCCGAAGGAATACGAATAACAATGCTGCTGCCGGGTCCGACAATATCGTTTAATTATTCTCACCGGTGCAATAATGCGCCCACCTGTTTGGCCCCGTTTCTGCACTCCGTTTGTGTCACGTGACTGTGTGTGTGTGTGTGTGTGTGTGTGTGTGTGTGTGTGTTTGCTTGTTGTTTTTTTTTCCCCTTGGCGTTTTTCGATTCGGTCGTCATTGTCGCGATGAGAGGGCGCCCTCATCAACATTTAGTGCTGCATTCTGGCTCTTGCAATGGTCACCATGGCAACTCGTATCGGAAGGTTGCGCAGCACACATTTGCTGCACCACCAATCTTTGTTTTTCCTATAGTTAACTTGGCGAGATGAGGATATGCAGGCGTGTTTTGTAACCAAGTTTGCAACAAAGTCTGCAAATCAGTGCAGTCAAATGTATCATCACCATACACAGCCTCTTCTTCTTCGTCATCATCCAGCATCATCGTCATCATTACCACCATCGTCCTCATCATGATCCTTATCACCATCAACGACGTCATCATCATAAATGATTACTCTTCTATCATATCATCATTGCCATCATTACCAAGTCAGTCCTGCTCATCCAACAACATCCCACGAATGACGTCACAGTAACGCGAAGAAGACACAGTGAGGAAGGAAGGAAGACACCGCCACCGTCGCGCATAAGATCTTGAGGGAGGGAGAGAAACGTGAGAAAGGGAGAGGCGCGCGAGAGCGAACCCCACATCGTATGCAACAGGAGCCACTTGTACTTTTCTCTGGAGGCGTATCACTCCCGGTCCTGTACTTTCGCCCGTGCATCACTGCTGTGTGTAGCTGCAACGGAAAGATAAGATAAGGATCTCAACCATCATTGCGACTACTTCCAATAATAATATCATCATCACCGATTATTCCACTAACAATTAATGCTGCCTCTCGACTATTATAGCTGCTAACCTCTGCACCTCACCGCCCACATTGACCAGAAATAGCATTATGGGCAGCGCTTATGAATAGGCCTAAATGGCTGCTTATTTGCAGGTGGGCAGATAGACCGTGAATTTTTCGCCTAGTTTTGATTTTCATTCCTCATTGTCCGCGCGGCTTCCCCCTGAAGCGAACCCTCGCCCGACAGTCTCCGAAATGTCTTTGAAACGAGCCCCATTATTCCTTTCAACCGCCTCGGAAATTCGCGTATAATAAACGAGGGTGCAGATTTAGTGTTCACAAAAGCCTTGGATAAACGAACCTGACACATAAAATATATCGCGCATTGTTGCTGGCGTGTTTAATGCCTTTGCTGCAATGACTTTTGGTTGTCTGTTCTATTGTCGCTGGCCTGGTTTCAGTCCCTGGCGAGAAGAAAAAAATATATGTGGGACAGTCCATTTACGCCCTTGTCATACATTGTAAGGCACGTTTATTTAGGCTGATCCCTCAATACAGACTGTGAAGGGGGCACCGCGCAAGGGTGCCAATCTTGAGCATTGATGTTGAGAGGAAAAATGGAATGTTTGCTATAGAATATGTCAAGTGCATCAAGGTACGAGACCCCTTTTCTTTGCCATTCCATTTAGAAATCAAAACGTGTCTGAGGCGATCTCCGCAGGAATGGGAATCGAGGGTACCCAGTCTTTTTGAGGCGGGAACAAAAGCTAGCGCAGACGATCAAACACTATCAGGGTCTCTACTTGATCGATCATCCTGATCGCGTCGTGTCTCGTCTAAACCTCAGAGTTGAAAGAAAGGACGAGTGGGAAAGCCGTGCCTGGTGGATATATACCTGTGGCATGGCCGCGCTTATTTTCATTAGAAATAACAGCAGACGACATTCATAAAGAAGACGAATTGAGCTGTGCATGTCCTATTGTCACAGAACCCCCTTTACCGAAAAGAAAATCAACCAAACAGGGGGGAAAAGAATAGAAAACAATAACCTGTATTTCTATCTTCCGCATTGCTTTAAAATGGGTTATGGACAATAATTCTCAGCTTTGATACCATCATGCCTCCATCGAGTTGTTTGCACAACCTTGCACCACACGGCATTTGCGTGATTCTTTCTTTTTTATGACGTAGAAATCTACCGCTAAGCCACATGAATGTTACCATGAGGTCAGGGCCTTAAAAACAAAAAAAGGAAGAAAAACAGTTATCAAAACATTCAGGACGAATGTTTCGTCAGTCTAGCCGGGATCCAAGTGGTAAATTTTTATGGTTTCACTCATTCATGATGAACCCTTTTTAAAATTTGATATGTAATGAGCTGACGATGGTTTCTTCAAACTTGAAATCACAAGAACGCCACTTTCGAGCCTTCCTATTCTTTGAATCGCAGCTACTAACTGAGATTTGTTTTCATCGAGTACTATGACGTCAACGTCTGCAATGGGGTCTTGCAGAATTAATATATTACGTAGATTTAGGTTTGATTTGAAAAAAGATTCGATAGCTAGCATGTTTACTATAAACTGCGCTAAATCTCAAATTTCTGTTGTTCATTAATAATGTGCTCGTGTGTGTGCGGACAATTTTGCGCGCGCGTTCATGTACGTGTTAGTTCGTCCAACCGAGAACAAACTGAGTCCAATGAAAGAAAATGAACTAGTATACCATTTGCTGTTGTGATGTTATATGTTAAGAGGACCTGACAGACATATTGCAATCTTCTGATAAGTTTCAATGAATTGCCAAGTTAACAAAGTGATCAACCACTCAAAGGCTGAAAAAAAAATGACATCATAAATATTCATGTTTTGAATTTTTGGTAGACGCCTAACTCTCATGCACAAACAAATGCACACACTAAAGCACACACAAGCACACACATACACACCCTCACACACACACACACACACACACACACACACACACACACACACACACACACACACACACACACACACACACACACACACACAATGCAGTGTCGAACGGCTCTGCATATGTAGCATTCATAATACAAAACGCAACATACAGGATCGGTACTTCGAACCAAACTCAGTATAGAAAAGCAAAGAAAATAAAACACTTCAACACTGACGTAGATTTTCGGTCCTCAAAAATCAATTCGCCATCGACAAGTTGATAAACACTATTTTGACGTTGTGACTTTAGAGCGGGGAAAACAATTAGGTTTGGGGAGGGAGTGCTCTTCTTCCGGCAATGGAGTGAGCTTCTTCACATCCTCTTTGCACTAGAAAAACGTGGCAAAATATCCCAAAGGGTCTTGTTCGCATCACGACAGGTTGGAGTGTTTAAGTATATTTCCACCAGCCTGCAAAATCCGAGCTCTCAGGACAGTTTATAAACACAAGGATGCCTGTAATAAGCTGGAGAAGAGTATTTCATAATTGCGATGACTGATTCCTTTTTCTCCCTCACCCCTTCACCTTTTTTTTTCAATCTTATTCTTTCGCTCCCGTTACGCTGTCTGACTGCCCAAATTATTTGCGTTTTGCGGCAAGTGTATTCTTGATCAACACTTGCCATGTTTTTTGTGTTGGCAGTGCCAATGTTATTCCGACATCCTTCCCCATTTCGATGTGCGTCTTGAAGGATTGGGGGTAATATGCGGGTAGCGCCAACGGCGCAGCGTCAACTGCTCAAGGACAAGCATAACAATGATCAGAGGACTGATTTCCTGTAGTCATTTGTCCCGTTTAGACATAAAACATGAGAGAGATATATAGAGATGGAGAGAGAGAGATAGAGAGATAGAGATAGAGATAGAGATAGAGATAGAGATAGAGATAGAGATAGAGATAGAGATAGAGATAGAGATAGAGATAGAGATAGAGATAGAGATAGAGATAGAGATAGAGATAGAGATAGAGATAGAGATAGAGATAGAGATAGAGATAGAGATAGAGATAGAGATAGAGATAGAGATAGAGAGGGAGAGAGATAGAGATAGAGATAGAGATAGAGATAGAGATAGAGATAGAGATAGAGATAGAGATAGAGATAGAGATAGAGGGAGAGACAGAGAGATAGAAGTAGGTGAGATAACTGTGTGTATACATTCATGAGGTTAGAGCTGGAAAGACAGAGAATATAAAGAAGAAGAGATGGGGAGAGATAGGTTTATAATGATAATGGTTTTACAAGTATTTCTATGCAACACGTAAGATAGCCCAGAAATTAAAACAGATATGGATCATTAGTTAGAGATAGACATGATGTGTGTCATTGTGTGTGTGTGTGTGTGTGTGTGTGTGTGTGTGTGTGGGTGGGTGTGTGTGTGTGTGTGCGTGTGTGTGTGGGCGTATGTTTACTTGTGTGAAAGAAAAAAAATGTGAGAGATAGGAAATAAAATAAAAGTCAAACACCATGCTGTAAAGTAGAGGTTGGTCACGATTCCAATGAATCTGTTAAAGAAAACATTCAATAACCAAACTGGTACAAGAGTAGGTTTTCTGTTCTGTATACTGCTTTCGTTTCAAAATTAACTCTTTCTGCTACAAGACTACTCGAAGCTTCTTTGCTGTATCCCCCCCCCTCTCTCTCTCTCTCTTCGTAAGAATAACAAATATCTGTCTGTGTTTGTGGGAGTTACATTTTTCAGTTACTTTAAGATTAAGGGTCTGAAGCATAACGTGCACAGCAAAATTTGTCAATCACTACAACATTGAGAATTGTTAACCATACAAGTTGTAACTTTATTTCGTGACGAGTCATATCTTCAGCGATCCCTCCCTTAAATGAAAAACAAAGAAAAACAGAACAAAACAAAAACCACGCACAAACACATACAAACATACATCGAATATACATATACATATATTTGGCAATTAGGGGAAATACCTTTGAGACAGGAAACCACTGCATACATCTTAAACGGTTGACGGTAGACTCGCAATATTTACAATTATTCATTCTTCTGTGAGGCCTCGTTCTTCCTGTACGGCAAATAACACACAAACAAGAGACCAGAGAAGAAAAAAAAAATAGGTCTGAAATGACTATTATCATATCGCCCAATCAGAGGCGTGAATATTTAGGAGCAATCCTGTGATTTTGTTATTACCGGAAATGGGTACAGAAAGCACGACCCCGATGTGAGTTTTCCCCGTCTGCCTTTTCTTCGATTTGCCACGAATACGCGCTCGGCGTGTACGTCGGTGATTTCCCGCGCTTCCGCTGTACCTACGCCTTGTTGTACAACAGATACCGAATCATCTTACATCAATCGCTCGACCACACAAACAAGAGGAAATCACCAACAATTGTCGCGATATTCCGACCCTGCGATTTCTAATTAAACACATACACATGATATTATATTATATTATACACTTCTCTCTCAAGGTATGCCTTTGTAAGAAAATGTTATTATTGCATTTCGTAATTTGAAGGAGCTTTATATGCATACGGCTTGAAAAGGAACTATTTTACTTCTTTTTTTTTTCGTGGTTTGGCACCACCTACATTCATACGAGGTTTCATATATAGGTTGCTTTTGCTGTTTTTTTTTTGTCATTGCATACTCCAAAACTAGCTAGTTGACCGCAATCATGCTCTAGCAGCAATGAGGTTTAATTGAAGCAATGGGCGTGGAAAGGTTAACCCCATATAATTTCTTCATGCTTATGATGATTATCCATTTATATGATTTCTTTTTTTTCTCTACTGCTACTGAAATTATTCATTATATATTATATTTATTATATCATTATCACCATCATCATTACGTTATATTATTATTATTATTATTATTATTATTATTATTATTATTATTATTATTATTATTATAATTATCATCGTCGTCATCATCATCATCATTATTATTATGACCTTTACTATTGTCATCATTATTATCATCTTCCACATCCGCCTTCTCCCCTCTTCATCCCCAACTCTTCCTCATCGTCAAATCGCCGTTATTGTTGACACGGTGACCATAGATCATTTTAAGCACCAATGTCTTTACCATCAGTATTATTTCCACAAATGTTGTCGACTTGTTATTGCTGTTGCTGCCGCATTGATCGCAGTTTGTACAACTGATTATTGCATTTATGTTTGCCCTTAATGTAAATGATTATGCATTTGATGCATATTTCCATACTTTTTTCTTTCTTCACTCTTTCTCCCCATTGTGTCTCTATCCTTTATCCTCTATCATTATGATAATAATGATGATGATGATGATAATGTTGATAATAATAATAATAGGCCTAATGATAATTATAATAACAACAATAACAACTGTTTCTTTTTAAGCGCTTTTGTAGAGACCTGATTAAAGTGCTCTAACAACATGCAGCATTCATGAAATATGCATAATAGGCTGGGTCCTACAAGTTAATCATAATTCAAAAAGTTCTGTCTTAGTTTCCTTTTCAAAGTTAGACAGACTAAGTTATTGTGGTAGAGCGTTTCAGATTACGGACCCAGCATATGGGTTTCATTATACAAACCTCTCACTTGAGAATACAAGCATTTCATCAAATCTGCGGGTTTTGGTGAAATGCTGTATTCTCAAGTGAGAGGTTTGTATAATGAAGCAGATATAGATTAGTTTGATCAAACAACATAGTTTTTTTCTGAGATTTATGCAGATTTCTACATCAATTTGGTGTGTATGGCATGATTTGCAAAAATGAATATTGTATTGCATGCTAAAGAAAAGTAATGTGATTCAGCAGCACAAGTGAGAAAAAAAACCAGCTGCTTATTTTTGTTTATTCTAATTTCATTGTGAAAATGAGCCTAATATTGAATGAAATTCAAATAAAGAATATCATTAGAATAATGAGAATGTGCGTTCCATTTGCTCGGTGTTTGTTCATGGGATTTAAAGTGATGTTTCATGACAGCATTTACCTGTGTACGTATATCATTAATAGATGTTTTTTCTCAATACTTTGGACCGGATTGGAGGGGGGGGGGGGGGGGGTAAACTATTTCTGATTAAGCGGTCTCTATATCAAAGAGGTTGAGTGGGTAGTAACAATAGCGCGTTACTTCTGTACAGACGGCAGGCTTTGATGCCATACGGGTGAAAGAACAACATTTTGCTACCACACGCACTAAACAAAACCTATTCATACTCTTAATTCCTGGAATATGAACGCAATTATAGCGAGATGAAGGTATTCACTCCAATTATGTTGCTACGACTGTTACGACAGACGAATGCAGCAATACAAACTTTGCATCCTTCCCAACGTTTATAAATTTCATTTCCGGCAAATATCGATATACGTAAGTGCAGATAGGGCCTGTTATGCGACTTTATTTGAAGATGCTGTGATGAGGGCACTTAATTGTAGCCAGGGCACACCTCTAGAAGTAAAGAACTTGTGACGGGTGTGCCCTTAACATCAATGAATATTATGAAATAATATGCGATGTCATAATAAATTGAGATACAATACTGAATAGGGACAAAGACAGACGAAGACAGGGACATACATACTTATTGACAGTGACGGGGACGTAAACATTAACTTACATTGTAAGAGTAACGTAGGGACATATGGGACATAACAGACGCGAACTATAGGGGGATTGTCGAAGGTGTAGAGCATGGAAAATGGAGGGCAGCCATCAGACAGTATGACGATTCATACAATTAGATTGATGGTAAGAAAAGAAAAACAAACATACTCATTCAGTTAGATAAGCGTGATGTAATAGAACAATTAGGAAATAAGATGATTCTTAAAGTCGGTTTTGAAAAGGGGAATATATCCATTTTGTAATGTTTCTTTGATTCATGTATGATTTTTGTATTGTTCTGTGTATTCTTTAATGTAAAGTGGAGAACAAATGAATTAACAAACAAAGAAACAAAATGTTCAGCGAGCCTCAACTCGTTTCAGATCTTTGGGCCAGTAAATCTGACGAAATGTTGGCAAGAGAGAGTCATGTGACGTGGTATGTACAGATGAGAAGAAAGGTTATGTGCTAAAAATGCTGCTGTATTAGACATTTGCATTGTCCTCTATCTGTGAAATCGACACACATGACGCTAGATGTGGAATAAGATGGGTGTGAAATATCGCCACTGTGGACTGGGGAGAGTGTAACTGAAAGGTGTAGATAGCGCCTCTTTTTTCGAAAAGAGGATGACCTTTGACTGACTTGGATGAGATATGACGTTTGTTGTCGGTCGAAGGGCGAGTTGGAGGAGAGGGGGAGGGGGATGTAGTTTGCTCCAGATTGAAGGATCGACATGCAGTGTTACGATAAGTGCGAGGAATGGATGGGCAAGAAGACGTTGGATCCTGTTGGTGCGAATCTTTGGAAGGGTTCTTGCCATGGTACCAAGAGTGCATGATGGAACAGTGACTCGCAGTGACGGAAAACTTGATGGGAAGAAAGTTCTTAATAAGGTTTGGCATTATGACAGTCGATATGTGCGTGCAACGCACATGGGGTGTGCACCTTATAGAGTGTGTAAGACCAAGGAGCTTGAAGCTCCTTCGTAAAACCAAATGAGTGGCTGCTTGTTCAGGGAGCGGCTTATGGCGTTGCTGTCCGTGCGGTAAAAGTCATGAGTAATGCGTTGCCGAATTTGTACGAAATACCAGACAGTGGACAACGCACTCCGTAGCCTCATCTGGACTAAGATTTTAGTTGCTGTGTGAATATACAACTACACTTATCAATTTAAGAAAGTAGCACGCCATCCCAGTCCAGATTTATGTTATAACTTAGTATATCATGTCTGTACTAGCTACCCAAATATAAGGTCGACGCGACCTCCTTGCAAACGTTACGTTGAAAGATATCCCTACATCGATCCCACCTCACCGATTCACCTCTTTAACTTCCCCTTGCTATCAAATCACTTCTCAAAAACTCTTCGCCTTTCCGATCATCACTTCGAATTCTTTAAGCGCTTATCGCCACGACTTGCATCTGCGATAGTTATCATTGTTATGACGTTTTCATAAGCCTTCAGTCATCAGAGAACTTTCGAAGTCTACCATAGTTCGTACCAGCAAACCTCCGCAGAGAGCGCAAACTCTCTTGGTATTTCCCAACGTTCCGGGTCACTTCCTTTGCAAACGATGTTGAATTAGGCTCGAGGTACAAGCCCGCCTCAAGAGTTGGTCTTGCGCGCTTACTTGCAACCAGGAACTGCAAGCTTAATTTGTGTTGTTTGCTTGTTTCAATTATGTACGCTTTTAAATCGTCGAGTTTGTTTTGCTCAATTTGCGGCAGCCTTGAAGCAAAGAGATTGGAGGGACTATCTCGAATGTCATTTTCAATTTAATCCAGTTCGAGAGAATGGTAGGAAAATGTCACCTTACTAAAACGCAAACAAACAAAAATACGTGATCATTTCGAAAATAAATAATAGAAGCATTTACATGTACGTAGTCTTCATGGAACAGATTCAAAGCAACGCTTTGAGTCGACCAGCTGGTGATCAATACAGATGACTTAGGTCTATGGTTCGAAACCCAAGCACAGATACCCTTCTGACGACGGAAATCAGATGTGAACTTACCTTGGAAATCTCGTGAGGTTTACGTTCTGTCCGTGTCGCACGTGATGTTTCATAGGACCACGACTCTTCCATGACATGTTTGTTTACTTCCTCTTTTACACACGAAGGATTAGACAAACGAGATGCATACGTCATTTCAGGCTATGTTGCTCATTAAACAAACGCATCTTCCATGATTGACAAACACCCACTCATTACTGGTCTCTGTGGGAAGATTATAATCATCTCATAGGTATGATTTCCGCTGAAGCCAACTCTTGTATTGTGGAAGTTTTGATGACATTAACATTAGGTCACCTTCTCCACTCGTGCAAGACCTGCAGCCTGATACACATGAGCGTACCACCGGAACCGACAATTGCCGCTCACGTCTTGCCGAACATAATGACGTAAATCATAATTGTTATTGTATACACTCATCACTTCAATGCTCTTATTTTCACGGCCATTTATTGCCATTGTTCAGCGAGATGGGAAAACGTGTGTTCGACTTCCATTTCCTCACACAGTTTTGATTAGATATTGTGCCTCCATTAAAATAAATTGTAAGGTTAAATGTTCGAGCAGACCGATTCCCCACCCGAAAAATAAACCCAAGTTGCCATTATTGAAAAAAATGATTAACTAATTTCTGTCCGCATCCTGCTTGTAAAGCAGCGTCAATAACGTTTTGAGAATGCGGTTTTGAGATGGTTAGTAATAAGAACACGCATAAATGACTCCTGTCACCACGACACAATATTAGGAAGAATGGGTGGGCATTTATGTCAAAATCGCGCGCACTACAACGCTGTCGGCCATGGGAGAGATGGGGTAGGGGTGGAGGGTAGGGGTGGAGAGAGCCAGAGGGTGGAAGCGACGAGAGAGGAACACCGAGTTAACTGTCGGACTTTGCCACAACGTCACCAAAACGAGAGCAGTTAAAGCATAGCTTTGCATCCTGCAAGCTGTGAAAATGATGTCATGCCAATCTATACCACGGCTCCTTTTAGTAATGATGGAACAATATCGATAAAATTAAGAAACCAATACTGATTAAAAAAAGGATGAAATCAACACTATGAATACTTTCCGATATCACTGATATCATCAACAGTGATATTTAACGTCTTCTCTCCTACTTTTTTACGTCGTGTTTATCTTTTTCTTTTTCTTCTTCTTCTTCGTTTATGCATTAGGTTGTATATTTACTCATTTTAAAGTTGGTAATCTCTACTTTGTAATTGTTTCGTATTGACTTAATCGTGTTCAGTTTGTGTCAAGTTTTATACGTCAAAGTGGAAATAAATGTGAATTTACTTGAAATTGATATTTTTATAGCTGTCATTGGTTTTTTTATTATCATTAATGATAACAATAATGAGAATAATGATAATAATAATAATAATAATAATAATAATAATTATTATTAATTATTATCGTTATTATAATTATTATTATTAGTGTTATTATTATTATCATCATTGTTATTATTATTACTATCAATACTATTATTATCATTATTGTTATCAGTAGTTGTGGTAATTGTATTAGTGTCATTACCATTATCATTTTTATATTATCATAATCGGTAGTAAAAGTAGTATCATTATTGTAATTGTTATCATTATTACAACTACTATCGTTACTTATTGATTTTCACCTCATCATAACATCGTCAGTAGTGTATCATCAGTGTGACTGCAAACCTTCCGTGTGTCTAAAAAGACTTCTTGATATAAAAAAAAAACAAGTTGAATGGGTCTTGATAAAAACACACATTTTCAGTTTCGTAAGATCTGCGGGTGTGCTGCGCGATACATGCACCCAACTACAATATTTACGGTTGAGGCGTCCATGACTTGTGAGTAGGAATACGAGCACTATACTTACACCACGGTTGTAATGCTCTGATTCATGTCTTGTTTACAAGCGAATCACACCATGTTATTGACATTCTGCTGATTTAAGTCACCATCTACCTTCCCTTCCACACACACACACACAAACACAGACACACACACACACACACACACACACACACACACACACACACACACACACACACACACCACCGTCACTACTGTTAAGATCCAATATCATTTTGGATACAAGTATCTCTTCGTGAATCGTTTTCAGTCGTATGATTTAAGTCGGATAGACAGGCAAACACAAAACGAAAATGTTATATCAATCAATACTAACGTATATATATATATTATATATATATATATATATTATATGTATATATATATATATATATATATATATATATATATAAATATAATATATATATATATATAATATATTTCTACTTCGTCATCTTTTCTATACTGGTACCAACACACGCGGACTACAAATATAATCATATATATAGTTTTGAAAGGTAGTGTGTCTGTGCATTACTGTGTGTGATATTGATAAATGCGAGGGTTGAAGAAAAGGGGAAAGGAAGGTGTAAATCGAAGAAATATAGTAGACGGGGGAAAAGAGATGAGATGGCGAGAGAAACATACAGATATAAAGAGAGGGAGAGGAAGAGACAGGAAGAGAGTTTGAAATATACGACGTTGTTATAAGTGGTGACTGCGACGTGACGATAACGACAATTTACGAGTCGAACACGCAGTCAAAGAAACATTTTCGCCTGCCCATAAATCCTAATGTTATAAACAAATGGTCGCGGGAGTAGTGTCATTGCGACGCGAAACATAATCGGCGCACGCCGAACGAAGGTTGCCAAACAGGTAATGCTGCCGGATGCAGAGCGAACATTTCCCAGTCGGCCAACGTTGGATGTTTGGGGTCGGTTGTTGTTTGTACAGTCCTAGGTGGTGTGACAATGTGCAGACGGTTATGGGACCAGAAACGACGATTCTGAATGCTGATATTAGTTGCTTGCCTCATCTCATTCACTGCTCTTGTCTTTAATCCCTGAGGTTATATCAGTTATACATTGAGTATAATTTTGGGCATCTTTTAACGCAGTTTTTTCTGGGGTTTATTTTTTTCGTCATTTTACCATGACTGACGTCGCCGTCATCACCCTTTTCTCTTTCTCTCCCTCCTCCTATCAATACTTTTTGTCCTTTTTGCTCTTCTGTTCTTCTTCTTTATGATTCCAGGGTTAAGACTCAAGAAGTATCGAGAAGTCTGAAATATTTTGAGGTTATCGCCGATATCACCTATGCCGTTAGTCAGTAGCTATATCAGTGGTTATTGCTACATTACCATTTGGTATAAGACCATGTTCTCGTGTCCAAACATGTATGTATGCTTTTCGTTTTGATTTAAAATTTCCGGGAGAAAAGAACATTACCTGAGAATCTACTTTACCTTCACGGTAACAACAGACTGAGGTACTCGGTCTCAGAGTGTCCTTCCAAAAGCATAAAGAATTATTCATGAAGATATGACTAAATAAACCCACCGTTCAAAAATATAAATTAGTGTACAATTAGGCAGTGGAAAATTACGATGTCCACTACACCCACAAGAGTAGGATAACTTGAATTAAGAAATAACCTAACAACGAATCACATGGCAACCTGCTGGGAACAGACGGAGTTTCTTTTGTTGAATAATTTGTGAATCTGCATCAAAGCTGGCTTGTATAAACATGATAAAGGAGCGTTTAGATTCGAAGACAGAAATTGTCAATTTTTTGTGCGAAAAATCTTGAAGTTACTACTGCTATTGAAAAAAACAACAACAAAATTCAAGTTTGTTTTTAGTTTCCAATAAGCTTAGGATGTTATTCACACATATCGCATTAAAAAGAATATTGATGATAGAAATCAACCTGGTACATATATATATTTTACCAGCAAATTAGGCCTACATAAAGTGCCATCACTTATCCTATAGCACTTGCTATTTGAGGTCAAGAGTAACCCATATTGCTATAACATGTACCTGGCTGCCACCTTATTTAAAGTGATAGAAACAAACAAACAAACAAACACCCCCCAAAACCAAACAAACAACAACAACAACAACAGAAAATTGACCTCGTAAATCAAGAAAAAGTCAAGGATGGATTCCATAATATGCAGAAGCGCAATCCTCTACCAGGTCAATGGCAACATTATGTTTGAAACAGAGCATTTCGTGTGAACAGTTAAAGACGAAATATTTGCTTAGACCACGCATTTTCCCCTTTTTGTCTTTCTCCTTCATAACGCCAGCTGGTCCCTTGTTTACAACTGCATACGTTATATATAAAGATATATATTGCAAGAAGTATAAGTAAAAAGCCTTCCAAATAGAGTTCTGTAAATGAGATGATCGATGACATATCTTGCCGTATCAAGAGTGACAGTAACGGAATACACAAACAGAATGACAAACTACAAGCTAACAAACAAACGATGTTATGAGGAAACAACGAAATTGTAGCCTATTACACCGATGATGACAGGGGAATTTGGCATGAAACAAAAGAACAAACAAACAACATAAATGATGAAAACAATCTCCGGCGATGTGTATGGGAAATTCTGCCTTTTCTCACTATTCTTATGGTAACAGAACTTTTGTGCAACTCATGAAGCAAACGAATCGACAACGGATATTTTTGTTGTTCATGCAATGTTCTCTTCGTCAACCATCACGAGTACTTAGATTGTCATTCACATAACATCAGATCCTGCCACATAACTTACTCTGAATAGACAGAAGGAAGTAATATCAGTATTAGCCCCATTTCTCCTCTGGTTTATTGTAGATTGAGCTTGTGGCAATAATGCACGGAGGGTTTAAAGTTATGCTTTCCTCAAGCGCGCAGGCAGGTGCTGAATAAGATTGAGCATCATCAAATTTTGGGGTATACCGGGTTTTTTTTTTTTTTTTGTAACTGCGTGTGTGCTTTTGCGTACGTGCGTGTGTGTGATCTATGTGGGTGTGCGGTGTGTATGTTTAGAGCCAACTTTGTTTGTAAGCCCACCGTTCCATATTCAGATCGACTGTTAAAACATTTTGCCGCGGCGATTTCATTGATTCGATTAACATTTTTTATTTTTCGGCTGGATGACGAATGAAAGGGTCTTCGAGCGCCACGTTAGCAGGGCTCGAGCTCGGCATTAACCGGAGCATATTTCCAGTAATCCACACATTCTATCATCATGGCACAGAATCTGGATGAGGTAAAAGAGAAAAGAGAGAAGCAGAGAGAAAGAGAGAAAAAATTAAAGCAACGTGCAAAGAACCAAGACGAATGCGCCCCAGAAATTGCTGTCATAAATTTTAATGGCGAATGCCGAAAAAACACAATGAGGAAAAAAAGCATATCCCCGCCTTTCCCCGTCGTCTCTGCCTTAAGCTCCTTATGGAAAAAAATGCGACTCAACATCCATCAAATGTCAAAGGAGAAAGCAAGATTAGCACATGCAAATCCCTCCGTTTTCAAACGGAATGGCCCTAGCTCCAGACCAGCGCTTTTGTTATCGACAACCCGACGCAGTGCGTAAAGCTGCCCGTATACTCGGCGTGCCCGTGCCGGCATAATTGGCCATGAGCTTGAGATGGAGGAAGGAGAAAAAGAAAAGAAAAGAAAAGGGGGTAGGGAGGGGTATATGAGTTTGGGATGAATGCATAAACATGAGCGAATGATGATTCTGCGAGAGAAGAATTCACTTAACGTCACCTGTGGCGTATCTTAGCAGAGGCCCCCGGCAGCCTCGCGAAAACGCGTGCCGATAATCGTCACCCTACCCTACCCAGCTCCCGGGCCACGTTTTACTCAGCGAAATGCCTCTTGTCGGGGGCTGTTTCCGCCTTGCCTTAACCAGCTAAGCTATCTCCGTGACATTTTGCAGCTAATCCCGTCTCCCTGGCGAAATAAAACAGCCATGAATTCGATGAATTATTCATTCTTGTTTCGCGACGTTTCGCTGTCTCTCCCGCGATTCGACACAATCTCGGCAATTGTCTCGGGCAGCGTTCGGCGGTAAAGCTGCCGTTGCATTAGACCCAATCCAGAACAGCGATATGGCATCCCAGAAACCTCAAAGCAGTCTTTCTGTTTTTTCTTACTTTCTCATCATCATTTCCTGTGATCTTTGCCATGGTGTTATTCATCAAGATTTACTCCCGTAATTCGTCCTCCAGATAGCAACTCTCAATATTGGTAAAGGGAGATATTACCATGTAAATGCAGCCATCTGCGCAAGGCTGTCCGGGTCTGAGCGCCGATATTTCACATCGAAATCTCACACATTCATGATTATTATGAGTCGACGAAGGGAAAATCCACCTGTAAGAATGAATCATAAAGCTATGTAAACCGGGTGAGAAGAAGCGACTTTAACCAAAATCATTGAGCGCTTGTTTGTTTGTTTGTTTGTTTGTGTGTGTGTGTTTTTGTTTTGTTTTGTGTTGTTTTCCGATGGAGATGTAAATAGAGCCTTGTAGCGGATTTAAAGTCTCATTTTCTGTCCGAATTAATCTTGATTCAGGAAGTATGTTCTGAAAGAATTCAACTGTGACGTGTTCAGCCCTGAGAGACGCCGAGACAGAGTTTTCCGTTTTAGTACTTGACATTTACGACAATTTTGTCAATGGGGGTTGTTTCTTAGGAAACAGGAGGCGAAAGACATACATTACAGAACAAATACAACACAAATACATTTTCCATGGAACCACAGACGTGCTACTATCCAAAAACTTGACGTTAAAGTTGTAGATATTCCCTAGACTAATAATGAAGCATTTTATTGTAGGCTATCGAGTAAATGACTAGTGGCTTCGAGTCCCTTCCGAAAGTCAAGACAATGAGGACAAAATTCCTGGCCTTACGTATAGGGATACTGACGCACTGAGCCATACGGACTCTGATAGGGGGCTGCAAGTTTGAGAGCCATCTAGTCCTATCCACCATGACTCAACAGTTCCTTACCATGTTGACTAGGGATTTTGTGTCCTGCCCCTCCAAGTTGTGATTCCAGCAGGTCGTCGAACCACTGCAAAAGGATCTACTGCAAAAGGGTCAATCTTCGCCTATTGGTGTTGGATCCGTCGTCATCCAGTGTTAGTTGATCCAATCATTATCTCCCCGCGCTCTGACTGAGAGCTACAACTGAGGAAGCTGGCAAACATCTCATGACAAAAACATAGGGCCCTTGCAGACTGCCTTCCATTTTATTATATTAGCTTTTCAGAAGTAGACATCGGCATGAAACAGTCATCATTAGGCCGGTCCTCGAATGCGAATCAATTACTGTTGTTAACAAGTACAATTTATTCCATAAATATTATATGATGAGTGCATGAAGAATTCGGCTCTGGTGTATTCTAAAGAAAGAAAATTCATATTTGGTGAGATTGGTCTTGATTCTTTCTATTCTTTTATGTATTTCTTTTTGTTGGACTGTGATAATTCAGAGCTTTACCTGTAATTTGAAGCTAAAAATCAAGAGGCAATTGAATGAATTCCTTTCTCACTTTAAACTTAGGAACTGTCAATTACTGTTGGTATCTATTTTCTTTTTTTTAAAGAAAGTAATCACACTGGCTGAGGAGAGTTACTTGCATCTTTAGATGTGGAAAGAGGACCGTGTTTCGACAAAAAGAAAGCTCGGATCATAGCGGCTTACTTATCACTGTTTTTTTATGAACCTATGCTTCATTTCAAACTTTTGGGTTGATTTTGAATGCAACACTTAGATTAGATTGTATTGACTAGACGCCATCGGAAAAGTAACGCATTTATTCTACTGCTATCATTGCCTTGATACATCATCACAATAGCCGGTCGTTTCGACGACGACAATGTTCATGGCCAGCGGGTAATCGTGTATCGGGTGAATGATGTAACTTGTCATTATCGTAGTGATTTCGTACACAATACCGGCAATGACAACGTCAATATCATTGTCAATATCATATGATGTTGGCGATCATCAGAGACGTAAATGATTAATTTGACAGTACGATGCCAATTGTAGCGGTAAGTTATGAGATGTTACGGTATGGTAACATTTACTGCTATAGTGTCGATCAGTTCGACGGCCGAGAGAAAAAAGCATTATCATTTCTTATGATAATTTTTACTTCTCGCACTTGAAGTAAGGTATACATTGGTATCACCTGTCGTTAAGACAATGACCATCCTGTTGTAAATGCCATTATTTCAATGATTGGATAGGAATACTGCAATACAGGCCAGGCAAACTACAACCCCACTATGTGATTTCTCAATCAAGGTGTCATGTTAGCACAATCTCTTCAACATGAGGAGCTCGTATTACAGAATTGGCAGGTGCAGTTTCATTTAAAATGGAAAAATTGAAAATAATGATGAATAAAAAATATTGTGTGTAATTGTGTTTGATTATGATTAATTCATCAATTTGATTGGTTTTCTCATGTGATTACTTTGGTTTGTTAATTGTCCTGTCACTTTTTTTTTCTGGGCGATGCGAAACCATTTCTTCCATCTTCAGGATGGCCATGCAGATGATTACATAATAAGATGGCAAATTATCTTATCTACAATTGTCGGAATCTTCCGGACGCAAGATGTGGAATCTTATGGCCTGGAAAAGAAAAATCAGTAGAAATCATTATACTCAGTAGTGGATAGAGAGATAGACAGACATAGATAGTTCGATTAATAGAAATAAATAAAGCTCAATATCGACATAGAGAAAAAACAAACAAACCTGGGAGTGTATGTGCATTTGGATGATGTAAATGCAGAAATATGAGTGAAGCGCATAAGTGAAGTTTGAGGGAAATTGGACGATCCGTTCAAAAGTTATAAATCATAAACGTTTTGGTCGAACTCATACGCCATCATCACTTGATTAGAAGGCTACAAGAATACGTGATGTAATAGTAGTAGAACGACTCAAAGAAAATGATTATAAAGAAATTCTACTTCTTTCATTTTTGTAGCACAATGAAAGAGCATTCGACTTACCTCCTGCAAAAGGCAGGGACAAAATGTTATCCTCAACAAATGACAGCTAGAAGACGAGGGAATGTAAATTTTCCATAAAAATAATTTCATATGAAAATTAATTGTACCCACTCATAGATTGGGGTAAAGAGCTGTTACCCTTTAATGTTCATGACAAAAGCCTTCATTGCCAACCGCCTCATAAGGAAGAGTAGTTCAGGGGTACAAATTGGGTCAGGAGTTCTTGCAAACCTCGTCCAGGTCTGGTAACGTAATCCTTCTCGATGATAGCTTTCTTCATCGTTGATGTTTTCCTCGTCCCACTTCAAACAAAACTCATCTTATCGCCTCGATTTATCAAAAATTATTTCCTTTGGTCCTCCAAGTTCTCCTCTAGTCCTTATGGTCAACCACAATCTTCGACCGACGTAGCTCATGACAGAAGTGATCAGGACCCGGCTCTATTTTCGTCTGTGTCTGTATTTTTACAGTGCGGGCGCTCGAATCCCTTCGTAAATACGGGAGGGAAAAAATCCCTACGTCAAATGTTAAATAATCAAACCTAAACGATGATTGTGCACTTAACATGCTGAGGTCGTATTAGCTCACGCCAAATCACGTGATGCGCCATACTGGTATACTGCCGGGACATGAGAAAACAAAACTTGTAAAAGTGTGCCGACATGAGAACTGAAATCAGGTTTAATCTTTGCAAATCCAAAGTAAGTAGACGTGCTGATATCATGACGATAACGATGATAATGATTATAATGCTACTACAACAATTTCTGCTATTGCGATTGTTACTATGCAGTATACCATTTAAGTTATTATTACATGTACCTTCTGTGTTCTCATCATTAATTGCATTCTGCTTTTCAAACGCATCGTATTACTGAAGGCTTTTCACGATGATATACCATTCAAATCCTCACCTACAGTGCACCCACTCCGTTCCCTGAGGGTCTTCACTGGCCCCGCTGCTGCTCGAGTCATACAGCACATGCATGCGCCATAACTCCAACTACATTCACACCCACCTTCCTCTCGTGTACCCATCACATACATCTGGATGGAGCGGAGATCTGTGGACGAAGTGACCTGTTTAAAACACGACGAGTTCTACGACTGGGCTCGAACCCAAGACCTTGTTGTGTGCACCTAAGGGACCACGTCACCTCCCATTATGACGCGACGATGTAATGACTCAATATAGTAATTTCAGTCCATCAGTGCAATTCAACTCAACTCAATTCCATTCCCCTCCATTTCATTTCATTCCATTCCATTCAGTTCAGTTCAGTTCAGTTCAATTCAGTTTAATTCAGATCAATTCAGTTCAGTTCAGTTCAGTTCAGTTCAATCCAGTTCAATTCAGTTCAATTCAGTTAAATTCAATTTGATTTGATTCAGTTCAATTCAATTTGCTTCAAATCAATTTGATTTAATTCAGGTCAATTCGTTTCAAATCAATTTGAGTTAGTTCAGTTTGAGTCAGTTCAATTCAATTCAATCACATTCAAGTGAATTATCATGTTCATCCACCAGCAAAAGTTCAATTCGTTTCAAATCAATTTGAGTTAGTTCAGTTTGATTCAGTTCAATTCAGTTCAATAACATTCAAGTGAATTATCATGTTCATCCGCCAGCAGAACAAAGTAAGATACTAAACTTACAATCATTATTGTGCTCATTGTGAGGAATAAAGAGGAATAAATCATTGTTCACACTGTCCTGCTACTCAGCGACTTTGTGATATTGGGCCGATGTAATTGTTATATTCCATGTATTGTGAACCACCAGGGCTGGACAAAAAACAACAATAACAAGAAGAAATATCTAAAATGTATTTCTTATACGTTCAAATCTGTAAATCACATCAGACGGTGTAAAAAGGTGGAAAATGGTAAAAAGGCCATGATACGCCGACGCGTGTTGGACAATACTAGAAATCAAACGTAAGCTGGATTTTTAAGGTCAAAGGCATCTCCTATCATCAGAGATGAGAGGAGGGAGGGGGGAGCAGAGAGACAAGGAAAGAGAGAGAGGAGAGAGGGGGAGAGAGTGAACGGCGGACCAGCGGAGAGTGCTCGTTATTACCCTCCTGATGTCCGGACAATGATATACCGCACCTGCCGGGTAAAACCTCTCCAAGTTTCACCGCTCCGGGAGCGTTTTATCCCGACGCACTTGAATAAATACATGACCGAAAGCTTTCCTTTCGACTGGACGGCGTGGAGTTATTTTCTAAGCAAAGGGACTGCATCGCCGTTTATCGAACCCTTATCATCATCCGATAGTCCCCCTAATAAATATGAGGGGGACGCATCCATTTCGTAAATCGAAAAAAAAGACACCCTCTAGAGTTTGACAGCTCGTGCCATGGAGAATGGCAGGACGAAACGATAATTAATGTTTTGATGGGGGAAAAAACAGAAACAACAACTTGCCCGCAATCGGGTGTAGATTTCGGCGCGATTGTCAGAAACAATGTTGCCGGATTTGGATCGTTGGCGGATTCAGGTGGCGCGGGGGCTTTTCGTCCAATGTTACCCTTCGCCGTCTTCCCGTGGTCCTCGTTTCTAAGACAGCGGCCGATTGATCCGTTATCCCTCTGCTCGCTGGGATATAGGAAACAGGCGTCACAGCCAGTCGAGGGATGATGCAGGGCAGAGAGAGATAGAAAGGGAAAAGAAGAGAGGGAGAGAGTAAGGGAAGGATAGAGAGCAGGAGGAGGAGGTCTATGGAGAGAGAAAATAGATAGGCATATAGATAAATGAATAGATAGATAGATGGATAGATAGATAAATAGATAGATAGATAAATAGATAGATAGATATGTAAAGATAAAGATAGATAGATAGATAGATAATTATGTAGATAGGTAAGTAATCAAATTGGTAGGTAGCTAAATGAATAGACAGATTAACAAATATATTATAGGAATACAGATGGATGAACGGATAAATAGATAGATAGATGCATACATACATACATACATACATACATGCATGCATACATACATACATGCATACATACATACATACACACATGCATACATACATACATATATGCATAATTAAATATATAGAGATATATGTCTCGAGAGAAAAAGAAAATTAGATGCACAGTGTAGATGGAAAGGTGTGATGGATAATGGGGAGAGGGATTGAAAGAGGGAGAGAGAGGAGAACGATGGAGAAAGATGGTAATAGATGCCACGCAAGCACCATCGCAATAAACGTCCGAGTTCTGGTGCATCCATCACATAATCCTACGCGTAGTTGCCATTATTTTTTAACTGCTTTCAAAAAGTCTATCCCACCACAGGTGTTGGAAAACAGGCTTGCCATTAGAATCGGGAAGAATATTAACTGCGATTTATTGTCGCGCTCTTTCATTTTAGCTGCTAAACTGAATCAAACGATCGAGCATGGATCGAGTCAGGAAAACATGGTTGTATGATGCTTCGTACACTGTCCAGAAGTAGGCAGTTTAGGGCGAATATAAGAAGATGAGAATTATGGAATAGACGAGAACGTGGAGCCAGATGAAAAGTTAGAGAAAGGGACATCACCGCCTACACCGGGCAAATTGAGGACGATTATCATAAATTCGAAGGAAGATGTCATTGGTGGTAAGAATTGAAGTGATCAATAACAGGACAATAGGCGGAGGAAGACAAATTTGTATAAGTTTAGAGATGGGAACTGCTGTCGAGATAACAACAAAAGTCACCCATTTATACACCTGGGCCGAGAGGGACATGGTGGATAAAAACATCTTGTCTAAGGACGTAAGCACTGGGCGGGATTCGAACTCGGGTCCTCCGATTAGGAGTTCGGAGTCTTATCCACTATGCCACAGCGTCCCCACTGATGATGATGATGATGACGATAATGATGACGATGATGATGATGATGATGATGATGGTGGTGGTGGTGGTGGGTGGTGATGATGATGATGGTGGTGGTGATGGGTGGTGATGATGATGATGATGATGATGATGATGATGTTTAAGAGAAAGTGGTGTAAGAAAGAGGCGAAAGAATCAAATCAATACAAGGCGTGTAGGTTAAACATGTGAGGAGAGGGTAAAGCGAGGAAGAAGAGGAGGCAGGCATGACAGAGGTAAGATAAGAGTGTCCATACACAGGAGATGGAACTTGACGTCAGATGCGCCAAGAAAGCTGCTTTGCTTGTACTATTAACCCATTGCTTATTCCGCTCCAGCGAGCATAAAATAAACGTCTGTACTGATGTCGGTGCACCTTTCCAGGATGATGTTTTGGTGAGATACCTTGATCTTAGCAGAGAAGCACGGTATTCAGTATACGCCTAGATGCTTTTTAAAGCCGTGAAGGTAGATGACATTCAATTCCCCTCGAGTTCTTCGTTGAATGGGCCAGTCGTTTTGTGTGTGTATGTGTGTGTGTGTGTGTGTGTGTTTGAGATCACGCCGCTGTAGCTTTACTCTTAATAGATTCTCTCGTCAATGAGAAAGAACGACTCCATGTCTTAACGCTTTGCTCGAGTCCAACCTCAACCTTCGAAGTATTTTAACGTCACAAGCTTCATAAACATTATAACGGGTAGAGGTAAGGTCTCATTACTTAAATGGCAGGGATAAGGTCTCATCACATTCAAAAATGTGCTATTGGAAATAAAATCTCATTTGAATTTAATTGAATTGATATATCAGAAAGATAAAAATGTGTTCTCCAAGAAGTGGTAAAAGTTATTTTGTGACAAGAATATTTTACAAAAATCAAGAAGATGTTATCTTTGGAGTCGGCAAGTTTATAGAAAATTACTGCTTAAGGGATTTGTTCTATAGTCCGTTTACATTGTCTCATCTTCACAGTCGTTTGATATTGTAAAATACTGATAGTGTATTCATAGACAATCAATTTGATTTTGTTGATACAGTAAGTCACAGGGGGATTTCCCATCATACCGCAATAATAAAAGTCAATTTATAGCTGATGAGTATCATGTTGATTGAAGAAAAAATAACTTGCAATGTTGAAATATTTGCAATGGATAATTTGGTATAAGAACGTAAAAAAGGACCACTTTGGAAGCATAGTCATATTTTTCACATTCTCATCTCTTGTCTGTTGGAGGAGTGTATGTATATGATATTACAAAATATATTCTATTCAAGCATGATATAAATAATGCATATTATTTTAACATATTTTTGCTCCTTTGATGAAGTATATATCTTTTAGTCACTTTTCTTTCGTCATTGTTTTGTATTGTTTGATTAAGTTTTACGGAAGTGATAAACAAGAAAAAATATGAAAGCAAAATTAAGATAACAAGAAAGCAAATATAAACTTATTCAGACCTCTTTCGCGTTAAGTAGAGGAGGATGGATGATATTTTGTCGCAGTGTATTCGTCCGAAAAGCACGGATTGATGTAGTCCGCAAGCGAAGGACAACCGCCGGGGAATTCGTTAATTGAAATATTCATTGGTGCGATATAGGGGCCAGGAATAGAGTTGGACAAACACTGCTATCTATCTCAATATTCCCCTCTCGAGTAATCCTGTTTGTTCCAAGCGATGCGGAGTAATTACCGTCGCATTACCCTGTTAATTAAGGCGTGCCAAACAGCGGCGATGTCCAACTTTGGCGCGAATTATGGCGACCTGCAAAAGAGCCCATGCAGCAAGTGATGTGTAGGTCGAAGGATGTTGTAATCTAGTAATCAAACCAATCTCTCTCCGGTCTCCACATCTTCGTCATCAATTCCTTTGATTATCAGATTGTTTTCTCCGTCAATACCATCACAGATGCCAGGAATAAACACTAGCAACGAGGTATGCCTTCCTTGAGCTCTTGTTGCTTAAAATGTCAGGATGATTAGATTCAAAATGTTGACACCCCTCGCCTCCTATTCTTCTACTCCTCTCTTCTCTTCCCTTTACCCATCTCACACTTCTCCTGTTGCTTTTTTCTCTCCTCTTTGTTTTCTCCACTCTTCTTTAATGTCTCTACTTCCTTCACTTCCTCTCCTGCGTTACGTTTCCAAAATCCAATATTGATTGATTTTAATAGATATTTCTTTTCATACTTAACGCACTCTCAAGCCAGTGATTGTGCGCGAATCTGAGAATCGATAGACATCAAAGCTATAACGTTCACGTGTTCTGATGTTAGCTCTCTTTGCCTTCATAGACCTTGATAATGAACGAGGAGTATAACCATGTTTGCCAAAGCTTGTAAATCATCAAGTAGGCCTATTAGCTTACTTGAAAGTAATGATGAAGAGACCGATGGGTGGGGAGAGGGGGGGGGGGGGAGTGACGACAAAGCAATCTCCACCTCTTCAGTTAAACCTTGTACATGAATAGAGTGATTTCAGTGTATGAAATAGTTTATTAACCCCTTGCTCACGGGAACCCTGTGCTTCGTGTGTTAAGTCTACGGGAAATACTGTAACCATCTCTAGGAGGCGACGGGCTGAAGACAGTATACTTCCAGCAAAATGGTGATATTGAATGACACGCCTAATATCGACCGCTATTTGTACTATCCTATTATCCCTTTTGACAGCTTCGTTTCCGGTCAATTATGTTGGTCAGCCCCTCGTTTTGGGGTCATTGAGAAATCCATCCATTACTCTTGTAACGAGAGAGGGATGGAAATCCCTTGGACAAAAGCTTGGCAACTCTCTAAAACTACCACATCTGCCGAGATAATAGGAGCATTAGCGGGACGGCAAGCAAACATTTGATCTCTTTTGACCACAAACCAATCTTTGTGCCATTATTATGCAATAAAACATCCAAACTTTCTCTCCACACGCTCGACAAAGCCCTGGATAGACAATCCACTTAAATGATTGTTACCGCTTTTGGATGAACCTCAACAGTTATACAGGAACTCGAGCACAATACGTTAACAAAAATCGATCATCCCTTTCCTCTAATAAAAGCAGTTCAGCTATTCTAGATCTATTTCTCTCCCTCTCCCTTCTTTTCGTATGTGAGAGTGATTGCGTCGACAGACTTTGGTTTCGAAGGATAAAGACCCTCCAGCGGGGAGTCCAACGATTTGAATGGAATAAGTGACAGTTTGTGATAACCTTATTGGAGGTAATTAGTCGTGACGTCAGAAGCTTGAAGTGGATCGATTGGTGGATAGGAGATGGATCTTGCCTATACGACCCTATACGCCTTGTGCCTGGTAGCGATAAGATCAGCGCACAGTTGGACGCCACGGATGAAGGGTTCTCCAGGTGAAGTGGATGTGCGAACGAAATTGATTAAATGCGAGCCAGGTGAGGAGGGCGCTTTTGCCACAGACGCATAATGCTTGGACTCTTTTAATGACCATACACACGCCAGATGAGTGGTTTGTTGTTATGATAAACAAATAACACGGCCACAATAAACGGGCTCTCTTCATCAAGACTGAGAGAACGCTGAAAGGACTACCGCTTGTCTGTCTCGTGATGGCTGTCCGATTTTCAACCAGTCTGTGTGTATATTTGGGCAGACTGGTGCACTGAATTACTCGCTTTATATCACTTAGTAATCTGTTCATGATGAGGTGTCAGTAAACGCCATAATCCGAAGCCATGGAGTGAACACCGCCATCCTATATACAGCACAATCATAAAAGTGTGCTTGTGTGTGTTTATACGTATGTTCATTTACCTATTATAGGCCATATACTGTATGTGTTTTTGATAGTCAATTGTATGTGACCCACACCATCTAACATTGGGTAAAAAAACAACAACCCAAAATCCAATGGAAATTGCCTTTCCATGTGACAAAACATTGATATGGATGTCACATTGTCAAATATTTTTCCTTCTTTTCTTACAGTTTCAGTAATGAAGTTCCTAAATGAAATTCACATAATTGTTATTAACTTTATCATGAATTAAAAAAAATGATACATAACGACTTGCAAATACAATGTACTTCACGTGTTCACCGTCATCCGAAAAAAATGACGAAATAAAAAAAAAACAACAACAAGCATGTTTATATGATAAGATAAATATCACATTTCCATGCTGAACCATGTTCTCTAAGACGGGGGAAAAAGGCGGGTGTGACGGACATTTCTTGAACATGGAACATTAGTTTAGGAAGAAATTTTCCCCTTTACAAATGCTTTACCTGTTACAAACCAAGATAATTTTGTACGATATTCAGGTGATTTTCACTCCTTATATGAGCCTACATTGACCAACGTGACTGATTATTTCTAGCGACGGCACATTCAAAAGGGGGTGAGAAAAAAAGTTTTGAATGGGTAGCAAAATAACTTTGAAATTTTTTGAATTTTAGAGAAGATTTATCCTTTGCAAGCAATTTGTTATTTTCCTAATGCTCTCGTCATCAATCTTGATATCCGGAGTAAGAAGGGGATAGCCCTCAGCCACTTTAGGTTTGGCAAAATCCAAGGCCGTTACACTGTCTAGTAGATACTTACCCCCTTTGTAATGTGTGATAGGATGCAGGCTTCGTGTCCTTGTTTGCCAAGTGGCATCGAACAAAGTATGTTGCATGTTCTCAACATGAGAACCATCATTCTATTGGTCAATCCTGACGAGGCCACGGCAAGAGACGCGATATGGATCCAATCAATTCTATAAACTAATCCCCAGCCATCCTTGTGACCTTCAGATGATTATGTTCTTTGTTATTACTTCTTCTATTTTCTTTCTTCCCTTTGCTTTGTTTTGTGTTGTCCCTTTCTTTCTTTCTTTTCTTTTTTATTTTGCACCTGAGCAAATAATGGCTGCCATTTACAAGAAGTTTGTTCCGGTATCGAAAAATGCAGAGGAGACAAAACAATAACCTACTCAATATCTCCACTACAAAAAGAGGAAACAACATCAAGAAAAAGTGGGAGGATGTATATGTTGCCATTTTTGTTAAGTAGTTCTTTCACACCGATGTACTTATATGTATATCTATTGTCATTGTACGTGTATGTATGCATGTATGCATATTTCATTTTATGTCATTTCATTTATTAGGTTTCAACACAAATTATGCAGTATTTGTAACAATATCCATGACAATGAAAAGAAACACATACTTTGTAAATTCAGTACTACGATAAAATAATTGATATACATAATACAAAATGAATCTAATCAGTCTAAAGTACGTTACTTTTATATTCCTTTTTTTCACACACCTACCAAATATAAGTATGTGTGTGAAAAAGAAAACGAGAGAAAGACCCCCCCCAAAAAAAAAACAAAAAAAAACAAAAAACAGAAAAGGGAGGAAAGAAAGAGAGAGAGAGAAACAAATGGACAGACAGAAAGAGAGAGACTGTATGTCATGGCTTCTCCAAACTTTTCCCTAACTTCCTTATCACCTTGATCGCAAATCGACATAAGGCAAAGAGGTACTAGGCGAGCTTGCCTGTAGTACCTTCTTGCGTAGAGTAAGTCAGTATTCGGATTAGCTGACATAGGCGTGTGAGGAGGCCATTGAGGCCATTGAGGAGGAAAAAAAGGTTACCAATGGATACCACTCTCCCTGACGCAGAGAAGCTGCCTTGTTCGCCATGAATCTCGTCCTCGATTCGACAGCCACACCTCATTAACAGCGAGCTTTAGGTCTGCGACGCGAACGCTAAGATGACGCAGCCTCCCAGGTTTGAACAATGGAAAAGGCTGCTTTTTGCAAGTGCAGAACACTTTTCTTTCTTTCTTTTTTTTTTTTTTAGCCTAACAGCGTCGTCTATAGCGTTTGCGTCACAGATCTAAAAAGCTCGCTGTTGTTATCCGGACGACGGGCAGGAATATAATAAGGGGAAAAAAATATCAGAAGCTGCTCTCCACCAATAGACCTGTTCGCTTTTAAAACATTGTAACTTACGTCTGCCATAACTGGGGTAAGGAGGGGGAGGGGGTGGGGCTTCCAAAATAAAAAAAAAAGAAAAGATGACCCAGTGGGTTATGCAATGAGTCAGGTGCATTGCATTAACTGTTGTTAGGTATACTGAAGCCCCCCCCCCCCCCCCCGCTATGGCTGAAATATAATAATAACATAAAAAAAGCACTCAAACCGAACAGGTCTATCACGAATCTAGTTATTGAGTTGACATTTACAATTTGAGCAAGTGCAGATGAAGGCCATTGCAGACCTTCTCTTGAAATTGAATTCTAACTGAGGCTTTTCAAAAATTAGAAAGGTATCCATGCAGATTATGTTATGAATACTCAAAGTTGAGGAAGGTACACATGGAAATGTACAGGTAAATGTGTAGGCCTAGTCCTTTCAACTAAATTAATAAAATCTAGTCATGCGTCACTCACAAGTAAATTACTACTTTCTGCTGGGCTGTTTTCAACTGCTCTTCTAATTAAAAGATCGATCCATGCTTTGAAAAGTCCTTGATACAGAGGTCGTTGCAGACCATTGCTGTACTTTGTACTAGCATAGACCTTTTCGGTTTCGGTGCTTTTTTCATGTTTATGCCTATTTCAACAATATATAATTATATATATATATATATATATATATATATTTTTTTTTTTTTTTTTTTTTGGGGGGGGGGGGGGAGGCTTTACTGTGCCTTATCAATTGTTGAATTACATATTGAATTATACACTGACATAGCAATACATCTTACTCATTGCATAACCAATTAAATCATGTGTTCTATTCTGGAAGTCCTCCAGATATGGCAGACATACACTATAGTGTTTTCAAACCGAATAGGTCTATAGTCCCCCGCCCCTTTCAGAACTTTCCCCAGTTCTCTTTTCTTTCTCTTTTTCTCTGTTGTAAAAAGGGCTTAATTCAAACGGCCCTTCATCCAAAGAAAACTATTTTTGTGCGCGGATCAATAGGGATGATGAGGAGGAACAAACATGGGTCTTTGAGTGGCGTTTAACTCCTGGATGCGCTGCCAGTGTCTGTGCGGATCGGCGTACTTCACCCTACCGCCACACCCTTCCTTCCCTAGCTCCTGGGTTGACACAAGGTAGGTATAAAGCGATTCACACCTCCTCACAAATCAGCTTAGCTCTTGCATTGAAAAACCGACCCTCCATCCCCTCCCCCTCCCCGAACCTCCTCACCTCTAGATCGACACGCACGTGAAAGAAGCGCCTAGTTTGAGTGACAGCGCCTCGTATTGATTAAAGCGTGAAGAAGGTGTCCTCGAAATAAAAACTCTTACCTTTCTCCTCCTATTATCATCTTATCTCCACTAATACAAGGCCCCCACTTCTGCCCGGTTTGTGAGAGTTCTTTTTCTGTTTGATTTGGGCGGTTTTATTCACAGTGGGATTCGCTTATCAACGCAGGGTTTCTTCAATAATATTGTGAGTGCACTCGCGGCAGTAGTCCAAGAAGTGTCGCTCTATTTGTCTTCTCTTTTTATGCCTAATCAGCCTCTGTTCCGGCCAGACAGCCGGGTTCTCCCAACTGCCTCGTTTACATGGCTTAACCTCATTTTTGCGTGACAAGAAAAACCGAAATGATACGCCCCAAATGCCCCATAATAGGCACCTTTCTCTCTCTCTGTTTCTTTTGATTGCGTAACCTTCACGTCCTTACACCTTTTACGCTTTCTCATGAGGCTTTGTTTAGGCAAAGGGAAGAGGCTAAAATTTTTGTATCTTCCGACCCCCGGAAAGGTGAGATAAAGAAAAAAGAAAAATCGCCACCTGTACTCATTTTTTAGATATCGCCCTCACCTGATGACGTGGTATCTGGGCAGACATTATCAGGGATGTAGCACTTTGACTCGGGGAGAGCAGACTATACTTACACTGTGTTTGATACACCTGTCGCCATATTGACTCCATAATAGTGTCAAACACGAACCATAAAATTCTTTATCAATTTACTTAAAAAAAAAGAACCAAACCAATTAAAAAAAAAAAACTATTGGGCGTTTACATACCCTGTGATAACCTTAATAATCATGAATACTTATCGATAAGAGATTGTTCATGGACAATATACACCATTAGATACTGAGCATGATTACCATTCAAACGTTTATAGATGAACGATACGTTTCTTTCTTTCGTTTCATTTTTGATCTTCACGGAAATGGATCAGTGCATGGGTGAATTTACTCCAAATGTCATAATTTGCTAACTGTTATAGATTATTTCAAACCGGAGTTTTGTGGCGTTGAACAGTGTTGAGAGTTGATCTCGATATTAAAAGGACTTTCAACCATCACACTATTTCAGCTATGCATGACTTCACGGTATAGGAAGTTTGCTCATGAAGTCAAAGGAAAATCGGTGATACTCAATTTCGATTGGTTGAAAGCACCGCGATTCTAAAGATATACATATTTTCTAAAACGTAATAGCTAACACACAACTTTAGTGATCCCTTCACTTGTCGTTCGCTGAAACAGTGGTAGAGGATACCAAATACAAATTTCCCAGAGGTGAAATAGCGACTAATTTGAAAGAAATCATGGCATCGAAGGCCATTATGAAGGACAGATTAAAGAATGTGCAGTATTCTTATCTCCTTCATTTATGTATAAGGGGTGATATTTATTTATTATCTTTAAGGGCGACATACACATTGGAAATATTATACACATGCTCTTCCAGTATTTCACCTCTTTCCTTAGACTACACACCTGCATTAGTTATTACGTGTCATATTCAACTTGTGTGATGCTTGATATGAAATATACAAATGACTCTGAAAATGAGTTCATTTTGGATGAGAAAAAAAAGAAGAAGAACCGTAGTATCCAAGGACTGCGCTCTTCCGTTTCAATTCTCACTTTTACTTCAGTAAGTGCTTTTTCCCTCTCTTCATTCTCTTCGCGTATTTTGCACGATAGTGCGTCGTATTTTCTCTCTGTACGGAAGATGTGCAAAGTGAATGTATTCGCAATTCATGTGATTTAATATCCATTTTTGCCAAATGTGATTGATAATTTTGATGATAAAGATAGTAAAAAAAATGTATGGATTTCGTCATCCAGAGTAAACTTTTTTAGAGGGCCCCGAAGTTAATGTTATACCGGCTTTGCCAGGTACTGATATGCCTAGCTGGGTGACGAGGAACATCGTGGGGAAGCCATCTTGTCGAGCCTCACTGGTCCAAGATGATACGTAGGGCACCGGGCAAGATTCGAACTCGGGACCTGCAGTTTGAGTGCCCAGAGCTTCATCCATTACCTTCAATACATGGTCGCTGGTTTGTTCACCACCATTGCAACGCAGTGTCGTCGTGTTTTAGTATTTGCTTTAAGAATCCCTTCATATTTCATGAGGAATGTAAGAACCGAATCAATCCCAAATCTTGTACAATGTGTACGTTTGCCTGACTTGGCTAAAGACTAAGTAATTATTACGATGGAAATTGTCAGCGAGTGCATGTGACGCGAATGGAAGATGGTAAAAGTTCTTTATTACTATGCATTAGGGCGAGATAGATATAGTAGCCGTATATTTGAAAGCAGTAGATGAAAACATCTCTACAATTGCCAGGATGGACAAGCTCATATATAGATATGTAAGACATTCTGAAAGATTCGAGGTTGTCACGACTAACAAAGTGCATGGAACAATGGGAACATAATTATTTGAACAGGCATCATTTTTATGTTGTTGAAAACTGGTTCACCGACTCTCAGAACATGGCGGGCGCGACGATAGCTGCCGTGTGATCCGCGCCGGGTTTCTCCCCCTCACCTGCGGAGCGGCCGTCTGGTCTCCGCCCGTCACTCATTCGAACCTCAAGGCCGCTTCATCTGTTAACTAAATAGCCGACCAAGGTTTCTACTCCCAAATACCTCCCTCATCTGATCAGCCCAGTCTCGAATAAACAGACCCTCGCGGTTGTCGTTACAATGTATAGTGGCTGCTGTCTGTTTACACGTTGTCAAACCAAAAAACCGGTCAGGATTGTGTGCGACCTTGATTACGGCGCTGGTACAGAAACACGTTAGGTTTGCAATTAAGATTTTACATTTACTCATTTACCCTATTTACCTCCATCGCTGATGGCAACGTTGATGTATTCATAAACCCTCAAATGCACATAATCATACACTCTCACACACACGCACACACGCACACATACGCAACTGACGCATACACATACACACAAATATAATATAGAACGACATTATTGGGGTTGCATATTGATTAGGGCACGCGATGGCTGCTGCAGTACAGCGGGGAATACCGGAATTTCCTATGAAATATGTCTTCAAAAAGGACAGTGCCAGGAAAAACATGGAGCCTGATGAAGCTAACTTGCTCGTGTGTTGTAGGATTCATGCCGTGTAGCTCAGTTGGCAAGCCGAGTATCCCGCTATAGTGCATCAGCTCGCTATAAATGTTAGTAAAATATTACATCATACGCACAACGTTGTCGCAATATATACAATATGAATATGTATTCATATTACTTATGAATATGCAAAACACCTGATTTTTTATTGCAAGTTAACAATTCTTGCGCCAAGTTGCTTTTCATTGCAACAGATTAATAGATTGAACTTCATGGACATGTACACCTCTTATTCATAGTTTAAATAATAGCCATGATTAACAACCCCGTGGACATACATACTCGGGTATATGTGTTATGTTACGTCGATGAAGGACAATTTGCCAGTCAGTTGCACATGATTTATATTTGAAGAGTTTTATTGCAAAATGAGCTAAGCGCCATTTTTAAGCATTTCAAAGTAAGTCCATCATCAGAGAGAGCAAAATTAAACCTTTTCCAGTAATACCTCACTTGTGACAGAACTAATAACTCACTTGTGACAGAACAAGGAATATTCTAGAAGTTATGATTTTAAAAATTCTGTATTTTCTCATCATTTTCTTTGTTTTTTAGCAGCTTTAATTACAAATATCTCAACTGAACAAGAATGGAGTTAGCTCGTTTTTCGATTAAACTCTTCATTTGTATTTGATTTGCATTCTGTTTTGTTTTATGTTGCGTTAGAAAGTGTAACAGGACCAACGGTTTTTATGTCGTCTCCTCAGAACTACAGGCAATGAGCAATGAGGATGAAGTGTCTTGCCGAGGGGGCCAACCGTTGCAGCCACGGGACTCGAACCACGCACCTCAGATTAACAGTCCCTTGTCTCATGCACTAGGCCACAGCAGCTCTCCCGATCCGAATGACTACTGGTGACGTAGGCAAAGAAAGGAATCTCAAAAACAAGCTTTAGGCTAGCAATACCAGAACTCAACTTCACGATAAACATGTTGGGTGTTACAAAGGCCTACACCTAAGGGGGTTAGTAATGTTGAGCCTGCGTGAGCGAAGACTAACCTGCAAAAATGTTTTACAACATCTTTGTGAGGCTGCCTTCTCAGCGAAGTGTGACGCATCGGGCTGTGGTTGACCATCGGATGTGGCCAAACTCTGGTTTTCAGAATGTCGACACCGGCATGGCATTGTAACGAAATAATTAAGTGGCGCAGTGGTCTTTTTTTTTTTAACACGATGATCATTAGAAATAATCACATAATTCTACATATTTTCATTTCTTAATGAAAATCCTTTTCGGATTTTTGTTATCTGACATTGTCATGCTAACGGTAATGTTATTCCTCCTACTTTCTGAAGCAATGAGCGCTTTCATTATGCGATAAATGTGGAATTCGCGTCATATTTTCGTCATGTATGTCTGTCGCGTACTGTGACATCACATATTTTTGTAGACCTCTTTTCCAGCGATGACGGTTCATGATTTTAGCCAAAACTTTAAACACTCATAACTTTTTGAACCGATTTTCTTCAAGCTTTACTGATTCGTTTTATGTTCTGGTTTATGGTTTATAATTTACAAAGACTTCTGCATTAACTGAATCAAGATAATTATCATGTTTAGGGTAAATTCCCCCATTAACACTGAAGGGGCTATCATGGTTATATAAGATCGCATTCTCATCATCTGTCTGTCTATCCTTCTGTGTGTTTATCTATCTTCTCTTTCTTATTTCACACAATTGATTATAATCTCCACTGTCACTAAAATCAATGATATTTTCCTCTACCACTTCAGTCTCCTGCTATATCCGATAGGAACAAAGATTGGAATAAGTAGCCATTCCAAGCAGAGAGGGAGCATGTAAAGACACTAACGTATTTCTTTTTTCGGTAACCAGGGATTAAACGTTGTACCTAGTTTTAGGCGCGGTTCGTACAAAAAAAAAAAAATCATACCGTCCTTATAACGATGAGATAATGAGTATCATTTTCCAATTCATCCAAGACGTTGCATTAATACGGTTTCATTTAATTCAAACCTATCTGAGTACTCTTAAATCACCCGTCCTATAACAAGGCAAGTGCCGAAATGTGTCTCGCCCACAAATGTACCACAACACACTAACTTTGATTGTTATAAAGTGGAATCAAGGAAAAGTGTTAGTTGTACAAGAGCTTTGTAAAACAAGAAATATTTGCAAAGAAAATGCCCCCCCCCAAAAAAAAAGAACATGGAACAGTATAATTATTTCAATAATTGTGAAAATATCATAATGATGGTTGACAAAAAAAAAATGGTATACATACAATTTGATTCTTAGAAAGAACATGATCGGAAAAAGAGAAAAATACTCTGTTAGGTAAAGCACAGTCAAACTTAACAATGGCCCCTGAAAGTTTGTTGACCCCTGTCTGTGACCTTTGACCTTGTGGTGATCTTCAACTCCCCAAGAGACATCTACCACCAATGTTTGGTCGCAAACAGTCATACCGAGCGAAAATTATAAGCCATGATCGAAACGCGCCGTAATAACTTAACATTGGCCCCTAAAAGTTCGTTGACCCCTTTTTGTGACCTTTGACCTTGTGGTGATCTTCAACTCCCCAAGAGACATCTACCACCAAAGTTTGGTCGCAAACAGTCCTATATACCGAGCAAAAGTTATAAGCCATAATCGAAATGCGCCGTAAAAAGTGAACATTGGCCCCTAAAACTTCGTTGACCCCTGTTTGTGACCTTTGACCTTGTGGTGACCTTCAACTCCCCAAGGGACACCTACCATATAAGCTTGGTCACAAACGGACATACCAATCAAAAGTTATGAGCCATAATCGAAACCCGCCATAAAAAGTAACATTGGCCCTTAAAAGTTCATTGACCCCTGTTTTTTACCTTTGACCTTGTGGTGACCTTAAACTCCCCAAGGGACACTTACCATTTAAGTTTTGTCACAAACGGACATGTACCAATCAAAAGTTATGAGCCATAATCGAAACGCGCAGTAAAAACTTAACATTGGCCCCTAAAAGTTTGTTGACGCAATACTGTGACCTTTGACCCTGGTGTCCTTCAACTCCTCAAGGGACACCTACCATCCAAGTTTGGTCACAAATGGACATACCAATCAAAAGTTATGAGCCATAATCGAAACGCGCCGTAAAAACTTAACATTGGCCCCTTAAAGTTCGTTGACCCCTGCCTATGACTTTTGACCTTAAGGTGACCTTCCTGTTTGGTAAACATGTGTAACTTTATATAAACACTTTTCACTCCAAGTTTGATTGACATTGAAGCCCTCAGTACAAAGTGATTAATTTTTTTTGTAGCGTTACGGACGGACGACGGACGGACAGACGCCGCATGCGATCCCTTAAGTCTCCCTTCACCTCCGGTGGGCTCTACAATACTGATGAAAATGAATGCAGTAATATGATATTACAAAGAACGCCACAACCCTTTGTGCGCACATTTCAAACAATTCTCTCTTTTTGTCATCAAGATTAAAGGAAAGGCGGAATAGGAGTCTTGGTCCTAGACACAACAACATTGATAAGAACAACAACAACTCATTGCTGAGGCAATTTAATACATCGCTAACTAATTCTATATGACTTTGTTTAAAGTTTGTTATGTTATCATAACAATTCACATGCTGATGTAAATACTTAAAATGCTTTGTATACATATTGAAACAATCACGTTGTGTATGATTTTTCGTTGAAAGTGGAAAACAAATGAAATGACACGAAATGAAATGAAGTGAAATGAAATGAAATGAAAAAGAAATGAAATGGTTTACATGATATAGTAATTAGTCTCATACAACTGCGATTGTCGATGGGCGTTAGAGAGCTGAAACAAAATTCAGTGATATTGTTGTGCTCTCACATCTACAATTAAAGCTCCCAATCGGGTACTATAACTGTTGTCTTTCTGCAAGAACAACATTCAATAAAAACAAATGTTAAAAAATCTTTTAATGGTTTACAGGGAATTTGACGTAATACTGATTATTTCTGTTATAGCCACTTAGGCTTCTTTTTCTTATCACTTAAGGCCTGCTTCAAAGAAATATACATTGTATAATAATTATTATACTTGACGAAGGGAAACCAATACAGATTAGCAAGTGCGTGACTGTGACGTTATTTTCATCACAATGTCTATGTTATACTCCAGCCTGAAGACTACACGTTATCTAGTGCTAAGTTTGTACAAGGTATCATTGATATTTGTAATCGTGCTGAACTCATTGAGATTATTCTTAATAGACTTAATTTAGAGAGAAGGCATCCATAAAAATCATATTGGTAGTCAATTTTCTTTGATTTTTAATCCCCGTCGAGCATTTGTCTGAAAGGAAAGTAACTACGTTGTCTCGACTTTCCTAGCAACAAAGAATACGACAGATTTCAAAATAATTCCTGAATAGTTAAAGCGAGATTAATCATGAAAGCAACAACAACAACAACAACAACAACAACAACAACAACAACAACAACAACAACAACAACCAAACAACAATTTGGAGCCCCAGAAACGTCAAGGAAGTGGGGATCACTAAACATACCGTATCATTAAAAAATAAAATGGAATTCTCTCCTTCATTGAGTTCGGTTATCAATACTTTCATCTTCTACACTTCAACAAAAATTATAACCTTCGCAGCTTTGGTCAAATGTTATTCCTTTCAGCGTCGTAGCTAGTGTGTCTTTCCCTTTCTTATGAGTAGGTTGAAAAGAGTGTTCCATTTCTCTTTTAAAAATCTTTCTAAAAATGCTAGTTTATTAACATGATTACAATTAGGCAGAAATGTTATACGACATTGACTATAATTCGCCACCCCTTCCGATGCCAGCCGAACGTGGTGTGCAGAAGAAATCGGAGAGTGATCGAACGAGATGACTATTTGCCAAATCAGTTAAGAAAAAAACAACAACCTGTCATTGACTTTAAAGTATAAGAATAAATCGCTGTTACATTCTTCTTGCTTGGCAATTTAGTAACCGAGAAGACTAAAAGTGTTGCGTTGTTCAACAACTGTGCGCAGTCAAAACCCGCGTCGACGCGACAAGTCTCGGTTCGTCCCGGCACACCGTTAACTTTTGTAACAGTGCGCCCTCTTTTATCCGAACGTCGGCCCACGAACAGTCAACAAATCGCCAGGGTGCAAAAAACATTATTGCGATGCACGTCTGTCGTCCGTCTGTTCGCTATCGAATAGGAGGTAAGGCGGTAAGTCTGCGCTGTATGCAGCAGTGTCATGCATGCGTACACATGTGCAGTACATTTGCAATTGCGTCAAACTCATGTTTCGAGTCGAATTACGTAAAAATATCCACTTTCATTGCTACTTGAAACTTCTAGAGCTTGTTCTTGAAAAAGGATACCATGTAAAAGAAGTATATTTTATGCATTTCCTTCCCCGAGAATCTGAACACTATTTACGTATTCTGATATTTTCCACAAAATTTCATCACAAAATGAGCACATAACATGCTGTTACATGACATACAAAATGATTGAATTTTTAAAATGATAATTATGACATATAAGTATATCTTTGTCGTTAAATTCGCTCACTGTTGCTCCTCTTTCATACCTACTAACAATTGTTGTTGTAATGATGACGGTTATGATTGCTTTCATCATTTGCATGAAGAAAAATGGTCCGTTGGACATTTACAACACGATATTATGGCCTGTTACTTACAAAGAAAATAACTACATTGTCTTTATCATGATCATTCAACGTAATGTTATCCAAGATTTCAATCCGTGTTCATGCGACATTATTTTTGTAATCATCTAATCCTTCTCAATTGCAGTTGTCCATTATCAAGAATTATAGTTGATTATTGATTTATCCATATTGAATGATTATCTGTACTCTACCCTCACTGACCGAATGGCCCCTCCGTTAGACAACCGTGCCTTTAAATTCGTGTGCAAATGAGACAGAGCTTATGATAAAAATGGACAGTATCTTTTTTTTATTCTTCTGTGAATTGGTTGTCATAATTTTAAGCAGTTGGAAAGGAATTTAATATGGGAAATCATCAGGTGACTTATGAGCATCACCGTGATTTCTCATCCCGACTCCTAAATTTGTCAGTGAAAAAGTGAAAGTGTTCCACAGCTCTGGTTGGTATTTGCCGATTGAGGGCGCTGTGTGGAGCGACCGTCACCCAAGTCAGTAGCCGATGTTCACAGAGTGAGGGGAAAAAATGATCAAAGGAACTCTGTATATTTCTTCGTGGGTAGGCCGGAGCTAGATCAACAGGGCACGGGGTTGATCGCTAATACCAGCTCACTTTATCTCGTGTCTACTACACTCAACTGTCAACAAAATCAAGTCGAGGTGGGCAGAGCAGAAGAAATCGAGGTATCCTGAAGCTGGTTTTGCTTCGTTTTCTTCTAGAGATTCATCCCGTATCACTGGCCATTTCTTCCGCGGAGAGTTTCGCGCAGCCTGATTCGCTACTCGCCATTGTTTGCCCTCTCCAATCACCTAATTATCGGGAGAGGCGTTCACTACTAAGTTGCGCGCTCATTGATATGTAAATGAAGCAGGAACGACCGACAAATGACAGGCGTCTGGAACCACGTGACTCAGTCCACTCAAAACATGACTACTAGGGACGAGCACACCGGCGAGGAAGAATGAAGGTGCTGAGTCGGCCGCCAGGATACACATATACAATCAGCACCCGAGCACTCGTACCTGATTTCTCGGTCAACCCCATTGTACTCACCTGTCCTCTTTCAACATCCGACTTTGGTTTATAGGCCGCGTGGAGAGTGGTAACTTTGTTGAGATCCTCTGGCCGGGTTGTGGGATAAACAGTGAGCAGTGAGACGCTCGCCCAAAAATCGTACATCGCATCAGGGGCTTTGAATTCCAGCAATGATCGTGAACGCTGGGGACGTGATGGAAGGGATAAACATCCGTGCTGGAAGCGAACAGCAGGGCGACTGTCGGAAGCCTGAGTTGGTGGGCCACAGCATTGCCGCCGCCGTGGTGGACTCGCGGGATATTTACCTGCCCAAGTCAGCCGGCTTTGCCGACGATTCGCGGTGCTCGGAAGAGGCGGTGGGCTCTGAGCCGGACGATGTCGAGGTGGATATGACACACGATCGCGACTCTCCTTCGGCGTTGTCGGCGGGCTCGGAGAAGGACGATGTCGACGTCAAAGCCGACGACTCGAAAAACTCGGCAGACGACAAGAAGAAGGCGAATTTGGTGAAACCGCCCTATTCGTACATAGCTCTTATCACAATGGCGATCCTGCAATCACCTCAGAAAAGACTGACACTCAGTGGAATTTGTGAGTTCATCATGAATCGATTTCCGTACTACAGGGAGAAATTCCCTGTCTGGCAGAATAGCATACGACACAATTTGTCGCTGAATGACTGTTTTATCAAGATCCCCCGTGAGCCGGGAAACCCAGGTAAGGGCAACTACTGGACCCTGGACCCAGCCAGTGAGGACATGTTCGATAACGGGTCATTTTTGAGGAGGAGAAAGAGGTATAAGAGGCAGCAACCCGATTTTTTAAGAGATAATGGTCCCTTTATGGCCGGCCCGTACGGGCTCACGAGTCGGCCGTTTGGCTACACCATGGGAGGTATTCCCCACCCTCACCACCCGCACACGTTATTGCCTTACCATTTCGTATCTCCCATACCCCCACCGGTCGCACTACCCCTCCCTGCGACGGCACATCAAAGCCTGGACAATGGGGCTCTAAGTAGCCTGCTAAACGTGGGTCTTACCGGCGGGAACGTGTCGACCACCTCGCCGACAAGCCGGGCTACCTTCACGATCGACAGCCTACTCAAGGGCAGCAGCGCGCCGACAACTACGAGCACCGCCACTACCTGTACGGCACTCACCGCCACTGGGGGCCCGCCGGCGAGCTTACTAGCGATGAATACGTCAGCCGCTGTGCTGGCACCGTTACATACAGGGCCAGGCTCTGCATTCACCGCGCCCGTTCCACCCGCACTGGAGCTGATGAAATACAGAGACTGCTTTCAATGTACGCGAATTCCGACCTCCTCGTGCAGTTGGCGTTAGCAATAGCAGACTGTAGAGAGACAAATGTTTCCTTTTGTTCCTCCAACATCACTTAATGCTAAAGAGAATAGGGTGATTCTTCGGCTGGGATTAGAAGATGTCGCGTCTAGTTCACCCCGGACAATAATATCAGGACGCCGAGCAGCCAGGTATTCTGCGCAAATTCAACGCTGTATTCCTACATCACATGTGTTAAAAAGTGAAGTATGCATGACAACGTGGTGAAACCATCGAGCGAGTCTTCGATAATACAGAAACAATTCAGCTGTCTGACTTCAAGCGTGCACCAAATCTCGCCGAAAAAAGCGATGAAATTGATACGCCTAAAAACGTGTAAAAATCAGTTTCGATATTTTGAAAGAGGCGATGTTACAGGGATGCAGCGGCGTAGCGGGATGGTACCGACTAGCGACCGGGGAGCTCCGGCGGGCAGCGCCGTGGACTTAACTGTGTCTGACTCGGCTGTGGCCATGGAATGTGCGTAAGTCCACTGCCACGTTCTGACTTCTCAATCATAAGGGTATTCCACAGAAACGACTTTGTAGATTTGTAAATATATAATGATGAACCAAAACAAAGCTTAACATAGAATTTAGGAGAGCATTGATCCTCCTTCTGTATTAAGTCGAGAGTTATGAGAGATAACAGTAATGTGTGCTATGGAAAAATGTTATGGGTTACAATGGTACAGTGGCAACTAAAATGGAAGAAATACGAGAGAGAATTTCTCTGTTTCTTTTTTTTATGTCGTCTTTGAGACTAAAAAGAAGATAAAGAGGCTTTAGTGATTATCTTGTCGGGTATTGTAGTAAAGTGTGGATAAGGTGGTGTAATCATTCATTACCCGCGTTTTAAAACGAAATGAGAAAATTTAGCAAAATATGCTCTTCGCGAGGAATTATCCTCATGTTGACATTGATGCCATATTTTTGAGAGAATTCATGTTTTTGTCTGTTTGGAGTCTCAAAGTGTATCCGTGGTCACTCACTAGATATGTTGTTTCCCCTTACGTAGGTTATGTCAGCAAAAATGTATGGCAGGTGATTTTGGATTCTATAAAACTATATTAGTTAATGATGTGACGATGTGGTAATCATGTGATCTCATTCATCAAGATGAAAAAAATATAGCAATGAGCACGTAAGTTACAGGTACTGGAAAAAAAAAGAAGCTATTCCTCGAATTGATTTGATTTTCCTTCAATTTTTGTTACACTCACCCCTTAGACAGATAAACCAGAAAGTCAAGTGAATTGTGTTTGAACCACCTTTTCTACTACCCCATTTTGCTCAAACTGAGCCTTCCATGCTCACTGTGAAATTCGGAAACCCGCAAAAAACTTCCATCATGATTTAAATACTATAGCATCCCTCGGGCAAAAGGGTCGGTAAATTTGAAGAGATATATGAAAATATTACGAAATATGATAGTTGGATTTTAACTGTACGTTTTTATGTTAATGTATCTGTGATATATTTTTTATGTCGAAGCAAGTGGATATATCTTAAATGTGTGAAATGGAGTGTTAACGCACAAAAGACAGATTTAATATGTTCATGATCTATATCGAAGGAAACGCATTGCCAAAGAACTCAAGTGCATGTAAAAAATAAATTCTGCTGTAAGCCTCTCTCACTGTTGACCCAACTCCAGTTTTGTACAGACGACGAGCGTACGTCTCAAGGGGTTAAGATTCCTTTTTTTCTAATTGGTTTCTCCCAGCAGTAGACTGCAGGTATTATTTTTCTCCCGTTTTCCCTCGAAATCGAGGTGAAGGACACTGAACACGTTGACATACTACTACCCTGGTTGAGCTCCTGGATAGATTTGTTTTGCCGTGGGAATGAAACAGGGTTTATTCTGTTGAAAAATGAAGAAAAAAGAAGCTTATATCTTAGACCATTTACATAGTTTTATCTCAATGCAATTCAAGGTAGACGATAAGAATTGAAACCACGACGAGAATTTGATATCGTGTTCTTCCGTGTGTATGTATGATGTTAGATGATTCAACAAGTCTCCACGTATGTGAATGCCAGCTCCCATAGAAATGCTGGGGTACGCAATATCTATCCTGTCTAGGTTATTTTCTCCTCTTCCTTTGTTTAATTTTTCTCTGGTGTTACATATAAATCTGTGGAATATTCAGTGTTCCCGGTATGGTAATCATAAGCATATTTTGTGTATGTTCAGTTCAAATCAATTCGTGACATAGCGTTTTACCGTCATGTGAAATTTTACCACCTCCTCACTTCATGAGCAGCGGAACTCACCCCGGCAGATAAATCAAAATGAGATTAAACTAAACAAAATGCTGAAAGGAAAATAATACGCATCTGAGAAGTGGACAATCGCATCAAGTAAAGAAACCATATCAAACAGTGCAAAGAGAATATTCCAAAAGAAGGTGAAACCACAGAAATGTAGAAAACTCTCTGATTATTTCAGAGAAAAAAAAATCCTGTCTTCGTAAATAATGTGTTGCACGTGTCCACTACAGATGATAATGTCCTACCTGTAATCCATTGTTTTTTTTTTGTATGCACTTGTATTTGCATTCACAGCTTAGAAAATCATCGGACAATCGTGTTTGAATTGACCACATAATGCTCTTAAACTTCACTCGTTTTAGTTTGAAGGTTTGAGACTGTGAAAAAAAAATAGATCTACATTTCCGTTAGCTTGTGACGAAAGCTGTTAATGCATTTCTGTCTTCATTTACGTGAAAGTTGTGTGAGGGTTAAATATGACATTATGTATATCGATCTTTCGTTTTTTGTTTTGTTTTACGATCTTATTCTGTCTCGGTGGTACTAAAACAGAGAAATAACCGTGGCAAATTATAAACAGTGCAATTCTTTGTAGAGAAAACAAACAAACAAACAAACAAATGTGTTGAGGTTTATTATATCACCGCCTTGTCGAGAGAAATTGACCAGGTTGTCTTTGCGAACAATAGACCAAAATTTGTACTTGGAAAATCTCTCGTAAGTGTATTTGCAGTTCGTGTTTATTTGGTTGGTCGTTTTGTCGTGTATCTTGAATGTGTTGAGAGTATACGCGATTGCTCTTATTACATCGCCGCCGGCTCCGCGTGGGTAGCATTGCAAAGACCCGAAACAATTAGCATTAAAAAGAAAAAGAAGAAGGACGAGGACTAGTAAATACTTCCCGGGGGAATTTTAATCTTATCCCTTCTCATTCTGGGCGATATTTTTTGATGTTTGATTGCGGCGCAATACGGACGGTTCAGGCTCCGAAAAAAAGAATCGATATTTTACAAAACGAACAAATATTGAGAGAGATTCGAAAAACGCGTGTTCTGCCATCGATTGAGCGTGATAAACGTCTCAGCAGTCAGCTTATACAGCCTGTAGTGGGGCGAAGCTTGATAAGAAACAGCGACTGCTAGTATCAAAGAAGAAAGAAACAACTTTTTTTTTCCAGTTTTTAATGTTCAGGAAGCTGTTCAGGTAGCAGCTCAAGATTGTCATTTGCGATTGTCATTCCATCACTCCATGCGCGAAGAAAAAATCGACTGGATGAAACGGCAGTGTCTTGGGTAGACACACACAGGGCTATTGGTCGGGGTGTAGGTTTTTGAGTAGGTAATACTCCATCTTGCGTTTAGTCCCTTGTGGCATTTCTCGCGAACGTTATTATATCGTTTCGCGTGTACTTGCACGGCTGGGTCGTCGAGTTTAGCAGGTTCCTCCTTTTCAGCAGCGACAAAGCCTCATATCTACCGGATTGAGAGTTCAGATCAGTTCAGTTCTAGGTCAGACAGTGTCAGGCCTAGAACCTCCGTCTTAGCGTTTTCACGTCTTCTCCCGTCACACGGCGTATTTTACATCTCTAATACAAATTGCAGTCCCGTAGTCGTGATATTACTTAATCATTAATGGCTGAAAAGGTGTAAAAGATATCCCAGATCAATTTAGTATTTCTGCGAATAGGAAACAACAACGACAAAAAAAGTTTTCTTTATTGTGGTGCGGTATCTACTGACGATTTATTATACTATGTTATACTATGTTGCCATTATTTCGATTTTGGTACCTTTTTACACTTGTGCAGGACTCAAATCATTGGTTTCAGTGAAGTTTTCAGATAAGAAGACAGACAAGCGAAATTGTTCATCATAGGTTCATCACATAATGGTCTTGTACTCATTGACAAGGCAGCTTTGGAAAAGTCATCTCTCTTTCCCTTTGAGATCGTTCTTGCCATTTGGGGTTTTTCCTCGATCAAACGATAGGCGATACCGCGTGCTAGACTTGCATATCGATATGGTTATGAGTTAAAAGTAAAATATTCCAAGTTTGAGATGTGGCAATCCTGCCGAGGTAACAAAGAAGTTGATAGGTTATACGATATTCACGCAGTACAGGAGTGAACCCATTGAACTAGTCACGTTTGATACGCAATCTCCACACTAGTGACCTCAATTTCGGATGCTGTTTTCTTTCTTACTACCACGAGGATCATGTGCTGCCTACATTAGTTTAGCTCTACCAGCAAAATGGAAGTTCATGTGAAAAAAATGTACCCCTTCCGTCCTATTTAAAGATCCAATCATGTGGACGGTATGAGGTGAACGGGAAATAATATTACATAGAGGAAATCCTCAAGACATATTGAAGATATGACTCAGAGCAAAAAAAAAGTTATACATACCAGCATTTCTTTTCTCCATTTCCTCTCTCTCTATCCCCCGATTTCTCTCCCTCTCTCTCCTTTTCTATCTCGCTCTCCCTCCTTGTCTATCTCGCTCTCTCTCTTCGTTTTCGTAAACCTTGATGATTAACAGAGATCAGGAAAAGCGCTCCCGCATTACATTACTTCAGGCAATAAACAATTTACTTGAAGGGGACACCGAACTTATGTTCAGTAGAGTGCTAACCATGAATTTCATAACTGCAAGCAAAAATGAGAAGTAGCGTCAACACGGCATGTACGTAAGTTACATCTGTAATTTCATCGCTCTAAACGAATAAAGCGCCCATATTTACAGTCGTGTGTCCAACATAATAAAACGTTGGGATTTTAGGAGAGTGCTGGATATAATATATTGCTACATCTACGCTTAGGTCATTAAATTTGTCTACATGACTAGACGACTTTAGTTCTTTTCGGCATACCATTTAAAACATCGCTGAAGTTTGTCCACAGTTCCGACATATTCATTTGGAGAAATGAGAATGGTAATTTAGACACAAAGATAACAAAAAGCCAGATATTATGAACAATAACCAAGTAGAAAGTGAATAAACTCAAAATTGTTTACAGCGTTTAGATGTGAAATTGTATTCAGGGGAAATTCTTAGCCGTCAAAGAATGCTGTGTTATACAACTTCATTGTTAGAAACAGTATAGAAACTTATAATGTGTAAGCACGTATATTGATATACCGTGATAATGCATTGTAGAGTGACCACCATTTCACACTTCACGTAAAGCTGGTCAATGTTATTTATTTCATTTCTTTTTTTTTTGCCATTGGTGTTTTCCTACGTCACCGGGTTTCCACTTTCTGTCAGTAGAATAAGGACGTTATTGATGTGTGAAAAAATTAGACACATGGACTAGAAAGCGTCATACACCATTATGATGTTGTTAAGCCGTACTAAACCGTTAGAAACGAGGCGCGCTAAACGCACGAAAAAAAAAAATGCAACACGTGTATCTTTTCTTCATTTTTTTTTTGCACCCGTCGCCTTGTTCCCTCGCCAAGCATTAAAACGGAATGAATGCCTCGATTAGCTCTAATTAACCCATTTCATTTGGGCAGCCTTTCTCAATGAGAATTTACTCGCGACATCTCGTGAGCATTTTCTCCCTATTTTTTTTCCCCCTGCTCCATTTTGCAGAGAGAAAAAGGAGGGGAGTTAGCGAACGGCGACGGGCTCGCTTATGGGGGCATCCATTCTCAGGGTGCCTAATTTTCTGTCAGATGACACAAAATCGAAGAGGTGGTTGATTTATGTGGAAAAAACGAGATTCAGTCAACTGTTTGGTTGTGATTTAATGAACTATTATTTTAGGATCTCACATAGAGCTAAGCATGACAAAGCGATGAAGGAAAAAAGTTAGTTACGACGTAGAATGAGAATTGATACGAAAAGACGACATGGCTTCAACGTTGGTGAGGTGAAGTTGAAAATCTGATTCCGTGTCTGCCCTTTTGTCTTAGGAGTAAATTATCGAGACAAGGAATACAGAAGGGAGGGAGGAAACACCTACCTTAAAGTCTAAATGAATTAGAACGTAGGGTATAAGGGTTAAAGAAAGGGATTGAGCATGGACGGAGGGGGAGCGACTGTTAACCTACGCCCGTCAATTTGTGAAGCGCCTTTTACGTATAGTGCGTATATCGATAGCTCTGGCTTAGCTCGCTGTGCATAGCTCGATACAACGGCCATCCCTTGTTATCTTGAGGCTTCCTTGTGTCTTTGCGGTTCTTATATACACATAGGCATGATCAAGAGTAATGTGATGTATTGTGAGAAGAAGAAAGAGAGAGCAGGGCAAAGAATCCAAACGACTCGCGGGGTTCGCTTTTTTGTTTATTAAATCCCTCGTATGAATAAAGCTGTTTCGATCAAAATGCTTATCGGCAGTCTTTTTTCACCCTTTATCGAGCGATATGTAGGCCAAGAAAACATAACCTCAATACTCCAGACAAACAAATTAAATTTGCTGTGCTATATCTGTGCGACCTGTCTTTGACGTAGAGAAATAAACTGCCACGCGGTGAAGGGCCCGAATCTAGAATAGCAGCAGATGTATCTTCTGGGTATAATGCCGCCCGCACTCCGCACATCTCCACACTACTAGCCTGCGCAGTGCGTATACTCGCATAATGCCTATTGATGAAATAGCTGTTATGTGTTCCACTTATTCGTATGAATATATGACGTAGCAAAGCCGTTCCTATTTTCCCCCTCGTACCGTAGTAGTAGTACAACTACTACTTGTACAAATAGCAAATAGTATAGCGACGCACATAGGGGAGGATAAATTGTTGGGAACCAAACGGGCGTTAGTGTACAGCCGTGTATGAGTGACTCGTATATTTTTCTCGTACGTGCCGAGCATACAGTATCATAGCACAGGTATCTATCCGATTCGTTGTCTCTTGACATGCACCCGTCTGTGCATGTTAGCTACGGTGGCACACATCCTGTCGCTGTCCACAGGGCAGGCTCAACCTCATTTAACCGTCCATATTTTTTCTTTAAAGTGAAGTCATGCGACCTTTTACTGAGGTTGAATCCCCGAACCGCCTTGGATACAAGGCAACACTTGTGCTCGTAAGTGAATATTGAGGGACAATCGTTAATTGCGTCACACCTCCATTAGTTTTGTAATCATTATCATAATAATGCTAATGATAATAATAATTATCTTTATCACCATTAATATTATTGATGTCATTACTATCATCATTACAACAATTATTGCTGTTGTTATTGTCCATACCATTTTATCAATTTTGTTGACGCCGTACTGAGAACTAACATACCTAATCAAAAGAGTTAAATTCGGCACATTCCAAAGCTCCTGATAAAAAGACCCATAAACAGAGAAACAAATCTGCAAAACAGATATACTCCTTTGTAAGAATACGAGGCAGGATGAAGTTATTACCACTATTATAATTTTGTCTATATCAAGTAATGAAATTAGGTTTGTTCATCATTATCATTATCATTATCATTATTGTTATCATTATCATAATTACAGCTGAGGTCATTAGTATCTGTGTCACACAAATCATCATTGGTATCGTTATTTTAACATTATTATCGTTATTATAATCATCAAAATTCGCATAGTAATTAGTACATTTCGTCACTTTTAAGAACGAGCAATATCATTGCTTTACAAGGATTAAATTAATAGTAATAATTTATGCCTAGAAAAGGAAAACAACGCAAGAAATGCAAGAAACGAACTCATGGGAATACACGACGTTACAAATCCCTTTCTCCTGAGGATAGATATTGCTAAAAAAAGCTAGTACTTCTTTTTTTCTTCAACTCGTGGTAGAGAAGTCTTCTTTCTCAGTGTGTAACGTTGTGCATTCACTGTGCGTCGATAAGGATGGCTACCTTTTATGTCAGATATAAACAGCAAACTAGTACTTCCGCGAGATAATATTTACATAAAGCAACAAAACAGTACCTCTGTCTCTCACTATCTCTCCTCGGAAGCTGACAGGAAACCATATGACATGTTGAAGCTGACAATGGCTTCAGATATTTTTTTCCCTTCCACATTTAGACACTTATGTTTAGATTTTCAGTCCCTTTTTTTAACCGTTTCGATCGACCTTTATGACGTGAAGCTCATGTACGCCAAACTTGGAAGCGAGAGATATGAAGTACCGTCATACCTGAGATAAAGCCCTTGGTATACTATTACCTCATCGAAAGGTGATTTACCTTAGTTGTTTGTTTTTTCTCTTTTCTCCCCCAACGTAACAAGTAAAAGGCAATCTTTTCGCTGTCTTTGTGTCGATCTGACGTTGATCCGCACTGTTGACAGGGATTGACAGGAAATGAGAAGTAAAGAGTTTTCCCTGTAATAAGATTTTTGGACCAGCCAAATCAAATGCATTTCCATTTTTGTCTCTGTAGTTGGAGGGGTCTGGTACCGTATTATATCTGGGTATTAGAACAGAGATTTTGAAACGAAATGAAAATGAAACCCTCCCGATTTCAATACCAAGAGAACAACTGATGAAAAATTTATGTAAATTATCTTGCACAACAAGTTGTTTGAAATCACTGCTCGATAGGGGGAATAGAGAGAGAAAAAACAAACCAACAAACAAACAAATTGCTCACGTATGGGTCGTGTGACGCGGTAAATCGGTAAATCTGCCGTAAGTAATTAATATTTGGACATCGGCTAAAAACATGACTGCGAATCATGAAACTTTTTGAAGCGTCAACTCAAAGGCGTAGGTTTGGACGATATAACCTTTGACCTTTAAGGCGTGCTAAGTGGCGACGCACGTGGCTGTAGCGTACCGTGGCATAAGGCGAGGAGGAAAGTGGCCGTATGCCCGACTTTGCAGAACTATAATATCGTGTGCGTGGTGGATGTTGCGCCAATTGTGTTTGTTTTCGATTCATTGGGCATGTATTTGGTGCGCAAATCGACCGCTGGTAGGAGTAGATAGATGGATATATAGATAGATAGATAGATAGATAGATAGATAGATAGATAGATAGATAGAGGTATATATCGCCCGAAGACTGCCTGTGATTTACACTTATATTGCTGGCCTAGTTTGCTTTATTTGGGCCACTCATTTTATACGAGTAAGTTCCGACTAGCTTTTGATACTGTGAAAAGGGAAACGAGAATGGTGCAGGGAGGGGGGGGGGGGGTGAGATGGAAGATGCCATATCTTTTTTTTTTTCAATGCTGCATGATGATCGCTTTTCCGAATTTCTTTTTCCTCTCCAGTCTATAGATTGCACCGCTGGGACTCCTGTATATGTAGCGAATTTAGGGCAAATTTTTGTCTCTCCGATCCAGTACATCCACGCTCTTGGACAATCATCAGACCTAGACTTCGATCTAGATGGAGGGTAAAAAAAAAAAGAGAAAGAAAGAGAAGAAGAGGGAACGAAGATATAATTATAAGGGGAGGGTATAGTGTCGTTATAGGAGGACGATACGCAGCGATGACAAAACCCGGAAATGTGAGGTTGAAGGAGAGAAAAAGAGAAAAAAAAAATCCGACATCGCTCGCCTGCCGATCGGGGCGCAGTCGGGGCACGATCGAGCACGATGCCGTCACGACAGGTTATTAAGCAATCGAGCGCAATATGCTACTAGGAGCTATAATATCATGTCGCCCGTCCTTCTTTCCCCCCTTTTTTTCTGTCATCTGTGCAGCATCATCGCCCCTTCTACGCGGCCCACTTTGCGCTTTCACCTCGGGGCTTGCCCGTCTAATTGTCCTCCCAATCAAAACGTTTTTCTTTGCAATCGAAGCGAGGTGATAAGAGCAACGGCGTTGGATAAGAAGAATAAGATGAAAAAAAAGGTCCTCGTATGGGATGAGATAATGATTGCACGACTGTGTGTGCGTGGCGTGAAGATATGCCTCATCATTTTGCCTTGGATGCGGGAATGTGTCACTATAGTTAAAAGGTTATGCTCCTATTCCGTGCGTGCGTGTACGTGTTCGTGTGTGCGTGTGTGTATGTGTCATATCAAAGATAAACCTTATTTTGTATTTCTATTTTTGTATGTGCGTGGTAACGATGCGTGGATATGTATGAAAGCGCGTGCTAGTATGGAAACACGATATGATTTGCTTTTATCCATTTTTTATAAGAAAGGGCATGTGATACAAAATATCATATTAGGCAAGTAGAGGTAACGAATACCTTTTAGCTGTAGTAGTGGTAGTGGCGTATGTGTGTCTACGTGTGTCTGCTCGTACATGTTTGAGAGAGTCATTTAGCACGAAGAAAGAAAATACGTAATGATCTTGACGGGTGTTGTTGCAGGTGTAGTTGTAATCAATATGTTACAAGAAGAAGGTAATGGCCACCACAGCTAAACCCTTAATATAAATCTACTACAATATTGTAATTTCATATACTTACTATATAGGCTTACTACTACGTTGTACTACCACTTTTACAACTGCTAACTGACTACTGCTACTACTACTACTACAACTGCTGCTGTTGCTGCTACTACCAGCTACTAGTACTGCTACTACTTCTACTACTGCTACTACTATTACTGCTGCTGCTGCCATATACTACTACTACTACTACTACCACTACTGCTACTACTACAACAACAACCAAATATTTACGATTACGACTACCACTACTGCTATCGCTAGAGCACTACTACTAAAGATTTTAGCTACTGCTACTTGCTTCTATTCTTACTGCTACTACAAAGATTAAAGGGATCGTACAGTTTTGGTTGAGACCTAATCTCAGGTTTCTGACATTTTTTGGTGAGATAATGAGAAACCTCTTATGAAATATGAAAGAGTATGTAATTTTATGAGGAATTCAACATTTATTTGATGAAAATTGGTTTTGAAATGGCTGAGATACCCAAAAAAGAGCGATTCTAATAAAGTGTGGGACCCACACTTTATTACAATCACTTTGTTTTACTTTGTTTTTGGATGTTTCAGTCATTCCAAACCCGATTTTCATCAAATAAACTTTGAATTCCTCTTAAAATGGTATGCTCTCTTCTATATCATAAGTGTTTTCTTGGTATCTCGCAAAAAGTTAAAAGCCCAATTCTCATCTCCACCAATACTGTACCATCGGTACCACGACAACAATGATGGGTCTTGAAGGAAACAATCATATTAACAGCAACAACAACATAAAAATGACATCGCGAGTCAACGCTGTGCTAGAAGCACCATTACCCGTGAATCTAGGTGTTTGTCAATAACATGAATCGGGTGAACATTATTTTGATGTCAAGCTTGTGTTCAAACACGGCGTAAACAAAAACATTACGAATACACACATGGTGCGGACGTGAGTGGATGTAACAACACTAAAAGTGTACAATCATATTGACCTCGGTTCATCCCCAACAAAATGCTCCCTATATCGTGCAATGTACCTTGCGTGTGTGCATGTGTGCACGTGTGTGACATTGTGTGTGCGTTTGTGTGTTGTGTGTGTCGCTGTTTGCATATAATCGTGTGTGTCACAAGTGTGCTATAGCATAGGAGATCAGATCATTAACGAATATGGTCCCTATATCTTCATGAATAACACATTACCTGTGGGGGTATAAAAAACACGACAAAAGAATCCGTACTGATGAGTTGTTCACACGAGGACTCATTCCCCATCACCATCACAAAGGCTGGATCAACCCTCAGCACCAACATTCCACAGACGGGATGAGATGTGTACAGCCTACTGTCTCTGACAAGTGTATCCTGTCGTCTTTACTGCATGCATGCCGGCCTATAAACTATGATTCTATTTTTGTACGTACCTATAGTTTTATAATTGCCCATATCTATAATTCATTCGTACGCATGTATGCATTTCACGTGCATTGGTTACACAAACAAACAAACATAGGCCTACATGAATACACAGTAGGTATGAGCACAAGCACACACTGACGGATAGACAAACATACACACACATATACAGAAATACATATGCATTATATATATTATTATTCTATTTACATAATATGTGTATGTTTGTGTGTGTGTGTGTGTGTTTGTATGCATTCATAAATACTTTAAACTTTGAAATAATGAGAACGATCCTGCACATTGGAGATGCTTACGTACATACACATTATGCTTGCATACATATTTAAGCATGATTTTATATATATATATATATATATATATATATATATATATATATACAATATATATGTATATATATACACATATTATATATATATATATACAATATATATGTATATATATACACATATTATATATATATATATATATATATATATATATATATATGAATGTATGTAAACAAAATACATACATATACAAAATAGTCTCATGCCATTTTAGGTTTTTATCACATATATATATATATATATATATATAATAGATATATGAATATATGTAAACAAAATACATATAACTATATATGTATATGTATATTTATACATAGATATATATGATATATATATGTATATATATAATTGGTATAGAGTTATACAGTACGTGTATTCATGTCCACTTCAGATAGTGATGTATTGAAAGAGGAAGAATACTCTACAATTCGAGGATCTACAAAGCTGACATGGGGAGAAAAAAAAATCACGGCCATCATCAGAGAAGTTTCAGTTATGGATATAATTATGTTACTATGATAATATTGCTTATTGTGTATGCTTTCGTACTACAGTAAGCAGAATATGTGTACATGTGTAATCACAATTTACATCGATACCCTCATGTTTTAAAGGGACTGCACAGTACTGGTTGAGGTAGGGATTCATGTTTTGAACATTCCTAAGTGAGATAATGAAAAGCCTCTTATGAAATATGAAAGAGCATGTAATTTTAAGGAGGATTCAACGTTTATTTGATGAAAATTGGTTTTCAAATGGCTGAGATATCCCAAAAAAGTGCTAATAATAAAAGGCGACATGCCCCAACTTTATTAGTATCTCTTTGTTTCACCTTGTTTTTGGATATCTCATCCATTTCAAAACCGATTTTCATCGAATAAACTTTTGATACCCCTTAGAACTGCATGCTCTTTGACATCTCATAGAGTGGTTTCTGAATATCTCACAAAATGTCAAAAGCTAAATCTTCACCTCGACCAGAACTGTACACACCCTTTAAACCTTCGTGCAATAAATCCCGGGATTTGAGATTAATGATATGGACATGTATATCAATATAAAAATGAATATTGCAAGATAGTGTTGGCTCAAAGCCAAATTACTCTTCTCTCTCTCTCTTTTGGTCTTGTTTTGATACACGCATGTGTGGGTCTGGTTCTTTTTAATTCTTCTCTAGTTTTCTTCAAATGTATTGAATTCCAAAGGATTTTGTCCAAAACAACGGAATAAAGAAATTATTTATACAACGGGGTATTACCGCACCATATCATCACATCCGGGTTTTCGTTTGAGCAAGGATTAATTCCCGCATGTCTTCAGGTCCCAATACAGAGGGGGAAATTTGTGAAACAGCACAATTCTATGAAGACCAAAATATTGGAACCTTTTTCAAAAGACAACCTAATAACAAAACGAAACAAAACAAAATCTCAAAACAACTTTAAAAATATATTATTTAAAAAGGCAAAAACATTTGGAAAAAAACAAGTTAACATAGTAGGACGTGCAAAATATCAAGAGAGGTATTTTTTATTTTTGTTTGTTTACTCATTGTCAATATAAGACAAAAATAAAAATAATTCCTATTTCTAGTATCTGCGCCATCCCCTTTGAGACACATGATTCTAAAAAGGGATACCTATTATTTTTAATCTTTATTCATGTAGTTCAAAATAGAAAAAAATCCTCTAAAACAGATGTCCACCCCCAAAAATAGAAAAATAGAATTCACTAAATGCCTGTGATATCAAATAAAAATGTAAGACGGACTGCCTCCAACAAGTCATTCAAATAGTATCGAGAGGAGAATTGTAAGCTAGCCTTATTCTAGCCTGTAATGGGAACTATTACAGTTGTAATGCAAAATACACACATCATGCTCACAGCTCAATGTCTTAAAGACAAATGAAAAAAAAATGTTTAAAAACATTCCCAAATAAAACAGGTAAAATTTGCGTTTGTAGATAAGCATCTGGTTGGCGACATTATGCTCATCTATACATAACATTATGCTCACAGTTCAATACCTCTAAGACAAATGATAATAATTAAAAAAAAAGTCTATTCAAACACATTCCCAAAGCAAAAAGGTGGAATTTGCTTTTGTAGTATTGTAAATTTCTGTGGTTGACGGTTTGGTTGTGAAAGCTGAAGTTTCGGAACTTCATTCGGGTACACAGCTGGAATCGAATCTACTGACTGAAGTCAACAGCAACTGCGCAGATCCTGCATGAAAAATGGTATGCTCATTTCAATCATGGTAGCTACTCTTCTGTCTGTGTGTGTGTTTAAGCATCGTACAAATAACAAACGAAGCTAATTAATTACACTCACATAACAATCGAATCACAAGATAACAATCGAATCAAAACAAGATAAGTCTCGAATACTCATGGAGGTCATTTTTTTTTCTAAGGCAGGAGCCAAAAGCAACAAGTACGTGTCAAATAACTCATCACCAGGCAACAAATAGTGCAATACTCTTCCATTTGGAGCATGGCATGGTATGCTGTGGAAAGTAGAAGGTACGATTCAATAAACACTGCTATAATCCTTAAAATGATAGACATACGTATGACACTAAAGCCATCATATTTCTTAAATTACGTGTTTGCATGGATTCTGCTGAGAGAGTAAAGTTTCAAAATGACAAAATGGCGTTTTGTTCTCTTCAAGTTGTAATCATTTTATCAGTGTTTCAACTTTTATTCAGCTGTGGTTAATGCTGTTGATATCTAATCTCTTGCTGAAAATCATACAGAATTGATCGCCTTTGAAAACAATTTTGAACCGGAATTTCAAGAAATTCAATTAATTTGATTTATTCGATTGAAGTCCATAAACTTTATACCATTAAGTTATATAGACCGCGTCTCGACACAGAGATTTTTGAATTGGGAATTAGAGCGACTAACATTTAGGATGCAATTCGTTACAATGTTGCCATTTTCATTATTGTGAGTGTACTGTCATTGTCTGATTATCGCTGTATTATTCATGTTGTTATCATTACTAGTGTCATTCCTTCATTATCATTATTACTGATATCATTTATTACTCAGACTTTACAAATAATGTCTATCATAAGTTATCTTTCAAGATTTTTTACAATCTCTGGCGGTACTTCAAGAAGAATGCAGGGAAACAATCAAGTAAAAAATAAAATTTGTCATTGTAATAATCCTTTACTTGTTCAAAACCTTACGATATCACGATTCTTATTACTTTTGTTTAATCTATTGAACTAAAAAACTCGTGATAGGACATAATATCTTTTACATTGTACACTGAAATTCTATGTTGCTCTACCTTTACTAATTTTCCCCCAAAATGTGCCAAGGTTTTTCTTTCAAAACTGTGGATTTAAGGGCAATATTCATGCCACTCGATTGCCGCCTAGCTGGCCCACACACGAACACACCGATGCGAGAACGCATAACACTTCGGTCCGTGCGTGAATGTGAACTTCAACAAATATCCCGTCACGTACGCGAGTAGCTAGAACACGGGCATCCCCGTTCACCTAGGAGTGTTTGCTACTTCTTGCTGTTTGAGTGGTAACTGGCCTATCAAAACAGGGGCAGCGTGGAGGGTGTGACATGCGTCCTGCGAAGTGGCCGCTAAGACTGTCTCCCTTTTGAGAGAAGTTTACACTGCAAAGAGTCGTGTAGTGGTTGTCAACGAAGTTGTTTAATTAATGCCCTACTTACAAATATCTCTAGATATACAAAATAAATGTGTGTGCGCGTGTGTGAGAGAGAGAAAGGAGTATGATAAAGAGGGGTTTTGAATTTCAAAGTTTAATTCTGTATTACTTTCGAAATGTTTGTCAATTGTTAATGACTTGTGTGGCGTACTGCTGCATTTATTAAATTGTCTGTTTCCTTTTTATGAAAAAATGTAATATTCAAATGATTTATAATTTTTCGGAAAATTCAACTTTCATAGTTTTTTTTTATATTCTCAGCATCTTGATATATTCAAATATCAAAATTGATGATACTGTAGACGCTTAGATGCAATGTTGATTAATAACAGAATAAGGTGCATCTAGTTCTATTGTTCTGCCCCCTTTTTGTCATACTTATCACTATGTATTATAAGTATTTTTGTTATTTGATTATTGTGATCATTATCATTATTTCATTATTGTCACCAGTGCCACCGCCATAAAAAAATTATTGATGCTGATATATGTTACAAAATGTTTTATTTGTAACAGCTTATCTATTTGAATACTCATGATTTTTTATGACGTATTCAACCTTACACTGACGACTGAAATACACATGTGTTCCATTCATGGCGCCACATAAGTTGCAATCAAAGTTATGTTTTTTGTTTGATCTAAAATTATGGTTTTATATCAAGAGATATGGATACATTCCTCCATGTTGAAGCTTGGGTAACAACCATTCAGCACAGATACCTGTTCTCGCGGACTCGATCATATCCGACTTTGCCGTTTGTTTTTTTAATTCGACATCATTTGGGCAGGAGAGACGTTGACGTCCCTATGCTGTGTGTTTGTATATGTGTGTTTAATATCATCACACACACACACACACAAGAACCTGCAAAAGTTGAATTATGTACATGTAGTCTTTTATGCTATAATGATTGAAGGCTGTGCAGGTTGCCAACCTGTCTAGCACTTTGGCAAACTGCGTCGCATATGACTTTTATCCCAAACAAACTTATTTTAGCTCTTCGAACGGGGATCATGGTAACCCACGTCTGTCTGCTCACCTCACATGTTTACAGTGTTTGTTGCCCAGGCTCGTCAAATCTGTTGATGTATTTTGCTGCTACCTTTTAGCTAATGGATCAAACATCCTTAAGTTTTCTCCACTTCATTTTAAAGGCAGCAATTCATGTTTCATTTTGTTTTTAGCTAAAACAATACCCTAGTTCCCTATTGTCTTGTTGTGTTACATTTCGTTGCAGCATTTTCAGTTTATCACTATTACAGCATCATATAAGTGTTGTAAATGTCATTGTTATTATTATTATTGTTATTATCATTATCATTATTATTATCATTATTATTATTATTATTATCATCATTATTATTATTATCATTATCATCATCATCATTATTGCCATTATTATTATTATTGCTACCATCATCATTATTATAATCGTATATTCTATCACTGCCATGTCAGTTGTCATCCGTTTAGGAATGTATGAGCCTTTGAACTGTTTTTCATTTTTGCTTCGTTTGTTCTGAGGAATGCTCTAAGGGGAAAAAAAGACTTTCCAGATAAAAACTGATTGCAAATACTACATTGAACTTTGTAGGAATCAGGGTTGTGTTCAAAGATGATATCGGTGCTGGGATTTATAAGTTTACAATACATGTAATTTAAAAAAAAAAAAACTTTTCAGTAAAAGTAACTAGACAATCTGAATGCATTTTGGGCTCTTCCTAATTTTTCACCATTAATTTTTTTTTTTTAAACAGAAAATAAACTATGAAGATTAAGAAAGTCTATGGCAGTAATATAACATAATGCCTTTATAGGAGAAAATGATCCCTCCCCTTTTTATTCTCTTGTCTTTTTCATTTCCTTCTTTTTGGTCTCTGGTTTAATTAATGTATTGGGTAATTCCTAACTGTGGTTTAGATATACGTAATTTACGTCGAGAAACACATTCTACTTTGAAAAAAAATGCAGCTGTTTCGAAAACTACAGGACACAACCAAATCTGTTTTTGATTTTGTTAAAACTTTCTGATACGTAGACTTTATATGAGAAAGGTATTGAGACCTTTTTTTTTTTTGGAGCTCCTTTCCACTAAATCATTGCAAATTCAGGACAAGCTTTCATTTCAGTACGGGAGAAACATATTGATACAAAGTATTAATACAATTCATATTTGTGTCTGTGTTCTGTAAGTAAAATAACAGGCCGACTGTATATCTAATCATCCACAGTGAATATCACATATGGAAATGGAATCGGTCTACATGGCAAGGAAATTTCAATACAGATATTTTTTCCCCATATCAGCGGGAGGGGAATTTATTTTAACAGTAATATCTCCCATGGTGCTAGGGTTGATAGAAATTGTCACAATCTGCATGAAAAAATAGGGGAAAAAAGAAAAAAAAAACCTTGTTTGTTTACGTGGGTGTCCCTATTCTATCGTGGGAGGACTACACATGCTATTTATTTTAGTAATATGTTTAAAAAAGAGGCCGGTTAGAATTGCAATAGTTCAATTTCAGAATTTTCGAAATTTGCTGACTTCCCTGTTTGATGCTTTCCAAAAGCAGCAGATTCTTTTTTTCCAGCATCCAAAATGTTTTGAGATTCATTCTGTCACCCCGAAGAGATTGAAAAACAAATTGATTCTTGATATTAGCGTGCTAACACACCTTTTATTATCATGGTTTAATCTGACACTACTGACTATGTGGAATATTTTGCAGGGTAAATGCGGTCACTCACATATTCTAACTCTTATGAAGCGTAAATCGCTATTACGACCCAATTTTATTTTCAGAACTTCATATTTGTGCAATATCGAATATAATAATGTTTATTAGTAGGAAAGTCCATGCTTTTTCTTGTTTTTTATTCAAAACTGTGCTGAGCGTGAGATAGGAATTGTGAAACTCACATTGTTAGTTGTTACGTTGCCCGAGGGTCTTGGTAACTCCAACTGCTGCTGCGGTATATGGTCGGCGAACTTGGAATTGGACTCCCAGCGTTACTGCTAATGACGTGACGCTGTCACTTTAGTCTGACATACGTGAATGTACAAAAGGCCCAAGTCTAATAGGGAAAACTTCGAGAAAATAGGAAAAAAAGACACATAATAATATCCTAACATTTTGATTTTTTTTTTAGTTATGGGAATGGTATGTATAGATTGTAGATCTGTAACGGAAATGCAAAGCAATAATTTTGCATGATTATCTATATTGGGTTTAGTTTGCAAAGAGTTTCCCAAGATAAAAGCCAAATTTGGATTTGTGTCGTTTTTATGCTAAAATTTTGATATCTATATATGTGTGAATGTTAAATGTGAATGGTGAGCATGGCGTATATCATAGCTGTGTGATAATACTGCATATTAATGTCTGTATCTGCAAAAAAAAGAAGTAAGTTTATTAAAATACTTTTTGCTTCTTCCCCATGATAGTTTTTTTTTCTTTTAGCAACCCACATGTTCCAATGTCTGAGGTGTCTGCGTACCTACATTTTAATGGTTTGATTTGATTTCAATTTCTGTTTTTGACAATTCATGTTCAAGTGCACTATGTAGTATGTAACACAAGTAACGCAGAAGTGGTTCACTTCGTTACACGGAGATCAAGCAGGTACGTGGTAGTTGTACTGCAATTGATGAGTGGCATATATCTATTTTCCAAAAATGTAGTTCTTACAGTTGCTTAGTTAGTTTGCAAGGGGAATTTCCCGACGAAAAACTGACACAATTTAATGTACCAAGGCTGGTTTGTGGAAAATTTCTGTCATGTCATGTGGATTTCTCGTATACTGTGGGCACGCAAAATCAGGTCAAAATATGAATACCCCCCCCCCTTTTTGGGGTGGGGGGGGGGGGTGGGGGACCCTAGAGGGGTTGCACTATGATTATGTTTTCCTTTGACTTCTTTTTTGGGGGGTGGGGGGTGGGGTGAGGGTGAGGAGATCATTTTCCGTTTTCGAAGGAAAGAGGATTTCTGATTGCGAAACTAGAATCTTGATCATAAAGCAATTGTCATGTCAAATTCTGACCTTTGTGATGTGCTTCCATAAACCCGCTACTCCGGAGCCAAACTGATATGTAGGGTGCCTAAGCCTATATTCTTGCCCATATTATGTAGGCAATGCGTTTTGCTACAGCTCTATGCTAAAAGAGTATTATTACTGTCCTACAAATCACACATATAAAGTAGATAAAGACACAAATAGATAAGTAATAAACGAATAGATAAATGATTAAACCAAATAGATAAAAATGGTAGTCGACATGGACCTCTAGAGACCTCAGAGAATGAAGAAACTAATCATGTGTTTTCGTCTCACAAAGTGCAGGAGACCAGCAATAAATGCATGGAATCTGGAAAAATTGGTAGGTAAAATACAGAATATGCAATAGTGGTTTCAAACACAAATACAGGAATGCAGGACAATGTACATTAGAAGCATTTTCTAACGGAAACTATCACTTCCGCTCACTGAAAATTTAATGTATTAGTCCTGAATCTATCCTTCATCAAATCTCTACTTCTACTCGAGCAATATACTGCAATGTATAAATGTTTACAATGAATATTTAAGTAAAGTGATATTTATGGGATGAATTGTGTTTCAATGATGCTTTTTGTTGCACCAATACTGTTTCAATGTTGATTATATTAAATATGGATGAAACCTTCCTTTGAATCGGGACATACACACGCATACACACACAATTACACACAATGATACACCACATGAAAATTCTCATGACATACCTACAAACTACACGTACACGAAAACAAAATGTATTTTTAGCACAATTTCCTGATGTTTCTTTTAAATATATTCATGATTGCCATGCTAATGTGAATGATACATTTGCCAGAAATTCCCTCCAGGTCTTTCAGACCTGTTAAGAATGCCAACCAAGGAAGCTTTAGATATGAAGGTGCTATTAGATGTTACATTTGTATACTTTGTCATCATTCTTTTCTTGTTGTAACGTGTTGAAAAGTATGTGCAAATGAAATCAAACTGAAAAGTAATTTCATCTAGCTCAATCGATCCATTTACACACATAAAAAGCACCTGTCCACGTGATGGAACTGTAGCATTTCTAAGCCTCGCCGTAGCTTGACGATCGTACAATCAGTGACAATGCGTGAGGAACCCATGTACAACGCATGATATTTTCTTTTATGCACTGTGTTATCATTGAATCTGTCTTTACCTGGTGCTACTCTACATGGTGTGCAGAGAACGGTAGTCCGTTTGGAACTGGTGTATTGATACGGCTGGGATTAAGCCTTGTGTCAAGTTATATATGATATATTATGTACTTGCTGTACCAAAATGATAAACATCTTTTCACCTGTGTGACGGTAAGACCGATTGCATCCAGGGGTACTTATAAAGGACCAACATCGACAGGTGGAGATCGTAGTCTATAAATCTTTTCTCTTTTCATATCGCAGTTTCGTCCAGCAACGTCTATCCATATTCTATGGATACAAACGTAGACTGGAACTTTGCTGCTTCACAAATTCACCAGCAAATTAATCTAGCACTAACGTTAAATGTCTCGCGTCTTGTGAAACGTGAGAGGAGGCAGCGTACGTATCGACGGCGATAAATGACTGTCTGCCTATCGGGCCAGCCCGGGGCTGTTGCCGCCTCCATCTCGCTTTCATGAAACCTCTCCGGCACACAAGGAAAGTGGTATATCTTCACCATACCCCACCCCCTCTACCAGATCTGTTTTTACGTAAGCAGGCATTGACTGGGGGAAATCTCTACATTTGTTGTGGAAAGAAAGCAGGTAATTCAAATGCAACCACACGAGAATAAAACACACAAGATTCCCCCCCCCCAAAAAAAAAAATAAATAAATAAAAATCACGGTGTCGAAACTCGAGGTGAAAGATAAGGCGTTAAAGTGATGAATAGATAGATAAATACATATCAATAGAAAAGTACATAGATAGATAGCTAGATAGATAGATAGATAGATAGACAGATAGATAGATAAATAAATGTATATATAGGTAGAATCATTTTGACATGTCATATATCCATTTTGTTCATCTTGGATCTCACATAAACAAACAATATTGTGTTTATTCACTGAGTGCCGTTTTAAGTTTCATCATGACACTACAGACATCCCCCTCGGATGAATAGCTCACTGTTGGAATTATCATGTTTTGTAAAGTAGATCCATTCCTCCTCGAGTTGAATTATGTTGACATGTGTATGACGATGGTGATGCATTTTTAGTATCTTTCTCTACTAGAGTTGTAAAGATATGTGTAATAGGATAAGTTCTTGAGGTTGTTTAGCAATATTTTTGAAGAGATCAATAAATTCCAGATCACATGGTCATTGGCTTATTAGGAGAAAATTGTCGCCGACGCTCGAAATCATAACATGTTTTCCACAGGAGATTTTGAAAGAAGGTGAGAATCGAGTTTCCCTTCCCTGGCCCCCTTAGCTCCAAATAGACGCCCATTGACCCAGTCGGGGACATCAATACACCCCGACTCCTGGCGAGTCATTGTATCGAGATTTCAATACCGCTCGACGTTGGCTTCGCCCGCCTAACCCAAGGGGCGCTACCTAAAGGTGCCATTTTTCGCTCTACCTGGGCACTGCGCGGTAGAGGCCAAGTACACGGGATCAAGCTCTACAAAGCCGCCGCCTCTGCCCCGAGGAGTCGTTCGCACCGTACCGAGGAAAGAGGACCTTCCCAAGCCGAGGCGCAACAAGTAAATCTGTCGGTCCCCTGTGAGACGTTTCTATCGCCGTTCGACGTGCGTCTCTACCTGCAAATTCTACGAATGCTGCTAGGACATCTCCCTTCATGTTCCGCCGAAGTGGTGAGTCCACACAGTTTTATTTCCTACCTTACCTTACACCTAACTTGTTTATCCAATTACATCGTAACTGATCCAACGCTTTTTTTTAATGCGACATACCGCATACATAATGGATTGTGGAAACGTGTGACGGTATTCATATCCACAATTTTTCGTCATGCCGGTATAGCCTCATAAATATAAACCAGTTTTGAAAGCGTTTTGATTATTCTTTATGTTCATGGTCACTTACCCTCGTGTCTCCAAGACCTGATTACCACTATCCGCATATTCCATCCTTTTTTTGCAGGGAACAGTGATTCCAATATCCCAGTTTAGTCTGGTGAAGTTTTAGCGTAAATCCTGCTGTCGAACGCAGATTTTTCCCTTCGGTTTGACAGCTCGATCGTCTGGATTCGGCACAATGCTCTCTGCAACGCGCGCCGTATTCCGGCAAATTTGTCCCCTTTTCGTTAGCATTGTGTGACAATGTCGTAAAAGTGTCTCTTTTACAGTGAGGCAGGAATCTATAACAACAGACTGACACTAAAGCGACTAGAAGCTTTTGTGAAATTGCTGACAGAAAGAGGAGCTAATGATAATGGACATGAACATTAAAAAAAAAAATAGGAGAAACAAGAGCATAAAACTAACAAAATGTCGAGTTTTTCAACGTTCTACTAATCCCAGTGTGTGATCATAGTATTGAATTAGTCATTTTGAACGGACCCCCCTCTCTTTCTCTGTCTCACTCACTCTTTGTGAAAGTTCAAATATGCACACGTGCCAGCTATTTCCAGATCGATGCGAAATATTCAATCACAGTAACGACGAAACGGACAAAAGATATGGAGAGGCGAAGAGTATTTTGTTTTGCGAATTAATAGTTTATCTATTATACGCGCCCCTAACATGTGCGTGCGCTGCCACTGTATTACTGGGGCGCACGCGTACGCACTACGATGGTCTCACCAGCCCTATCGATTGTCTGACCTCTTCAACAAACACGCGCCACTGTAAATACCCCCCTCCCGCCCTTTTCTTTCTTGTTTCCTCTTGAAACGATACATCATTGCAATCCGACAAAAATCAGCGCGCAAACCCCATTAGAGTTGTGAATGAACTCCGTGTGATTTCCACTCGTGTCCTGCTATGAAGGTTAGTTGACATTATTGGAAGCAGAAGTAATAGCATAAGAGAGAGGAAGAGAAAGAGAGAGAGAGAGAGAGAGAGATAGGAAGATAGAGAGAAGAGATGCTATGGACGAGAGATGGAAATATGTCTGAAGGAACGATGATTCTAATTAAACTAGTTTTTCAGCTACTGTGTTGTTGCAGCTGGTCAACCAGCTTCGGGCACGGATGCGAAGAGGAGGTGCAAAGAGCCAGTTAGCCGTATGAAGAGTGTCAGTCTATCCACTCTCAAGTTGTGCCACTGCCTTGCGAAAATTGAAATGAAAGAGGGGGAGAAAGGAGAAATGAGAAGAAAAAGAAATGATGATCGCATTAAACAAATTGTCGTCAATGTTGACGTGCATCATTGATAAGCATTCTTGTCAAAAATGCGCAATGCCCTTCTTCTTGTAAACTTGTGTCGTCAGTTGCGAAGCTTATTAAAATGAAAGGCGAATATAAACTGATATTTCCCTAAAAAATTGATGTCTTTTGATCCGAAAAAGAGAATAGTTTAAACAACAGTACTATCAAATTTCACAAGAAGTGTCAGAAATTTTGAAATGGTGATGTTCGATGGAATTTGATCTCAATTCAATGATGTAGACCTGAATTCTTACACAAGTCATTCAGCAATTATCCCCGAGACGCTCTGCCTCTATAATTATAGAATGATTGACTCATCATCATCTTCATCATCATTATCATCATCAACGTTATCACCATTCTCATTTCCTCCTTCTTTGTCAAAATATCTCCAGATATGGTCATATTTCCCAAAGCCAATCATTTGGCGCTTTTTCCCCTCAGATCGCCCAACAGTACCGTGATTGTCATTATCATTACCACAGCTACAGTCGTCACCCTCACCACCACCACCATCGCCATTGCCATCATCCCCATCATCACCACCGTTACTACCACCACCACCATCATCATCATCATCATCATCACCATCATCATCATCGCCATCATCATCATTATCATTATTATTATCATCACAATCATTGTTATTGTCCTCAGGCCCACAATGTATTTTCCCCTCGGGGGGAATTTACTGCTGCGAGCGAGATCAGATTAGTGTGAGCATGTGGGTTCGCGAGTTGGATGGTTCTCATTCAGCTACGAATCTGCACTAAATAATCACACTGTATTTTCTCTTCTTCTTTTTTTTTCAAGGCGACTCCGAAAACATGCGAAAAGAACATGGTGCGACTTTAATGTTTAATGTTTTGCTCAAGACAACAAATTTCATTGTGGGGATTGATCATTATTATAGATTGAGAACTCATGATGCTTTACTATCTCTTTCTTTCCTATTTTTTTTGTTTTTGTTTGGGGGGGGGGGGAATACCATTTAATGCTTCTGTTATCTCGATGCTAAATGCAAATTCTCAGTTTCCACAGACGTCCTCTGGCACTAGGGTCACATACTTATTATTCTAAATATCACTTAGAAACCACACAACAGAATAGCAAAAATTTTGACTAATTTCAAGAATACAAATGTACATTGTATCATCATGTTTGCCTGAAGTTCTGTTATTTAAGCATACAATGTACTTTATTTTATAAACATAGTGAATTGAATTAGACATTTTGTCAAGGAATATTTCGTAAACTTGACGTGTAACTCCTTCGTAATTTAGAGAAAATTTATCACACAGACTCCACACACCAAGAATCACAAAGTTTATGGACATGTGTTTGGATGTACATAGGTATCATGTCTACATGCATTGTACATAGTTATGTGTGGGTGTGTGTACATACAAATTGTAGAAATATTATCTATTTGTGTGCGTGTGTGCCTGTGTGTTTGTGCTCCGGTGTATCTCTTACCCAGCTTAACTGCATCATAAGGGACTATATGCTGTGTTAAGGAAAAGTGTCCCAAATATCATCAATATTTCATAAACATAACGTGTAGCTCCTTCAGAACATTTCACGACAGATATCATCAACGATTTTTTTTTCTCTCCTGGTAAACGACAACTGTCGAACATCGGCGATAAGTGTTCATGCCTTGTCATGGTGCACCAAGTGTTGGCATTGATCGATATGCATTAAGTTCTTTTTCCCGTTTAATTTATCAGCCTTTTCAACTTTGCACGATCCACCAGATCACGTGACATTCGAGACAAAATATTGATACGAATCCTTCGAATGCAGTTTTTGGTTCAATCTGAACGCTGCAATTGAACTTCAACTTTTATTTCGTTTTTTTTTCCATCAGAACATCAAATGAAACCACGGCACTCTTAAATTTATTATCATGCTGGCGCTATACAGTGTAAAGAATCCAAATCAAATTTTATGCAATACTTAGGTCAGACAAGATGTTCATGTGTTGTAAAAAAAAAAAGAAAAAAAAATGGAGGAACCTAATGAAAGAAAGCTAAGCTTTTACTATTAATTACTCCGTTCCAAATTCACAACGTTTTCCTTGCAACGACGAGTTAGGCGAGACCCCATGTTTGAGTAGCAGGAGTTGACCGTAAATGCAGATAGAATTTTCATTTAAACGACATTAATTCACTTTCTGCTGGTGTTCGATAAGTAATGGCAAATTCATTACCACGTGCCTACTCAATAGGCATCATTCAGTAACTTGCTGTGCTGAAGTTGTGCTACCCCGAAATAAACTTTGGCGAAATGCAGTGTATATATTTGCAGAGCAATTATCTGCATTGAATAATCTTTTTTTTTTCAGTTTCTAAAAGATACGCACTGAACACATGTTTTTATGGCGTGCAAATTTCACTGTTGGTGCGCTGAGCAGAATTTGACGAGAGTCATCGAGAGACTTCGAGACAAATGCAGTTGATGAGCTCAAAAATTGTCGCGGAATCACGTTATTATAATGAATCTTATTCTTTCTCCTGCATAGCGCGCACAGAGGCCTACATGTGTTCCCTTGCATTTCGGAGAAATCAAGTATGTATCCGTACGACACTCGAAAAGTTAATGAAAGGTTATGATTTTCGTCAATCCACGATATTTCGTTTCGAAACAAACACCGACAATCCTTACAAGATAATAATGTACATTAAAAACAAATACAACGATCAAAATAAGCTGTCAGACGTACAGAACTTGTTTTTTTTTTGCATAGTATAAGCGAGTTTTTTTTAATATCATGATATTACTGAAAAATATCTTTTTTACAGCTTTCTTCATGCTCCAATACTATTATAGAGGTGATGTATAGATAAGATAATCTGCCATCGGCTCAATTTACGACTGCTGCTTTCTCTTCGAGCGATATCAGTTCTATGTAAACGATAGAATCAAAGCTACACACAAAACAAAGTAAACTATTTACAACTGAATGTCATCTTGGTAATTGATTCATGATAGCAAGCTGTTTTCGAGATTCTTGTCGGTTTGTTCTGCCCATCTTGCACAAGCGTTGGTTTTGTCGTGTCCTCTTGATGTTTATAATCGCGGCCATTTTGCTCTCCCTGTCTCCCTCCCTCTCTCACGGGCAAGTTCAACCAGGGATATGAAAACCCGCGTGGTGATGTATCTGGTGTTCAGCTGGTCAGCTTCCGGTGTATTATCGTCTGCCAGCAACACGTACTTCGTTCCTCCCTCCTTCTCCCCATTTCCCTCTCTCCATCTGTCTGCTGTCTGCCGCACTGAGCGCTTTCCCTCTCTCTTAATCGAATCTCTTCGAAACCGTGACCCGGCCGGCGCGGTGGAGCAGGAGGCGTGAAAAATGGAACAATTTCGTGATATTAAGCACCCGTCTTCTGACCTTCGGAATCGAGTTAGTCGACCGGGAAAGCGCGGTAAGTGCCACCTCATTTTTTTTCTCTCTCTCACGTCTTTCGTCGCTCCCAAGAACCCATCAAGCCTTTGCTCTGTTTTCGTGAGCAATGACAATTTTCATCTTCAATTTTCATGAGTCGTCCCTCTTGTACAAATCCTAGTTAAGACAAGCCTTGAAACATGCACACGATATTATGTTTGTCTGGTTTACATTCCAAATCGACAATAATACACTGTTCTCAGACTCTATCCGTCCAACTTTTTGTTGAAACTCCATGGCTGACCTCTTAAATGAATTACGACCATATAATGCTGCTGCGTAAAGCATGATGCTGACGAAATTTCATTCGACGCAATTTTATAGATTCTCACGTAACATATACCATAAGCAATGCTTCATATTTTCCAAATTTTAGGAGGAAAGTTCAATCATTTAGAATTTTTCCTCTCGTAGCAAGATAGAGTGTATTCTTGTCTCCTAATTTCGCACAAAATTTTCATTTCAAACGTCGCATAGTAATATCATTCACAATTCATTAGTGCGCTGGGATTTGCATCAATATTGCCCTTTTGTACCATTGTTTTCTGTCTGTTTGCGTTTAAGTCAAGGCTAGAAAAATCTGCAACATTTAACAAGAAAACCTCCTTAACACAGAACCTTTAAGCTTCCTGGAACGAAACGGCGCACATACAGTTATGATTATCCGTCATGAGTATAAAACGGTGGACGTTAACAGGTAGGTCCCCCTCGCTGAACCAGACGTCCTATGACAGTGGGGAGGCTTTTCCCTCCACCCCTTTGTTCTCCCCTGACACATAAAGTGTGAAATCTATGCGACAATATCGCGAGCTTGGAAGGGAAAAGATTAGCCAGGAAACTGGGCGAGATGACGTTCCGTTCGTCACAAACATTAGCGGGAATTAGGTGTGAAGAGTCGAGGCGTTGGGATAGCCGAGCGACTGGAGACGCCGTGATTCACTCGAGCCGTCGCATCCCCCCGCTGCTGCAGTTGCGCCGATATTGAAATGTGTACATGTATACTCATGCACACACGCATACACGCAAATACACACATGCACCCCATACACACACACAGACACACACACGGATAGCTCGGTCAAGATACAACGTATGGGAATGTAAAATGGCGTTATGGACATGGCAACATATATTATGTTGGGGATTATCCCAAGAATAATTTCATAATTATACTTTTAGAAAAAAAATATTATTCATTTCCTTTGTCCTCTTTTCTCTGTCTTTGCTTTTATCATTGTTATGTAAATATTATTTACATTTATGTCATTTAATAAATGACATTCGGTTTCTGAACATTGGCGAATGACGCATGATATTCCATTTGTTAATCCCACACATTGGTATTTTTGTTGGCATTACCAGACAACATGTACTGCACTGATCAAATGCATGAAAATGTCTGTTGTAATGATAATTACAAGTGAAGTAAACAGTAACATGATGGTAATTGTCATTCAATATTGCATAAAGACCTTAAAAACAAACAAACAAACAAACAGTAGAGGTATTTAGACGTTACCCGAACTATTTGAGTCAAATCGAGTAAGCTCTAGCTCTCTCTCTCTCTCTCTCTCTCTCTCTCTCATTTTCTCACACACACATACACACACATCACACATACACGCACACTCATACAAACAATCAAAAAAAAAAACCCGACTCCAAATGTAAGCGATTTGATAGTAAATATGTTTGTATCTGTGTGTGCGTGTGTGTGTGTGTGTATGTATGTAATCTGTCGCCCATGGAATCTATAATTATGTTTTATTTCGTCCTGCAAATGAAAAGATATAATTCATCATATATTTACTCAGCGGAAAGTCTCTGTATCTTATCTCGATACCTGATTAGATCATAGAAAGTTAGCAAAATATGAACTTCCTTATATCCGTTGAAGAGTTGAAAGGACATTCATGGTGAAGATGTTTAGGTATTGTACTTTTGTGTTGTAATTTTAGTTACATATTAATAATCTTGTATATTCTGTTGTTGTTTCGCACACATTTAACACTTCTTCAGCATCATGATAAGATCCCATAAACCTTCTGAGTGGCGTCGTTCGATAGAATTGAGAATAAACTGGGGAAAATGCAAAGAGAGTGGATTTTTGTTCAGTTTTTATTTGGCTATAAAACTCCGATTGATTTATGAAGTAAGTGTATACAAACAAAAGTATTATCATATCGAGAATCGGAGTGAAGATAAATAGTATATCTATGTATTACTTTTGTGTTTATGCCCTTTCAAAACCTCGTTGCTCTTAAGAGAGTAGGGTGTCCTACATAAGCACAAAGAGATGGGAAATTTATCATAATACATTATCTTGGAGTACAGCGGATTGAAATGCAAGTTACACGTGCATGGGGCCCAAAGATTTGTTCTAATGTGGTACAAATGTATTACTAAACAAAGATGGTTAACAGTTTTCTCTGTTCGACTTTGCTCCACCATACAAAGGGAGACGTTCACAAAAAATCTAGGAAATCTAATATAGTGGGTTAACATTGCATGGAGGGTTTACGCAAACGGTCATTCAATTGTACTTTTTTCAAGTGCATGACCTGTTTACACTCTGGCGTTATTCCATGGCTGATCACGCAGTTTGTGATATCAGTTTTTCTTCATTTTGTTTGAGTCTGTTTTTTTTTTAAATCGCGACGACTTTCAATTCACTCGAGGCAACTACAAATACATTACTCCAAGCATCCACATTCATTGCTTTCAAGTCAAGCATTCCGTTTAAAAAAGTTACTTTTTTCATTCATTAGTTGGCCTAGAAAATACACCTTTTGTAAAGCCATGACGTAGTTACGTGTATTCTTTAAAAGGTGGTTGATAGATTGTTTGAAGAAAAAAAAACACCTTTATAACAGGTTACCTTTATAACAGGTTATTGACATTTGAACTTACATTATCTTCTCCAGGCTACTTTTCCCGAGCACATTGTATAGCTGTTGGAATGAAAAGACAATTCCCCATCATTGTGTATGGTAAAAAAAGAATAGTAAGATAACGAAATATTTGTCTGTGCGTATGCCAAACTAAAATTCAGGATGATATACCAACGATTCTCATGATTCAATTGATGTAAAAAGTGCGAATCCCTCCAAAACGAAAAGGTTAAAAAACTATGGAGTCCACCTCTACCCTTGAGATGAAATTTAAACCTCAGCGTTTCAATCTCGTCCGGTTATCATTTCTATCTGGAGAGAGATTCAACGCATTCCCACACTCTCAGCAAATGGCGTGTGCTCCTGATGTTCCGTTTCCTTGTCGAATGCTCGGTAATTGCGCGTGTTAAGGTTGGAGGAGAAAGCACAATGTGTGTGTAGCTCTAATGTTTCTGAGTTCAAGATTCGACACCGTGCCCCGACTCCCACAACATCAGAAGGAGAAAATACATGAGTGCTATTTGGTATAGGGAAGTGGCAGACAATGACCCCAAACTCAAGGGTCACCTGGGATTATTATAGATACGAAGGCCAACCGGCTGCGCCATTACTTGCATTCGTTAACATCACGTGACTCTACTCTCTCCACCCCCCCCCCCCCCCCTTCACTCCTCTTTCGTGCACGGCTGTGGTAGGGGAGAGATGTATGTACCCTCTTCTGCACATGCGGAGTCGGTGCGTGAGGGTACATGGCCGAAGTCATGTTTAGAAGTGCTGGGACTCTCGAGGTAAATGTTTTCTACATCAAGCCAGCAGCGTAATAGCCTTCTGCGATTTGGCGCTCTCCGAATGAGCTTCGGGTTTAGATACATTTCTCACTTCCCATCGCAGACGATGGCGTGCCAATATGAACGGATACGCGAACGTTTTCTCAATATAAGTGTGTGTGTGTGTGTGTGTGTGTGTGCGCGCATGTTTGTGTTTGCTTGTATTTAGCCATGTGATTTAGATGGAGAAATAACGATTTTGTTGGGGGATGGAAATAACGGAAAATAAATAAAAATCCTAAACGTTCAATTCAATTCAATTCATTTCATTTCTTTTCATTTCAGTTCAGTTCAGTTCAATTCAATTCAATTCAATTCAATTCAAATCAGAAGAGATTTCCAATAGCACGTTTTTGTTGTCGATACAAGTTCAAGGTAAATAGAACGTACAATGTATTTCAATTCAATGGAATTCAAATCTAATGAGATTTTATTTCCAATAACACATTTTGGTTGTCGATACAAGTTCAGAGAAAACAGAGCGTACAATGTATTACAACTATGTAATATTATAATCTATATCGATATGCGTATTATTCATATATATATATATATATATATATATATATATATATATATATTTGTATAATTGGATAAGAGAGGCTTACGTAAATGTTCCTCTCTAAGCCGCTGCCATGTGTAAAATGACAGATGTAAACCGAAATGGACCTTAAAGAAGAAAAAGAAAAGGAAAGATAGAAACCAAGAGAGAAGGGACCAGATAGTCGAGATATGAATAAACTTGATTCCATGTATTCTTCTCCCCTCTGCTTTGATTTATACTACAGAGTAATTATATGCTTTTTTTGTGGGATCATATGGATACGCACTTATAAAATGTTTACTAGCATATACATATGTATGTGTGTATGTATGTATGTATGTATCTACTTATATGTATATATGTATATATATATATATATATATATATATATTTTATCAAAGTAATTTAGTTTTTTTCTTAGTATATCCTTTTTGCGAAAAATTAATTGAATGAAATCGACACTCCCTCAGTTTCAGCGAGATAGAGAGGGGAAATAGACGTAATGGAAAATGACAGTTGTATGTAGTTTGAGTGTGTCGTATGGACGTGTTTGTATGAAATTTGGTCCCCACAGTCAATTGTAAAATAGAAACAAACAGCCCCCTTATGTCACATTAGAAAACTCTGTGTGTGTGTGTGTGTTTGTACGTCTGTGTGCAAGTTATTGTATTTAAGTGCCATTTTCTCGAGGCATGTATGACACAATTTCTTGAAAGGAGTTATGAAAATTAATACAACACCTCAATATCCACGACAGCGCAATTTTACTTGTCCTAAATGCTGACAGTGCGAAACAGCCTTACCTAAAATGTATTGAAGCAAACATGGCTATTACAAAAGTAATATCGGAGATATGCCAATGATCGAGACTTCTCGTGATAAAGTCCCAGACATTCTTCTTTGGCATATTGCCACATTGCAGTTTCCTCGATGACAAATGACCATAGTAACGATAATAATGATAATTATAATAATGGTAATAATAATAATAATAATGGTAATAATAATAATAATAATAATAATACTAATAATAACAATGGTGATGATAATTATAGTATCGTTTGTGACCGTGCATCACAAAACCAACAAGAAGTCGTGCATCCTTGTTCTTCGTGAAGACTCCAAAGAGGAGAAATTGGTGAGCCTAGTCAATTTTCAGTTTGTTTGTTTCCTTTACATTTTATGGAAGAACAATATTCGTTTATGTGTTTCTAAGGTTTTGGTTTATAAAACGAATGAGAAATTGTGTTTTTACAGTTTACGATTTTTACAGTTTTTACAGAGCACCTTTTTTTTTTCAAAGAATAGTGTGATTAGGTGTACTTTAGAGACCCTTTTTCATTTTATAAACTCACTTTGCACACCAATCAGTTTCAATTGTGATAGATTTTGAAAGGATAGTGCTACTGTATTTGAAGTTGGTATCAGTCATGAATCGAATGTACTTAATGAGAGTGGAAAATTTCACCTCATTTCCAAAAACTCCTTCATTGTGTTTTTTACAGAGTTTACATCCTGTTTTTTTCTTCCACCCATTGCACAGGGCACAGGGCATACCTTGGTGAGATTAAGCACTTTAATAGATTTTTAAAGGCATTATTTACCATTTGCAGATGAAGCAAAAAACCCAGCTTTAGTGCTTCAAAATAGTTCTAAAATTTGAGTTAGGGATAGAAATAACCAATGTAAAAATGTTAATCAGTATAATCAATGTTGATCATTGTTAAATATACAAAATGTGAACAATAGTTATAATGAAGTTAATTCTAGAATAAACCGTCGACAGTTGTGATTTATTAAGAAAAATAGCGACATCTCCTTATATTTTAGGCTTTATTCCGAAATTGTTATGTGGTAAGATGTTTTGTGCTACAACCGACCTGCAAATATGTATCAAATGTGATAACTCAAACATTCTTTAAAATCACTGTTCCCAATGGTAGACTTAACCAATACCTTTTAACTTCAAAGCCTTTTTTCTTAGTAAACTCTTTTTCAGGAGCGTACTTTCTTTCCATAATTTAAACAGGTTAGGATAGTCTAGTTGTATTTAGTTTTACATCTTTTAGAGTCTGATCTTTCCAGAATCTGCGCTTTAACTAAAAATCTATGGTCTGGCGACTTGTTGCTGGTTTTATGACGCAAGGTCATATTTAACCTAACATTTAAATATATAGCCGACAGCACATGCCATGTATACCCTAACAGGCTAACAGTAACGGTTTATTCCATCTTGTCTTTCAGTCGTCAATGATATTAATCGAATGTTGACTACCTGCATTTCCTTTGCCACGTTCTCGAATATACATTTTATATCTCGTCAAAAGTCGTTGATTTTTTCCCCTACAGGTCTTACTGCTTTGTCTGTCAATACGTGATATTGTTTATTGATTTCTCTGCGTGATTGCAGTCTCCAAAGAAAGGGGAAACGATAATACGCTCGTGGTATAGGTGACCTATTACTTTTGTGTATATTGAAGAGTTACATGCATTTTTTACATGATGTGCGTATTTACTACATGTTTAAAGGCATTGTTTACCATTGGGATCAGTGATATTAAAGGGGATGGTTAGTAACCGATCAGTGGGAATCAGTAGGAATGCTGAGGGATGATTGTTCCAATCCTTGTGAGATTAATTTAAGAGTACATTATATATCTACTGTTGTGTGAAAATTATTTGCTTCAGAACGGTCTCATATTCAAGTAATGTGCAGACTTAATGCCCCGTCACTGACCAGGCACGCTAATCTGGAAACATTAAACTGCACATTGCTTGAATATGAGACCATTCTGAAGCAAATAATTTTCACACAACAATAGATATATAATGTTCTCTTAAATGAATCCCACAAGGATTGGAACAATCATCCTCCAGCATTCCCACTGATTCCCACTGTTCAGTTACTAGCCTTCCCCTTTAAAATGTTCGAGTTATCACAGTTGATGCATATGTGTAGGTCAGTGGTATCACAAAACATCCTACCATATGTACATTTCGCGGTAAAGCTTAAAATTTAAGGAGATATCAATACCTTTCTCAATAAACCAAAACTGTAGACGGTTTAGTCCAGAAACAATTTTATTATATTGTTTACAATTTGTATATTTAACAATACTTGACATTGATTACACTGATTAACATTTTTACTTTAGTGGTTTTTATCCCTTTGTCACATTTTAGAACTATTTTGAAGCACTAAAGCTGGGTTTTTGTTTCATCTGCAAATGGTAAATAGTGTCTTTAAGTGGATATGCCAAGTCTTCAATATGAAATTATCTTTTCTGGAACATCTTTGCATTCAACTTCACGTAAAAGAAAAATGACATGATATAGAAGAAATAAGTTCAAATAAATTCAATAAATTCATACCAACATCATCACGGTGTAATTTCCTAGCATAATTCTATGAAACACCCGTACTGCGTTTAATTGCTATCAGAGAAGTTTGTGGCAAATAGTTACAGATTAGTTACCACAGATCACAGACCTACGGTCTTCAATGCACAATTTTGATAATTTTCTCTTCAGGGATGGACCCCTCCTTTTGGGATAATTCTGAGGAATTGATGGAATAAGCACATAGGTTATAAACATAAAACTCCATGAATGTAAATATCAAACTAATATCAAATTAATTCGACCACATTTTCTCTTGCTAATGTGTTGAAATCACCGTAGTTATGTGGCATCTCTCCCCCCCCCCCCCATGCAGTAATTACAATAATTCTTATTTGTAGGAAGACCTATAGTAGTGTTGGAAAAAAAAATGATATAATCTACGTGGAATTGTCTAATATCATTCATTAACATGGGAAAGAAAGTGATCTTTCCAGTGCAATGTAACGACATGCTCAAGTTGGGTTGGATGAATTGAGTTACTACTGAGAGGTTGTTTTTTTAATCAATTTAAATAATAAATAGGATAATTTGCAATTTCTCCTTCAAACCCTAAACAAGTTTATATATTTATTACGAAAGAATGATAATAAATCAATAGCAGCCACGTATTCGCATGCAAGTTAGATGCGGTATTTCATCGCGTGTTAACCCTCAGTGGATTGTGGGGTAGGGGAGGGGTCTGACATTAAACTATCACGAGAAACTCCGAAAGTATCGTTTGCATTAGATATTTATTGCGTTTCAATAACCGATATACCAATAATGAATGTTTCTAATGATGAAAAATGTCTAAGGTCCGAATTCATCAATGGAGATATGTTTTTTTTTTTTTGTGTGTGTGTGTGTGTTTAACGAGAGGCTTATATCCACACCAATTAGACCCGTATAAGTTCGTGAAGCCGGCATTGCAGCTAAGTTGCATACCATATGGTTGCAACCAATATCATTTGCTGGAAACATGGCTGTGTAACTTCATTATTTGTATATATCTTTATTCAAGGTTCGGTTTGCTTATGACAATTCTTCCATTCTTTTCGTCTGGTTTTAACTTTTCTTTTTTTACCAAAGTCAAGCTGAAGATGTTTTCAACTTGCGGTTCAGATTTAGTCTTCTATTTCAGTGTCAAAGTGGTCATCCATACAATGAAATGAAACACACATGCTTAAACAACACCTCTATCTAGTCCCGTTAGAGAATCAAATCAAATTTGTTCAATATCATTTGTACACTCAAATCAAGTCATTAAAATCAACCACCAATCAATGAATATCAGTCAAATATTGTTATGTAGATGTACATCTGTGTAGATGTACATTTATCAATAATGTACTTATGCTGAAGTAAGAATTTTCCGAAGCAGATTTGTGTGTATGAATAACTTCCCTAACCTCTCGCCGTACTCACAGCCTGGATAAAGAGCTATTCCATTTTGCTACGACATAATGGAATTATATAGGCCTAAATCCATATCCATTGATCTTACGTAGATCTCACTGCATACCCACCACGACCTGTCCAACAACATTGTCCTACAGGTGTTTTGGTAGAATCGGGTGAGACCTGGACGACAGGCAGGCGACTCAGACCTGTCTGAAGCTTGCTTCCCCGCAGAGAATTAGCCATAGGTCTGGCTCAGTCTACGTGAACGTTGCAGTGCCGGCGTTTCTGACTGAAGAATAATCTTACCGCAGTAACCTTCCGCTGATGACATTAGATGAGGTGTGATATATACGGAGAGTAGTTGGTCGAAGTCTGCCTCTGGCTCCACCATCAAGTGCCGCCCTTCCTAATTGGCGCTTACCACCTCTCCTTCCCTAACGTTGTCACGTGGTCAATACAGCAGTCGGCAGAAAGTTCTTCGCGCCATATTTTGACCCCTCCATCCCTTCAACATGAGGGTCACCAGTGAGGAGAGCAAGGGCGAACATTCATGACAGCGACATACACCATCAGGTTCGATCCAGCGGGCGTGTAGCTGACATCCACCGCAGGCGGGCACGTTTTCCGATGGGCACCCGTTGGTTGGAAGCTAACGAACCTTAAGATGGCTGCACTAACTTTCCCAGCGCCTGAATCGATTAGAGACGTATCGTATCGTCGGGGAGCAATCTCTCGAACAGATTTCGCTCAGACACATTTGAAATGATGACAGGTTTGAAAGAAAGTGCTCTCTTTGGACCGCAAATAGACTGCAAACGCTTTGTTTGTTGATGTTGTTTTCTCGGGGCGTCTGTTCCTAATCTGTCTCAGGCCTTAGCACTTTTCTGGAACATCTCAGTTTTTCAGAGATGGTATGCTATGTCTTGTGCTCATCCCAAGCAAGGATGGGGCGTCTTTCACTGAAAGACAACAATTTAGATTTTGTTTTGATTTGTTTTGTTTTGTTTGCTTGTGGTTTTTTTTTTCTGGGCATCAGCTCCAGATATGTTTGAATCTCTTCTCACTTGACCGTGCAGTAATTTTGTCTTTACTGGTTATGTTATTCCGTTGCAACATCATTGATAATTGATTGTTGTTCTTTCACAGGTGTTCTGCAGATACCACATACAGTTTAAGCAATACATAGACGAGAGAGATGTAATCTCTGGTACATGTGTTTTTCAACTAACTCATGCAAATCAGTTAGCAGATACACTGTCGATCGTTTTGTTACTCATTTTCACATGTACTTTGTTAAATCATGGGGTTTTTTTTGCAATCATTACAAATATGTTCTGCTTATGCATTTTATATAATTTCACTGTTTATTTGATGGAAATGAAAATAAATTTGATTCTTGAATCTTGAACCTTGAACACGTTCCCGACACCTGTTAACCGTCGGGAGAGTCAACCATTGGTTAATCATCACCACACACTATTATTTTCAACTTGATTATTTTTGTCACTTAAGATTCCTGTTATTCCTAATACAATCTTTTACAATCATATAACCATTTCCTAGTGTATACATATTCTTTTTTCTCATTCTATTTTGCCTTTCATAGCCTTATTTCGTCATGATCGTCATCATTTTTTATTGTCATCACTATTACCATGGACATCCCAATCACAGATACTTCAACCAGCATTAATATCATTTCCATAACTAGATGCACTTGAACAATGGAAAAGCATGAACAAACGACCTGCAAAAAGCAACCAAAAATCATAGGGACCTTTTAAAAAAAAAATTTCTTCGTCCCAAAGCTCACACACAGCTCTCAGCTATGATTGCAAGCATTTACGCTGTATACTGATAACAAACGTCCAAAAATGGTTGTTCGGTTTGATAATGTGTAATGCACAAACAGCTCGACCGGATGAAATCGAGCACGCACCATCGCGCGAAAAAGCGGTGCATTCACGACCAAAAATGTACGATCAGAACGATAAAGGAGCATTATCAAGCGTTTCAATCTAACCTAAATATGTGGCTTTTTTGTTGTTATTGTCACCGAAAAGTTATCACTGACCAGCAAGGAAGTTAACACGCCCTCCAAGTCACAGGTTTGATAACCGACTTTAAAAAAAACTTCAAAAGATATAGTTTTGATATTTTTCTCTGTCACAAATAATCATGCTCAGTTTTGATTGATATGCTGCGCTTTTTTCCCTGAAGTAATTTCCCTCTTGTTGTTTTTTATGTTTAGTTATTACAACTATGTGAGAAACCCTTCACTGAAATTTTTTGGCTTAGATTCGCGTATGGATAGAACTGTTGTGTAGCAGCCAACCCTTCCTCCGCTCTTTATGCAGAGAAACGACCCTCCTAGGTCAGTGATTGTTAAAACGTATTAATCTTCTATCTGAAAATACCTCCATTCTCCGGTAGCCCAGTTATTCAAGCATAACCTTTGGTGTTGCTCACTCGTCCCCTTCTTTTCGTTCCACTTTGAGAGACCACAAGGAACCATTCCCTCGGGCCATTACTGACCAAGCGGTGTGCATGAGGACAAAAATAATTCTATTCATTTTCCCCCATGCTTTCCATTGCCCCTAATTTTACCGGTGTTGATATTACGAAAAGAAAAGAAAAAACTCACAATGACATTGTAAGTCATCTGAATAAGCAACAAACCACATAGACACGGGAAAGTCATACGAACACAACTTCTTCGAACAGAGAAGAAAAACTCCACATAATCCCTTCTCTAGAGATTAAATGTACAACTGTCTTAAAGGCATTATTTTCCATTTGCAGATGAAACAAAATAAAAATGCTTTAGTGCTTCAAAATAGTTCTAAAATGTGAGTGAGGTATAAAAGCAACCGACGTAAAAATTTGAATCAGTGCAATTGATGTTAAGTATTGTTAAATATACAAAAAAATATGAACAATAATAAACTGCTGCTAGACTAAACCGCCTACAGTTAGGGTTCATTGAGAAAAATAGCGATATCTCCTCATGCATATTTTAGGCTATATTACCAAATGTTTACATAATATCATACATGGTAGGATGTTTTGTGATACAACAGACCTAGACAAATGCATCAAATGTGATCTCTCGAACATTTTTAAATCACTCCTCCCAATGGTAGACAGTACCTTTAAAACAATGAAAGCCTACCCATATCTGAATAGGTTCCTTTCCCCTCCCCTTTGTCGTCGCATTTCTCAGTGTGCTCTGCGCCAAAACATACAAGATGTGCAGGAATGGATTTCGTCCGACGATGAGTGCAGAAGATTGTTAGTCACTTCGACCTAAATGACGTCATCATGTTAGGGAGTATAAGTTTCCTTTGGTTAGTTACAAATGTATAAACAGATATATAATCTATATATATATATATATATATATATATATATATATATATATATATATAATTATACATGCTTTGAAATTAGCATCACTGCTTTGCATGCATTTTTGCAATCCTATGAAATTTAATACACAAATTACATTACATTCTTCAATATTCATTCATTCATTCATTCATTCATTTTTTCATCTCCAACAAAACATGCAAATACGACTGTTTAAAGGAAGATATAATTGCAAAATATAACAAGTGAAACAAGAATAACTGATAACATGATGTGAAAATAAAGAAAAAGATCGATGTCGTAGACAAAAGGTGATAGATGGAAATAGCCGCTGAGCTTATACGCTTAATGTTATAGAAAAATTAAAGTGAAATGTTCCGGTACTTTTGCTACCATTGACAAATTAGCAGAGTTTCTTTTTTATATAATTTAGACATCTAAAAACAACATATAAAGCTCAGATGAATTTTTGTTAATACCTAAAAAAAAGAATATTATTTTTATATTAATTTTGAAAGAATTCAAACTCGGGGCCGCTTTCAAAATTCTGGTTCATCAAAAGTAACTGTAGATTGAGTGAAAATAGTCCTAGTGAAAGGCAAATGAAATTCATTAGATTGACAAGTTGGGTATCTATGAAAGGATTTGTTTTTTTACAAACATGCCAGTGAAGGAGGGAGGAAATAAATCATTATTGAATTTATACATGAACTGACCAAGATAATGATAATAAAGATCAGTTACCTTTAAAATCTTATTTTCGGAAAGTAAAACGTATTACCAGTACTACCTCTCCAAGATACAATGCAAATCATATGAAAGTTTTTTTTGTTGTTGTCTGGAGACGTAACAGTCTATCACATTTGTGCCTTTGTGTGTGTGTGTGTGTGTGTGTGTGCGTGTGTGTGTGTGTGTGTGTGTGTGTGTGTGTGTGTTGTTGTTGTTGTTGTTGGTGGTGGTGGTGGTGTTGTTTTAATGTGATTAGGAAAATCCGCGTGTAATGTAAAGCAATTTTTTTTTTACATAATTTAAAATCGATTGATCAAACATGACTGACATTTAGAGCAAAGAATAAAAATCAAGTGAATTACAGAATCACATAATAAATGAAAAAAAGATGCAGCATAACGAAATGAATACTTAAAACATTACATAGTCATATCAAGTGACCAAAAATGCCCTGTAAGTTAATTATACATTTTCAATTTAAATTTCAAACCTCTATCTTTTTTTAAATGAGAGGCAAGTTTACCTTTCTTTTTGGAAATTCTATATTCTATTTCTTTGTTTGCTGTCGGTGTGGTACACTGGACGTGATTTTTTCTGGTAGTACTGAAAAGATTTGCTGTGTGCTGTTTATGATGGCATCTCTTCTGCCCCAATCTTGTCACAAAGACCTCTGCAATGAAAAAGAAAAGAAGTGAATGTTTGATAATAAACTGGTTTTTATGCGTCTTTGTCTACAGAGAGAGTATCCGATAACAGACACATTACTGTATGTTCTAATTTATGGCATGTGACACTTTTGTTTTCATCAACACTAATGCAATTGAAATGACAGTGCTGCAGAGTGAAGCAGAATAGTTATGTATGTGCAAGTGCGTTAGGTTTTTATAGTCACTCTGAACAGTTGTAAATGTACATCCTTGGCGGAGCTTACAAATTCTAGGTCAATAAAAACTATCACACATATATTCATCCCTCTACTATAATAATTTCTAGCTTCATATTTTCACGCATCTTGTCATCACAGGTGACGTACAGCCACAGACCAACCCACTGTTTTGTACTGCTGTCGCCATTTCCATGTGTAATTTCACACCATAAATGTTCTTTAACCAACATAGGGAAACTGGCTGAACAGAATGTGACGAACTTCATCAAAATCATGCCTACAATACGAAAGTTGTATATACAGTTGAGAGCGTAATTGTTCATACTCTGAAACATTTTTAGTGTTTTTCCCGATTATGTAAATGATGGAATGATCGTACTTTGATGCAGCTTTGATGTATTTAGATGTCATCTACCAATTAAAGTAAATTTGGGTTTAATTTCGTTCGCATAACAATAGAAACGTTGACATTTCCATATTTGTTGCTGTCCTTAATTACTTGATCACTTTCTGAGAATGTAAGAATAATTCTCGCTGGGGACATTGTGAAATCCAGTACAATGAATGTTGTTATTATAAACAAGTGGCTTGGGATCAATACTGATTGCTAATGTCCGAGTCGGGAGGAAAAAGCATGAAAAATAAATATCTTCTCATTTCTTTTGTTATACAAGTGAGATGAAACTGGAAATGTAAGGATCATGTAAAGTATGTAAATGTAAAGTATCAAACTGATGCCTGAGTGCCATCACACATGATATATCATTTTGTGGCCTAATTGTAAAAAAAAAAGGTATGAAAGATTTTGCAGACATTTTTGTGTGTTTGAAGAGATTGCTCGCAAAATGGTCGAACTCAATTCTTGTTAGTTTGAAATATTTTGAGATATTTGCCATTTCAACTGCCTTGACTGCTGAAAAACAAAGAAAAATCATAAAAAATAAAGGATATCTTTAATCATAACTTCAAGAATAATCCTTGTCATGTAACAACTAAGGTAACTTTGGAAAGGTTTGACTTTGTTCTATCTGATGATGGACTTACTTTAAAATGTTTAAAAATGGCGCTTAACTCGTTTTGCAGCCAAACTCTTCATATATAGTATTAGACGTTTCCATACCATTATGGATTTAGGTTGGAACCACGTATGCAAATGAGTTGAGGGAATGGTGTCACTATGCAGTCGAGACCTCTCTCATTGATTTGTGCCTGAAATCATTAAATTATTGTCAAAACATTTAAAAGCTTAAAATTCCATAACTTTCCTTATTCAAGATCCTGTGTTGATTGCTTGTAAAAGAACATAGTTCATTTAATGGGTATGATCTTAAAATGCTAGGAAATTCAAAGTGGTATGCTCTGTGTGTGTGTGTGTGTATTTGTAATTCAATTCAATTCAATTCAAATTTTATTTCATTTTTCGAAAAGAACATAGGCATTTCACTTTCCTTTGTAACAGAGAATAAGGCTGCATAAGCAAAACAACGTAAACTGAGAAGAATAAAATGTGGAACCTTACAGTAAATACGTTGTCATGCCTTCGTTTATTCGTATAGTGTACGCACATGCCTGTGTTTATTCGTATAGTGTATGCAACTATAGACCTATGTGCATGTACATAAATATGAATTCATCATATTTATAAAGTTATTATACAGATACCTTCATTTTTATACACATGAAAAACACAAACACAAATGAACCCACTCACCTCTCTATAACTGTATAATTTATGAATATGAATAAATGAATGAATAATGTATATAACATACATAGTATAGACATAGAAAGATTTAGGCGTACATACAGAAAGACAGACAGACAAACAGAGGAAGAGAGGAAAAGAGTGAAGTAAGATAGGATAGTGGGGTTGTGATAATTGTGTTTGACGAATGGCGTCGATCGAGCTACAATATTCTATAAGCTCTGTAACCGTGTAAGTCGAGACTTAGAAAGGTTGACAGAAACCAACGTTCATTATGTGAATTATATTGGAGCGACAACAGCCGTAAACACACCAAGCACACACACACGCACGCACACACAAACAAACACATAATGATAATTACACGGGGGGGGGGGGGGGGAGGGGGTCGTGGGGTCAACGTTAAAGCCGCGCAATAATTGCTCCATTCCAGCGGTTTTCTGGTCCTAACCCAGTAAGCATTTCACATCACATTTATAAATGCTACGTTGAGATTAGTACTCTCGTGTCAAGTATATAATTTGCTGTAGATTGCACATTGCCTTTACAGGACAATAATTCCATATTCCACTGATATCAGGTTAAACCCGTTCTGTACCAATCAGTCAAATGCGCGCGAATTTCACACACAAACCAATGAACAGGAAATACAAGTGACAGACTGAGGGTTAAAATGAAAAAAAGATAGGTATCCGCGCAGTGAACAGTTTGAAGCGCTAGCTGTTTCAAGTACTTTATCCTTTGTTTTCTCGTGTAGTAACACCTTTTGCGTGGAAATCAGGGTCTCGTTTCATAAGACTTATCATCAGTGACAACTGCCACATTTCTGTGGACAGATTTGCTCTTAGCCAATCAGATACAAGGATTTCAGTAGCTTATAACAATTATGACAACTTGTCACTGATAACAAGATTTATGAAACAGAGCCCATGCAGGTATCACATTCTTCTGAGGGCCCTTCAGCAAAAGACGGCACATATATCTTGGTTTGTAATAAGACGCGAAGAAAGTGATATATTTTCGATGTCCTGTCGGTACATGTTGATTGAACAGGTTTAATAAAAATCATGTCTAGCAGCGGCAGCCAAAGGCTGAATTGCACATGTTTACAATCATGATCATAAAAACAGATTATTTCAGTACTCTGAACAAACAATTATATAAAGACATGATAACAACAAAGAAATCTAACTTTCTTGGCAAAGCTAACAAGTAAAACTAAAAAAAAAACCAACTAAAATGAACAACTAAATACAGACACAATAATGCCTTTTAGTCATAGTATCTTCAGAATACTGTCCGAGGTGTGGTTATCGACAGTGTAAATATCCGGCATTGGCCTTAGATTTTCACCACCACATCATTCTATACTGATCAATGTGAAGTAATGGAATTGTGGGAGAGACTGTAAAGCACGTGCCCACAAACAGACATGTACGAATACACATACACAGAAACGCATATTCATTCATTCATTCATTCATATTCATTCATTCATTCATTCATTCATTCATCCATTCATTCATTTATATATCGGTGCTGAGAGGAAGTTAATAGAAGGTAACACATGGAAGAAAAAAATAGATGTGGACAAATGATGGAGAGATATATAGATAGATAGATGATAGATAGATAGATAGATGGATAGATGGATAGATAGATAGAGAGATAAAGACAGAGAGATCTATGATAGAGAAAGGAGAGATAGGGGATGAGAGAAAAGAGAGATAGGCAGGGAGAGAGAGAGAGAGAAAGAAAGAGAGGGAGAGAGAGAGAGAGAGAGAGAGAGAAAGAGAGACCGGCTTACTACACTGACCGTGGCGTACCGAGGTCGTGCGTAGATCATCAAGGACTCTGATCAAGGCTACTCATATCATACACGCCAACGTCTGCTTGTCTCGCGGATACCCAGTGCCCTTCATAAATCTATTAACCCCTTACCTACTAATTGGCGCCTACAATCATCCCTACACCACCCTTCGCTCAAGCCTGACCGAGGCTGCACGACTTTTGTTGCTTCATTAGGCGTGTTCATTTAAACTACGAACATTTGCTCAACAATGATAACATGTTGGTCTGCGACGCCGCAGATGCCTGAAACAGGTACTCACGCCAGCCATCTTCATGTAGCTATCTCCCAAAAAGTTTACACACTCCCCAGGTGCGCAACACCCCCGGCCTCCGCCCCCTCTATTACCATTCCCTTTACCTATGTTTGCACCCTGGAGTAATACATGCCCAGCATAGGCTGCTGTTTCTATCAAGGCTGCCAAGACGGCTGTCTTGGAGATGTAACTAATCAAGTGTGATTACAGCATTGTTTATGAAATCGAGGCACCAAATCTGAAACACCAGACAACACAGCTAAGATTAGCTCTTGTTGAACTTGAACCTTGAAAAAACAAATGTTACAGATGACTGAAAGCAGGAAACACATGCCCTTTTTTACTCTTTTTAAAAAAGAAGAGATGAAAAAAAAATCTTTGGTGAGACATGGTTGTCGGAAGTGAGAGACAGCAAAGTTCACTCTACATCCTTAATCAAGCAGAAAAAATGAAATGATAAAAAACTAAGAATAGAATAAATAGGTTGCAGCTCCCACATTGTCAAATACAGAGAGAATTTCGAAAGAAAGAGAGAATGGGGGGGGGGGGGGATAGGAGAGAGACGGATGAGTAGAACAGGAATGGTGAGACCGAGATAGAGATACAGACAAACAAAAAGACAGACAGACAAGGATGGAAGAAAAGAGGGAGGGAGAGTAGTAGACCTTGATGCTACAAACAAGAATAACGCGATCATCGTGTCTACAACGAGCTGCTGCTATTCATCATACTAGGTCAAGTGATACGAGCTGAAATCAAGATTAATGTAATTACATTGTGTACACACCCACTCTGCATTATCATGGTCCATTGTGCCAAGTTAAATGCAAATGATAACATTCGACGGCATAAATAAACGAAAATGTGGAACGAGGGTGAGATAAAATTTCGAATTCCTGTCGGTAAATACCGACACATAGGAATCATACACATACACATATACACACACTCGCACACACGCACAACGCACTCACACACACACACACATACACACACACACACACACACACACACACGCACACGCACACACACACACACACATGCAATGCTTTAACGTGATCCCAGTATAGGAGGCGCAAGGATTATTGTGTGCGAGCATTGCTGTAGTGTGACAAATGGGTGTTGTGGCAGAGGATGCGCGCTAGGTAACCCGGTTTATCCGGCGTTGCCGCATTGTAGCAAGGCAAGAGTGCAGCGCTTCTGTGGGAAGGCCCCCCTTTCGTTTCGGGCCTGCGTTATGATCGACGAAGATATTTACCTTTCATAATTGTATCCGTGCCCTACTTACGAGGCGACTATACCTATTATGATGTCATAGCCTGTGACCCAATTCCATATTTATCGCAAGTTCATCGCAGTCTTATCGCGAGTGATTTATCTTCGCCGAAAATGACAAGCTCCCTCCTCGTATGAGGCAAAAAATACCCTAGAAGCCCTAACTGACTTTCTTTTCCGCTCTCTCCCTCCCTCTACCTCTCTGTCTTTCTCCCTTTCTCTTTGTCTTTGTTAATTCTCGCCTGCGGACGCATATCTAAAGGCGTTATCTAACCTTGTTTAAAGGCTGCTTAACCATTTTCCGTCTGGCAATTATGTCACATTCTTAAACATTATCCTATATTAAATGACTCCCCCTGTCGTTCTGTTCCCTCGCTTGCATTTCATCAAATTGAAGGGCTAGCATTCCGGCTGCTAAAACCGTCGGTCCGATATTTCACTATGGAGACCCATATTTTTGCAGCAATTATTGGAAAACGCGGTTGCAACATGTTTAAGATGCCAATGTAGGAAACCCAAATGTTTGCTTTAATGCATCCGAAAGAAGATAGAAATTCCGTCAATGGGCTCCTTACATAATTGGTTTATGGGCTGAGAAAACGCAATGGTCGGATTTGTTGGCAAGCGCGTCTTTAGATCGCATCCTAATTCCCAAGATTGCCCATAAAAATTGTATGGAAAGAGAAAATATGGAAGAAAAAGAAGGAGAAAAAAAAAAAAGGAAAGAAAACTGGCCGCATCCAGCTCAGCGAACACGGTAAAAGGTGCCCGAGAAAAAAAAATGCAGAAACAACAGCATTGTCTCCAGACTGAGACCTGAAGCAGTCCTCCGTCTTTGACGGCAAGATAACATTTGCATTCCGTTCGAACCATTACAGTCATGTTATACCGACAACAAGGGCAGGTTTAATCCTTTTCAGAACAGACAGAAAAAAAAACCCCAGACCCCAGAGTATTGCCGATGGTACGTACGTATACACCCGTCCTCATTGACGTACACGGCCAATTCTCCTCACGCTCTCGCTCCCGACGCAACGCCCGATCGAGCTCAACTGCCACCTTCGGTACCTCTCCGGATGAAAGAGGACTAGTAGCGATTGTAAGTAAACATCAATTATTACACTTGTCCATCGAGAGGTACAGGCGTCCTAAGAAAAACCTTCCCGCAAGTGTGAGTGGATTAAAGAATGAGACGCATGATATGATGCTGAAGAGTCTAAAAAATAATATTAATGAGTATTGTAATACTAGTTACTGGTTCAGCGACATTTATGGGGAAGAAATATGACTAATGCCATTATACTATCATTATACTATCATTTTTACACAAGTAACTATCTATATCTTTTTCAGTACTCTTATTATACTTTCATGTGAAAATTTATGATTTTATCTTAATTATTTGATTTGTACAAGTGCAGAAATTAAACAAGCTGAAACTGGAAACTACATAGCTCCCCTGATCTATAAAAGCACTTCGTGACGTGTACTGATCAGTATCAGCGTGGCCCAGGTAAGATGAAGCAATGAATAGTCGCAAGCCAGAACGATGGATGAAAAAAGCGTTATGCAGGTTACACACGAACAAATCTGTTGTCGATAAATGAACACAGATAGACACAGACAAACAGACGGACAGACAGATACGCAGACAGACAGACACACACACACACAAACACTAATACCCACACGCACACGCACATCATAATGATTCTCAGCAGACACTGCATTTCTTTTGGAATTGATTCATTCTCAGGGTCATTGTCAACTTGACTAGACAATAGTTTTCTTTAAATCATTAAGTGTGTTTTTTGCGAATTTTCCGAAGTGGACATGAATATTTCATGTAAACGTTATACGGCGAAGAAATACAAAATCATTGTGATTTTAGATCTATGCAGACCTATGGATCTTACCACTGTGATTGTGTTGGAAGATATCTTTGTAGCTTCAGACAACACAGCCTTCAACGGATTGAGCTGAACATTATCTGGGATCAAATGGAAAACACTAAGCGATTTAATTGTAAAATAATGAGATTTAGACTGACAGATTTGAACGCATGGATTAGTACTTTATTGAATAGCTGTGTACATTGCTTATGTATGATATGTGACAAACACAAACACACACACAGGCACACACACATGTACAGAAATATTTCTGTTACTTGGTGTTAGAAAATCTTGTAATCCACTCTAACTCTAACTCAATATGGAATTCACCTACATGCATGCAGGATAAAAAAATGTTCATGAAATAGTTTTGAAATGTTGAAAGGATGATCTTGGTTATTACAGAAGAAAACGAGTTATTGATATAGCTTCCTTTGAAGAATAGTTTTCAGTGGACAGTGTTTGTATATAATTCATATTATGTGATGACATAACAAATGCATTTGACATTGACATTATACAAACCAGCTTCATAGATATGTTGTACTTCTTCTGTTGACGTGTTATCGTTTCAAGGTAATGGTTCACATAGGAATGCTCTTCAAATAAAAAAATGAAAAATAAACGATATAAATGAACCTTCTTCGACGTCGTCGTTCTCTCTCTTCTTTTTCATGAGCCACCCTGTACTGCGATCTGTGTCATCTCCCCTTTCTCAGGAGCAGTTCTTCTACATAATGACAAACCCAAACACGCACACTACACGGGCTCCGTCGTAAGCTTGATGTATGTAAGTAGGTCACAAATGTCTCTCGCCTGTCAGACAAAATGACGATCGCAGAGATGCAACCGCGTTTTCTTTTTTTTTTTTCTGTTCATTTTTCCCCCTCAGTTTCCTCTTCCGGCTGATGACCTAAATTGAACTCACATATATCCATTCCTTGACCCTTACGACATTTATATATGATTATATATTAGATATGATTATCTATTATATATATATATATATATATATATATATATATATATATATATATATATATATATATATATCTTACGTGCATATGTAATTGTATGTACATGCCATGGTGGATTTTGTTTGCATATATATTTTTCGATCTGTAATGCAACTGAAGCTCATTTTCTACAGGATGGATCGATTTCGTGAATGAATGCATCTAGGTCCGGGAGGGGTTTTTTTTTTCTTTTTTTTTTTGTACGTGAAAACAATTCTCTGACATTATTGTGTTGCACCCGAACTGTCACAGTGTCTTTGCATTGTCTGTTTGTAAATGTAGAGTGTTGCTTGAAGGAATGAAGCCTATAACGTCTACATGCTAAGCCGTGTTCATTCTCAGGCGCCAAAGTCTTCCGTTTTTCCTGCTCCGATTCATTCAAGACCTTGAATGGTATACATACATTTTTTTTTTTCTTCCGTGATAAAACGTGACCGTCGACGAACGCGATTCGTTGCATGCCAGAAAAGGTCATTACATTATTCAGGCCTCTGCCTTTCGACGGCCGAAGTTGCCGAAGATATGACTGAAGAAGATTCGCGTTTAGATTTCCACTCATGCATTGCCAATGAGGCAATGCATATTTGATCGAAGATATGATCATACACCCCTTTTTTCCAGGTCACACGGCGGATATCAATTAGTAAAATACACCCTGCCTCTTTCTCATAATCGATCAGCTACTTTCCGTACAGGCCGGAGCGAAGAGAATCGATTAACATTCATCTCGAAACCTGCCGATGACGTCACTCTGAACAACTTGAATGAGACGATGAGTACGAATGTGCGACAGAGGAATGCGGGTTGTAGTATCTTTCTTTTTTTTTTTTTTTGATTCACTCTTTTTAAGAACACTGTTCAAGTGCTCTGTGACAGTCACGAAGTAAGCTTTACCCTCCTTCAAATGACAATGAGAGAAAGAAAAAGCCCGAAGTACTTGTTTCATATACATGTAACTCTGTAATTCTTGAAAGATTCTCAAGCATTGATGCTCTAGAAGCTGTGATAGTATAGTGATGCGGCCATTCAGGATGAATTTTACGTTTTTGCGTTTGCTAATATGATAAACAATAGCGTTTGCTAATACGAAACTTTATTCTCTGTGAAAAAAGAAAGTGAAATGTCTATGTTTTCCTCGAAAAAAGAAATAGAATTTGAATTGAATTGAAAACAAAAGTCACTGTATTATGCAAGTTGTGCTCAGTTCAGCGGAGATGTGAACTCCAATGTCTTGTTAATCAATTTATCTGTGATGGACAGATGATGTCATGGACAAAATGTTCGTTTTGAAAGTGTTCGTGGGCATACAAAGTTTTCTAACAAAAACGGCGGAAACATAAATTATCATAAGACGTCCATTTTTTTCAATTCAATTGATTTGAATTTATTTAACATCATCAAATGTGACTCTGCACCTCAAAACAAACAAAAAGTCGCCAGATATGAATTTTTAGTTAGGACCATATCCTGAAAGAGCAGACTTTAAGCTTCAAAATGATGTATAACTCAAATCAAATGGACTCTCCTAACCTATCTAAATATTGGAAAGAAAGCACAAACTCAGGAAAAGTGTGAACTGAGAAAAGAGGCTCTGAAGTACAGTGTCTATTCAAGCGCTTAATCTTTACCAAACCGTGCTGGCCGTGCGATGAATGGGACAAAAAACAGGAAGTAAACCACCAGAGTAACAACAATGAAGGGATTATCAAATTAAAATGAAATTAAGCATGCCTCATTAACACATTCTGTCCATAACCAATGCCAATTTTCAACGCAGTAGCACTATCTTTTCAAAAGTTATTAGAGTTGAAAGTGAAGAGTGTGAACAAGGTTCTTCAGAAATGAAAAAGGGATTCTAAAGACACACCTAATCACACTATTCTACCAAAAATGTTCGAGATAAACTGCTAAAAAACACACTTTCATGCCCGTTTTATGATACCAAATTTTAGCATAATGTAAAAGAAGACCCGTTCTTTCAGAAAATATGAAAAAGTCAAGTTCGGCTAGATTGACCCATTTCACTTATTTTCAGTCCTCACGCAAAATCAGTGTGTGCGACTTTATGTTCGTTTTGAGGTGCACGGTCACAAATATACATTAACGTGTACATATATCAATTCATGAACTGAGCAATTTGAAAAATATAAAATGATTAACATAACTATTATGGGACATATTCATTTATTCCGTTTGCCACACAGGTGATGTTGTTGTTGTCGTTTTATAGAAAGAAAAAAGAGAGAGAAAAATGGGGCCCTATAGAAATAATTTGCCCCAGACAGCACTTAACATAAAACAGACATTATAAATCTTAAAAAAATATAAACAAGATTATTAAATAGGTGATGATCAGGTGATGATCAGGGTGTTATAAGTCAACACAAGTTAGTATGCATTTGCATTTAATACATATTTCCTTTCATTTGAGCCTTTTCTTTTTATATCGAAACTTTTCTGTGGTAAAGTTGTGAAAATGAAGTGGAAATAATCGTAGCGTCATTAGACAATTTAGAGTTTGGAGAAGTAAAAAAAAAAATCAGACTCAGTCAATATCAGATTCGCTGCCCCTGACTTTATGCTCATGTACATTTCGTGATGGCGATCCACATACTCACACACACGCACATACATTTTTGATAAAAGATAGGGATTTTTAATTTTTGTCTCTTTTGGGGGATTTTTTCAACTGTTATTATTCGATTGATTTTTAAGTAGGCATTTCCAAAGTCACAAATATACAAGGAAGAGATGTATTCAAATTAATCATATCATCTATTTTTTTAAAGAATGTTGAATATAAAATCAACTTTTCTGTAATGGACATAAATCCGTCTAGTACTGGTATATACACTTTACAGTAGAGCATAAAGGTAAGATAAAGATGTTAAACAGCGGTTGAATAAATGGCGTTGTTGACAAAAAAAAAATGAAACAGGACGGCACAAGTCAAAGTCAATCATACGTGAGCATTCATTGCCCAATAACGTACATACTATGCATAAGTTATGTCACATAAGATGAAGGAAAATAGTATTGCTCAGCAAAATATGAACACTTCATTTGCTTATATGATAATAATTACGATAATTACAGCTGACAGCGCGTGTTTTTACACTCTTCATCAAATTATGTATCACATAAATTATACATTGATACAACGAAATTATTTGATGGTATGATACTATACGGTCAGAATGAACGAGTATAAAACATGAGAATCAAATCAGAGCTTGCCAAATTTATGTACTTAAATCACTGCTACTGATGGTAAACAATACCTTTAAACTTATCTTGGAATATCTTTCTTGTTCTTGTTCTATAGTCCTCATCATCACACATTTATGATATCATTATAACAAGTTACCTTCTCACATTCAAAATATCAGAAGCATTAAATATCTCTATGAAGAAAACTTGCTCAGTCAACCTTTAAAAAAATATTTGAGTTATCACATTTTGATGCATAAATGTGTGGGTTGTATCACAGTTGTATCACAAAACATCCATCATAATTATAAAGATTTTGCAACAGAGTCTAAAATATAAGGAGATATCACTTTTTTTTTCAGTGCACCATAACTGTAGACGGTTTATTCCAGAAACAATTTTGTTATGAATATTGTTCACATTTTGTGTATTTAACACTACTTAACATTGATTATACTGATTAACATTTTTTACATTGGTTGTATTATATCCCTAACTCACATTTCAGAACTATTTTGAAGCACCAAAGCAGGGTTTTTGTTTCATCTGCAAATATTAAATAATGCATATAACCATGCCTTAATTACACTGCTCTCCAGCCTCGATATTCGTTTCCTTATGTCTGCATGCAACGACATGCAAAACATATCGAGCTTTTAAATCCCACGACTTCCTTAGGTTCGTCTGATTCAGATGAACATGTCTATCGTTTTACCTCTGATTTCAATCCGTGCCTTGAATCTAAATTAATTTTTTTTTGTCTTTAGTGTGGGATTGTGTAATAACATGCTAGATCATGCTAACTTGCATGTGAATATATACAGCATATGGAAAGTCAAATGTCTGATATGTATGTATATATATATATATATACATATATATATATATATCAAACACTTTATAAATGAAATTAATAAAGATGATTGGTAAAATAATGATAGCAGCACAATCATAAAACTATTTTTTGCCGATCATCAGTGTACCCATTTTTTTTCTACTCTCAGTTGTATTGGAATGAAGACAATATTGACGTGACTGCTCAAACTTAAAAACATCATAATTATAAAACGGTCTATAGTCCGAACTCTATTACTTTGGTCAATAAAAACGTGATGAAAATTTCAAAGAATTAATTAATTATGATTGTTTGTCGTTGTTTTTTCCAAGCAGAATTAGTATTCTTTCAACCTACTATTAGGTTGTTAGTTCTATTTTGTTTTGAAAGAAAAATCCCAATTTAGGAGATTTATGAATTTATATAAAGTCAGTTCGTTACAAAAATGTACATATTACATCACAAATCAAAGTAACTGAAAAAAAAAAAGAAGAAACACTGTCGTATACGCGGGTCATTTCAAGTGTTACAAAGCTGTAGACTAGTGATGTCTTAGATATTACGAAGCTGATCTTTTTTAACTTACTTTAAAAATGGTTATATAATGGAGTTGGAAAAAAGTCGTTCCTACTTATAAGAGATACATTAGTATAATCCAGTATGGAGTACAGTCTTCTGACCACACCGTCGAAAGTCATTGTTGATCATTGTCATTGATAGTTTATTCAATCATTATTACATATAGAACCCGAAAAACGGTAATGAACTACTTTTTATCTTCCTTTGTGTGTGTGTGTCTGTGTGTGTCTGTGTGTGATTTTCCCGACAGTGCATGCATTATTTTACATCTTTTATTGTATAAAGCCATATGATTACATTATAGAGTTGTCTATTCCCAAAACTTTGTATGATAAAGATGTAATATTAATTATTCCTATTGATTGACTTCAATTAGAATAATATTGATGGTGGGTTGATTGACAGTTTTTAGTTGAAAACGGTCACGGTGGAATAATCATTACTAATCTTCAATAAAATGTAGGGCCTATTATTCATAAGAAGCCTTGGTTGAAGACTTACTGGTTTACAAATATCATGACGTGGATAAAATACGAGTAGATCTGCACCATCGATATAGATCACCATTTCCCGTGGTGGTAGTTCGCTCACTCGAATTGTCACTAGAAATGATTATTGACTCAAGTATCTTGTGCATACCTAATGATCTCTCTTTTTTTTTCTTGCTGAATAGAGAAGTAAAGAAAATCAAAACGAGCATAAAAAACCCCAAAACGTAGACAGCTGCTAAGATTCAGTCAACTTGAATGAAAAAAATAATGTAAGAAAGTACCAGAATGGTTTACATTCTAATGTATGACAAACTTATAATGGCTGGATAGACTGAACTACATGTGCAGCACATTTGCTTTTCTAAAGACTACCACACACACACTTAAGAAAAATGCGACTGACTACACAATAATCTAAGATTCATAAACATTTATTGTGCGTACATCAATGCTATTAACCACGGATGGTGGCACCTCATGTCGACTCAAGTCATACCGATTCAATTCGAATGTATGATATCGAATCTAAGATCTGGCATTAAACAAACACATACACACACGCGAAATAGGGCCCTCTAAATATAGCCAACATACAAAACACACACACACACACACACACATACACACACAAAAAAACACCCACCAACAACAACACCAAACAATAGACAGTGACCAATGGCCAATTTGGGTTAAGATTCAATCCCTTTCATCTTCTTTTGGTCGTATCTAAATAATTTGATTCTATCCTTTCTTATTTTCTTCAGTCTAATCCGCCAACTCTGAAATCTGCCCGTGATCTTTCAAGCCCCGCGTCACACTGTCTTTTATTTACATTTGCCCTATACAACGTTTGAAGTGCATACATATCTCTCCCCCCCCCCCCCCCCCATCCACCCACCTATACATTCTCCGCCTCCTCAATCCTATACACACGGTTCATTGACGTGTCACACAAAGTGCATACTATCACGGACTCCCAACGATACCAAGACCTCGGATGCAAACATGAAAACAAAGTTGTCATGTTTTACAACTTCGGCTCCGCTTTCGTATGCGAGATTCGTGCTTCGCCACACAGAACTCCTCAAGACGGCAGAGGCAATAAAAAAATGCCCAGAGTTTGACAAAAAGGTGGCGTTGTGTGAGAGACACACAACTGAGGGACACCATACCATTAATCCATTTGGGTGTTTAAGGTCTTCATTTATCAAGCTCGTGTTCACACCGGATTCCATGGCTTACTTGACCTTTAGAAAGAGAAAGCGAATGCCGAGAAAGTATTTCATAGCGATGGCCTACATGTGCTAACCTCCACTTCGAGTGTCAGCCCCACTTGCTGCCTTCGGATTATGGTCTAAAGGTGTTGAAATTATGACTTGTAAGTCGTCGTAATTCAACCCTTTGTCTAAAGACTGTGTATACAGATCTAACCGACTATGAGTCAACTCTACAACAGGTTATGGAGTAAAGGGCTGTTGTCTTTGCCACAACAAATGTCAGATACTACCAAACGATGAATCCAAACATACCTTACGTATTTTCATACTTTTTATTCCAAATTAAGGATAGGCCTAATTGCGGAGAGGACGCCCAGCCCTCTTTCAAATTTCTACAGTAGCAAAAATAGGTAAACAGATCGACAAATACGTACATAGATAAAGAAAGAAGCAAATGAAGAAATAAACTATAAAGAAAACAACTGAAGCGTACATCTTTTGATCTTGAAAAGGAGGATGCTACCGTTATGACACAAATACACACACACATAATGCATTAGTTGTGAGAAGCATGCAATGATTGCAAGTCGTACGTGAAAAAAAAAATCATGGTTAAATGTAAACGATTTTCAAGTACAGAGATACCATGTTCTCACAAGTTGTGTCACGTGTGTGGTGCAGTTCTCTTATTGTGTGTGTTAGTCTACTCTCCAACATTGTATGATTCATGCTTAATTATAATGTGTTTGGAACCATGAAAAAAAGCGAAACAAAAATAAGGAAAAAAAAAGAATTTTTTTCTGACGTAAACGATCAACGAAAAAACCCACATTTTAACTTTCGTTGGTCTTTGGGAATAGTAATTTGAAAAAAAAAAATGTTCGAGTTATCACATTTGATGCACATGCGTAGGTCACTCGAATCACACACACCCTACCATACAAACATTTCGCACAATAAAGCCTTTGAATATAAGGAGATATCACTATTTTTCTCAATAAATCATAACTGTAGACGGTTTATTCTAGAAACTGTTTTGTTATAACTATTGTTCACATTTTGTATATTTAACAATACTTAACATTGATTATACTGACTAACATTTCTACATTGGCTGTTTCTATCCCTAACTCACATTTTAGAACTATTCTGAAGCACTCAACCTGAGTTTTTTGTTTCATCTGCGAATGGTAAGTAATGCAAATCTTACTCGTCTTTATCTTGCATTATCATGAAATAATGTCGTATACTAATCACTCACCTGTTTCAACTGTTTGATTCAAACAATAATATAGCACTCAATTAGTTTGTTCAATTGGTAATACATTTATGTACGAAAAGTAACGAACAAAAAAATCAATCAATCAAAACTAGGCAAATTGCCTTTAATAGAAAACAAGAAAAGAAAGACAAAAGGAAGCACACAAACACGCACAAACACACATACACAAACACGAGGCAGTTAAAAATAGAGCAAGAGAGAGAGAGAGAGAGAGAGAGAGAGAAAGGAAATGCAATACAAGAGAAGATGCAGGTATGACATTGCAAGATGAACAGACCATGTATTATAATCAACACCTGAGCAAGAATAATATTATGCCGTCACATTGATAGACGTAACAATGCTATTATTCAGCGCCATTTTGGACGAGGACAACGTACACGCCACTACCGTACAACGCATGGCGACCTCCAACGAGCTATTCAACTTTATAAGGAACCATCCTTACCCCTCCCTCCTCCCCACCACCCCACCCCACCCCTCAACAGTTTGCTGGATGAACGAGTGTGGTTGCAAGCTCGAACTGCAAGTGGCGTCCCCGAGAGGAAGACGGGCAGCCACCCGACGACACGGGCGCGACCACACTGCATTGCTGAACACCTCGAGAGCCATGCAGGTACAGTCCGACCCCGATTATCCGGCAATCTCTTATCCGAGCTTCTATCATACGGACGTGTTCGCGCAGAGAAGACGATAAAACAAACAAACAAACAAACAAACAAACAAAGACGAAACAAAACAAACAGATAATGGACATTTCATACACAATAACATTAAAACTCATAACATTAAAACTCATGCAAAAACGCACAAAGCTTATATACCAACAGAAACATGTTATGTTCCATTTTCCCAAGAAAACGGACTTTAATTTCAAGTAGGCTAGCATAGATTGAATTACTGATTACACCATGGTGTACGCTACCTACTTAGGTACCACCAAGTCGTAGTGTGTACGTATTTTACCGGTAGGTCGGCAGCTATATGACCATGTTCATATGCATACACATTGCCTCTCAGATATCCGACCCAGTCGCTTATCCGGACGGGCGCCGGTTCCAATATGACCGGATAACAGGGGTCGGATTGTACCAGACTTTCCGACAAGAGCATTCCGACACAGTGAGTCAATAGCAGAATGAGGCACTGCGAAGCCATTCACAAACTTTGGTTGCCGACTTTGCTTGCAGACAGCACTCATTTCCCTTTTCCCCCTATGTCTCCTCCCTGAGAGGCTTTTCGACACGTCGCGCCAGGGGGGAAAAACACAGCGCAATGACAATGAAACAAATCTGGGCTGTTTCCAACGATTTCCGCAAACTTGATTGGTCAATCTATCAATATCTCTTACTCGTATAGTTTTTGGAACGTTAGAAAACCTAAAGATACATTGCAGTCGAACACATGATACAGCTCGGCAGGCAAAAGTTGGGAATGGGTTTGAACTCATTTCCTACCAAATAGTTTTCGAAGTGCCCCAAAGCGCATTTGGAGGATTCTTGGTAATTTTTAACGAGAACAAACAGAGTCTGAAATCTCAAAGTTCACCCCGGATAGGCTGTAACTTATCAATAATCACTTAACAGGACTTGACCACGTGTCTTGCGATTCTTGAGAGCCGTGTTATTATTACAGGGTCGTTTGCGTAAGTCGTACAAGCGATTATTTTCGTATTACGTTACCCGTATAGTGAGATAGAGTCACGCAGGTCATCTGTGGGACTATGTGAAGATCCCAGGCGAATTCTCTCTAGTCACAAGCCCGAACCCTGACGGTCCAGCAACGCCATCACAGCAGCAGCTACAGCATCGGGGAAAGAACTATTTTTCTCATGCGTGTTGGGATTCATGGTCACAGTTGGAACTCTGGCCCTTTGCCCGTCCTGTTTTGTGTTTGCAGTTGCTGGCGTTACGGCAAATGTTCCCCTTTTATACGTCCCACTTAGTCATGGATGCTCTCTACGAGAATTATATAAATCTTTGCGTGCCTGCCAGACTCCTTCTTCAGATGGACGGAAACGGTCATGTTTGTCGGAAACGTTCAGTTGGCCCTGGAGCTTGTCCGAGCAGTGGAGAATAAAGGTAAGCTTCAGATTTTACCCCACCCCACGCAATAGTCATGCGGAATAAACTGCACTTCAGCAGTTTGAAATATCTACCAAGGTCTTTACCCATGAATAAATTCATCTCATAAGATAGAGAACCATTTTTCCCCCTAAAGCATATCCTTTGAAAAGTAGAGTCTGTCGTCAAGAGGGAAGTAAGGATGAAGCGCCGAATCTATACAACAGGTTATATGGGTGGGACTATAGCCCTGAAAAAAAAAAAAAATCTGTGGATTGGGATCACAGCGAGCTCCACGATCATCAAAGTCAACGTGAAACCCCCCTGATCAATGATAACTTATTACGAGCTTTGTTGGCACTATAAAAACAATATCCACAAGAATTGATGATTGGTCTGATAAACATTTCTTTTGATAAGCAAAGCAGATCAAAAGACTATGAAAACTTACCTAATGAGACACGCCAGTAAAGTGAAGAGGGTAAAACAACGTCTGAAATGTATTTACCCAATATTGTTCTTTTTGTTCAATAACAATACACTTACACTATTTAATATTCAAAGTTTAGCAACATGAACGAATCATTCTCGCGGCTGATCAACAAAGTCCCACGTATATAGGCTTGAAGTGTTTGTTTGTTTGTTTGTTTAATTGTTGTTGTTTTTAGGGGGGGGGGAACCTACCCCAATCATTTTACAACATATAGGTCGGATACGTAAACTCAGTTTGAAGGGGCACAGTCTCAAAGTATTTGGGGGAAAAACCTACCCCCCGAGCGTTTACATCATATAGGTCGTGTACGTAAACCCAGTAAGAAGAGACACCATGGAACCCATAATGGTACTCTTTAAGCATACTTACATATCATGAAAACATTATGCCTTCTTGCCCTGATAAACATATAAAATGGGTTTCGATATTTTTTTTTTCTCTTTCTGGAATGATGAAAGAGCAGACGATCAAAAGTGTTCGTCAATAATACAGTCTGCAACCATCAACAGTCTGCGTCAGATCGGGGAAATAGCCATTATGGCCGAAAACAGGTTTAGAAGAATTTACCGCCATATCGTTATGCCTCGGCGGTATATCACCAAGTGTTATCCCGCGAGAGATGTTTTTTTTTCACCCTCTTTCTGCTTCTTCTTCTGGTTCCTCGAGAGCATGTTAAAAGCATTAGTTTTGTAGTTCAACATTCGTCGGCACAGACAAGGGGCGAAATCTGGGTTAAAATGTCACAATTATGACACCTTATATGAAGGTGGGTAATCGCTTTTCAGGTAGCGATGTAGGTAGGTGAGGGAATTGAGGGCGGAGAAGGGGGGGGGTTGGTGGGTGACGGATGGCGGGGCGGCTTGGGGTTTGAAGGTGAGGAGGGGCGGGGTAGTTTCTGTGTTTTGAGTTGAGTTGCAAACCTAAATGCAGTGATGGTTTTCACCGTGGCATTCCTCAAAGGCTTTGTAGGCGATGAGACATCGGGATGGGGGCATAATCAAACAGCACAGGTCTAACCCTTGATATTTCAACCGAGTGCAGAAGAGTTGCCGCCGTCGAGTTTCATTCAGAGAAATCTTGGGAACTCTTAAAAAAGATCTTTGCGGCGAGAACACAGGATAACATTTCTGTCTCTGCAGTTCCAGATCGGGACACAAGTAGATTAGCATTTGAAGAAGATTATGGTATGATTATCAAGTTCAGACTGAAAAGCTGTGAAAAGCGTAAAGGGTATAATGGTATGGAGAATCATTGGGGGTAGAATAGTGTCCAAAATCTCTCTCCCCTTCCCTCCCTTTCCTCTCTCTTCAAAGGAAACTGAATGAATTTTAAATTGGCAACGGAAATAAAGGTCAAGAGCTTACACGTATGGTTTCTACCTTATCCGATACTTGTGATTGTGTTTATTATTGTTGTTCGGTTTTTTTTTTTGAAAAAAAGAGAGAAGAAGAATGAGAGTAAAAAGAAAAGAAAATCAGCTAGCATCTTCTCTTCCGTTCCTTGTCAAATTCTATCACATGGGTAGAAGTGACGCGCTCATCCATTGGCGAAGTGTTTGTCGAAACGAAGAATATAATCCCCAGTGGGTTTCTTTCTTCTTGTGACCCGCGAAGTGCAGTGACTAGGCCTGGTCTGTATGGCAAGGATAGCTGAGGAACGAGTCGATAGCAAACTAACGTGTGTGAATGTTATGGAATGGTGGAAAACATTTACAAAACTTAGACAGCGATGCTTGTCGCGTTTATATCGTCGGATAACCATGGTGATCTACGAACTTGCTGCAATCAAATTTCATTTCAGTTCATTTCAGTTTATTTCTGAATTCAATTTTCTATACGATGCTCTATGCTAAATCATATGAATTGTTCTAATGCATTACATATTGTGGGGTACGATTGTTATAAAGGAAGCATAAATAATGGGGAGAAAAAAATGCAACAGTGTCAAAGTGAATGTAAATTTTACGATAAGGAACAGCTCAAATTGAGTTTAAAGAATATCGGAAACATTATATTAAATTGGAAATGCAGGGGACTATCTTTGTAAGATTGCTAGACAAGGAAGATGGTCCCAGATAAACTAACGACACAAAATGACAGCTCTTCATGATATAGTGAATAGCGAATAAGTGCTGAAGGTTCATTATAGTGCTGTGAGGTGTGTGTTGTGCTGTGATAATGTTGATCTGTAAAAGTATGTTCATTACACTACACAATACTGTATGCTATAATTCATGTAATGGGTAAAACAAATTATGATGTCATCACTTTAAACTCATTATTCAGAATGAATTAAAAAAACAAAAATGTAAGCAAACGCAATATCAATCTTCGGCTGATAAGTTTGTTCACTCTTTACATTGGTACATGGCATTGTTTACAGATTTAAAGAACATCTAAATCAGAAATGGAGAAAGAAAACATCAACGACAAATAATCATTCCAAAGTGTTTGTCACGTTTGACAGCAACATCAACCAGTATAGCGTCATAATGCTATACGCGTAGAAGAAATTTTCCTCTTTATTTTTTATCAACATCGGTCTGCTATACAAAACATAGGCCCTATTTAAGAAAAAGAACAAATGACTGTAATCCCTAATAATGCCACTAACCAGGGTATCAGGCTAGCCATGTCCAAATACCATGTTTAACTGTTTTCTTATTTCAATTTGGCAGTCATCGCGAATTTAGATGATCGCTGTAGTACTCCCATACCAGATAGTCTCAACAGTAGGGCTTACTTACAAGAGCAGTCTAACTTAACATTGGATTATAAACAAAATCAATATCATTTCTGATGGCGTAAATTCATTGTTTCCATCTTAAAAATTCTTGTCTGAGAAGTTTCTCATAAACATTAATTTGCTCAGTTTTTGTTGCGTAGATTAAAAAAGAATGAAAGCTTGACAATTTTAAGTATCATTTTGCTGAGAGAGGAGAGGAAAAAAGGACAGGAAGAAGAAGAAGAAGAAAAGAAAAAGAAGAAAAAGAAGAGAGGAAAAAGTATGAAAAAAATGAACCCTGTCAAACTCGGTCGAAGTTGTATCGCTGTCGCAGTCGTAACGGGCACATTGAAGGGCGCCCCTCTCGGCAAAACTTTCCGCGACACCGCCCTCACTATGTGTTGTCGCAGAAAGCAAGAGACGTCCCGCGAATTCGAGTTTGCAACGAAGATAGTAAAGTCACCTAATCCAGACGAAGAGTCAACGATGATACTATATCCTCTGTATGGATTTTTCCCCTCGATCAACATGAGACAATGATCCATGCACCCAGCTCGGGAAGCCCAAGGGGTGTAACTATTTTGACATGACCCCTTCCTCCCCACCCCCGTCATGTATGGAGGGGATAAATTTGATATACCTGTAGCCATGGTTCGGTGTAATACAGCACACGGGAGCCTTGGACTACTACGCACACCAAGGCAGTCCTGGAGGGTGCGTAACTAATAGTGCTGTGTACAGGTGGTCCCGCTGACTCGCACAGCGCCAACGCAAGGCATCATTATAAATGCTGTGGCGCACTAGTACCATGTAGCCAGGTCCGTTGGATATACGGCGATGACAGCGTTATCATAAAGTATACATCAATATTGTCCATGTTGATACGATAACACATACAATCATTCTCATGATATAATATATCTCTCTATCTATCTGTCTATATGCATAGATATTTAAATATACAGTTGTACTTATACCCATATGTGTGTGTACGTGTGTGTGTGTGTGTGTGCGTTTGTCCAATCAATTCATTTAGATTGTAGTTTATTTCCATCCAACACAGTGTAAAGCATAATACGAATCATATACATTTCACAAATCATATTGTTTTTACAATTTGCAAGAGATATCTTTAGTACAAAGAAAATCACCTATACACACATAATATGAGCACCAGTGTAACTCCTTCATTATACTCAAAGGAACTATATGCAATGCAAATGCATGTTCAATTGTGTTAATTCGTGATGTCCGCAATACTTTTCTATTATTTTTTTAGGTTATTTTGATACGCCCACCAAAAAAGTCCCCTGGACTGAGCTTAACCTGCATGCTTATATGATTGATGATATAAAAGACATTTTTTTTTTTTTTTTTTTGTCGAGAAACAAGCAAGTTATGCTCGGTTTAAGGGAAGGTGCATTAAAATGTGTGTGTGTGTGTGTGTGTGTGTGTGTGTGTGTGTGTGTGTGTGTGTGTGTGTGTGTTTAAATATCGTATTAGTACTTTAGCAATGATTGATAGAGGAGGTCATGAGAATTTTAGGTTGGAAGGCTTTTTGCTTGCGCATATATTTAAGTATTCTGAAGAAAAAATAGTACAAAAATGTTGCAAGATAAAAAGAATGTATTTAGATATTCGTTTTGCCACATAGTTGATGTTGAGGGTAACATGAATCGACGACACGAATCAGCATGCATTTGCACCTCATCGGTCCTTCAACAAAATGTGAAAAGAGGACGCTGGATGCAATTTACATTTTACCTGTGAGTCATTGTATGTTGTAATATGTTGTATAGTTTTGTGCAGCCCTGATGAAGGTCTATAGAACAGAGCCACGCACGTCCACTGCATCCTCCGTAGTCTTATATTAGATATTCTTATCAAAATAATTATGTATGTATGTTATGAGTGTGCATACATACGCACAACACGATCATAATACTGTGCATATTGCACGACATAATTACTGTGCATTGTAAGACAATGTTAGGAAAATGTTTGGGGATTTCAAGTCTATTTTTATTTCAAATCTGTGTTTTCAATCTCACCACAGAATATTGAACTGAAGAAGAAGGAGGAGGAGGAGAAGAGAAGAAGAAGAAGAAGAAGAAGAAGAAGAAGAAGAAGAAGAAGAAGAAGACGAAGAAGACACCGTACAGGCCCTACTATGTGGCAAAAAAAACCAAACATGATTTGGAATGATGTACCTCAAGCAGATGGCAGATAGAACAGAAATAGACATGCGGATATTATCATCACTTATAGAAATGGAAGATAAAAGAAAAGAAATCACACAAATAAGAATATGCGGATATAAGCAGTCCTACAAATCTAGACAGCTTGATTAGATGCGAGAGATACTGAAAAAAAAAACTTGAGAGAGAGTGGGGGGGGGGGAGGAGATGGGGGAATATAGTTTGGAAATGGGGGTGACAAATTATTGTGCTAGTCATAAGACCTTTTCAATCATAAAGCTAACAAATGAAGACCGTTAGTAAGAAGGATTTCCTTAGGGTTTGAATCCCATTTTCTTTTCTTTTCTTACTGTACGTGTAATCGACAGTATGTTGCGATGCTTAGATGCTTGCGATGCTGCGTATCTAAAATGCGTCTCCCCACGGGGAGGACTACATCTCCCCAAAGATTTCGGCTCTTATAAACGTTGAGTTTGCCTTCCGTGTTCGTCTCAATCAGGCTAATCTTATCATTTCGAAGTAGGACTAGAATTAATATTTGCACAAGTCTGCCAACATGGGACTCGCAGGTGGTATCTTTTTCCCTATTATACACAACTCTGTCGTTTACTTTAGTGGGTTTCATTCTGAATGCCAAGCCGCCCAGACTAACATCAACCGTTTTTCTTTGTAAAAAGGTGCTGAGATGATATTGTTCGTACCCCCGGCAAGAACTTTTAAACGGGGAAAGGAAAAAAAAGATGTAAGTCTCCCTTCATTTTTGTGTTTCCACATACGAAGACGACGAAATGACCGCTGTAAAGTCAATAGATTGATGATGTCGCAAGTTCTGTCGCAACTTTCGTATTGTCCAGTCACGTTTCTGCCCCTTATTCAACAGCTGTTTTGAACAGCGTGTGCGCGTTTATTTGGTCTGAAATATATACAAAGTATGGGGGAAAAGCAAAACTCACGTAAACCTGCAAAGACACAACTTTACTTTCCGTTTACGAAAAGAAAAAAAAAAATATTGGATGTGGATTTTGCCTTCCCTGGTCTTTACCTCTTCCCCCCTCCAATCTGTTTACTGAAGCAACGAGGTAGAGAAATAAGCCGCCTTCTGATCGCCTGTTAATTTCGACTGCGATCAGGAGTAGAAAAAAGGGAATATGTAAACGTGTCCTAGAAACGGACTTTATGTCTATATGATCTGGAGTCGCTGGTGGTGGATAGTCACAAAATCGACTCGCAGGCAGACGGCTGCCGATCTTAGCGCGCAGATTCTCACAGCCGGTGTGTGGACAATATTGTTCAGGGCGAGTCGCTCGCACGACGATCCGGGTAGACGCAGACAGATTATGGACGCTCGCTTCCCCAATCTCATCATACCCGTGCTACCGCCAGTGTTCTTTCAGCACGACCCATTTTGAACCCAAATGACTCTGTTTATTTACTACCTCCTCGTTTAAAGATATTTTCTTTCTCTCTGCCTTTTTTTTTTTGCCTCTCTCCGTCCTTCCAAGATTCCTCTTCCCTTCTTGTTCCCGCTTTCATGTTGTATTGCCGGGACCACCTTTCGTATCTAAGAAAACAGCGGCTTTTCCAAACGGTTCTTGGATTTCAGACCACTTACAGCGACTTGGCTTGTAATTTTGTCTGGATTTGGGAGGGATTCGACAAGTCAGATATCGTCAGTCACTTTGGTAGGTGGTAGGCCCACACACACACACACACACCTTATCCACGCACACATACACACACTCACAAGCAAACGCACACTCAAACACACGCACAGGCACGATTACGCACAGACTGCACACGGGCAAAAGGGTGGACAGATTTGGGCCGGGCAGGTGGAGGAGGCTTGTACAGGCGACTCTAACGTGTTGCCCCGTTACGGCAGAGTACTGAACAGGTGATACGCCACTCTCCAACAGTGAACAGACTTTTCAGCCACAGATCTACCACGTCAACAGTATCACCCTTAGCGTCATTTCACCTCCACCACCAAAGCATTCTCACCCCCTTCTTTCTATCCCCACACCTCTTAAAAAAACACACACACACACACACACACACACACAGACGTATCCCGGTCCTTCCTTCTGAATGACACAGTTACCAACACCCGCTATCAACATTTTCAAAACTCAGACCTTACGAAGAAGGAAAATAGCTATCGTTAGATATCATCAGTTGCAACCTTCGCTTCCGGTCCCTTTCCCCCCCACTTCAAACGTAGTCATTCGTGGAGTCCCATCGCGGCCAGGAATGCAATCCGTCGGACAGTGTGTCTTACTGTGAGCCGAAATGGTGGCGGAGGAGAATGGATCGCGCGAACAGCGAGCCCATTCATGACGGGATTATTAATTAGGCATTATTGTCGATGCCAGCTACAACCAGACGATTCAATGCCGAGTAGAATTCATTTTTCATATTGGATGTGTCACATAAGTAGGATAATGCATTACTTGTCACCTTTCGTCAATAACGTTGAAGCCAACGGGCGGCAAAATGTGGATATGCATTGCGCATTGGCCCATTTACCTTTTAACCCACGTTACCTGGTCCAACATCAAAATCATTTATTACAGATAATTCCGCACCGCTCATTTTGCGGAAAGCTTGTTTAAGCTCTAAATAGCTGTGATTATTTATTCATATATCTGTCGTCTGTTGTTGTTATTCGTGTAAAAGAAAAAGCTTGATAATATGGCATACCGACGTACGAATGATATTAATACGGCTTTTTCCATATAAGGCTGATACATTACGTGTTTGGCAGTTTCCTTTTATATAGAAACTCATTTAGGTGATACAACTTTTTGTGGCAATGTAGCTGTGTATATGTTTTTATGTTGACTATTTTATTTTCTTTATTTCAGAATTTGACATTAATTTTTATTTACTTCTGACAGTATTAAATCTTTTCATCCTTAACACCCTATCAAATCACTTTGACCTTTAAAAATGTAAAAACCTCCTTCGCCAAGGGATTTTCTAAGGATTATCTAGTGCTGTGAATTTTTCAATTTTACTTCTAATTGTCGGTGGATAAACCGAACTCACCTTGAGGACAATTATACTTTAGACTTTTTGGCTTTGAAACTTGCGCCATGAAATAAATCAGGCGATGCCGAGGCGTAATCGTAGACGGAAGTAACAATTTTAGGAAAAACCCTAAAATTGGAGAATGCGCAGACGAAGACATCTTTTGAGGGGGAGCATTAGCTATTTTTCGCCTGTTAGCTTAAACGTTGATGTGTCATAATCGGGTAGCATCGAAGAGACTAATTAGAAACATCCCAATTCAGTTCGAATCTGGGCCATGAGATTTGTGTTTGGATATGAAAACGGCAATATTGGATCACATCTTGATTCAACACCTAGAACTAAAGACCTCGATCGTATGAGAAATGTGGGTACATATTGATCGAAGAATCCAGTAAGCGGGCTATTTACATTATAGTCTTTCAATAAAAGCAGAGCTTTCGTTCCTCTGTTTGATTATGAAATTCTGTTGTCCTAGTTATTTTATTTTTAGTCTTTCTTTCAGCACATCCCTTCTAATAATGATAATTGTGAACGTGATGAATATTACTTTTATGAAGCGCATAAATTAGGTCATACACACAGAGAGAGACACACATTTACAGATACACACAGACTCCCGCTACGCACACACACAAACGCGCGCACTCACATTTTACTGACATCACCAATGCCCCCATGTACAAACTCTCGTGCACACGGATTCGCCAATGAATAATTTCTGTTGCCTCCTAACTCTGCACTTGCGCTGTTGTGTGAAATGCAGAAAAATGGGGGAAGAAAGAGGTACCATAATGTATTATATCTGAGGCGATTGACACCTGCGTTGTTTGAGATTGAGGCAAAAGGAACGAAAAGCCTGGCAATCTCAGTCGATAAATATTTGTCCCATTTATATAGCTGTCATTTCTTTGAGGCTTCTGGCTTCTGGCTTCTGGCTCTTTTTGCTTCTGTGTATGTACGATAACAATCTTCACCAGAAAAATCTGAAAAAAAAGAAGCCAAACATCGAATTTCGTAGGCCTGATATAGGGCCACTTCTCATAGTTCTTTCATTTCTAATATCTAAACATAGAAATTTAGGGTACGAGAAGGACCTCTTTGTTTATCTGTTTGTTTCTTTATTATTAACAAAATATATGAGCGTAGAGGTTTAAATGCAGTCGATGTACATTATATGGTCACTTTCATAGCAGTGTAATTTATCGAACTCCATTTTCAATATGAAACACAAATTCAGTAAAGAGAAGAAAAGTCGATGACAACATACACATGACTAATTTGTTTGTTTGTTGATTAGTTTTGTCCTTTTATAGAAGATAGGTTTAGAGATTTAATGTTGTTAAATGCACAAAGGTCAATTCAAAATATCATCTTATCACGTTTTTAAATTGTATTCACACAAAACCGGTATATATATATATATATATATATATATATATGGTCATTACAAAACATTCTAAGACTATCAAAATTCAAAGAGGGGGTTGTGAAACCATCCAAGTTTCTCACTTTTGTTAGGAAAATCAACATAGAAATTATTTTCTTTCCAAGTCACTAAAAGTTACAGTTTTCTGAATGTTGCAAGAAGCTACTTTGTGACGAGTCACGTAGGAAAACATGTAACCAAAATGCACACACATACAGACACAGATACATACACATACACACAATGTAGACTGATAAAACAAACATATGGAACACCTGTTGCTCACGAAATTAGATACGTGTATATCAATGTTTATTCGTGAAAAAAAATGTAGCAAATGAAAGGACAGTGATATCTCGTTGAAACACTACATTCATTGCCTCTTGCTTTCCTAACATTTATATAATAAGGTAAAACGACTGTGATTGAAAAGAAAACATAATGTTCTGTTGTTTTTGCGAGTTAGGTGACAAACAATATTATACAATCAGCAGATACCTTCTGTTTTGTTTTAGAAGATGGTATTACTATTAATTGGTATTCACAAATAATAATGATGTGTCAAAATTGTTGTAGATGCTTAGTTCTCATTCATTTCTTTCACATACGATCTTGTTCACTTATCTGTTTAATATGCATGTAGTGAAACGTGTACCTTTTTAAGCCCTTCACTGCACCACTTTAAACTTAAATCCGAGTTTTCCCTGGGACTCAACAAATACCCCGTAGTTAAGAGGTTAATCATGTGTTCTCCAGTGACCTTTTCAAGTTCCACACACTTAAGCTCCACTGACAGTTGTTAACTTGGTATCGACAGAATGAAACAGCAAGTGTGACGAGTTTCTACCGTCAAAGTACCACCGTGAAAAACAACAACAACAACAACTGAAGTAGAGTCCATGTCTTTGAAATGGATCCTCTTACAGACAGGAACTTACTTCAGGAAATTACTTCTCATTAATTTTAAAATTGTCATTACATCTATGTAAATATTATCAGTGACCAACTGCAAATTAACGTCAGTCTGTCATTCAGTAGACAACCAAGTTACGATACCCTTTTGAAAGTGTTATCTAACCCCTACCTTCCGATGTGGCAGGCAATTAATCCTTTCTATGAAAGGGATATTGGACAGTGTACAACATTATCTGCCTATGTGGGTTTTTTGCGTCAATCGGTACTCACAGCACACGATCGGATAAGGCATAAAACTCATAGGCAATTCAGATAAAACATTGAATTATTTCAGTCATTCAAATGCGATCAAGAGGTTATAATATCAGATTGGTACCTTATACCATACTGCAGTCGCTCATATAATTATTACGACCAGAAAACATTAATGACTCGTATGCCATTTTAGTTTTCTTTTTTAATCGTGAGTAAGCACACGAACCCCAAAGTAAATTAAAGTAAGATAAATACGTGCACTCTCGTAATACTTTGAGAAATTGTGGCAGAGCTTACTAATCAGTGTCATTTTCACACAACAAACGGCGACTTTGAATACACCGAAGAGGGTTATTGGCTTTGGCTTTTATGACTGATAAATTGATTTTATTTTATTTTTGGCTTCCTTTTCCATACAAAAATATAACACAAGGTCTATCGAACAAAGTTATGAGGTAATACTTAAATCTAACGGTGGACATACTTTGAAACAGGTTAAAGATTAATACACATATTCAAAAACACAGAAAGAAAGAAACAAAACTAAAAACAACAAATAAACAAACAAACAAACAAACAAACAAACAGCTCAGAAGGGCCATTGTTGCCCATAGCTTAATTATGCAGAAAAAGATACTAAATAATTGTCTGCGAGAGTAGCAAGACAAGCAGATCGTGCAGCAAAAGTATGTTGTAATTAATTTGTAACATTTGAAATACCACGTGTCTACCTCTTCAACCCTTTATCATTACACTATAGGACATACGTGAACAAACAGGAAACAGAACTACCCAAAAGCAATCGATGAAAATAAATTTGGTAACAAATGAAAGGATGACATCATTCTATGCGTCCATAATAATGTATACATTCATAAAGGGTACAACTGGGGTATTTCGATCATATTTTCGTTTGAAATGACTTGTGACGACACAAATGAAAAGTTTGGAATATTACAGAACACATTGGACACTTTACCCACGTACAATGCGTTATGACTGTACATATAAGCTGACTATAGCTGGGCAACAGTACTTGGAAGGCCCCCAGACGTCCACAACAAAATAATGTAAACCAAGCCGTGCATAGAGTTCAACGTATCAAACCACGAGTCCCCTTCAATATAACACTCATTCACTGTCATTAGCCAGAGTGCTGCAATTCAACGACCTTGCCATAACCTAAAAAGAGAATAGCTATTAAAAAGTTGCACCCAAACCGGCGCACATTTGTCGAATGCTTTAACGTACCCCATGAATTCAGGGCTAAAACCTGTGTCAAAAATAAAAACAGAAAGCAAAGAAAGAAAAGTATGCATGCTATCTGTGTCACACGAGATATTCGCCTCCATTACTTACCACATACTTACGAGCTATATTTCGTAACTGCGCTACGGGCCACAGACCCTTCACGTGGTTAAAACAGGAAGGTGAGACGAAACCTTCCTGGTTTAAAAAGTGTCCTTTTATTTTCCCCTTTTCAGTATACATATGATATATAATATTGATAAAATCTAAATCTATATTTATTCATTTTATTTCTTGAGGAAGTTATATTTTTCCTTCAAGTTATCTTCCAGTGACCAACTTTTTTCTTTTTCTGCCTATAGAGCTGTCAAGAATTCATTAACCTTCCGAAGACTTTCTTGTTTTCGACAGGCCATGACACGATAATTTCGCGTGCTAGCTGACTGCTCTCAGTTCTCGCTGCTAGCACCGGTCGTCATAACACAACGGAAACAGTCGCCATATTGGAATCTTTTTTTGCCTCAAAACGTATCCCAAATGTTTAGTCACTTTTATGAGTGACTTGGCGCCGTGTTACCCCGTTATCATCATGACCAATCAATGAAACAAAATGGGATCAGAAAATACGTCGTCCTCGTGTATAGAGCTTGACGGTGTAAACTTCCAATGATTTATTTTATTGTATCTTTAAAGAAAGTCAGGTCGTAGACAATAAATTTCGTAAGAGGAACGCAAGCAAAGAAAAACAAAATGAGGACATATTTGAAAGGTTAAAAATCTAACTTATAAGGATTAATTTTGAACAGCAACATCCAGCTCAGATGAGCAGGGGGGAAAACGCTATAGTTATTCATTGAGTATTTTTCTCAATCGGAGCGTATTAGGTGTCCGTTGCTAAAGTGAGAATCGGTTGTGTCATGTATATTTCCATCCATCATGTCCATACTAATATATTATGCATATGTACATGTACACATACGTTATCGATACATTTGTGAACTACAGAGTCAAATCAATAAGGCACATTACCATAAACAATCTTGGCTTTACAAATCAAGGAAATTCAAAACTTTTCCTCCTTTCTCTTTTTAACAACATGTTATAAGAACGCGGAGAAGATATGATACGATTATCGATTTATGTTACTCAATCACTGGATAAACATAAGATTTCGAAAAAGTGCTGAATTTAACTAAACTGAGAATTTATAGCTGTAATGCGTTATTTGATATTGCTTACAAAATATTACTTTCAGTTTTCGTATAATTAATCCAAGTGAGTTGTTCAAACGCTATTTTTTGTGTGAAGGTAAACATGATGGTGATAGAAGTGATTAATTTTATTAAACATGGAAATTATATCTGCAACCTATAATTTATCATCTTTCGTATTTCAGCCTATGAGGAATAATCAATGATAATAATTATCATATAACATGAAATGCGATATAAGTTGACACGTTTATAAATCAAACCTGAGTGCAACAAAGATGATGAATTGCTTTGTCGTGGCTCCTTATGTGCAGAACACGAAATCAATAAATGGGGATTTGCTCTGTAATGAGACACCAACATCTGATGGTTTGATCAGGATTATGTTTTTTTTTTAACTGCTATGTCTATATTTTGTTTTGAATGGCTATGTCTACATTTGATGTGTCCCACTCTAGAAAGTATCATTTTACTCTTTTTATTCTCAATATATCTCTATGGCGTGTACACCCAAATTTGCAGTTTAATGTGATATGCGATGCTTTTGACACATTTACTGCAAGTGCACATGTCCAAAGTTTCGCGATGTAAATATATCGAATACGCGCTGACATAACCTTGTAATCATTATTATTATGATTTTATCTGTGTGTTGTTGTTCTTTTTTTGGCATGGATTAAAGTTATTGGAGATGTCAACATGGAAGAAATGATAAACAGTGACAACTATGGTATTTAGTTGTGTCTAATTAAGGAGCAGGAGAAGGAGCGTATAGCTGTAATGTTGTTATAATATTTGAGTAATTCACAAACATGCAGACGCACCGCTTCAAACTTCACCGATATTTTGCTTAAGCAATTTGAGAGAATCACGGAGATAACGAAACAATGAAGTATAACGTTCGAACGATGATGAAATTAAGATTCGATGTACGCAGGCCTCAAAGCATAAAAGTAAGTCTGTAGTTTCTCGGGGTTATCGTAAACTAGTTATACTCAGCCATATTTGGGATAAATTTTTTGGTGATGGTGCTGCTCAGGGGGTCTCCGTCGCTGTTGGGACCCTTGTGTGTCGGGCATAGCCCACACCGGTCTCCGCGTTCCGTGTGAGTAGGAGGTGACTGAGTGACACAGACACGCTGCTCACTTGCGAGGCGACGTGTCAGTCACGGCCCCGCCGGAGATTCGGCCGTCATTTAAATCGAGTCTCCGTCACCTAATTCGGAGTTCCACGCGGGCCTCAGGGTTGTGATATTCGGGAGAGGGAGAGAGGGGGGAAAACGGAGGGAGGGGGAGGAGAACCTCGCCGATGTGACTAATCGAACTCGCCTTTTTATTGATCTCAGAAATCAGAGCCAATTACAGTTTCTTTCTACTCTTATCCCCCCCCCCCTCATTTTTTTAATCATTATCATTGACCCGGTTAAAAACACGATTCGCAGGACTTATAAACATTTCGTTTTCGGACACTATGTCGTTCAACCGAATACATTTCATACATAATGAATCCTCATGATATAGCTGTGAAGCTTTACCTTTTTTTCCCCAAGAGATGAGGGCGTATAAAGAAGGCTTCATTTAGGGGTAGGGGAGGGGGAGGTGTACCCTAACTTTATCCAGCACGCTGTTGAGTGTCATCCTCGCTCAGCCGTCGATACAAGTCATCCGTACATACCTTCTGAAATCGCAGTCGCTAAACCCATCTCCGGACTGAACTGCATACACGTGTTGATGTTGCCAAGGCTTGCTGAAATTGTGCTGAACTGATTTCATATGCAGACGTGCCACTGGCCTAGAAGCAAAATGACCCATAAAAACGTTCCCTTTTAAACTGAATTGGCCCGCTTTTCCACCGGGGAATTAAGTCTCACCAAAAGACATTTCCCCGTGCCCGGTCTGTCAGAATTGTACGTGGTAATTTCATGATGTCCATTAGTACGATGTACAGCCAGACCCTCTGTACACCGAGGTCAAGGGTTAGGGCCCCTACATGCAATGGTAAACTTGACGGTGCGAGTACAATGCCTATATGCTGTGCCACTTTTATGGCTTATTTCATCGACCATTCAGATTGTTCCTCTAGTGGGGAAACAACAAAGTTTGACCTTTCAATGGCTTTAAAAAGAGAGAGGTTAAAAAAAAAATCGAGCCCCGCTGGGCTTTTCTTTTTTTTTTTTGGGGGGGGGGGGGTGCATGGGGTCCAGGTAGGGTTTTCTGCCAAGTGTACTTTTAGAAAAGCGAGCAAAGGCTATGCAAAAGAATATTGATTTGATATGCATTGTTAAAAAGACGAAAGAAAGGAGGTACGTGTTACATGCAACAAACTACTCTGAGCCGTAGGGACATAGGAACTATACACGATTGTTACTCCTAGGGAGAGAGAGAGAGAGAGAAAGGGAGAGAGGGGGATGGAGAGAGGGAGGAAGAGAGGGAGTTTGTGTGAAGTTCATAGGGCAACAGAGGAGAGGGAGGAGAAAGAGGGAGAGACAGAGATTATGAAGGGGTTAAAGGGGGGGGGGGGGCTAATCGCTCACTGGCAGAATGGACGAGATGACATCTGAGTTAACCTCATTTATGAATATCTCCATTTAGCTTCGCGCCATCTCTTAAACACACATGGCCTAGTTTTCTGTCGTCTGCGTATGCCGAAGTAATTTAATTGTCATCCGAAGAAACTAGGGTAAGCGCTCAAGAAGAGGTTATGGAGAAGGGATGTCGTTGGGAGGAAGACGGGGTTGGGTGGGGAGGAGGAGGGGGGGGGGGAGGATGGCGGAGAGGGGGATGAGAGGGGCAAGAGACGAGGAGAAAAGAGCGTTGGAAGGAACAAGACTATGAATGGAAAGGGGAAGGAGATGGGAGTATACAGAGGAAACTCAGGAAGGATTGATAAATTGAAAAATGGGAGGAAACGGAACAGCAGCGAGAGAGGGAGAGAGAGGGAGGGAGGGAGAGTGTCTGTGTCGATATGATTATAGTTACATTCAACAAGAACAATAAAGACAACAGACACGCCTTCACCAGTTATGACAGCTAGCAAAGGCGCATCCGCAATACCACTTATCCTGAGATCGAATATCATGTTTTTATAGGTCACATCTGAATTATGACGTAAGAGAAGAACTATGGTCACAAAACCGCCACAAAACATAATATCCTTATTTGTTCTATGATTTAATTAGCGACGAAAAAAAAAGCTATAATGGGGTGATAGATTTCAATTACGTTGAACGAGAAGGTTGGGGAAGGCAGAGACAACATGGGGAGAGAGAGGGAGAGGGAGCGAGAGAGAAGCGGGAGGTAAGGAGTTACAAGAAGGGAGGAGGGGAAAAATGAAAATAAGCTTAAACTATTTGTTTGCCGAGGTATATTCTTAACTCGGGAGAGCAGGCAGGTTCACGCAAAACGCCCCGAAGCCCCGTTGACCTATATAACCTCAATGGAAGCTCCCTAACTCGCCAGAAGGAATTTATAAAGAGCAGGGAACTCTTAGATTATATCCCTCACAAACATTAGAGGGAACCCCCAATTCGATTGCAGACTTTGCTACTCGTTTACACTTTTCGTTCGCCATCTTTTAGACCCCCCTTCCTCCTTAACCTGTATCCTCTTCGCTCCGTCATCCGTCTACCCCTATTCCTCTTTTTTTTCCTACCCTCCGTTGCCCTCTCTTCCTGCCCCTCGTACCCGGTTCTCGAATTTTATTTGATTGAGTGAGACCAAACAATTGCCCCTGGATATTCGGGCTAAAAAATCTGATAAACAATACCCCCAGAAAACTAACAGATCTTTATTTGACCCGCAGACTGCTGTACTTTCTTGGATGCTCTTTCATTTCGCCTCTTTACATTTTTGTTGGGGTAAGTTTCTAGCGTAACATTTGTCGATTGTCGATCTTTTGACTCCGCCCATATATTGTGGTGTATCTTTTCCCGTGTAGTGTAGTTTACCCGTCTTTGTCTTTCTCTATCTCCTTCTGTTTCTCTTCCGCTCTCACTCTGTTCTTTCCACTATCTTCACTCTTCACTCTCCTCTTCGTCTCCACTGTCTCACTCGCCCTCTCTCCCTCTCTCTCTTTCTGCGTCCATCACACGTCACTACCAATGACTACAACAGACCATGAAAGACATCCACAAAAACATCTCTGGCATAATCAATAATTTTGACACCACTCTCAGAAACACCATGTACCGAAAGAATATTTTTGAATAAGGTTCAAAGATCATGGATGATCATTCCTCGATGATAAAATACAAATGGTTATTGTAACGGTAAATATAATCATATTGTTATGCGTATCAATTCAGTGATTTAGTCAAGATACACATCTCATCATATTTTTATAATACAGACATTATTGCGTGCATGTGTACGCGTGTGTGCGTGTCTGGGCGTGTGTGTGTATGTGTATGTCTGTGTCTGTATAGGCCTATGTTTTACAGTATTCTAATTCCGTTCAAAACAAGTTGGGGATTCCGATTCAAATAAAGCTCATCTGAACATCTAATTAATAGCATATTTCTCTTTAGAGTGGTTTAAATCTCTACTGGCTCCCATTTTAGTCAAACATCCGTCGCTTTCTTCTTAGTATAGACCTGTATCTAGGACAGCTGAAACGCACTCTCGGTACTTGACAACGTGTAACGGTTACAGTGGTAATCTCACATGAAAATATATTGTCAGTTAGCTGGCCCGGCTGGCTGCCCGATGGCACTACGCCCTCACATAAATATGATAAAGCCCGCCATCTTGTGGTGCACTTTGGACACTACTCGCAGGCGCCACAGACAAAGTTCACCACGATAAATAGCTCGATTTGACACATGACTGACTCCCCTTGATACATTCGAATTCAAAAGTCGTGTTACAATCACAACAGTAACGACACCTCTCAGTAATTAGTGTTGCCTTTTGTTCTTCTCATGCGATGTAACTTTATCTTGTTGAAGGCTCGGGTTTGATCTGATTATCTTACATTCATTGATTCGTTACAAAAAAAAGGATATCAAGTAAAACAATGGTGCAATCAAAATTAAAGCTCCTATTAGATTATTCGTACCGTCCCACAATAATTTTTGTAAGAGTTCCAGCTTATGTAATGTCGATAAAGGGAGGTTGGGGGAGGGGATGTGCAGTTTCGACATCCACATCGTGAAAACGATTTGATACTATGTCAGCTTTTATCACAGACTGCAGATCAGTTCAGAATAAAAGAGACGAAGTTATAATGACATGGGTATCTCTCTTCTTCGATAAACAATGACTAAGGGGGGGGGGGGGGGGGGTGGGCAGGATCACTCTGAAACCAAAGTAAAGCTCGTCCCCTTCGCTCATTAATTCGATCGCAAATGATATAATTATGTAACGAGCAGTAAGAACCCAGAGTTTCTCTTGGAATATTCATATTAGGAAAATGAATGAAAACATTCCCATGACTTTGGTTGTGTTGTTCATTTATCTGACCACGGCAAATTATTTGTGATAAAGCAGTTCGATCTTGTCAGCCTTGGTTAAGAATCTTATCAGCTCATTCATTCATTTGTCGTCTCTACGACATCGGTTATGCTTCAACGTCAAAATCTATGTAGGTGGAGATTGGCCGAAATATATACACCATATTATTCATTTTTGCAAATCAAAGCAATTATTTCACTCAACGCACAATAAAACTAAACTAACGCGAAATATAAATAACAAATAAAACTCATGAATTGTGACCATTATACAAGAGGAAGAGAGAGGGTCTTGGAGAGGGAGGAAGAGAGGGAGAGAGAGAGAGAGAGGCTTTTTATATCGTATAAATCAAATATGATTAATTCTGCTGACTCTTACTGTTGATTCACGTATACGATCCAGTCTGACAGGGGGGAGGGGTCTAGATGATTACTGACATAATCCGCGGAGAGTCCACCGTCTGGAGCCCTTCTAAGTTGTATCGTAAACAATTAATCGTGAATGTTATAAAACATTAGTCCCATCCTTAATGATGTTGGAGCGATTCCAATTATAAGAGAAGAATGCGAGGGATATCATTCGCGTCTAGTTGCTCCCTCTCTCTCCGTCTCTTTCTATTATACCCCGTTTTCCCTACAGAATTACTGAATTTCTTTCTGTTCTCTTTATGTGTGTGTGTGTGTGTGTGTGTGTGTGTGTGTGTGTGTGTGTGTGCGTGTGTGTGTGTGTTGTATGTGATTGTGTTGTATGTGATTACCGTCACTGAAAACAAAAAAAAGTATGCATAGATATATGCATACGATATAATACAAGCGTGTAGCCAATAATCCACGTCTTACGATGAAAGCAGACAGAAATGCTGCACGACGTGCTAGAAAGTCAACCGACAACCCGTGTTGAATACCCTCTGCAGTTGATGACTGCGCATTAGGAATGTTGGTTTAATTCATAGCCAAAATGTGCACACATGTTTCTATTCAGTCTAGTGACGCTTTTTCCCCTCTTCTTCTTGACAACAGATGAAGAATTTAAAAGATGCAAACAAGAATTTTTTTTTTTAAATCCATTTTCGTCACATGACCTGCCACGCTTGCATTCCTGAAGCAGATGAATGCATTGTGGTTATATTGTACAATTATTCTATTGTTTCCTGTTATTTGCAAAGCATTTAATCACTGACTTATTCAATGGAAGGTTGTTTCTAAAGATTGATACAAACAGTGTAGACTTGAAAATTCGTGCTGTAGAATAGGTGGAGGAGAGATATATAGACAGAAAGGGATATAGAGAGATAAACATACATGGCATGGCGACAGACAGAAAGGGTGCAGAACAGTTATATATATATATATATATATATATATATGTATATATATATATATATATAAATATGATACAAATTTGTTTCTTATTACTATTTTCAAACAGACTTTTGAATTCAAATTAATTCCATATCACTGGGCGCTTTACTCTCCTCTTATGCGACTGTTTGAACTCGCTGCTAGACGGTCTAGTAATGAGCAAATTACCCAGTGCTGCGATTAAGAAATCTGGGTCAAATATGAACGAGCGGCATTAGCCATTCATTAAAAACCTTTTTTCCCTTGTGGACAAAAAAAAAAAAAAAAAAAACGAAATCGAAAAGAAAAAAAAATTCTTATCTACAGTAGGGACGACAAAGCTCATCGAACATCTTTTCACTCAGGACATTATATTTGTCGTATATTACCGAGGGAAAATGTATGTTTTACAGACATTTGCATAATTGCCCATTGTGAAGAAAATGACAACTATGTAAATAAATAAATAAATAAATGTGTGTTGACATATATATATATATATATATATATATATATATATATATATATATATATATATTATTTGTCCTTCAATAGTCAATTGATATCACTTAGGAAAAAAGCCCATTTGTTTTGTACAGTTATAGAATAAATGTGGATATACTAGTAGTATGATAATTATATGTATGCATACATAATACACATTATCATGTACATTTATACATAACTGCTTGTACATACAATACGCCCACTATATACATATATATATATATATATATATGCATATACATATATACATTTGTATATCATCTTTCTTTTGATGATATATGGTTTATTCTATATTGATTTTGGAATGTGTCGATCTGTATTGCCTTTTATTACACATGTCATAAAATATCACCTTGTCACTGATATTACACGGTTACTTGCATGTTAGCGTTCGTTGTTTTTCTTGTTTGTTTTTTTCTGACACCATGATGCATGCTATTATATCATTGAGATGAACAAAATCTGTACATAATGTGAAACGGGTAAAACAGTCGTTTGCTGAGATATATAACCATAATAATGATAGAAATAAGTGTTGCTATTAAAAAGAAAAAAGAGTGATACAAGTGATAAATTGAATGCAGTTTTATGCAGGTTTGTTTTGCCTTCTACCAAGGTAATGTATGCTTTACAAGCATAGGGAAAGATGGGGAAGAAACAACAACTGAAAACAAACGAAAAGAAAGCATATGCAGATAAGCTTTAACAGTAACTACCATAGACTGATAATTGTGATGGAAGTGTTCATCAAAATTGTTAACTTTGTGCTATTTCTTGATTTTTTTGAAAACAAATATTATCCATCGTAAAATGTTGTAGAAGCAGAAATGATGATTCAGAAAATAGTTTATTATTTATAGATGATATTGCAAATTAAAAAAAAAGAAAAGTCACGTGGTAAATTCTGGGCATTGTTATTAATGTATATTTAAGTAAGGATTCTGATCTCATCCTGTAAAACATATTTCTATTCCCATTACAAGCAACATTGGTGCTTTACTTTAATAACGATACTAACCTTCCAGTGAAAACCCTTTTGATGCTGTATATCATGATTCACTCATCTAATCATATTATATAACTTATTGCAACATTGTCTGGATAACTTCATACGGTACTACAAATTCGGTGTTTTTTTTTCTGCAAAAGAAAGCTATATGTATCTGTGCCGGAACTGATTATAACAGAGCTCACACGGACCCAATTTTCAAAAATACAAGTTGTTGAAAGTCGATAACATTATTATTACTTTTTTCCTTTTTTTTTTCTTTTTACAGACTGCTACCTTCATGTTTTGCTACAGTACTGAATTCTACCCATCTACCTAATGAATGTTTTCAAATTCAATAAACAAATTCATTCTTACCCCAAAAGAAACGCCCCAATATTCAATCATTTTAACAAATCCCAGAACTCTTACTTGGCTACAAAGTCCATTCGACACACAGGCCTAACTGTATAGAATTCTGTATACCTACAAGTTTTGCGAAATTAGCTCAATTGATTCTTTAAAAATAATCGTTAGAGACGTGCTCGTTGCCCTATCAGTGACCTAACCTACGTATCCCATGAATGTATTCCATTGTTATTTGAAGTGCTTTGGTTCTTTGTTAGTCTGCCTTTTATGTACAGAGTTGCCATAGAATGTTTTCACCTCTTTCACGTTAAATGACTGGTTCGGTCTCTTCACCCAGCCATTACTTGGCAACTGGATGAACGCACTTATATCGTGTGCATACATGCATCGAACGAGGAATCTTTCTATTACTTTCTCTCTTACTTTTTCTCATATCAGATATCAGATATATATTATATATATATATATATATATATATATATATATATATATATATATATATATATATATACATATGTAGTCTAATTTTATCACTCAGGAAGAAGACTCGGTTGTTTTGTACCATTGAAGAATGATACAATAATTGAAGTTAATGAGTATATAATTCTGTAATTCCATTTTATACATGCATACTTTATACATGCTTACCTGCATGTTTTATCATTAGTGTTTGTCATTTTGCTTGTTTTTTTTCACACAATGATGGATGCTATCTAAAGAGATGAACAAAACTCTGGACATATATGAAACTGGTAAAACATTTTGCTGTGATATATGTGACCGTGCACCTCAAAACGAACATAAAGTCGCACACACTGATTTTGCGTGAGGACTGAAAATAAGTGAAGTGGGTCAACCTAACCGAACTTGACTTTTTCATATTTTCTGAAAGAGAGGGTCTTCCTTTACATTATGCTAAATTTGGTATCATAAAATGGGCAGGAATTACTGTGTTTTTTAGCAGTTTATCTGGCACATTTTTTGGTAGAATAGTGTGGTTAGGTGTGTCTTTAGAATCCCTTTTTCATTTCTGAAAAACCTTGTCCACACTCTTCACTTTCAACTGATAACTTTTGAAAAGATAGTGTTACCGCTTTGAAAGTTGGCATTGATTATGGACAGAATGTGTTAATGAGGCATGCTTAATTTCAGTTTAATCTGATAATCCCTTCATTGTTGTTACTCTGGTGGTTTACTTCCTGTTTTTTTGTCTCATTCACCGCACAGCCAGCACGGTTTGGTAAAGATTAAGCGCTTGAATAGACACTGTACTTTAATAAGAGCCTCTTTTCTCAGTTCACACTTTTCCTGAGTTTGTGCTTTCTTTCCAATATTTAGATAGGTTAGGAGAGTCCATTTGATTTGAGTTATACATCATTTTAAAGCTTAAAGTGTGCTCTTTCAGAATATGGTCTTAACTAAAAATTCATGTCTGGCGACTTTTTGTTTGTTTTGAGGTGCAGGGTCACATATAACCATAATAATGAAAGAAAGTAGTGCTGCTCAAAGAGAAAGAGAAAAAATGAGTGATACAAGTGAGGAAATGAGTGCAGTTTGAAGTTCGTTTGTTTTGCCTCCTGCCAAGATAGTGTATATTCCACAAGAATAGAGAAGGATGGGGAAGAAACAAAAAAAAAAAGAAAGAAAAAGAACAGAAAAGAGGAGGATTAATTTAATACGATAAGCTTTAGCAGTAACTGTTATGAATTAGACAATGGTAATAGAAGTATCAACCAAAATTGTCACTTTGTGCTATCTCTTAATTTGTTACAAACATATTTTATCCAATTCAAAAGTTGTAGAAGAAGAAATCATGATTCAGAAAATAGTTTGTTAGTTATGTGCTAATTTTTTTTGGGTCCTCATATAAAACAAAATTACACTGTAATTCTACTCCCATTGCACGCAACATTAGTATTTTTATTCAAATTACGATACTAGCGGATGTAAATTCTTCTAATTCATCACGTCGAAGTACAAGATCGTACATTTGAATTAAAACAAAAACTGGAAATAAACTTACTTCTTTTGTGACGTTTTACCAATTATTAATTGGCTTCTCCTGCCGATTGACGCTCCTGTTGATGGAACGGCCGTTATATATGGAGTGTATATAACGCGAGATTTGGGTAGAACTATAACGCGCATCGAGCCTTGTCCAGCGCGCGAAAGACGGCTTGGAATCCGGACCCTCTTCCACCCTCTTTCACAGTCAGGGAAGACACCATGCTGTAGTTCATTGTCATTCGGAGGTCACAAAGGAGAATACAAACATAAGAATCCACCTTTATTAGCCGGATGTGGGTAGCCTGACTGTGCGGTTTCAAAAGCTGACACTACGAAGCACCCGTGCAAGAACACACGTAAGACACCGTCCCGGTCTGCAAAGAAGAAGAGTCGCCTTTACCATTTCCGTAGGCCTACCTGTATGATCTCTCAGACAAGATCAAGAGATAATTCCAGAAACAGGGCATCACCACGTGCTGCTCTCAAACCTCACAACATCTTGAAGCAGAAATTCCAAGGACCGAGTCCCAAAAGAAAAGCCGAGGAACTTGGTCTATGGTATTTGATGTTCCTAGGAGGACTGGAACGATTTCTATGTGGGGGATTGGAGAATCAACAATCACTGCGAGTTCGCATGAACCAACATTGAAGGCCCAGCAGTTCTGATAGTATCCCGGACTCAGCAGTCTACCCACACATTAAAGCGATCGTATAGTACTGGTTGAGATGAGGATTCAGCCTTTAACTTTTTGCAAGATACTTGTTGAGGAAATGTTAAAGAGCATATAATATCCTTAAAACAAGGTAAAACAAAGCCATCCTATAATAAATGATGAGTTTTACCTTTCATAATGATCTCTTTGTTTTGAACGCCTCAGCCATTTCAAAACCAATATTTCAAATAAACTGTGAATTCCTCTTAGAATTATACTCTCTTCCATATTTCATAAGGGGGTTTTTCATTATCTAAAAAAAGAAAAAAAAATCATCATAAAAAAGAGGTTGGAAACCTAAAGCCCTATCTTAACGGAAACTGTACCACCCCTTTCAACACTAAAGAGGTAATCATCTTGGATAGAGAATCCAAATGGTTTGAAAGGGGGCGTTAAAGAAGCAATCTGGGAACGAGTAGAGACTCTAAGACCCGCACTCAACAAGAAGAGAGGCCTCCGCTTCAATTTGTCACACACGTGGGACCGGGCCGTTCACAGGATTTCAAGACGCCTTTCGCGCGCTGGACAGGGTCCATTGAGCTCTAGCTATGCACAATCTCGCACTATAGGCCTGACATAAGGGCCGTTCCATCAAGGGGAGTTTCATTCGCTTGAAGAAGCCAATTGATAATTGGCAAAACGTCGCAACAAGTGAGTTTATTTCCAGTTTGTTTATTTGCTTTTATTCAAAAAATTATACTAGCCTTCCAGTGAAAACTTTACATGCTGTATAATTTACTCGCCTAATCACATATAATCATATGTAACATATAACATTCAATAACACATAATCATATATAACATATTGCAACATGTTGCCTGGGCAACTTCATGCAATAGTACAAATAATTAATTCAGTATTTTTATTTGTTTATTAATTTATCAATATATATATATATATATATATATATATATATATATATATATATATTCCATTTATTTATTCTTCTTATTATCATTATTATTAGTTATCTATTTATTTATGTATTATTACAATTTTTTTTTTGCAAAAAAGGGAGCTTTAAGTATCTGTGCCGGAAATGATTATGATAGAGCTCGCATGGACCCATTTTCTCAAAATCAAAGATTTTGAGAGTGGACGACATTAATTTCTTACAGACTGCTTGTTAAGTTCTTTCATGTTTAGCCACAGTACTGAGTGCTTGCCATTTTACTTGATGAATATCTTTAAATTCAATAACCAAATTTATTCTTATCCACAAGAAACGCCCACAATATTCATTTGTGTTAGCAAATCCCGGAACTATTACTTAGCTAAAGGAGTATAATCGACACACCGACCTAAACGTATGGAATTCTGTACCCTCCCAGTTTCGCGCAATTATAGCTCAATTGATTCTTTAAAATAATCGTTAGATACATGCTTGAATGTTGCCAAACATCAGTGACCTAACCTACATTTCCCACGACTATATTCTTTTGTTATTAGAAGCACTTTGATTCTTTGTTACTCTGCCTTCTGTCTACAGAGTTGCGATAGATATTTCCGCCTTTTTCATTTAAATGACTGGTTCGGTCTCTTCACCCTGCTGTTACTTGGCAACTGGGTGAACGCACTTATCGTATTTTAACGCTCGGTCACAATTGCCTTTGCGAACTGCTAACGAATACCGTACAAGAACGATTTTTACACAATCAAAATTTAAATTCAATAAAAATCAGACACTGATCAATTCAGTGCTTAGTTACGTCGATGTAGGGCACATTGTCAATCAGTTGCAATGAAAACATCTCGACGGAAGAATTTCATGAATTTGAATAATTACACAATACCCGCTGCATGCTATAAGGATTAGGACCCACACTTGATGTCGGGCGAAAGCTCGGTGGTCTAGTGGAGAGATGATGCCTGTCCGGTGATCAGGAGACCGTAGGTTCGAATCCTGCTCGAGTATGTAAGCCCATGATTTTTTATCATGTCTACTACTAAAAACACTGATCAATTCAGTGCTTATTTACGTCGATGTGGAGCAATTTGTCAATCAATTGCAATGAAAACATCTCTACCGAAGAATTTCATGAATTTGAATAATGTCATAATTGTTGATACCGTTGTACTGTCATTATTTTTACAACTGCAACTTGAGAATGGGAAAGGGAAAACTTAGACAAAAGAGAAGCTGTAATATTACCCACTTATCAAACGAGTGTACCAATTCAATTAACTGATGATTGTAGGTGTACGTGATACTAGTTTCTGACTTTCTCATCAATGGGAGAAGAAGATGAGTGGAGGGGGGGGGGGGCTGAGTGAGGGGAGGCTGATGTGGATGTGGGGAGAAGGGAGGAGAGGAAGGAGATAGTTATCGATTCGCCCTCGATCCATTGGGGGGCTAGGGTGCAAATATGACCCAGATTTCACTTCCGGAGAAGACACAACTGCAAGGTCGCGCGTTCATGACAACTTGTAATCGTGCCGGCACGACGTGAGCAGATCGAGCCATGGCGCTTTTAAACGGGATGAAAGGAGGCTCTGTATGCTTTGTTTGTTTTAAAAATTTCTCCTTTTTTTACTTAAAGAGGGACATGTATGAAAGAGATGACTGAGCTGATAAAAGGATTTATTTTGTTGTTTTTACTAAAGAAAAAAAAAATGTTCCACAAGTTCACTGACTGAAATAATGCAAGAGAAGATGAAACGGCTCCTTATGCCGATGATGTTTACACTGCTTAGCAGTAACCAGGTGAAAGAAGAAAACAACAAGAACTAAATATCGGCTGGGATATCTTCTCAGCGCAGAGCCGCGAAAATGAAATAATCGTCTGGAACCCAGATTCCGCAAACGGAGCCCCAATCCGGCGATCATTCGTGCTCTAATTCTTCGGTTTGAAGACTTCGCAATCTGTGTTGCGTTCGAGAAAGTCTGATCTTATCGGCCAAAAGTAAATTTTGCTGACCCAGATATATCATTAATATACTTTGAAGATACGACAATGTCCTAATTTAACGTAACGACCGTAATGGGTTACTAACGTGATTATGCTCAGAGGTCCACATGGACCGCTGCTGGTATGGGAGATCCTGCGTAGTTTTCGCTGATCCCGTAACAGGATTGGTAATGCTATAGAAGGCGTGCCATTAACTCGCATAATAATTACGAGGACAAACAGCACACCATAAGTGGGTCAACAATTTGGACAGGGCTCACCAAACAAGAAGACGGCTGATGTCTTTTAAAGGTATAGTCTACTTTCTCAAGGCAATGCAAGCAAGTACTACCCATGTACGGTCAAACCAGCAATGCTTCTTTTATTAGACACCCACACAGACACAAACAGATATATTTGGCACAAGTGAAGAGATGTATACAATAATTACTTTCCACATACATTAAAGAGAAGTAAAGTATAAAGAAGCAACGAAAGATGTTTGAAGTAATTTTCATGATTGACTACTCTCTAAAAAAATCGAGTGAAAATTTTCACTCTTGAAGGAGTGAATACAAAAAAGAGTGAATTTAAAGTGAAACTGGAGTGAATTTCGAGTGAAAATGTTCATTTTCACTCGTTTTAGAGTGACGTCAGGGATCACTCCAAAATCTTCGAGTGATCCCAGCCTGAGGTCACTCCAAAATGAGTGAAAATGAACGTTTTCACTCGAAATTCACTCCAATTTCACTCTATTTTCACTCTTTTTTTGTATTCACTCCTTCAAGAGTGAATATTTTCACTCGATTTTTTTAGAGAGTAAACATGAATACATTGAAATGTACATTTAAACATAATTTGCAGCATTCCCTGACGTAATAATTACTAATATAATTATGAGAAAAGAGATTATTGTCACTGTGGTATTTTATACGAAGCAGTGGTATTGGTAGGTTCGGTGTAATAATGCCAGAGATAAAAATGTCAGAGATAAAAATGTCAGAAGTGAAAATATCAGAAGTAAAAATGTCAGAGGTAAAAATGTCAGAGGTAATAATGTCAGAGGTAAAAATGTCAGAGGTAATAATGTCAGAGGTAAAAATGTCAGAGGTAGAAATGTCAAAAGTAAAAATGTCAGAGGTAGAAATGTCAGAAGTAAAAATGTTTTACCTCTGGCATTTTTACCTCATTCTTACTTCCGACATTTTTACCTCTGACATTTTTACCTCTGCCATTATTACCTCTGACATTTTTACCTGGCACCTATTGGTTGGCACCCGTCCCCAGCCATTATTGGAAAGTTTCTATAACTTTACTAGAGATACTGAGCGAAAATTACTATCAGATGTCCAATAATATTACTTGATCTTGCTTAATATCGACTAGAACAGATGCGTTATGCTCAACAATTGATAGTGATTTTTTTTCTCTCATTCCCAGATAATATTTTCATACCAAACCTGATGCAAAATACTGTGCATGAATGGTCATGGAAAAAGAGTTAAAACCTAAGGAAAAAATTGTCTTGACATTGACTTCAATTACATTTTTTTTGTGAAATTGATTTATCTATTTTTAGTAAGTCATTTAAAATCACGGAAGACACTTTGTGTGATATTCATTAAAGTATCACTCGGTAACAGATAAATCGAAGCTCTTAATTGTCATACGAAGAACATATACGAAAAAGTAACGGAATCAGTATTGTTCTGCCTTGGTTTGTCTTAGATGCTTGCAGAACAAAGAAAATGTTCCGGGAAAAAAAAAATCTTTGAATGTAAATTGAGTCTGAGAAACTCTGTTAGGTGTTTTAGCTAAAAGAATGATTTCATGTATAAAGTCAAACCTCAGAGTGGCAATTTGTTCAAAACAAAGACATTTATGAACATTATTATGAAGCTATTTCATAATAGCCATGAAAATATATATATATGTATATCACATCTTCCTCTCCTTTTGTGGTTAGTCAATGCACAGAAAAATACGTTTGTACGTTTGTGCGTTTGGAAAATGCTTCCCCCGCTGAAAAGGGAAATTGTTGTTTCAAAAGAGAATGACATCATTGAGCGTTCCGCTCTTTTATCTATATAAGGGCAATGATAATACAGAATTCGTGGAACTGACAATCGGCGGGTAGTCACTAATTCTTTAACCGTTCCGAAAAAAAAAAACTTGCCCCAAGCATAACTTAACCCTATTTTGAGAAACGAAAAAATGTTGCGGTACATATTCGTCAGGGCTTGCCTTTGTACACCGTCACAACGTGGTTTACCGAATTTCAATCAGCATAAACTCACAATCAATCGCTCCTTATTAAACAATAACATTAAAAAACACAGACACACACACACAGACACACACAAAAACACACAAATATTTTTGTGCATATACGAATGCAGTGAACTTACTCAACCACTATGCACGTACATAGTATCTTAAATAGTGAAGAAAGTGTACTAGTAACTATGAAACATATATCGCTAAGGAAGAGAGACCCTTCAATTGAAATGATTGAAAAAGAAACAAACCAGAAATGCGTCAAATATGAGTATATGATATTACATGATTAATTTTTAAAAATCTGAATGATACCTTGATGAAAGTAGAAAGTGGTGACCAATGAAAAAAGATTCAAAATTATCAGAAGAACACATTGATGATATATATTGATGTAGAGAATCTGTATTGAACAAGCCCAGCATGGTCTGGACAAATATAGGATGATGTATAGGCTTTGTTGTGATTTACTGCTATCAATTTTGAGGCTGCCCTGTTTCCGCTATGATATGTTTCATCAATTGCTCGTAGTCGAGTACAGCCATACCTTCTATGATAACATGTATGTACATATATATATATAAATATACACACACACACATTATTATATATAGGCCTATATATACGTGTATATATATGTATATATATACATGTATATATATACATATACTGTACACACACAAACATATATATATATATATATATATATATATATATATTGTATGTATATGTTTACACGATATATATTTATATTGTAAACTGTCTTTAAAATGTGTTTCAGTATGTTACATTACTTAATTAGTGAAATACGCTGTATCTTGGTTCCTTTTCTCATTGGAGATTCACATTCCGATATTCCGCAATCAAATTCAAATCGACATGATACACCATGGGCGTCAGCAGGGGGGGTGCGTTGGGTGCGAACGCACCCCCCTTCAGATCCTTGAAAAAAAAAAAAAAAAACTTCAGTCTGCGAGCGACCTCAACGCCGGACGCTAAATAATTATTCTTTTCTATTCTTTTTTTAATTCTGCTCAAGGGACAACCAAAAATAAAAAAATAAAAAAAATAAATAAAAATAAAAAATCGTGGGCAAAAACAATTCGCACCCCTGGTTCTGGCAGCACTGATTTTATATGTATTATCTACTAGTATTCTATACAGTGTTTACTATGTATCGACCGTACTGTACATCCGTATGGTACGGAGCACGTTGCGTTTGCATGTACGTGAGCTACTTACAAGTATGCAGGGTCTATGTACGTTACTTCTGACCAATCCATATTGCCAGCCCAAGAGCGAGCCTTAGCCTCATTAAAAAAAAAAAAAAAAAAAAAAAAATGGAGGGGCAAGCATATCATTTTGCCCACACCCCCCTCCATAATTCCAGAGACGAGAAGATTTTCTTACCTTTTTTTTGACAGAAAAAAAAAAAAATGTTGCCCCCATAAAAATATTGGAGGGGCAAGCATATTTCAATTTTGCCCCCCATAATTAATAATTTCCGAAATGAGAAGATTTTCTTGCTTTTGAAAGAAAACAAAAATGTTGCCCCATACAAAATATTGGAAGGCAAGCGCACCATTTGCCTCACCCCATGCACATAATCATAATTCCCGCGCTGAAAAGATTTTCTTACTTTTTTGTTAGAAATCTGTCCAATTATTTCACCCAAAAGCAGTGGCGTAACTACGGAGGGGGGGGGGGGGGGGGGGGGAGGGCCCACGGGGTACCCCCCCCCCCCTAATCCGCTGGTAAAGAAAAAAGACTTACCAAAATTGTAATTCAAGGGTTATAGTAAACTGCTTTTGAATGAAAGAGTGATCAAGAAATAAGATATTTTTCTATGATTTCTTTTAACCATAATTACATAGGTGTATAGTGTGAAACATTGTCCAAAAAGCTAGATCATTGATTTTGCAGTGTTGTTTACATACTAGTCTATATCAAAATGCCTTGCATTGCCAATAAAAAGACTTGACCTGGGCTAATTCCTAACTTTTCCATGTATATAATACACACACACACAAACAAATACGCACAATTATAGGGGATGCTCGAAAGTGCAGATTTTGGACATCCTTCCCCCGCTGGTCCTACCCTCCCCCAGTCATGAACATAAACCGACACCCTTGACTACCAGTGGCGGATCCAGGGGGACGGGCGCACCGGGCGTCCCCCCCCCCCCCTCTTAATTTCCAAAGCGAAAAAATATAGCTACAAACGGCAGTTTTTGGACTGTAAAATGTCAAAATTTTCAAGCTCGCTCGCTCCGCTCGCTCGCATTTAATCGTAATGCCATTCTCCTGAAGTTGCCAGTAAATTGCTGGCAGTTGCGCCTGGTGCGCCCCCCCTAATTTCCAAAGCGAAAAAATAAAGCTACAAACGGCAGTTTGGGGACTGTAAAATGTCACAATTTTCAAGCTCACTCGCTCCGCTCGCTCGCATTTAAATTCTCCTGATATTGCTGCCAGTAATTGTCAGCAGTTGCGCCCGGTGCGCCCCTCTTAATTTCCAAAGCGAAAATATATGGATAAGAACGGCAGTTTTGGGACTGTAAAATGTAAAGTTTTCAAGCTCGCTCTCTTCGCTCGCTCGCATTTAATCGTTATGCAATTCACCTGATGTTGCTGCCAGTAATTGCCAGCAGTTCCGCCCGGTGCGCCCCCCTTAATTTCCAAAACGAAAAAATATGGCTAAGAACAGCAGTTTTTGGACTGTAATGTAAAATTTTCAAGCACGCTCGCTCCGCTCGCCCGCATAATAATCGTTATGCTCTCCTGATATTGCTGCCAGTAATTGCCAGCATTTGCGGCCGATGCGCCCCCCTTAAATTCCAAAGCGAAAAAATATAGCAACAAACGGCAGTTTTTTTTTTACTGTGAAATGTCAAAATTTTCAAGCTCGCTCTCTCGCATTTAATTGTTATGCCATTCTCCAGATGTTGCTGCCAATAATTGCCGGCAGTTGCGCCCGGTGCACCCCCCCCCCTTTATTTCCAAAGCGAAAAAATATGGCTCCAAATGGCAATTTTTGGACTGTAAAATGTCAAAACTTTCAAGCTCGCTCTCTTCGCTCGCTCGCACTCAATTGTTATGCCATTCACCTGATGTTGCTGCCAGTAATTGCCAGCAGTTCCGCCCGGTGCGCCCCCCCCCCCCTTAACTTCCAAAGCGAAAAAAATATGGCTACAAACGACAGTTTTGGGACTGTAAAATGTCACAATTTTCAAACTCGCTCGCTCCGCTCGCTCGCATGTAATCGTTATGCCATTCTCTTGATATTGCTGCCAGTAATTTATCGTTTCACACCGTCGTTCCATCCATTTATAGGGGGACAACCCCCTCCCACAACCTTCCCCCTTGCTCGTTCCGCTTGCTCGGGCTCGGTCGCGTTCATGACATCAGTGTGAGAATTATTACTAGAAGTTTATTTAGATTATACCATTTATAGGCAAATTGTCCAATAACAATTCACTTCAAAATGTACTGATACCTTAAACAAGTGGGACTGTTTCAAGTCGATAAAACACGCAAAAAACTTGCATCACATTGCACTATTTACAACATCAAAAATGCAAAAAGTGCTCACCGTGGGAGGGGGACACTCCCTCCCAC